>NW_027509186.1:32946666-33652500 GCF_051911475.1 Siphateles boraxobius | reverse complement strand
TTGTGCTGCGATCGGACGGTTGAAGAAGGGAAACGCCGATGTTTATGGGACTACTGCTGGACTATTTTTATTGTTATTCCTCATCTTGATGAATTTCTGAGCCGGTTCCTGCTGCTGCAGATAAAGGAGTGAAAGAGAAGAGAGAGAGCGGCATGCTGTGGTATGTATGCGCCAGTCCTTTTCTTTTCCTTCATCTAGATTTCCTAATTCCAAGAGATCCTGTAAGCAAACTGGTTTGTGGCTATAAAAACTCTATTATATTGGGCTATTTTAATGTGTATAGGGGAAACTAGAGGGCTGTAACGTTATGTAGATTATTTTTGAACTAAAACGGTGATATTGTGTGATCGATCCGGAGTTTGTTACATCTTTTCATTTGAACATGTTCTTATATCAGTGCTCAGATACCAGTCTTACAGCTGTCAAGTATGTGGCGTATGTCTTTATGTTTTTCATATTTTAAAATAATTTTTAGTACATTTAAGATCTACGTTATGATGGATCCGGGTTATGATTAATCCAATAACATAATAATCGTTGCTGGGTTTAATGTAAATCCAGATGGAAATGGGTGAAAGACTGTCTGAATGATGTTTGGCTTTCAGATCTGATACACAACAATATTCTGATTTCATGATAAATGAGTTTGGTCATATTCTGATTATGTAAGAATCATAAACAGTAGCATGAATATATGGATTAAGCAAAATTTTCGGTTTCAGTTTTTTCCGGTCACAGAACACCTATCCAGAATATCCAACATACGTTTATAAATGATTTAATTCCTCACATGTAGCCTACTGTACACAGTACCGTTTTATAGGTCTGATTTATATTTTGCAACAATACATTTCGTTACATTTTTAATTGTTAAGGAAGTAGAATTAATAGTAGAATACAACGACTGGGATAGGAAATGGAATGTCAAGTATTTTTATGAAAGAATGCACATGATTGCGTTATACGCACACATTTCTGAAAAATGCTTAATTAAAATATGCACTTTTTTGAGAATGCAAAATAGTTGAGTATAGATGTTCTCTCATTTTAACATTTTCTTTTTCTGCAAGTGCTGGTTCTAAATGATATTTTGTGAAATATACCGTTTGTTTAGGAATATTTGAGTTTGGTTGAATAAGCCTCTTGATGGTGATGTTCCAAGAACAGCTGGTATTGACCAGGCTGGGGAACTGGTAGAGGTCTGACCCTGACCTATTGCACGGTAGTTCAGTATGACGGTAGCTAAATACATATACTGAAATTTACATAACAGTGTGAATCTGTTATATTCATTTATGTTATATATCTGCTGAAGTTACAGCAAATTGAGTGAGATATAACCCTGTCAGACCCCTGGGGTTTGAGATGTTTGTGTTTTGTAATAGGAACTAGCAAATTCCAAATTGTTAGGTATTAATCGGTCAAAATCTACTGCTTTTAGATTATTACAACAGAACCAGTCATATTTAATATTAAAAATATTTATTTTAGTGATTTTGAGTTAGTATTGTCTGAAATAATCCTGCTATCATTCAACTGCATAACATGCATTGCTTTTAATCAGTTATATTGTAACAGTTATTGGCAAATGCAGATTTCATAATTTTTAATATATTGGCCTGACTGATATACTGAACTGTCAGTACTTATGATTAACTTATTTTAAGATTGCTCTTTATCTAACTTGAGTAAATTCCCCTGCCTAGACTTTATCTGGCACAGTCCACATTATTTGAAATATTCCAGATTGGTGTTTGTGTGTGTGATGATGGTGTATGTGTGTTCTACTGCTCAACTGTCACATGTGTAATAGATTAATCTGTGGCTCCTAGCTGGAAACCCTTTAGTGATGTGTAGCCTTCTTGCATTCAGGGGCATCATTTTTAAGCCCCCGTGACAATATAATATCAGTTGAATCGGATTGTTGTTGTTTCTTCAGGGAAGACATGATGTAGCACGAAAGATGCACAAGAATATCAGCGAGTCAGACGCTGAGGAATTTGTTGACGATGCTTGATTGAGTAAAAATGTGTCGGTGCTCCTCAGATAAAGTCATGCAGATGAAAGTTCATCAAATCAGGAATGAACGATAAGGGTTGGAATGTCTGTTCAGTCAAACTCTGGGGCCGTTTCCCATTGGAGCATTAGCAAAAAGGCTTGTTTCACTTATTATTTCTGCTCTTTAACAGGATGTTTAAAGGGACAGTTCACTCTAAAATTAAAAATCTGTCATAATTTACTCGCGCTCGTGTCATTCCAAACCTGTATGACTTACTTTCTTCTTTGGAACACAAAAGAATATATTTTAGCACACAAATGGCAGTTCACTACTAATTTGGCAAATTAGTGGATAATTTGTGTGAAATCGTATGATCTGTTTGTGCCTCGCTAACAGGTTCAAGGGTGTACAGTCATTCTTATTTTTCTGAAAACCATACGTTTCCGTATTAAAATAGTATACCTCATAAATTTTGTTTGTCCATACAATGAAAGCCAATTGTATCCTAAATTGTTTGGACCCCAGCGCTCTATAAAATAGCATCTTTTTGTGTTTTGCAGAAGAAAGTCAGTCATTCAGGTTTAGAATGACTTAAAAGTAGTGGTGGGCCATTATCGGCGTTAACGTGCTGCGTTAACGTGAGAATCTTATCGTGCGATAAAAAAAATATCGCCGTTAATCTATTCTCAAAGTTGGGTTGGGATCATAAAATAGCTTTTTCGAATATCGTTATATTTTCGCGCAAATTGCGCAGCAGGGTATTTTCCTGTCAGGGACACAAGGTGTATACTTTTACATGTTACGTTGGGCGATCGTTCCTCTCGTTACTTTACATGTTGTTAAATGAGTTCCAAGCGCGCTGTATTTTATGGGCATGAGCGATGCTCAATTTACAAATGAATCACTCTTTTGGGTCGATTCTGTTCAAAGACTTCATCAAACAAGTTGGCAGATCTGTCTAAATCGGTTCGCGAATCAGTTCTGTTCAGTTTCTCACGCACTGAATCACTGAAACGCGTTCAATCACACTCGACACGGAGTCGTAACAGGAAGATTTAAGAACACCAAGAGCTACAGTTTAGTGTAGTGAAAGCAAATCTGCAAATGCATCATATTTTTTGCCAGCGATGAAGATCTTTATTAGTTGAACATCTTCTTAAGCTGTCTGTGAATGAATGATTCCAGACAGGACGATACATTCGATTTCATTTCATTCAGGTAATACATTTTACAAACAAACAGATTATTATGCCACGATAGCACTACTAACAAGTATGACATTATCCGTTGGACATATACATTAATTTATAGGCTACAAAATAAATAAGCTACCATTGTGTACAGTTTATGAAATGAACACCCGCCATCCCGCGGTAATGTGTGTTGCGCAGGGGCAAAGTAACACAAATAGTTTACATTGATTGAAACTAGTTTGTTTAAAAAGGATGAGGCTTTTGCCGGTAAAGGCAGGTTCACATAAAATCATTATGACATATGACATTATTTTTCGATCTAACTAGCATCTGGTTTGGCGATGCGAAAAAAGGACTGTAGCTACATCGTGCTTATTATTTTTTTCTTCTTCCAATTAGCCTAAGTTACTATGTTTAAAAAAAAACGACGAAAACATGTTACTTGTTCAATTAATAAACAGTTTGTTTGATGACAAATCGCTAAAGATGAAATTGGCCTCCCTTTCTGTCATTGTAATTGTGCGTTTTCTTTATTTATTTTATTTTATAATTTTCTTTGAACGATATTCGACTTTTGCTCCTCTATTGTCGAATGGCATTTTTGGCAGAAATTCACATCCCTACGCGAGGCAAACTATTCTCAAAGACTTACTTTTAGACATTATTTGGGTAGCACACATATTCTGAATGCCTTCGGCAGAATTCAAATGAGCCATTTTATTCTAGATTAATCTAGATTAATTCCAAGATTCCAGTGAGATTAATCTAGATTAAAAAAA
Organism: Siphateles boraxobius; assembly: GCF_051911475.1. NCBI lineage: Eukaryota > Metazoa > Chordata > Actinopteri > Cypriniformes > Leuciscidae > Siphateles > Siphateles boraxobius. Next base: position 33,648,529 of record NW_027509186.1, on the reverse strand, counting down.
ATTATCTATGCCCACCTCTACTTAAAAGTGAGTAAAGTGATGGAATAGGACAATTTATTTTTGGACGAAATATCCCTTCAAGAACCAGATTTATTAAACGGGGCAAATAAGCATGAGAGCGCAATTCCAAAAGAGTTGCTGATGGCAGTGGAAAAGCGAAATTTGCATCCGGTTTAAGACATGCTTTTTCGGGGCGGTAAATAGTGGTGCAAATACCAGTAAATTGACTAGCGCAAACTTTAGTAAATCATCTTGCGTGATTCATTTAAAAACTCTCCTCGCATAAATTTTGCGTCTGAAATGGAAACTACAAATGCGTATGCAATAAGGTCATCCGCAAAAATAACTGTCCATGCCTTTTCAGCGCTAATTTTTAACTCTGTTTAGTAAATCCAGACAGTAGTTTTTTTTTTAACACCAATAGAGGGTTTGCACTGGAAGAAGCTGTTTGCACTGGAAGAAGTAGTAAATCTGTCCCTAAGAGGTTTGTGCCAAATGATTTGTACAAATAGTAAGTGAACAAGACATTCTGATCATTTGCCTGATCATTCTGACCACTGTTGCCTGCTTGCCTTGTCCTAGCAACAGTGCTACTGTAAATGCTTAAAGCTCATACCTGTTTTACTGCTTTCCTGTTACAAAGTCTGAACTTTAGAGACTCTAAATTGTTCAAGTGAGTAAAGCATGCGTTCCTTCCTGTTATCTTTCATTTCTGAACGCAGACCCTGCGACCCCTCCGAGCCCCTTAGCTGAAATGTGAAGAATGCAGGAGGATTCAATGTAATCAAACTCTTTTGGCTTCGAGCACAACTGCCATGTTTCTCCTTGTAGCATGTGCTTCTGAGTGAAGGTTAATAGTTGAGGTTGTGGATGGTTTCACAATTGAGTGTTTTTAAAGGGGTAGATCTCCCAAAAATTACTCATCTGTCATAATTTTCTCACCCTCATGCCTCTGTTCCAAACCTGTATGATGACTAAATGCTTTTTTATTTTATGGTAAAGACAAGAGCAGCTTGGACATTCTGCTAGATAGCTGCTTTTAAGCACCACATGAGAATGTTTGAAACAACATGAGGGTTTGTAAATTATGACATTTTTGGGTATAAGCGTTTTCAATGTGACTGCTTTGGAATTCAATGCAGAAAAACTGTGATTTGTTTTCATGTCTTGTCTCCGTAATGTTGAACGGGTAGACAGAACCCAGAGAGATGCGGTAAATGCAATCTGTTGTAGTAGCGGCTTTGCTTTCCCCTAAATTCACAAACAATTTGAGCCGACCGATGGAAACGCTAGATAGACGCCGTGGGTTTATGAGAGTTTAATCTCTCATTCCTCAGCCCTGTTCACGTTATTTTGTATATATATTTCAGCTGATGCGATCCAGTCACCATGTATGCAGTCCAGTTCTGAGACCATTCACCTAATGTGCTATTTTGGCCTTTATAAGCATGATATTTAGACATTTGTAGTTGACATTAGGATTAATAGGGACATTTGCTGGACAAGCACACCTCTAAATGCTTTCCACCTTTGCTAATATAGGTGTGATTTGCACGAACAGAGGCGCCTGTGATCCATCTAAGCCCTTTCGCTGTGTCTTCAGCGCTAGCCACTGTTCATCTGCCAAGTGTCTGGCCCGTAAGACCCGTCCACTTGCCAAACGTTGCAGAAAGGGTGATTGGTAATTTAATCCTTCTCATTTATTTTTCCAGTTCCATTTTCTCCTTGAATTCAACATGTCATGACTGAATAATTAGTTGTGCTTGCTAAGGCAAGCATCACTATCAGTATTGCTCATACTTAATGTTGGGATTTAAACAAACCTCTAGCCTTAGCAACCACCCTGAAACGTGTTGGGCGTATAGCCTTGCTACTAATAGCGAAGCTGCATTTCTCGGCAGTTGCATCATTAGTTTTCAAAGGATGCAGGTTTTTAGTAGAAACCCTATTTTAATAATTAAGTAGTGCGATAAGTTTGAAAAACTAATTTTCTCCGACAGTTTAATCCAAAATCAAGCTGTTTATAATTAGAACAAAATGGTGTGATTTGAGAATTAATAATCTTTTTGGGTTCTTTCAGTTAGTTCTTTTCAACAAATCAAACGATTTTACATTTATGAACATAAATGTGCCCTGCGGCTTTTTTTGTAACCAACTACTTTAAGTTAAACTTTTAGCTTAGCTAATTTTCTAGTCCAACTCTGCCCAAACCATCCCAATAACTGCATAGCAACATGCTAACAATGATTCTGAAGGCCTTTGTAATCGAATAGCAACACCTTGGTGATAGTGATGCACCGAAATAACTTTTATTTATCTGAAAACTGAAAATAACATTTCGGTATTTAAATCATTGTGCAATTGAATACAGTATGATGTTCAGGTTGTTGTGTTCACAAGTGATAAACCAGTCGTAGTAAATTTCTTAAACAACGCAAAAATGTTTTGTACAGCTACAATTATTTTTGGTCGCGGTGAAGTGCGTCCACACAGCTGACATTTATACTGATTGTACCTTATCAACTGCGTGTAGACACTGACACAGTCAAGTCGGTCAATGATTTACGCCCTCAAACTATTTAGGTCGAAACAGAAAATTACATTTTGTTTGCTTTTTTGGCTGAATATTTTTGCTTATGTTTACTACATGAGAGCCTACTGCAACACCCTAGCATGGTGGTGGTAAGTTTTGCACTGTCAAGTGCCGTTACTTATATTCTTAAATTGTTTATCATAACCGGTATTCGGTTCAGTCATCAGCTGTGTTACAGAGGAATCTGAGCTTTATTTAGTTTGCAGAGTGTTTGTATGGATAAACAAGCGGATGGCTTAAAAGTGGTCGCTGCAAGCATTGACTAACTGTGGCACTGTGACACAGTCTTAGCTTCCACAGTATTATGTTTCCCAGAATGACTTAAGTCATATTAACGCAGACAGTCGTTGTTTAGAGGCGATTTGCAGGGCTCGGCAAGAATGAAATACTTTTGAGTAGTTCTTTGTTTGATGTGGGGGGAAAAGTGAGCATGAATTGAGTTTAGAATTGGTTTGTGTTTGATAAAGTAAAGAGCTAATTATAGCTGTTTTAGCATGCATTCTCTAGATTACACCACTTCTGCTCTGAATTGCTGCCTTGTTTGAGGCTGGATTACAAGGAAAGGAAACTGGCATTTTCTAATGAGTATCTGAATTTTCATGAGGAAATCTGCTCCTAACACTCCCCCCCTTTGTTATTTTTCACAACATGAGGCATTTGATAGTGGGCAAAAACTAGGGAGTTTACTTACCCAGAATACCCCAGTCGAGTCTAGATGTGCTGAGATTGATTAGAAAATGACTCTCATTGGAAGCACCATTTGCGAAATGAACATTCTCGTGGGTTTTGAGGGGGTGGGGACCCTCGCTTCTACAATGGGCAACTATCTATTGTCAGAGAGTTTTGATTCACCCGCTATAACACTTTGCAACAATGGCTTGTTTTAAAGAATAGTGTCCATGGTGATGAAGTTCCTGAATGTTTTTTGGCATGACCTTTGCAGTGCTGAAGACTAAGGATTTTTTTCTACTGGCCCAGTGGTTCAAATATATAAATAAATAAACTAAAATAGATTTATTATTATAATACATAAGGTTATGTAACCACAATTTTAGATACCAGTGAAATTTCACAGTTCATAGTACCACAGCAAAAACTACTAGCCTAACTAATATAAAGTTTAAAACATTATTAAAGACAAATTATAACAAATAGTCAAATTACAAGCAAGCGCTGACAATAGAACAAAGACACAAATGAAATATACAATGCTTTGTTTTTCAGTAGTACTCTGGTACAGAATTGTAATAAAGTTGGCCTAATTAGATATAAAATATCACTGCACAGTCATATAGATTAATCATAATGAAAGTTACAAAACTCATTAGATTATCATTAATGACAGTCAGCGGCAGGTTTATTAGGCTGCTGTCACTTTAAGAGCAAATGCACATATCTAATACATTGAGACACATGCATTTTCTTTCTCAACTGTTTACATAACCAGCTGTTTATGAGGGTATATAATTAACATCATTTTGTCTGCATTTGTCCATTTGAGTGCAAGAAGACGTGGAAGAGAGCTCAATTTGATAACGACGCTTTGAGATATGGCTTTCTGTGTGCGCGAAAAAACCCCCGCGTCAGACAGTGCGCGAGTACCGTTCTCTTTTGCATCTTCATACACTTGAATGGTTTAAAATTAACAGCAATTGCCCGATTGTGACACTGACAATTCCGTAAAATGCCCCGAGCGTCTTCATCGAACGGTCGTTATTGTAGAGCCTTGCTTTGCTATCCATAGTTCTGCTTTAATTTCCTCACGTAGGCATCAAGAGTGTGCTGCAAATGTACAGAAGCTCTCAGGAAATTGTCTAGTAGCATTATACATTCATAAAGGAGCCTCCCAACCCTTTCCCCAGTGCCTGTTCCCAGAAACGGCATTGGCTCTTGCAGATCAGCATTGCACATTCTGTCAATAATCGGTCTCTCTGCGGTCTCCATCCACTCCTGTGGCCTTGAGTGCAGCTCTCAGTGACTCAGCATTTTACCTACAGATGAGAGCATCTGGGAAACGAGAGAGATGAACAGAAACCGAGCAAAGATGGCCCACAGGAAGAACTTTCTGTAACATTCAGGAATTTCACCTCCCACAGACATGGCAGACTCCCGCCAAACTGAAGCTATTTCTCCTTGCCGTCTGAATTTCTGGGCTTTGGGTATGTGAGCGTTTGGTAGTTTTCCTTCACACCAAGGCAGAGAAATACGAGTGGATCGCAGCCACGGCCTCCTTCCACTCGCGTCAGATTTTGCTTTATGACATGTTGTAGTGTCTCTAGTGTTTGCTGTTGGTATTATTGGGTATAAAACAGCTCGGCACATGATTTCCAAAAGAAGAGCTCTCCTTCAGTCTCCCTCCATTGTTTGATCATTTTTCAGCCTCCGTTTCTTCTGGAGTTGCCCTTGCAGTTTTTGTCGCTACGTTGCGATTGTTGGGATTCCCCGCTTTCCTTCAGCGGCGCTCCGTTTCCTGCAGGATGTCCACCAGAGATGCCCATGGTGGGGGGTAATTGAAAAAACAAGGAGAGGGCTAGTAGACTGCCGTATGAAAGGGCGCTTAGCTGGATGTCAGGCCTCTCTGTGGGGGATGAACATTATTGCATACCACCATTCCTTCGGCTACAATTTGCTACCGGTCAACGGATCATCAAAATTAAAAACGTGTGCTTCATTTGGCCACCGTTTCATGGGTCAGCGTCTGGATCTATTAATTTATTCAAAAATATATTAAAAATGCAATTCACACATACAATATGTGGGACTTAAATAGACCTATGATAACCATGTCGTAGTTATAACTAGCCTACATTATATTTCATAAAATCAAAGTAATTGTTATACAACTGATTAAGATATTTTTAAGATTTAGCGGTATCAACAAAAGAATATAATCTTGAAGAACACCTTTACCAAAGTACCAAAAGTAGTTTGGCGTAATCTTTTAAAAATCATTAAAAAAAAACTTAACAGCAAGTAATTTGGAGTGACCAACAAAGTCATATGGTCTAACCAACATGCAGAAAAAATATAGAATATAAAAGAAAATAGTGAAAAATACTACTTGCTTCGAAAACATATTTAAAGTAAACACAAAGTTCTGAATGTTCAACAGTCCAGGGTCAGTTTTGTTATGGAAAAAAAAAACTTTTTTACAGCACGAATGTATTAAATTGATCAAAAGTGACAGTAAAGACATTTATAATTTTAAGATTTCCATTTCAAATAATTGCTGTTCTTTTGAACTTTCTATTCAGCAAAGAATCCCCAAATATATATCACGATTTCCACTAAAATATTATGCAGCACGACTGTTTTCAACATTGATAACAAACAATAATAAATGTTTCTTGAGCATCAAATCAGCATATTACAATGATTTCTGAAGGATCATGTGACACTGAAGACTGGAGTAATGATGCTGAAAATTCAGATTTGCGTCACAAGAATAAATTACATTTTAAAGTTTTAAAAAACAAATATTTTACATTATTATAATCTCAAAATTTTACAATATTTACTGTATTGTTTAACAAATAAATGCAGCATTAGTGAGAAAAAGATATCTTTCATAAACAAAAAAATCTTACTAACCCTAAACGTTTGAACAATACTGTTCTTGCTGTAAAACACACACACACACACACACACACACACACACACACACACACACACACACACACACACACACACACACACACACACACACACACACACACACACACACACACACACACACACACACACACTTAGATGAGTACATTTACATGTACATGTATTCCAGGTGTAAAGAAAATGCTATTGCATTCTCTCAAAAACAACTAACATCAATACTAAGATTACATTTATAAGAACTTCTAGGCAAAATAGATTTTTAAACGATTTTTCCTCTAGTCCTCTAACGATCGATCCTCATGAATGTGTGCTAGTAATGCTCCAAACAGCACAGCAGGTGCTCGCAATTGAGTCTTGCCTGATTGTGACTTCATCAGATAAAAAGAAATTACATTACATTGACAGTTTGGAAACTCTTTTATATCTTCAATTATGACTTGCGTTTCCACCTGCCAGGCAGAAATGGTGGGAGGGAGTCGTTGCAGTGTAACGTATAATTAGATATAGCAGGTTTAATCCCTGTAAGATGAGCAGTCATGAGAGAAGGGGGTTTAAAAATGCCCAAATGTGTGAACGAGTGAAGGCACGATGCTATCATGAGTTCTTCTTGCACTGGTCCTCTAATCTCACTCCCCTCTTCCCACCTCTTTACGTCTGTCCTTAAACATCGGCAGGCCCCCAGGGTGCCGTAAGGCCAGCACCTTGTCAGAACCTGTTAGATGAGGCTGTCTGCTCGCAGAAACTTCGTTACCACTGCAGTGGCCTTTAACACTGCCCAGCGCTTACTGAGCGAATTCAGTCACCACAAGGGTGGAGTGAAGCAATTGGCCGTCTTGAAATGACCTCTGAGGCAGACAGTGTTTGAATGGAATTAGGGCTGGAAAGAGAAATGGCAGACACAACTGTTGCACACAAGTTACCAGTAACGACACTGGTGTTGGATTATAAACGGTCAGCCCTGCATTAACTGATATACATTTAACAATGAAAATATTTGTAGAACTATTATATTCCTCACAAATCAATAAAGACCTATGGAAATTGAAATGAATTGGTTCATTTGTTACAATACTGGCTTCAGCAACGGTGCAATAAAGGAATAGTTCACCCAAAAACAACATTTCTATCTCATTATGTACTTCCTCTCATGCCATTCCAAATCTGAAATGCTATTTTTTTTTCAGTGTAACTTAAACTTAAAGCATAGTAACAATGAGTAATGTTTATATATACACTACTGTTAAAAAGTTTGGGGTCAGTATGAATTTTTTATTTTTTTTTTATTAGGAAATTAATACTTTTCTTCAGAAAGGACGCATTAAATTGATCAAAAGAGACCGCAAATACATTTATAATAATGCAGAATATTTCTTTATTTAAATGCTTTTCTCTTGAACTTTCAAAGAATCCTGAATAAAAAATTCACGGTTTGCACACAATTATGAAGCAGCACAACTGTTTTCAACTGGGATAATAATCATAAATGTTTCTTGAGCATCAAATAATCGTATTAAAATGATTTCTGAAGCATCATGTGACACTGAAGACTGGAGTAATGATGCTGAAAATTCAGCTTTGATCACAGGAATAAATTACACTTTACTATATATTCACTTAGAAAACAGCTGTTTTACATTAAAATAATATTTCACGATATTACTGGGTTTGTTTTGTATTTTTAGTTAAATAAATGCAGCCTTGGTGAGCAGAAGAGACTTCTTTTAAAAACATTAAAAATCTTACCGACCCCAAACTTTTGAACGGTAGTGTGTGTGTGTGTGTGTGTATGTATATGTGTGTGTGTATATATATATATATATATATATATATATATATATATATATATATATATATATATATATATATATATATGTATATGTATAATGTGTGTATACATATATAAGTTACTAGCTTTGGTCACTATCATTGGACATTCCTGTTTGAGGCATGTCTTGCTGCATAATGACAAACACATCTCCTTACATCATGCGATAAGAGAACCATCTGGGACCTTTTTTCACTGGCCAGCTCTTTCCTTATCTGGCAACAGTGCCGGCCGCTTGCTCATGAGTAAGTGCTGCGATGCTTAAAGGTGCTGGGCCTGGTGTTATCGAGCGCCCCTGCAACGGGTTGTCAACTTGGTCACACTTAGCTAATGATGCCCGTGCTATCGCCGGCAAGCGGGAGAGGAGCTATAAAACAAGCAGCGTCATGGCTGGGAAGATGGATGAGATTCATATGAGACAGCGAGTCAAGTGCTTCTCAGGCTGGCGGAAAAGGGCCTTCACTTTATATCAGCACTTCCATATGGCTTCTCACAAGAGGAAATAGATTTGTGTTTATTTAGTTCCACTTCCAGTTGCTAAATGGTAATCTGTGCAATCTGGCTAGAAATGGAACCCTCCAGCGCTGTCGTATCATTACACCAGCATAGTTTTTTGAAACGTTAGATGCTTTTGTACAGCAAAAGGTTGATTTGTTGCCTTTTTAGCGATCCGTCCTTGATACTTTTATCTCTTGCTCCACGTATAGCATTTAAAAAACGATCGTAGTCGGCCTCGGTGTCAAGCAGATGGCTTGTCAGGATCCAAGGCGACGCACAGGAACGTCACGACCTTTGCTTCAGGGACTACTAGAGCTCGAAGAACAATTACTTCAAATGTCAGGAGCACTCTCAACCTCACTCCCACTGTAATAATAGTTATTAACTTTAAGACATGTAACGAGAGAGTTATTGCACCTTTTGTAAATCTATATGTAACTTGAATCAATTTTTAGGGCCTTGTTTTATGTTGGGTTGTAGGGATTGATCTTTATCTTGAGAATCAGCTGAAGTGGGAGCAAAATTAAAAACGGTTCAGGGGGGAAATGAGTGTCTATAAACCAAATAATTGCCCTAAGGCAAGAACCTGTTTAGTGAAATCCAATATAAGGGGTTAATGATTTGACACCCTGATCTTATGTTTATTTGAAATATGCATTGATTTGAATAAACATTTTCTATGATTATTTCTTGTAATATAAACGTTTATTTTTGGAGGGGCATAAGATCAAACATTTCAGGATGATACAAATGTCCTGATATAATGGGGGGAAAAAAACAACCTAACAACCTAAAAATAGGAACAAAGGTATAATAGGAAATAATACCATAAAAAACATGTAGGGTGTATGTCAATAAGTCTCTTAAAATATCACAATTATGTCTTTTTATGTTTATTCAGTTTTAAAATGTCATGTGGTGCAACTCTCTAGAAGCATAATGATATTTATGAATTAATATTTGATTATATTTGCAAAAAATATATTCAAAAATGTTAATTTGAAAATAATTATACACTTGTTTTTAAAGGGTAAGGAAAATGTTATTACTTTATTTGGTGGTTACCAAGCTTTTATTTAGCATTAATTAGTTTATTTCAGTTAGTATAGTAATTAAACTTATGTGTTAGTTGCCAAGCCAGTTAGTTATTTTATTTCATTATCTACTTTTATTTCAGCTTTATTTCACAATTAATGAAAACAATATTTAATGGTTTTAGTTGTAGTTTTTTTCTAACTGGGGGTTACACCACATGGCGTTAATAGTCATTTAATTGAAACTGATGTATGAAAACAGTTTTTTTTAAACCATATGAATCCAACATGAATGCCTGTGTTGTAAGTTAGATTTCTAATCATTTACACTCTAATCTATGACGCTCATTAACCCTAGAACTCAAAATATGGTCAGGGTTTGTAGAGAAATATACTAGTTTGGTTATATGCTGTTGTCAAGAGGCGCTATCTAGTTTTGATGGAACACCATGCTGAATTTCAGGGAAATGCAGGTACCATGTCAGTTTAAAGCGCATTAGCGGAGGAATGCTGTTGGTCCGGTACTGCCCTGGTCTTGTTGTTTTTCTACGCTGCATGTTTGATATGAGAACTGAAATACGACGGCACTGCAGAAGAGGGACGCCTGCTTTTTCTGTTGACATAACCAATCCAGATTGGATGAGTCATAATATGAAAACTCTGAGACATGTTGTCAATATGCATTTCTCCTCATTACGTTTGTAACTAGCCTCCATGTAAGCCAAATAAACGAGTAAGTTTCAGAGAGAGAGCAAAAACACACTGTAATCTCGCATTTCCTGCAGTGTCCCATGGAGCAGGCTTTGTGGAAATCTACCCAAGCAAATCCAAGACCCCTGTGTCCCCCTCTCCCTCTCCCTCTCTCTCTCTCTCTCTCTCTCTCTCTCTCTCTCTCTCTCTCTCTCTCTCTCTCTCTCTCTCTCTCTCTCTCTCTCTCTCTCTCTCTCTCTCTCTCTCTCTCTCTCTCTCTCTCTCTCTCTCTCTCTCTCTCTCTCTCTCTCTCTCTCTCTCTCTCTCTCTCCATAGGGTCAGGGGTGGGAGGAACCCTGATCTGGCCCTCAATGAGTGAGGAGTCCTTGGGAGAATTGAGTCTGCGTTGGGTTATTTGCAGTCCAGGAAGAAACTGGCCCTGGTGTTGTTTTTGTTTGTTGTTATAAAAAAAAAAAGACAGACGCAGGATCTCTGCAGTTTTGCTTTGAGATCCTGTCTGGGCCCTGGGGGAGCGTGGGGCTTTTGTTTGTTAATCATTCCCTTTGGTGTGGGCAAAGCTTGCAAAAATGTACCTTTGGCTTTGCTGCGATGCCTTGACCTTTGTAATGTCGACTGTAGCCGTCGTGCCAGTTCTGGAAATCACCGCCCTGTGATGTCATCGCTCTGTTCCTCTGGCTGTGCAGCTGCTTTACACCCCACTTTGCCAATTATTAGTGGTATTTGCTAAGGCAAGCATCACTCTTTTATTGCCCATATGCTTCCATAATGCTAAGTGAAGATATAAGCATTCAAACTCTCAGATCTTACAGTCTCTAACTTCTGCCAATTTCCCACCCCCTACTATATAAATAGACGCTGAAGCTGTAGCTAAAATCAGTCACCTATTCACACATGTACTATTTTTTTTTTATGTGGTGAATGGCACATAGTGCACTTAGGGGATAGGGAATGATTTAGACAGTGCAAATATGCTTTAAATTGGGGTGAATGAAGTCTGGTTTCACGTTAGTGTCACGCAAACCTTTAGAAACATTAGAAACAGCACTGACAAGTTGAGGAAATAACATAGATGCCATGCATCAACATAAATTGAAAATAAATTAAAATGAATAAATTATAAATGAAAAAACTCTACAAAAGGGATAACAGAATCTGCTAGTTATAATACTTTGTGATTGAGCTGTTTGAGTCAGACGGAATCACTAACATATTGAGAATCTGGCTCAAACCCTGCCTCTTTCTTATTTATCTCTACTTATTTAGATATTCTTCCACCCAATCAACAGCCAATGAATAGAACCAAGTCCCTTTTTTTTCAATAATCCATTTACTCAGATGTACATTAAAATATGGATCTGTTGGTACTTGTTACATCGTGACTTTAATCATTAAAACCCTGAAAAACTACATAATTTAAAAACTAGCAGAGCTAACATCTTGCTATTTATTAATGTAATAAACTACTAGCTTCAAATTTTGCAGCAATGCTATCGCCTAACACTACCAGTTAGCAATTTAGCAACACACTAGCGATCACATAACACTGTAGCATCATGGCGCTGAGCTGCGTGTGCCAGCGCCACACATTTACTTCAGAAAATGTCAAAATCTAGTTTCACTTATTGGAGAATATATCCAAAGGCCTGGTTTCTGGTCGTTTTTCGAAACGACATGTCCAGATCTGTTTGTCAATGATCGACTCTCTGCCTCAGGAAGAATTTGACATTGACTGGGAAAAAAAAGAGAGGTAATCTCATGTATGCAGCGAGACAGAAATCCTGCACGCAGAGAGGATTGTGGAGACAGTTTTGACGGGCATTATGGGTACTTGACTACCTGCAGGGTGGAACAAGGAAACCAAACAAAGCAACTAACGTAAACGGGATTGAAAGAGGAAGAGGTGCGAGCGCAAGAGATTACAAACAGCAGATCTTCAGATCACACACTCAACAGTCTGGTGCTTTCCTGGAGGGAAACGCGAGAATAATGGTGTTCAGTTTAATCTCATTGGTTTTTTTTTCCCTTTCTGTCTCGAGTTTGAATAGAAGAGGTAGTCTAGAGTCAGCGCAGAGAGGCAGCCTGCGATTGGCCGTGTAAAAGCCGGGCACTGTCTGACTCGTCTAATCTCGAACAGATCTGGACTGATGGGCTTCAGGAGAATCGGTTTGGTAAATTACTGTTGCAGGGTAGGATAAATCCCCTCTTATCTGATGTTCTCTCTCTCCTTCTGTTTGGTTCTCGTGTCGTCAGTGCTGTGTTTTGCAGATGTGCTGCTTTTTTGAACAGGTTGACTGAAGGCCTGGCGGAGTGTGCGAGTCTATGACGGTCTTGCCTGGCGCTGCAAGCTGTGTCTTCATTGGCATTGGGCGAGATTGATGAACTGTGCTCAGCGTCCATCCAGTGATCTGACAAATTGGCATAAGCCCTGATGCATGAATGTGTAAATTATTACAGATCCTGTTTGCTTTCTCTTCTCCCCTCCCTTCCTCAATCTATTCCTACTCGTCCAGCATCTCAAACACTTGTTTGCTCAGTATCTGGTGTCTTGTGATTTGTTGAGGGAGTCAATGAAATTAAGCTAATTTTTTTTTGGTCTCATCTAATTTATTCAAAAATACATAGAAATGCGTTCAGTACAGAGTTGTTCACAAACGTCTCCATATGATTCACTATGTGAGTGAGCTGTTTGACAGATGGTTCAGACAGATGATTCAGGGGGGGGCGTGCACCTGAGACGCATCTCTCTGTAGGCAAGGGCGTGGTTGGCTGGTACCCTCTGACGTCAGAGGGTACCACAACGTCCAATAGGAAAATTCAACTGCAGTACCCACCGTTCAACCTGAAGAAGGCAGCACTCAGACGTTTTTACACCATATACTGTAGAATTAAAACACTTTAAACCCGAATGTCAAAAAATGTACTCGAATCAATGAACAGCATTTATGAAGCTCCATTCTTACAGATCATTAAGTAAAAAAAGTTGTTTAAGTGTCTAGATACACTTTAATAATAATTATTAATATTTGAGAAATATGTCTTCTAAAGTCATGTGGTGTGACCTATATGGACATCATAGAAAGGAACCCTGCAGGCCCTCCTGAGTGTGTCAGGGTTAACTGTAGGGCTAACATGATTCATCGAGTTACTCGATTACAAAAATTCCTCGAGGCAAAAACTCTGTCTCAAAGCCTCGTTAAATTCCTATGACGCGCACTATACGCGCGGCGCAGGGATTTGATTGTTTCACACGGACCGTTTATTCACACGGACCTGTTCAGGAAGCATATATTTTGAATTTAGTTGGCGCGATGGCGGAGAATAAATATGTAAATAAACAGCAGAAATTGTCTAAAGTGTGGGATCATTACACACTTAATTCACTTAATACACTTAACTCGCTGAAACAAGTTAACGTAGTCTAAGCCTATTGATGTTCGCTGATTTTAATCCCATACTGTATTTGTAGCGATGTCGTGATGCGGTTTGACTAGATATGATTTTCAGCTTTGAAGACATTTTTAAGTAGTAAACGTAACTATCACGTTCAATTGCAAGAGAGTATAGCCTAAAAAAAGAACCCCTTCACACACACACACACACGCCAGTCAGACCAATTGCAGCGATGCATCACATACGCTTAAACTTTTATGTAGCCACGCAACAATAATTTCAGCATGCATTCACTGTAACGTTACACACCGGGACGTGATGGAGGAACAAATATTGTATTGCAGTCTTTGCGAGACCTTGTTTGTATTTCACGTCTGCCAAATAGTTAGACAACAACAAAAAATTAAAGTCCCCAGCCTGTTGGTTTTTAATAAAGATTCGGAGTACTCATTTTCCAGTTAAAACGCACGGAACAAAAAGTGCGTCAGCTTTTACTGCATGTTCAACAAGTCACGTTACAGCTCTTCTTCAGCGTTAAACTACCAGAATACACAAATATGCTTAGATGCTTAAAGTGGTTATATTATAACATCTTAAAGGAAAATTCACATGTGAGATAGCTTTATAACTTGCATACTATATAACTTACAGTATATAACTTATAACAGCTTTAACTGAAATAGACACAAGTTTAATATAACAATTCTGTTAATAAAACACTCAAAAAAATATCCGATTACTCGATTAATCGATCGATTAAGTGCTAGATTAATCGATTACAAAAAGAATCGATAGCTGCAGCCCTAGTTAACTGTCTTTTTAAAATATCAGGTGATTTTGATATTGGACATTTGCCCATTGTTATGAGCAATACTCGTATATAGACGCATACGGTCCAGTCATACACACAAAAACAAAACATGGTTACGCACAACACTAAAACAGTGCAATAGACATGAGTTAAATAACAGTAAATGTAAGAAAAAAACACTCTAATATACATTACTGATTAAAAAAATGAGAAGAAACCCCATTATTCAGATAAAATATAATCATGTGGATTTGTGACAATTTTTCTTTAAAAATTACAAACTTGTTGTTCGTGTGTATGTTGTGTATAAATGTTTTCACCACATGACATTTTATGAGCCATTCAATTTAAAATTTTCTTGAAATTGTCTTTAAAATCCCTATTAAAACCAACATAAACATTTTTAAGAACTAAAGATTTAAAAAAAAGTTTATAATTTTTCCTTTTCTTTATCATGGGCACTCTTGTATGGCGTTGATTTTAGCTCACACTGTGGCTCCCCATCAGATTAAATGGGGAACACAGAGAGAATACGGAGTATAGGAAGCCTTTCTAATTTTTTGTGGATGAACCGGACAGACCAGTTTACAGGAAGCAGCTACTCCTGGTTTCAGCAGGGCTGGGTGATGTCAACAGTTATCGTCCAACTGTGAAACACTATGGGTTTTGCATTATGTGGGGTCTCTGCATGCCTCGCCTTGCCCCGCCTCAGAGCGAGGAATCTCACCTAGCGCTGCAAGCGGACTCCAAACCGATGACGAAGCACTGTCAATGAACTTCAGCCGAGGCATAAAAACACCATGATTATGCGTCTGGGTTAAACTACGACAACTGGCGCAAGAGACACCCCGTGCTTTCCCGCCTCTACTGTCACAAGGTGCACCTTTTACTGCCTCCCATTTAATTGATCTAATTACAGACCTACTCTGCCTCGGGTCTTTTGAATTCACCTGTTGTTGTGTGTAAATACCACCTCTGTCTAGCGTTACCATTAGTGCTCTGTGACGTCTTTGATATGTTAACTTCATTCAATACTGAAATGGCTGTGCGTCACACATACTCCAGGGCTCTCTGATTTCCGCAATGCAGAAAACACAGACGTATTTGTGGAATCCAGTCGTAAAAATTGTATTACTGTGTATTGCTGAGTCACTTCACCAGCATTTCATTATTTAGTTTGATAAAACTATCATCATATCAATCTGGTGCATTTTGAGAATTTAAAATTAAGAGCTCCAACTCATATTCAGTGTACAAATTGAACAGAGTAAAAAGTCTTTGCTTTGACTTTAAAGTGGACTTTTTGAAGCATCAAAGTGGTAGTTATGTAGCTGTCAATGGAGGGACAGAAATCTCTAACATTTCATCAAAAATTTCATAATGTGTGTTTTGAAGATGAACAAAAGACTTAAGGGTTTGGAATGACATGAGGGTGAGTAAATGACAGAATTTTCCATTTTTGGGTGAACAAACCCTTTAACTTGAAATTTATTACTATTGTACAGTAGAATATGCTTTTCAAAGTAATAATAATAATAATAATACAGCTTTTAAAACATTATTTTCTCCAGAGGAAATATTACCGCTCCACTCACATGCCCTGGAACAACTGAAATTGGTAAACCATAAAATGGATTTTCGGGGATAAATGCATCATATTTGTCAAATTTAATAAATGTTGTTGGTTAGATTAGATTAAATTAAATGGTAAAATGGAATCCAGACAAATTCAAATGGAAAACATGGAGTTTGGGTAAAAGACAAAACCGATTTCTTAGGTCCCTACTAGTCTCTCAGCTAAGCGGCTTGATCCCTTGTTCTCTTTCTTTCTTAACACAGCATATCATAGCATACAAGAGAACCTCCGGCACACAATGCGGCTCACATCTCCGCCTCGGAGGCACACACGTTCAGCCAAGTTGCAGCGTCCATTCCAGCTGGTTGTGTTGCTGTCGCTTGTGTGCGTCAAGCTAATCTTTGTGCAACAAAGGATGCGGGGAGGAGGAATTTGTGTCGAGCGCGTTAAGGGAAGAAAAGATGACGGGAGTGAAATCTTTTTAGCGTGTTGACAGATAAGGCTCATCCTTTCTGTGTAGTGGTGTTTAAGCCACTGTAAGCTGATTAATTAGTCATAATCTACGGGCCCCAGACTGAGGCGTAGCTAATAAAGTTAAGCGCCCAAATCACATCCCACTATTTCACTGCGTGGAATTGGATGATGATGGAAGCGATAGATGGACAGTCTTGAGAGTGTCTGCATGATTGAGAGGACGTGCAGAATGAACGGAGCATGTGGGTGAAGTGCAGAAAATTAGGAGGTTTTTGAGCTTTTTTTCAGAGAGGAGTGTAGGAGTTCTGTGATTTCTCCTCATTTTGGAAGGCATTAGTGGTTCGCAAGCTTTCACAGTGCGGGACTGTATGGCAATGGCAGGGCAGAGGGCCATGTTTTCCCAGATACTTCACCAGGGCTGTGCATGCATATTAACAATTTGTGTGTGAGAAGACAAATTCTAACCCTTTAAAATGCACTTCATTGGTAGTTACTGGCATTTGTAAAATCAGCTGTCATCTACTGAGAGTGTTGGACCTAAAAAAACGCCCATTTAATTTACATTTGTCTTAAAAAATGTGCCAGTGAGGTATAAAGATTATAATTAATTTGTGAATTAAATAAAATCAAACCTTAAACATTTAATTGATCTCTAATTGATATTTTTTTTATTTCAATTTCATAATTACGTAAGCATCATCTTATTTAAAAACAATTATTTTCTTCTGTTACATGCTCAGTTTTTTTGGGTCACTGAACTTAAAAGCACTGTTTTCTACATTAAAAAACATAAAAGGCCCTTTTAGGACTGACATGGCATTAATATTAATAATTATAAATGATATACATAATCATACATTGCTTAATAAAAGTATAGTCTTTTAAAAAGAAAATCTTACTGACCCCAAAATTGTCATAAAGCAGCAACGACAACAACAAAAGTTCTCCGCATTGTTCATTGGAAACAATCTTCATTGGTCCTGAATAAAGCAATACCAGTCAACTTCTAGACGCAATTTTCTAGCCGTAAAGTTTTTCCCTGCAGCAAGTGTTCTGTAAGTGCTTCAAGAGCTGAATAAACTGCTAATAAACATTTACTGAATTACTGATAAACAAGTAGCCTATCTTTTAATCCGCTGAACCTTTCACACCACCTTTAAGTTGCTGATCACAGTGGATAGATGTTTTTCTGAACGACCCCTGCATGAACTGCAGCCAGTATCTGTTTCACCAGATTCCCTTCTTGGTTTCCTATTGTGCTTTTTATTCCTACATTGCCTGTTCGTATCTCGCCCTCTCTATTTTCCTCTTTCGCTGACACACTATTGCTCCAGTTAGCTGCAGTTGACCCATCCCCCCTGAATTTTACCCACATTCCTCAGTTCCTGCAGCCTGGAGCCATCCAAGTGCCCTTGTATGTGCATAACCCTAGACTATGTGCTCGCTCACTGAGCAGTGGGGTGTGTGTATATGTGTAGATGTTCCACCCCTGAGACCCCAGGGTGATTTTTGAGCTTCTGGAATGCTCAGTCTCACGTAATGACATTCACCAGGCCTATCAAATGCTCTCCAGAACACTTAGAAAGTGTTATAGTGTGAATCCAGATTCTTCATTGGCTCACGCCTTTGCAAACACCCGTATTTAGATGTGCTTGCTAAGGCAAGCGTCATTACTGCTATTGCTCATACTTATTGATTGGAATATGATGACCATGTTTTTAATTTCTCAATTAAAATTCAATTTGCTTTATTTTTGGTGGTATAAAATAAAAAATGTCAGGGTAAAACAACTTTTCAGATTTTATAATGAAGAAATGTTTTTTTTATTCTCATTAATTCTTATTAATGTTTGAAATACTTTCTCCGCTAAATCAAGGTCATGTGGTACAACCAAAAAAAAACATAAAGGAAATTATATCATTATAGACTGGGCTCATGATGACTCTCAGTAAATATCTTCAGATATATCAGCAAAAATGAGATAATATGACTTACCCAAAAGGTTAATGATATTTCTGCATAATTCATGTTTTTATCATGAATAAATAATTTGTTTAATGTTAAATTGCTTTTTACCTTGAGAATTTTTTTTTTTTAATGATTTAGATGTGTAAACTCAAATGTATTCCAGTTGTAAGGAAAATATATTACTTTTTACTATATAACACATGATTTTTTTATTATTAAAATATAAACTTTATTTTGAAATTTGAAGGGATTGAACTTGAACTAAAAATGGTTCACAGTGTGTTTTTGTACGTCTTGACGTGTGAAAGTTAAGTGGACTTTCTGCAGATAGACAAAAATAAGACTGCAATTATATTAAAAATGTACACATCTTTTGTGTTCCAAAGATGAACAAAATTCGGTTACAATTTATTTTAAGGTGACCATGTTACAGTGTAATTATTATACATTTAAGTACTACTAATAATAATCAACTACATACGGGTAGGTTTAGGATTATGTTTGGTTTAGGATTAGTAGCAAATAATTATGGGCAATTTTTTTGTAATTACTATAGTAACTACATGTAAAGTGTAACAAGGACACTAAAATAAAGTGTTACCCAAAATTCGTGTAGTTTTAGAATGACACACGGGATGTTGTGATGACAGAATTAAAAATGTTGGGCTCACTATCCTTTTAATCTAAAAGAACATGTGTACACTAACATGTGTTCTTGGTGAATTAAACTTTTTTTTGTCTTGGTTACACCACTTGACATATTTTTATTATTTCTTGAAAATAGTGTAAAAGTTATAAATTGGCACTTTTACTAGATTAAGATATTTATTTTTCCATTGACCCACAAAACTTTGTCTGATTGGATGATAAAACAGGCATTCGTTACAGTCATACACATTCATGATGTGTCATTACACACTGCTTTGCTTTTCTAAGTAATTTGGATAATTACATGCATGCACCACAATTACGTTGTGCCATGTTAATCCCCGCACTGCGTTGTTTAATTATCTTACAACTCCTCTGTTATCAAGTTCATCTCCCACAAGTTTCACAGGCTAATTTAGTAGAAGCAACAGACAAAGAAATGGTCTATGCAATCAGTGATGCTCAAAGTTCTTGTGTTATTGCAACCCTGGGCGTTTCAGTGAGGCAGGCATTGTACTGCCGTTTAATCGATAGGCCGCTGTAGGTTAGATGATGCCTTAATTCAGAACGTAAGTGGCCTTGGTTAATTGCAGCCATCCGTTTGGTTGTTACATCAGGGTCGTGCTCGGGCAAAGTGTTTGCTAAAGGTAAAATGAGCTCTTAATGTTAATGGCTCCTCTCTCTCCCACTACTTCCTTCCTTTTCCTGAAACCTCAAATCACCAGCTTCGCTCTCTTTAACGGTCTGTCTGCTTTCTGTTGTGCTCTTTCTCACCTGAAGCTTTTGTTTGCAAGCCTGTCCGTCTCTTCAACCTGTTTCTTCTCTTTCCTACCCAAAGTTTCTTTGTGCCTGTTTTATTGCAGGGAGTCTGGAAGTGTGATGGCTGGGTGGAAGTTGTTGATTAGAATCCAGAGTGCTCAGGGGCTGTTTTTTTTGGCTGCGAATGGACTGCGGGCTTGGGAAGAGTCGTGGTTCAAAGAGAGCTTGGAGAAAGTGACCTCTTGTCTTGTCTCACAGAGCTTGAGGAATGAGCTGAATTTCCAAATGCCAAAACCGTATCATCCAGAAACAGAGCACCACGGTTCAAAATTAAAATAAAATTGTGTAGCAAGTATGTTTCTAAAAAAATTAGGTATGCACCGAATATTCGGCGACCGAAAACTTTCATCCGACAATGACCCAAAAGTGCATTTTCGGTTTTCGGCCGAAAGACTTTTATCACCGAAACAATACGGGCGAAATGTTGTGATGACGCAAACAGAAACCGCGACCTGCAAGTGCTTGTCTGAAGCAACATTTCTGTGGTGTGGACGTATTTCAGTATATCTGAGAAAGATCCACGGACAGCGATTTGCAAAACATGTAATGCCGAAATTTCAAGAGGGAGAGCATCTGCAAAGACTTTCTTCACGTCGGGTTTAATTTATCACCTGAAATCCAAACATTCCGATCGCTACGCTGAATATGAGAGGAACGCGGCACAGAAAAGGAAAACGAATCTGATGCGCGCGTGCATCGATATTGACTACCAGCTACAGCGTGCTAACCTCAAAAATCCAGCTGTATTCTATCAATAACTTAGCTCCTAAGTTACCTAATAACTTCCGGGAGTCTCCCGCATATTGATAGCGGCTCCCTGATGCCCGCAAATTTGTTCAAATCTTCTGGAATCTATAGCGCGCATGCGAGACAGAACATACTGTGCTCCAAACCGTATAGCGCGCGCACAGCAGAGAGGGAGAGAGCGAGAGAACTTAGGTGTGTGCCTCATGAAAGCTAGTCAAAGCGGGCCGCCACAAATGAATGAACGTATGGGGAACCCTATGGAGCTCAGACGTCCATTACCAGAATGCTCAGTCTAACCGCACAATTTTTTAAACATTTGCAAGAAAATTTAAATGAACTTGACCTAAATGCACTTTGTTTTTATGACAGAACATTTAATTTTAAAACCTTTCTGCAGGACAGTAGGCCTGTACAATATTATTTAATGTACACATGAGTGGGGTCAAGTTAAACATTTTAGTTTGAATTTCATTTTATACTGTGCATTGTTGCAATGTGCTAAATAAATATTGGCATAATTTGTAATTGATTTATTCTTTGAAACTTTAATATTAATTTATGCAATTGCAATGCCTTGATTTTAGTAAAGTTAGTACACAGTCATAGCCATAAATGCAGTGGTACTAGTAATTGGCATAATTTCTTTCGGTGTTTCGGTTTTCGGCTTTCGGCCTTGGTTTCCTCTTTTTCGGTTTTCGTTTTCGGCCAAGAATTTTCATTTCGGTGCATCCCTAAAAAAATGGTTTTATGGTTTCTCTCATAAAGAATTCCTCAAACGTTACAGTCTTATTATGATGGAGGAGTCAGACCGTGTGTGTTTACAGTGCAGTTTTTGAAGTATTAATAAAAAAAAAATTCTATTGCGATTAGAGTCCAGTCGTCTTTTAGCGGTGTTCATGACCCTGAATGCCCTGTTTAATCAGAATTACAACATGTTTACTTGCCGCTCTGACCGCCTGCTCAGGTTAATATGTATTAGCTGGATTAGTTAATAATGTATTAGCTGGATCTACCTGCATGTGTGTGTGGCCTTGACCAATTTGATCAAATTTTCTCAGAGCAAACTTTGTGCAACACTGCAGCTCACATGCTAGTGCACTTTCATCTCAGCTGGGTTTTTAGAACGCGTGTCATGCTTTAGACAAAATGAATGCAAAAGACACAAGTGCAATAGTCAAACACGACCATATAGGGCAGGGGGGTCCAATTTTGTTCCTGGAGACATATCTATGTGCAGTTCAAATCCAATCCTGATCCAAAAGAGCTGTTTTTAATTATCAAGTAGATCTTAATTAGCTGCTTCAGTTGTGATTGATCCGAGTTGGAGCAGGAAGGTAGATCTCCAGGATCAGGATTGGGTACCCCTGATCTAGAGCATGCTTGCATAGAAAAACAAATGCAAAAGCAGTGCACTATAATGCAACGACGCAAGACACAGGGCAGTGAAATTGATTTTTTTTTTTTAAACAGAGACGCTTCGCTTTTAGAATGATGTGTCACTCCTAAGACGTTACAGAAGAAACGAGACAAGCACAACGGTCAAACATGTTCACCTAGAGCATGCTTGCATGAAAAACTATGGAAATGCAGTGCAGTGGAATGCAACAGCATGGGATGCAAGGTGAAGGGACGCTGCACTTTAAAAACGCTGTGTCACTCCTGAGATGCTACAAAATATGCGAACACAAGGTGTAGAGACGGCGCACTCTTAGAACGGCATGTCACCCTCCGAGATGCTACAAAAGACACAAGACATGAGTGCAAGGGTCAAACACGACCATCTAGCGTAGACCATGCTTACTTAGAAAACAAGGGAATTTCAGTGCGGTGGAATGTAACAACACAAGACACAGGGCAGTAGAAATAAAACCTTGCAAGGTGCAGAGACGCTGCACTCCTAGAATGGCATCACGCCCAAAACTCATTCCATTAAGATTGTGCTTACATGGAAAAGCATGGGAAGTGCAACAACACGACACCTAGAGCAGTGGGATTCAAAAACCAAGGATGCTTCAAAAAACAAACTGGAGCACTGGAATGGAAGAAACGCAAGGTGTAAAGATGCTGTGCTTGTAGAACATTGTGTCGTGCAAAAGATGCGAGATGCGAGCGCAACAGTCAAACACGTCAGTCTAGTGCACGTTTAAATAGAAAGCCAGTTTAATCCTCAGAATGCCCAACGCTCAAGAAGTTCTGTGCATCGTTTCCCTGTGTGTTGATTTAATTGGGCTTCAAGTTACCAATGAGAGTGTATCATGCTCTGCTCCGTATAATCCATTTTACAAGGTTTAAATCCATAATTTTCCCTTCAAAATCAGCCTTTCTGGACCTGGACAATGAACGTTGGGTTTACCAGGATTCAGACACTGTATCAGAATGGGACAGATCTACCAAAGTTTTGTAGGCCTATGCAAAATGACTCGTTTTTGAGCTTCCTTTGGCCCAGAGGCACTGCTAGCTCCTCTACCTCTTCTTCAATCCTCCCTTAACGTATCCCATCATCCCCTGGATTACGGTCCCTCGCCCAGACTCACTTAAAGACCACTACAAATCCCGCTAGCTCTGCTAAGCTGTACTTACTGTCTCTAGATTGTTTTTGCCCCACAGAACCTTCCCTGAACCGAGCCAAGATCAGCGCGGCCTCTCAGTCTGTGCTCCTCCTTTATCCTCCCTAGATCTGCAGCTCTGTCCCAGAAATTGAATGGTGCTGCCGTTTATCGTTGCCGAGAAAGATACATTGAATTGCCATTTTGTCCCTGCTACTCTCAATAGCTGTTGGCTATAGCAGCAGACTTGGCACACTTTTTGATTATGGATGACAGTAAAAGACAAGCATAATGCATTAGTGCAGTTCCTTAAGGATCCTTTGAGCTCTCTTTTGCAGTTTTCCGTGCAGTTCATTTCCTGTTGAAATTAAAGCGGGTAGTTTTTTGTTTTAAATTGATAATAGGCTTTAGTTATGTGCACAACATTATATTACTAAAGCTAAAATGGTCAAATTAAACATTTGCCTTGTATTAAGCAGACTAGCATAGGTTAACTGGTTTAGAAAAGCTTTTTATTAAGTAAAACAAGATTTTTTTTTAAATGACAAAAAAAAGTTCATAACCAAAAGCTAAAATAGTTCCATTTCTCCCCCCTTCTAGTCTACTAGCTTATCATAGCATTAACTGCTTCAGGAAAGCTCATTTGACTATCTAGAAAACGTCACATTATATTACCAAAGCTAAATGGTCTTAATATACGTTTCCCTTTTTGTTTTCAGATGGCCTTTGATTAGCAGGCTAACAGCTTAGACTACTAGCAATCTTTTGATTAGCTAGAAAATTAAATATCACATTATATTACCAAAGCCTAATCGTCAATTGAAATATTTGCCTTTTGTATTTTCAATTGGCCTTCGGTTAGCAAGCTTACAGCTTAGCCTACTGGTTTAACATAGTGGTATTTGGTTTCGCAGAGCTCTTTTGATTAGCTTGAACACGCTTTTTAAATTACAGTTTACATTATAATGTTCAAAGGTTCAAATTAAACATTTATCTTTATTAGTGTTGTCAATTAGCCTTCAGCTAACAAGCTAACAGCTCTGCCTACTAGCTTAACATAGTGGCAACGGGTTACTCTTTTGATTTGTTAGAGCAATATATCACAATGGTGTAGGCTACTATGTTTTTTATCGGGCATTGAGGAAGTGAGATAGGATCTTGCCATGATGCATCACAGCCTTATAATTTGTTACATGCTAGTCGTCAGGAATTACCAGGAGGGACTTTTTCAATCTAGAGAGCATTTGACTGGACAAATATTTGTGCAGTGCAGAATGGGACTTCAATATTTTTGGTGTCTTCCTGAAAGAACGAAAAAACGGTTTACTGAAGCGTTTAGTTGCTAAATGATAATTTTGTCAACTTTTAGATGTATACCTATAGTATGGATGTTTTCAAACTATCAGACAAGGACTGAATGTCACGGAGTTACAATTTTGATTTCTTTGAGCGCAATTTGTGAATGGCTGCGTCGAGAGCTTGCGTTCTTCAAGAAAATGTATGTCTTGCATTCACTTTGGTCACTTAGCCGCAGAGCACCGCTTTGATATTTACGCTGCCTAGCTTTTGTTCGTGTCAGTCGCAGAACTGCTTTGTGCATCCTAGCTCCTGACGCGCACACAGACACACACACGCACACACACACACACACACACACTTACACGGCCAATGATTGCCTACAGCGACACGTCCTTTGCTATGCACAAAACACATCTCTCTTCTCTCATTCTGTCTCTTTTTCTGTCACTCACATACACATAGTTGAAAGAAAGAAGCCCTTATCTTCCTCACCAGAGACACTTCGTTCATGTGCCTGCATGCAAATGAATATATATTCAGTGTCCGCTCCGCTCACTTCCTCTCGCGCGCGTACACACACTCAGCCGGATAGAAAAGCATTAATGTCTGTGTGTGAGGAGGGAGGTGCTGTCAGGCAGACATGCCATGGCTGATAAATGCCGTGGCTGTGTTGTCACTGAAGTCAGGTTTGAGTTCTTTTGTGCTCGGTGTGTAGCGCCCGCACCTCACACAAAGCAGATGCCCAGAATGCCATGTGGGTGTGTGTTTGTGTTTTCCTCCGCACGTATTTGTTTATTTATGCCTGTGCAAGACCGTTTAGATAGAGCAATCATTCCGTCCTCCACTTCTAGCCTCATTTCGGTCGATCAGATAAGACGTAAGGTTCATTTGCCTGTGAAAGTTTTTCTTTCCTTCACGTTCCCTCGCTTTTCTTACTTCACACAACATTGAGATGTGAGGGCTCAGTTGTTCATAAAGCGTGAAACATTGTCTGCCTGTATTGTTCGGCGCGCTGTTTCACTAGATGAGTTTTGTGATTATCTTTGGATGGGGTTATGAATCTGTAATTATTTTGAATCTTGTCTCGTTTGCAATATGCGAGTTTTGTATGTTAGCGCAAGTACTTGCTGAATGCTTATTTTACTTTATGGAGAAAAAAAGTTGGTCAATAAATAATTTTGCTGTTGCAAGATTTAGCTGAGGTATAGAAGGCTTTTGAATGTAAAGATTAAGTGTTTTGCTGTGACCAACAAGAAAGCTGCAGATGGATCTGTTTGGTGTTATGAGCGTTGCTATAGAAACAACTAATTTCTGAGTCTGAGGACGTGATCAGCTCAGTCGAATCTCCATTCTGTCATTTTATGATTTTGGTAATTCTCACACAACATGAACTGTAGTGAGCCATAGAATTGTTTCACTCTCTCGTTAGTTTTAATCAAAAATAATGTTTTTGTTTTTTATGTGCGTGTATAAATAAATATACAGTGCAGAAGTTTGAGTTCAGTACTTTTAAAAAATAATAATACTTTTATTCAGCAAGGGTGCATCAAATTGATAAGAAAAGTAATGTTAACTGTATAATGTTTCATTTCAATTTAAAATAAATGCTGTTCTTTTGAACTTTCAATTCATTAGAGAATCCTGAAAAAAAGTATCACTGTTTCCACAAAAATATTAAGGAGCACAACTGTTTTCAACATTGATAATAATAAGAAATGTTTCATGAGTAATCAGCATATTAGAATGATTTCTGAAAGATCACGTGACACTGAAGACTGGAGTAATGATACTGGAAATTCAGCTTTGACATCACTTGAGGAAATAAAAAAATATTTTTAAAAAAGCATTTCAAATTGTAATAGTATTTCACAATATCACTTTTTTTGTGTATTTTTGATCAAATAAATGCAGCCTTGGTGAGAATAAGATACTTTTAAAATAAAATCTTACAAACTAAAACTCACTTTAAGCACAACAGTGCTATATGTCGGTGTGCTGCCCACGAGGCTATCGGCGCCAACATATTTTTGTTTTATTTAATAATTTTTAATTTAATTTTAATTTTATTTTATTGTTTGTCTGACAGGCAAAAGTCTGATCACTTAAAAGCATATCTGTCAAACAGCTTGCTTTTAGTGATCCGTTTATGTTTCTACGTTTTATACGTAGTCTTACAGGTTAAAGTATGATCATCAACAGTATTTTAACAGTGATTCTTTCCTTGGCAAACCGCATGTGTTGTCATTTGTACAAAATTTGTTTTTGAAAGTTTATATCTTGAAAATATAGATTTTGGTGTAATTCACCCTGGCAATGTAATATTTAACTCAGGATTTCAGAAGATGCGGTGTTTTTACCATAATATTGTAATTGATATAGCTCTAAAAAAATCCATATTTGTCGGACCTGTTAACATGTGTAGTTTAAGAATGATATGTGCCAACAACCTCCATGATGGCGAAATAGGAGCAGGTATGTACACGCACATTTGAGTTGAGCGGTCGAACAGGATCAGCTGTATGAAAATGGAGAAGCCCCTGAGGTGTTCCTTACATCTCTCAGGAACACAGATTTGCTTGTGCTTTAGAGACTCTTCACTGAATCCTCTAGTTCAGCTTCACTAAACCACAAACACTGCAGAACACTGATAATGATAAACGATTGGCGGACGTTTAAGAGGACTATTTCGGCGGATGCTGTTGTCTGTTTCACACAATTAGCTGAGTAATAGGGTGTGTTCTTGGGGCACGATAGGGTCACCTGAGTAACATTAAGCTTGCACTGCAGCAGCAGAATCTGTAATGTGAATTTACTGATTCATAAAGAAAAATAACAGGCCTTCTTTTTTAAAAAGCATACATATGCAGTCACGTTTATTGCGATGTATGCATTCCGGACTATGGCACCTTCTAGTTTGCCGTTTGCTGCATACCGCCTACTAAAGTTTCAGTACCTATTTTCAAAACCGTCTAGTCGGTGAGTTGTATAAACGACTAGTTGTCTAATCGGCCTTAAGGGTGTCCTGTATAATCAGACTGTTTTTAGGTTGACCTTATCGTGATCAGACACGTTTTTAGGGTGTGTTCACATACACTACCGTTGTGTAGGAATGGTCTCATGTTCATTAAGGCTTTATTTAGTTGATCAAAAATTTGTATATTTTAAAATGTCATTTATTCCTGTGATGATAAAGCTGCATTACCAACATTTAATCCCGTCTTCAGTGTCACATGATCCTTCAGAAATCATTCTAAGTATGCTGATTTGCTGCTCAAGAAACATTGTTTATTATTATTATCAATGTTGAAAACAGTTGTGCTGCTTCATATTTTTGTGGAAATCATGACACTTTTCCAAGATAATTTACTGTTACTTATGAGCAATTTAATGCATCCCTGCTAAATACAAATATTAATTTCTTAAAAAAAAGAAATCTTAGGCCTACTGATCCCAAACTTGTGATGTGTTCTTGTCTTCATGGTGCAATGAAATTAAAATTGAAAATAAAAAATTTGAACTACTTCATGTTAAAAATGTATAGCTTTTGACGGAATTTTCATTAATGGAGATTGTTTTTAAGTCGCTAATTTTCAGAGAAAGTTTAACAATGCAAACTGTCTAATAGCTAAAGCTCAGAACCCCAATTAAAACAGAGATGGTAAAAAAACAATGAATATACATATCACAAATATTTTAGTAGAAAAGGCAGCTTATTTTAATCAAAACATTTGTACATGAGTTATGCATATTTATAATCTGTCTTTCACATCTTCCTCCATCTTGTTTTTTTTAATATGAGCTCATTATAATGCATTATACTGCACAGTAATGCTATTGCGTATTATTTTGGCCAAACAATTTATCCTAAAAGGCAGCATAAGAGGGTTGCTTACTTTCTAGAACAGCACATCAAAAGTGTACTAACCTAAAATGCTGCCTATGGAACGGGGCTTATGTATTCTGTCTGTTTCCTTTAATTTAACCTTTGACTTCCTCAGTAGAAAGTGTCTTACCTACCAAGCAGAGCTATAAATGATAAGTGAGGCATTCATGATTTAATTGCATTTGTAAAACCTGTGTAAAAATGTCCTTGGCTTGTACCCTGAAATGCTACATGCCAAGGTGATGGAAAACCCTTCTTCCGCTTTACTGTAGTTTTATGAGTCAGTGTGCAGTCTTTTCAGACCACCAGTTTTTTTTGTTAGTTTTTTTTATTAAGTAAAGTGATGTTGAATAGAGTAATTACAGTTTGCTTGAGAAGCAAAAAAGAAGCTTATTAGAGTATGTGGAGGAGTAGAATTGTTAATCAAGATTGAGTCTGCTGCTATACTCAGAGCGTTTGAGTGGATAAATTGGACAAGCTCATAGGGGATAGATGGGCATTTAGCTCAAAGAGATGTCTAAACATCAAGTGCTGCCTATTTAGTAGTGCTTTATAAATGCAAACATCATTCATTTCCTCAAAGCCCTTAATCTTAAGTATTAATCTTCGGAGCGTAACTCATCCCACACAGTTTGCGCTATTAATACATCAAGTCATCCGACTTGTTGAAAAGAGGTGTGATGTTACTTGTGACCAGGCGATAAAACAATCCAGAATATTGCATAACTGTATTATCCCACGGTAAAGACTTAAGCGACTGCATAGCCCACCCAAAACACTTTGCATATTTTGCGCAGCCAAGCACTACTCTCATTTTCTTTTAATAATTTAAATATAGTGAAGTTTTCGGTTTGTTTGATTAATTTGATTAATTATGTGTAAAATACAATGGAAAAAATGTAGGATTTAGTTTAATTTTTATTTTTAAATTGGAATTTTCTTTCAGAGATTGCTAGTAAATTTTGCAAATAATTACAAAGAAACGACGAGTAAAACTGAAATAACAGTGGAATTTGGGAAGTAGAGAGACTAAATTAGTATTTTCTTGAAAAATGCACTCCAATAATTTTTGTTCTATTTACAACTTAGAAAAATATTTTTTTTACAGTGTGTCTGTGAGAGAAATATTGTCAGTTATAAATCACTCATATAAAAGATCTGTCATTGATCATAATTAGGGTTTTTCTTCATACATACTTCATGGGTCTGAGAAAACGTCATTCATTCACTGCTTGTAGTCTTTTTCTGTTTTTTATTCTTCCGGTGTAGTTTATTGATCTGATGCTCTTCTCTTTTTAGAAACCTGACTCAAGCTAGTGGTTTTTCTTAAATTTGAGACTCCCGGATCGAACCGCCGAGAACAATTTCTGACGCAACATATATTGACTTGTACATTTGGAGATTTGGTTCTTAGAAATTCCCCTCTGTGCAAGCTTATATTTTGTTCATTTCCTTTAACCTTCACATTATTGTTGTGCCGTTTCTCTAAAGTTCCTCATTTGTGCAGCTGGATGCAGTAATGGATGAAAGTGCACTTAGGGCTCTGCTGCTCTTGTTGTCTACCTATTTCTGACATAGCGTTTGCTCACAAAGTGCAGTCCGAGCGGTGGGTTATCTGGCCTAATTCGTTTATTCCTTTCTCTCCAGCCCTTTCTTTTTTCTCCCTTGTCTGAGAGTAGATTTTTATCCAAGTCCACTCCATTCCTCTCTGGTGTACTGGGCATTATGAATTAACCCTGTTGAAGGTCGTTATGTCAGCTTGCCTTCCAGAGTCTCAAGAGCTTGAGTGTAATTTACGTTATCTCGCTGGGAAATCTAAGACACGTCGAGTCGCCCTTTTGCCTCTTGTCAAAGCTTGTGTTAAATGATTATATAGCACTCAAATATATCTCCATGATGTAAAAACTCAGCTAAATCAGTCAACAGATCTCAGGTGGGAATCAATGGATGTTAGGTGGGCCGAGGGAGAGGAAGACGGGGTAGTGTTGTTAACAAAGGAAACCAGATTCATAGATATGAGGATTATAGGGTGTTATCCAACAACAATGTTGGGCTGTCTTGACACTGAAATTTGAATAGTTTGTCAGTAATAAAGAACAAACAGACAAAACACAAACAATAGATCAAATAAACAAATGGAAAATGTATTTTAGAAAGTTAAATATTATACATATTAAAAAAATCATACAACAAAGCTATGTAATTAAAACAATGGCTTGTACCCTTCAGTGGGTAATAAAGAGCAGAGAAATAAATTGCAACCAATAGATCAAGTTAACAAGTCGAAAAAGTTATTAAAGTTGAATATGATTTTTTAAAATACTTTTATCATGAATTAAATTAAAATCAATTGCTTGAAGCCTTCAGTGTGTAAAAAAAATGACAAAAGAAACAAATTACAAGGAATAGATCAAGTATTATAAATATAAATATTAAAAAAAGTTTATAAACCATACAACAAAGTTAAATTAAAGTAAAGCTTTCAGTTGATTATTCAAGACAAGTAAACAGTCTGTAATAAAATACAGGGCAAAGAGTAAGATACAAATAAAGTAAACAGTTCTTGAAGTTTTTGCAGGTATCTAACAGCAGTATTGGATGGAAGCGGTGTCTGTTTTTCAATGAAATTACTATAATTTTTGTAATAAGCAAACACTAATATTTTCATTGTGGCTTGCTTGACCTAAGTGACCACATTCGGGTATCTGATTCGGTTATTCTGTTACTATATGTAAAGTAGCCCTTTAACACTCTTAAAATAAAAGCTTCTTTATTGCCATTAAGGGTTCTATGATTTTTAATCATAAAATTACTTTTGTTTTGCATTAATAAGAGCAGTAACTAATATTATTACATGTTTATTTCTTTGAAATGGGCATTTGACCGTATTGCACTGAGCTTGAGTTGAGATGCACAACAAACGAACTTTTATTGACAACAGTAACAAGTAAAACCCTAATTTTTATATAGAAAAATTGTAATATTTGATTTAACTTTTGTTTGGTCATAACATTAAAAATAACATTTAAACTGGATAATATTTTGATCTTTGAAGTGCTTGAAAAAGTGTGAAACATTTGAAAGTCCTTAAAGGGTTAGTTCACCCAAAAATGAAAATTAAGTCATTAATTACTCACCCCCATGCTGTACCAACCCCGTAAGACCTTCGTTCATCTTCGGAACACAAATGAAGATATTTTTGATTAAATCTGAGAGGTGGATCACTGCTACATAGGCTGCCAGAGGGAATGAAACTTGACGGCCCAGAAAGTCATTAAAGAAAATGTTTAAATATTCCATGTGCCTACAGTGGCTCAACTATAAGTTTATCAAGCGACGAGAATACTTTTTTCCCGAAAAAAAACATAATAACGACTTTATTCGACTATTCCTTTTCTTCCTTGTGGGCCTGAGACGAGAGTTCAAGAGATTTCCACGACGCATGCGCGAGAACTGAGAAGAGAACGTTCTTCTTCTAATACTTCTTGTTCAGTTCTCGCGCATGCGTCGTGGAAATCTCTTGAACTCTCGTCTCAGGCCCACAAGGAATGAAAAGGAATAGTCGAATAAAGTCGTTATTATGTTTTTTTTTTTCGGAAAAAAGTAGTCTCGTCGCTTGATAAACTTATAGTTGCGCCACTGTAGGCACATGGAATATTTAAACATGTTCTTTAATGACTTTCTGGGCCGTCAAGTTTCATTCCCTCTGGCAGCCTATGTAGCAGTGATCCACCTCTCAGATTTAATCAAAAATATCTTCATTTGTGTTCCGAAGATGAACGAAGGTCTTACGGGGTTGGTACAGCATGGGGGTGAGTAATTAATGACTTAATTTTCATTTTTGGGTGAACTAACCCTTTAAAGTGCTTGAAATAAACCTAAAATATGCATAGTATAAAAACATTCAACTACTTCTGCTACACTAGCTCTGTTATAATTAGCGTTACTACGTTAAATCCATTGTGTATGTTGGTGATTTGTAGACTGAAACGCCTTCTATAGCTCTAGTCAGTTAACGTTGTGTGATTGCGTAGAGCTACGTCACACGTAGGCTCACTATTGGCCGCCGCTGGTCGTGTGTGTGATGCGTGTGACGTATAACAACATAAGCTTACTCTATATCACTAGTGAACTGACTCAAGGCCCACAGAGAAGGAAATTAATAGTTGAAATAAAGTTGTAATTTTTGTTTGTTTTTTTGCGCACAAAAAGTATTATCGTCGTTTGATAAATTTAGGATTGAGTCACTGTAGTCACTCGGACTATTTTAACGATGTCTTTAATAACTATTCTGGGAACAAGTGTCAGAAGCCTATGGAGGAGTGATCCAGCTCTCAGATTTAATCAAAATGATCTTAATTCGTGTTCCGTGTTCTTACGGGGTTGGAACAACATGAAGGTGAGTAAATACTGACAGAGTTTTCATTTTTGGAAGAACTATCCCTTTAATACAAACGCTTTCTTAGTGGATCTCTATGGGGGTAGAATTGTTTCAGTATTCCAAATAAATAGATTATGATCCACAAATAAATGTAAAGAGATTCACAAAAATATATCAAATTCACAAATAAATATATTAAGATCCACAAATAAATGTAAAGAGTTTCACAAAAAAATATATAACTCACAAATAAATAAAATTAGCTTTGCAAATAAAAATATATATTTACAAATGTGTTTTATGCCACAAACACAACTCGGCCTGGTATTTATTTGTGAACCGCTTCCTGTGCGTTGTAGCGAGAACTTGCTACGATTGATCATCTCAATGTGCCGTTATCTGATTGGCTTAGGTAAAGGGTGGGTGGAGTCCACTTATTTGTGGATTTGTCTGCACGTCGACGCTAGAAGCGTTTCAAAATCCACAAATGTGTGAGGGGATTTGCAAATGAACAGGAACCGATTCACAAACGCGTGAGGGGGTTTACAAATGCACAGAAAGCGGTTCACAAATAAATACCAGGCCGAGTTGTCTAAACTCTTTACATTTATTTGTGGATCTTAATTATTTATTTGTGAATTTGATATATTTTTGTGAATCTCTTTACATTTATTTGTGGATCATAATTTATTTATTTGGAATAATTTAACAATTCTACCCCCATAGATCTCCCACCGCTGTGTAGTAACATATCACGTGATCGAGACCAACCTGTTCTGAGCTCGCTCTGTGCGGTCTATTATTGCTCTGAGTTGATAAACTCTCCGCGCTGCGCAGCTCAAATGAGAAGTGCGGTTTTGTTTCCGCTTTCGTTTAGTTTGCAGTTTTTATGTTTTTCATATGCAACAGCTCTATCATTTGCGCCAGTCCGACCTCCAACAAAATGTAGTCGTACCGGCAAGAAAAAAGGTTGCAAATGCGACCATGTGGCCGCAGTCTGGAGCCCTGGTGTAGTGAGTGATCCTCTGTGCAGAAGGCGGAAAAGATGTCACAGTGTCTCAATTGGTCGTTGGATAAAGATTGGTTGTAAAGTGGCGGGAGGTGTGGTCAAGCTCGAGCCTGAGAGAGCCTGGGAAAAAGTGGTGGCAGTGAGAGGTTGTGCCAGTCATGAGGTTGTGAAAATGCACATTGTGTGGGGGTGGAGTTGAAAGCGGAGGAGATCAGGAGCATGTTGAAGCAGAGCGAAGAAATTCAAACAGGAGGGCATCAGATTAACACAAGCTAAAGGTTTTCATTCGCCTTTTTCGAACAAAGTCATATGCATGTGTGTTTGACGACTCCTCGTAGAACTACTCTGGCAGACGCCTCCGAGGTCCCTTAACAATCTGGCCAGCGGAACCCGCGCTAACACTTTCAGCCTCCGTAGCCCTTCAAGCTGCTGTTTATTCTTCTGCTTGGCCGCACCGTTGGCAGAGGGTACCACTGTGCTGTGAATGTGTGAGGTTTTCTTGCGTACAGATAGTTTATTCTGCTGCTTTCACGCTGTTTGGGACTGGAACAGAACATTGGAGACATGTGGCCGTGTCCCCACCACCTGTGGTGAATCGGATGGTGATAATCCACTACCTTCTGAGGGATAGTGGGATGCTTTAGTTTCTTGCAGAGTGTCTTAAATTGAACTCAAGTGGATTTTGACACCTGATGGTCATGTAAGCACTTGTCACTCATTTAGCCTGAGTCTAATCTTTTAAAATGAATTCAACTGACTCAATGAATAGGCTAGTTCCTCCAAAATATAATTTTTTTTTCGTCATTTACTCACCCACATGTCAATTCAAACTTTGCACTACCTTCTGCGGGTAGATGAGGGATCGTGGGGTGCTTTAGTTTCTT
Organism: Siphateles boraxobius; assembly: GCF_051911475.1. Classification (NCBI taxonomy): domain Eukaryota; kingdom Metazoa; phylum Chordata; class Actinopteri; order Cypriniformes; family Leuciscidae; genus Siphateles; species Siphateles boraxobius. Next base: position 33,613,821 of record NW_027509186.1, on the reverse strand, counting down.
GCAGAGTGTCTTAAATTGAACTCTAGTGGATTCTGACACCTGATGGTCATGTAAACACTTCAGCACTTGTCACTCATTTAGCCTACTGAAAATCTCGACATCCACCCTAGATCTCCTTTGTAAAACAAGTTGTGATGAATAATTTTTTTTAGTCAAATCTTTTAAAATGAATTCAACTGACTCAATGAATAAAGGTATAGGCTAGTTCACCAAAATGTAAAAATGCTGTTGTCATTTACTCACCCACATGTCAATTCAAACCCATAAGCCATATTTAGGCCTAGTTCATTTGTTTAACCAATGAGGTTTTCTTTTTGCGTGTCACACAAGCACATTTGATCTATTAAAACCAAAGAGGTTTATTCTTGTGTGTCAAACAGCTAACACTTTTAACTACTCACTATATCATACGATTATCATTTTAAAGGGGACAGTTTAGTATTTTTAGGTTGTTTTATGGTACTTTTTTTAAGCTTAAAATCTACCATTCCCATTTTTTATTTTTTGGGAAACTGTTCCCTAAATCTGCATAGTGTCATCAGAACCAAACTGAACAACTTGTCAGTGCTAAATGATATTTTCAGCTCATGTGATTGGCTGTAAATATTGTAGTAGTTCTGTGATACTTAATGTGAAAATGATGGATTTCAGAGGAACTACTCTTAAGATCCCGGGAATGCTAACAGATAGCCATGTGTTGTTTGGTGTTGCTAGTGGCATTCTAAATTTAAATGTGTTGGTGTAAATAGGCGTTTGGCTCTTCAGGTATATCCGATAGGCCCTTCACATTAAGTGCAATGTTGGACATCTGCTGATCTGCTGTTCTGAGGAGTTGAGGTTACTGCCGCCCATGGCTGAGTCAGTGCAGGCAGGATGGGGCTAATGGCATTCCCCGTCTGAATGCCCATTTAAAATGGAAGAGCAAGCACAAAACCCTTCAACCTCTGGCTGCCTCAGGGCTGTTTTTGCAACTGCCAAAGCCAGAGGCCAATCTGACCAAGGAAGAAAAACACACATATTCCCTCTCTTGTTTGTGCTCTCTCTCTCTCTCTCTCTCTCTCTCTCTCTCTCTCTCTCTCTCTCTCTCTCTCTCTCTCTCTCTCTCTCTCTCTCTCTCTCTCTCTCTCTTTCTCTCTTTCTCTCTTTCTCTCTCTCTCTCTCTCTCTCTCTCTCTCTCTCTCTCTCTCTCTCTCTTTTTTGGCAATTAACTGTTTCCTTGGGTATCTGGTTTTGGCAAAACAGAAAGTGATGTATTACAGAAATGAATGAAAAAAAAGCATGTTCCAAACGCGTGAATTTCTCTCTTCTGTGTAGGCCTAACACTAAAGGAGAACTTCTGAACACTGTGCTGGTCGCTCTTTTCAATGCAATAATAAATTTGGACCAGAGCTTTCAAGTTTCAGAAGGATGCAAAAAATTATCTTTGAAATCTACTGAAGTCATACAATAGGTTTTTTATATTAATTGACTGAAACTTAAAGGGTTAGTTCACCCAAAAAATAAAATTCTGTCATTGATTACTCACCCTCATGTCGTTCCAAAACCGTAAGACATTCGTTCATCTTCGGAACACAAATTAAGATATTTTTGATGAAATCTGAGAGCTTTCTGACCCCCCGCATAGACTGCAATGTTATTACCACTTTCAAGGCCCAGAAAAGAAGAAAAGACATTGTTAAAATAGTCTATGGGACTACAGTGGTTCAACCTGAATCGATGATAATATTTTTTGTGCGCAAAAATAATGACTTTATTCAACAATCGAAACAATTGATTATCTTCCGTGTCAGTCTCTGATGCTGTTCACATGGTAAACACAGTGCAGCGCTTCCAGGTTCTACATCAGAACGCCGGCTCAGTATTGCACCACGTGACTAACCCCTTAAGTCGTTATTTTGACCTTGAAATTATTAAACAAAATGCATAACCCAATCTTCCAATGAAACATCAGACTTCTTTCTGGTGACATATGCCGGACTTCTCCAATCTTTAAGTCTGCTTCAACTCCGAACATCTATTCGACTGCAAGCTCGCATTCAGATGTACCTCTATCCTTTCAACAACTGATGCAGAGAACCAAGTCTCCACCCTAATTTTTATTTCTATAATCCACTCCACTTGGATGTACGTCGCAATACTGAAGAAAAGATCTATCGCTACTTCGTTTTCATCACAACTTGTTACTTTTCAATCTGTTCCGCACACAATGCTGACATATAGCTTCAGAAGACTTTGTTGCACATCAGCTTTTGGAGCTTGAAATCCTCAGTTGCCTTGTAATTGATTTAAAAGAATGACCAGTACATTCTTCATTATTTTTCCTTTTTTTGTTCCACAAAGGAAAGTCAGTCATATGGAATTTGAAACAACATGAGAATGGACTGGATTTGAATTCATTTTAGAGTGAACTAATCCTTAAAGAGGCTGAAAGTATTTGATTAATTTGGTTTTTTTTTTGAGTTGTCCTTTCTGAAGAAAAGAAGCAGAAACAAATCTTCACATCCTTCCGCCACTGCTGCAAGCGCTAGTTACTGTGGCAACAAGTAAAAAGTCATTATATCTAATTGACACCATGGCGGGTTCAGGTGTTTTCAAAGTTTGCTTTCACTCTCTAGAGACTGAGTCAGATGTATTGTCTTCGCTTAGCATTTGGTTTCCTTTTCTCTCCCTTCTACTTACACTTACTTCCTCTGCCTTGAGTTGTTTGTTAGTTTTGAATGATTTTTTCTGTCCTATCTTTCTCATGGGGAACTTCCGCCCCATGTTTTCCACAGTGTAATTAATCAGAAGGGGAAAGTGCACCATCATCTCCTGCTTTAGGAGCTAGCAGCATGTCTGGGCTTATATGAGAATTTTACATGTGAAGTGAACATGCCCCATGAGTGAACCACTGTTGCTACCAAGCCCAGTTAAGTACCTGTCAGATCACTGTATTGTTATTCTGTATAGTCCTTTCTCTCTTACTTTGTCTTGTTGGTTCACGTTGGTTGTATCAGGATTGGAATTTATAGGTTTATTGCAATGCCAATGCTCTCTCTGGTTATCAGCAGAACTGCCAACTGACAGGAAGTGCAAACTAAAAATGTGTCTGATAGTGTGCTTTAACAGGGCCATGTCAGTCAGGGAACTAACAAGAAGAAAACTTGTTTTCTACAATTGTTTTTTTGTCAGGAATAATTTTTAAGAAATATTTCAATCACACACAAAATGGCAATATTAGCTATATCTCATCCAAAGGTTTTAGATCCAGTCACTGTCATCAACCAAAGGTGCTCAGTTTTGTGGTCTGTGCGTATCTAGTCGCCATGTTTATTAACTTTAGTCAGTCATCAATGTTACAGGCTTTATTCATGACTATCGTGAGAATAGAAAAGATGCTTGACATTGGTTATTCATTCGTAAAGATTATATTCTGTTCCTATAAAATGTTATATAAGAGTCACACCTGTTATTAAATACAGTTGTAAATCCCAAACACTAGCTGCATTTACAAGGACCCTAATAATCCAATTGTTATGGGACAAATAGCACACTCAGAATAAAAATGTCAATGTAACCACGTCAATCTGAATAAATTGGCTAAATCCGATTTAATATCATTCGGGTTGTATGGGGTGATTTAAACCTCTTCTAATCAGATCGAGAGGACATGTTTAACATATGATCGGATTGAAAACCAAAACTGGAAAGTACTGTGCATGTGCAATGATGTAGAAATGTTGTAATGGTGTAATGACATATGACGCATGGAAAAAGCTTGTTGTTTTTGAATGAAGTGTGATAAATGACTGTCGTGTCATTCTAAAATTCTTCTTCAACTCATCGTCTGTGAAGTGGAGCATGCAGGAAACGTCCCACCAATCCTTGTTTGGACTCTCATCCACAGACACCTTGTTTGTTTTGGGCGCAGAAAGGGGCATTTTACTGCTTTATTAAAATAAGCAGCACAACACAAAGCTTCATGTGCTTATTTTCTAATTAGGACCCGAAATAGATCAATATTATGTCTGCTCTTTAAAACATGTCACTTTGTTTATATGTCAACAAAGTGACATATAAACGCACACATCATCACGATCACTTTATTTAGCTTTCGTGTAAACACTATGTTCAGATTCATCAATCTGAATTAATTCATTTCCGATTGAAACAAAAGCTGGCCATGTAAACATAGCTGGCCATGTAAACATAGCTGGCCATGTAAACATCTACATAGAAATGTAGGATTTCACACTTGAAGCTCTCACATCAGCGGCCTTGTCATTTGTTTTAATTGGTGTCATAATCCAGCAGTGCAAGAACATATTTCTCGCCTACATCAAAGAAGAAAGTGTTTTAATGTTATAGATTCATTTGAAGAGACCAGACTGGTTAATGAGTGAGTGCAAATGTGTGTGTGTGTGTGTGTGTGTGTGTGTGTGTGTGTGTGTGTGTGTGTGTGTGTGTGTGTGTGTGTGTGTGTGTGTGTGTGTGTGTGTGTGTGTGTGTGTGTGTGTGTGTGTGTGTGTGTGTGTGTGTGTGTATTAGAGACTTTGACACTCACTATCATTGCACGAGCAGATGGTACATTATAAGTGTAGTGTATGTGTGTAAGAACCATCTGTTTGAAATGGAGTAACCCTTCTGTGCTGGTGTCCCATAGGTTATGGTGTTTACATGTAACACATGCTTGCATAACTCATATACAATATATCATTACACATGAACCAACAGGGTTCCCTTGGTTATGGAAAACCTGAAAATATCAGGGACTTTCAAGGCCTGGAAAAGTCATGGAATTAATTTCTTAGAGTATTAGAAGTTATGGAAGCTCTGTAGACATTTCAATTAATCAGTCAAACCGGTTGACAAATCAGACTAGATTCAGCTAATCACTCTCAATTGGAATGATTCTCAAAATCCTTATCCAGTAATCACGAACAACTAGAAAGGTCATGGAGAAGTCATGGAAATTCATTAGTCAAAGAGTGTGAACCAGGGTGCTACAACATGGATTCAGGTTTGACAGAGATTTTATCTAGTTATGCAACATAAGATTTTTGACAAAACTAGTTTCACTCAAGCAAAGTATCGGTCTTTGGTTCATGGTTTGAGAGTGATCTAAGGACTTTCGAGGCTTGTTGCCTCTTTTTGTAGCACCAGCCCCCAACACCTGTGCCTTAGCACAATTAACTAGCCAATTAGCCTGTAAATCTCTGCTGTTAGTGGGATAGATTGGCAGCTGGGAAGGGAGTGTTCAGCCCTGAAGGAAGGAGGCATTGTGTAGTTTTACAATTATCTCTTTGTGTGGTAACGTTGTGTATATTTGCACCTGCCTGTTTATGCGAGTGCTGAGGGTGTGTCTGTACACATTTTAGTGTTTGAATGGATACAGTATAGTGTATACATTTTTTTAGACTTGGGTATTAAATCCTGCTCCTGGAGGGTCACCTTTCTGTTCACTTCAGCTGCAACCTGCTTTAACCCACCTGGGAAGTTTTTAGTAATCCTGAAGACCTTGATTAGCTGGTTCAGGTATGTTTGATAAAGGTAGGAGATTCTGCAGATTGATTACTCCTGGCCTTAAGGGGGCATTCACACTGCCAGCAGTGATACAAGTGACTGGAAGTCATTCATTTTCATTTGAGAGCCGGAGACAGCAGATTTAGATAAAGGTTTCATGTTCCCTACCAAGTGAGGGAAGCCATACAAATATACCCAAAATAACTAACCCCCAACCAACACCGTCCATCTTGAATACCTGCTACAGCATCCTCAAGTTCAGATTTGGTCTTGCCAGAGTTTTTTGGCCTGTTGTCAACTGTCCCAAAATGTAGGAAGAGAAGGCAAGAGTAAAATCATATTTAGAAGAGTGACTCCATGAGGGACTTTCAAATGAAGGTCGTCTGTTTTTGCAAAGGCTGCACAGTAGGTGTTGTAAACTGTGTAGGTTGGCGTGGACTGCAGTGTTTGTGTGTGGCTGAAAAGTGGGAGCCCCTATCGCTGTCAAACCTGCCACCATGCCTGCTGGTGTGAGGAATTAATAGCTGTCATCACGTGCGGCTCCCTGATGAGAAATATTTAGTCTTTATCGTGAGAGAGTCATGGTGTTAGGAAAGAGTTACAGTAGCTAACCTCTGTTTTCCTTTCTCTCCAACCCTTCCTTTCTGACACTCAGACACATGCTTTCTTTCTTTTTTTTCTTTTCCCTACTTAGGGAAGCTGTCATTGGACACAATCATAATCTAGCTTCAATAAGAAATCCCCTGCTCACCTTGCCATTACAAGATTCTAGCACAAACAAAACTCTGCAGCCAAAAGGTCTTTTTTTTTTTAAGTTGAGCAGAGGATGATGATATTTGATGTGGTTAAACATGTCAATAACGAATTTTGACAGCGAAACCAGGCAGTAATATGATCTAGGTCAGGGCTTTATGGTTTCAATAGTTGCTTTTTGTGTGTATATGTTAGGGGTGGCACGGTACATGAAAAAACATCCGAACCGTTCGGTTCGCTTGTCTCGGTTCGGTGCGTGTGTGCGTCACACGGTTCGACGCATGCGCAATGTAACCTCGTGCCCGTGACCTCAGACAGTAGCCATGTTTCCATCCACACCTTTTTATCCGAATTAAGTGATATCGAATGAAAAATGCCTTTTGGAAACAGTAAAATACGATTAAATTTCATGAATATCGACTCAAATGAAATACGTTCGGTCTCATCGGATTTTATCTTGATCGATATACGGCAAATGCGATAAAAGCTGATGGAAACGTTATTTGCCGAATAAATAATGAATTGCGATTAAGTTTTAGGCCCTTTTATGGTTGCAACACGCCACAAAACATAGAAGAAGACGAGTTCATTTCCGGCCAGTATTCCCGCTCTGTTTGCGCACACATGGCGGATGTCAACAAAGACAGATGTAAGTGGACAAAGCAAAAAAATGCTTCAACCAAAGGGTTTCCGTGAAGTGTCTCTGAACCACGATCTCCCAGAACTGATGGAGCGCTGTCGTTCCCACACCACAGGCTGCCTCCGTTGTCGTCGGGCATTTACGTGCATCTGCATCATCATAGCAATGTGTTTATAGAGTCGCTGTTTTCTTATGTTAGGTTTGCTTGTTATTACGTGGCTTGGTTGAATTCTAATGTAGAATGCGGTGTGTTATTTCTTGTTAACAGACTGCGGAGCTGCTAAGTATAACACACCGTTGCCATGGACGCAGTTCAGAGACGGAACAGACTATTTTCTTTAGCAGAAGCACTACTCGTTTTAAATCAATAAACTCCTTTTTAAGTTAATATTTTGTGTCAAATTATTGATTTATTTGGTAGGTAGCCATGTAATAAGCAGGATAATGTATAGCGAGGCGGTTGTTAGCGAATACAACCCCTTCAGGCTAACAACCGCCTGGCATATACATTTTCCCTTACATATGTCGCTATCAGCTGGCACATAAGCACTATTAGGCTCCGTTTTGTCTAGCAAAACTTTGTTCGCAAAAGTTTGCTTCAATGTTGTTCGATTCAGTGGGAAAATGAATGGAAACACCTTAAAATGTCTCAAATCAATTCGATATACCAATTTGATCGCAAAACAGCATGTGACGTCATTACGTACAGGTTTTTATTCGCTTTAAAGCCGTTGGATGGAAACACACTTTCACCAGCTTTATTCGCATGAGTTTTTTTACCGAACTTCAGCTAATTCGGTTGACAAGAGGATGGAAACATGGCTAGTGTGTTAACTTTTCGCGCGAAATAAGAGATGTGTGGACAAGCGACATACATATGAGGCTTGTTCGACTTAAACCGGCGCTGCACAGACCGATCGATGAATAACATCAAAGTACCGCTCAAGCAACGGTTCCGTATGCTTTTCGATCACTCTCGCGGTACTTTCATGTCATAAACCGATCGGTCTGTGCAGCGACGGTTCAAGTCGAACATGCCTACAGTAAAAGTGGAGTATGGAGTGCTGCAGGTCTCGTCACATATAGAAATGTCAAGTGGGAGATATAAGGAAGGCTAACCGGAGTTGGAGGATGCGCCAGCGTCATATAAGTCCGGTGTGTGGGAACATTTTGGATTTCATGTTTCCTATGATATTTAAATACAGTGACACCAAGTTTAGATAAGAACTCCAGTCATATGTTTCCAAAATACTGCACTTTAATTTCAAGTGAAAAAAATGTATCCTCACTCTCAGGGAATAGAAGGATTGTTAATACTGTTTTTGTGTTGAGGTTGAACTTATGTTTCACTTTATGGTTATGCCTTTGCTATTGTTATAGCCTTATTATAGGCAATAATGTGTAACATATTTTGACTTATTTAAAAGATAGTGCTTTAAGAGTTTCTCTCTTTTTCTTTTAAAAGATAAACATTTTGTAAGAGCTACACTGACATTGACAGTTTGATAAATGCAAGTTAATTTTAATCTTTGTGTGCTAAAAATGCACATAAGTACCTGTAGAGATAGCAATACACATTCACCTTTTTTGCCAAATAAACAAAAGCATGTCATCAATGTCTTCTCTCTTGCTGTATCAAAATGTCACCTAGCTTTCCTCAGAGATGGTCTCAATATGGTCTTTAATGTGCTAAGTCAAGTCAAATTCAGTTTGTGCATGATTACATGATATAATTTTTTTTTAATACTGTATCCTGAATTGTGGATAATTAAGCTATAGCCTATATCATATGCTGAAGTACAATTCTGGGGTGTTAAAGATTAAAAGAAAAAATAACAACAAGAACTGTACAGAACCGAAAACCATGACCCTAAAACCGTGATTTAAACCGAACCGTGGGTTTTTTTGAACCGTGCCACCCCTAATATATGTGGATGTGGTTAACTGGATTAAATCATGCCTGAAAAGCTAGCAATCCTGGAAATGTTAAGATGCAAAGAGTGCTATATTAATCCAGAGTAATCCAGTGTGCTTTGCATCCACCTCTTGCCAGCCACGGTGAGATTATAATATTGGGTAGTGGCCTGGCTGTTTATGATGTACAAGCTTTGAGTCATGGGCTTTTCTGCCTTTCTTTTACTACAGTAGTGGTCAACTGACAAGTACTGACACAAAGGTGAACTGCCACTTCCCTTGAACTATCCCTTGAGCCTCCTCTACAATGCACGTTTTGGATGTTCCCCTTATTTAACCAGCTGAATTAGCTCATCTGCTGATATATAGTAGAGTATCCATGACCTGAGCTGCGTGTGTCCAAAAAAGTAAATGCTGTGGAGCCTCTAGATTTGAAATCCCTGGTTTAGACCAGGGGTATCTAACCCTGCTTCTGGAGGGCTACCTTCCTGCAGACTTCAATTCCAACTCTCCTTTGATTAAGGTTGGAAAATGATCAAATATTAAATTTCCTGATGGGTGTATTGGTGTAACTAATGCACTGTGTATGTGATTGAAGCTGGTACATTTACGTTTAATGGGATTCATATGTATGACATGTCTTTTGCTTTCTGACATCCTGGTTGGTGTGCCTTATGCCTATTGGATCACCTATTTTATAGCAGGAGAGCAACATTTATTTTAGCCTCTCTGTTCTGGATATGGAGAATACAGTCTCTCCCTCTCCCTGGGCATTCTAGCTTAATATTTTACACATCTTCATTCCCCTTTGTTCATCCTCCCACCCTTGTTCTAATCTCTCTCTTGCTCTCTCCACTGCAGCATTAGACTCTCTCCCCAAGCTGGAAGTGTTGTCCGTGCAAAGGCTCTGTTCCTCTTCGCCCCAGGCATTGCTCTAATGGAGTCCAGGTCTCGAGAGGGATCCGGGTGGGGAGGGGGGAATGGATGAGTAGACTATCTGCTTTTACGACCATATTAGTGGCGATTCGGTTGGAGGAATGAGTTTGTGAGGTGCATCAGTCAAACTAAAATATGTTTACTCTGCTTTTGCCTTGCTTTGTCACTATTGCTAGCTCTGTCGGCTATAATTCTTTTATGAAATGTGGCATTGACGAGGACATGCTGGAAATGGAAAGGGCCTGGGCATTAGCCCTGTGGGATACCGTATGAATGACCTCTCATTTTCTATGCTGCGTGCCTACTGTAAAGATAATACGCTTGAGTAGTGGACTGCTTTTTCATATAAATCTGCTTTTTCATATAAACCAATATTTCTCCTTATAAATTTAGCGCTGTGGTACATCATTAGGAATAATACAAACACCAGGACATTATTTTTGCATGGTAATACTCTCTCAACAATAATGTCTTCAATACCCAAACAATACATATCTACGATTAACTGATGTTCAGCAACGTTTTCAATCTTCGCTTCTTTTGAAGGGAATATAAAAGTCCAATTGATCTGTGAGGGTGTGTAAGTGGATGTTTACAGCTTGTCGTCCTGATTATGTGTGTGACTGTCTGTTTAGACAGGCTTCTTCAAAGTAGTTTGACAGGAAACAAATTGTAGTTTTCATTTTGGTTGGTATTAATTATAGTTTTTGAAATGGCTTTTGTCTGCTGCATTTTACTGTCCTAAGACACATTCAGAAGGGCTGTATTGTTCTCGAGTTTGATTGTGTTGACTGTGGAGTTTTTCATTACTGGAGGCTGATGGGACTTAAACAATCAGTTAACAATGGGCTTTTTTTCCAGAAAGAGATGTTCTGGCTTCATCCAAGACTTTAGCCTGTATTTTCAGTGTCTTTTTAGTCTGGCTTACATATCAAAAGTCAGGGGGCCTTTGTAGCACTCAAGAAATCTAAAAGGTGTACTAAAAAATGCCTTGTCACTTCTCTTAAAATAGCGTTTTCTTATCTGATGCAACCATAACCTTAAGATCAGAAAGAAACAGTCATCCAAAGCTTTACAGTACATCTATAAGACCTTATTGTATGGATTCCTCCCTGTTATCAGTTTGGCTCCTGACATTTTAACAGGATTCTTAGCTTATGGGCAGGTCAGGCCAAAGGCCAGAGGAATGTGATCTGTTTTTAACAGTAGCCTAAAGCTGTGGGGTTTAAACCTTAACTGTCCCTTAAAAGACTAAACTACTCTTTAAACAAGCGTTGGAATGCCCTGATCCCTTATTGTTGCCCCTTGTCATTTAGTTAGCGGTAACCCACCGTTAAGAGCAAATGCGAACTTCGCACCCTTTTCACCGTACATGCTGTTTTTGGTTTATTTAACGACCATCTCTCAGATGATCTTTCTTAAGCCTGCCAGCCGGACCCCCTTCTCCCTTTTTCACACTTCTACTCTTTTATAGGTCATGTTTGAGGACAAGTCCAGGCATATCCTCATCTATTAGTGACTGTGTCCCATCATGAAAGATAGGGTGAAGTCCTCAAGCCTGCAGGCTACATACTAGCCAAGCTTTGGCTTGATGGACCAAATCATGTCTTATCCAAACATGGCAATGGATATGATTGTATCTAACCTCTGAGTGATGGATTCAGGAACATCTGTCTTTGCCTTCTGCTAGATGATACTTTAGCATAGTGGTTCCCAATTTTATGCAGAGTTGCCATGGTTGTCTATAAGATTGTAGGGTGTTCCATTTTATTTTATTTTTCAGAAGGCACTCCTAGCCACTATGTGCCCTCGATGCACACTTTTTTGAATTCACACTGATGCAGACTCATAGCGAGCAAAGGTGCAAGTATAGTACATTTTTATTAGACATTTAAGATATGTTTGTAGGATAAGCCTGCATAATTATATGAGTGATACCATGATATTAGGCCTCTGTGATTCACACTCACGGTCTGATTCATTTAACCTGAACTTGCCATGAGCTTGCACCTCCATAATGATAAAATGTTTCTTTAAAAAAATAGACCAACTTGGTGGCACACCAGCTATTAAACAGAAGCCAAAAAAAGATAAGGAATTAATTAAATCAGACAAAGGATGGGTTTATAAAAATGAAAGATAAGCCAATGAATGTTTAAGAAATGCTTAGACCAGGGCTATTCAATTTGCTTCATTCGAGGGCCGGATTATTAAATCGAAAAGTTGAGGTGGGCCGATGGGTTTAGCTTATTTATTGAACCATAACAGTATCAATAAGTAAGCTTAGGTATACATAAAAGTTTTGTATTTACTTGGAAATGTGGAACCCAACAGTATGCAGATTTATCAGACCCTAATACATAACTTATTTACACCTATGTACAAATATATGAATTATACAAGATCATAGCTATTGGTAAGAATTATTTTATTATTAATTATTATAGGCTTAATTTAAAATATTCTGACAGTGAGATCATAGGTAAAACCATGCATGGCTACTCACTCACACTGTATAATAAATGCCTAAACAGGTAAAAACTATACACACAATTAATTATATATTTCTCTAGCCCCCTAATAAATCGAATGCAATATAAATGACTATAACATAGTATTCAATATAAATATTCCACATTTCTGCCCAAACCATGGTAAATTACTACAGTACATTCATGGTAAATGTTTTTAAGGGTGGTGATTAGGGATTTAGTCTTCTAACTTCGTTCATGGCACAATGTTTCTGCTATTTACCTCATCAGTCGTGTTGGGAATGTTGAGGCTGTTTCATCCGATTTAAAACTAGTTAAAATCATGGAGTGATTTGTGGTTTGTAACAGAGAGATTTGTCAGATTGAAACGCTTCTCACTGGATGTCGCAACGCCAGAGGTGTCAAGTCCAGGTTCAGAAAGTAAAATTCCCCCTCAGTATTTTGTTCCAATCACCTGGATTTGCTAATTAGCACAGTTTTTCAGTCAGGAGATAGAACTAATTAGTGAAATCATCTGGCTGATTTCATGGGTGGAATAATCATATGGCAGGACTTTTACTTTCTGACCCCTGGAATTGACACCTCTGCGCAACGCTGTTTAATAATAGTGTCCGGGACTGGGAGTAAACGCAACTCCTTTAAGCTTGCGTTCTGTTATCCACTGGGCCGCGCTGCGTAGTTCAAAGTAAACTAGTGAAACAACGGAAAACAGCAATATTTGTTCTGTATTTGTTGTTACTGACCGAGAAACCGCTTCAGATGATTCAGTGACAGAACGGTCAGAACGAATCCGAATCGTTTCAGACCGTTTTGCAAGCACGTTTGGCCAATTCATGGAAAGGAAATAATCAAACCAAAGAATGATTAATTCAGGAATGATTGATATCGCTGGTTCAGTCGACAGAAATACGGGACACACACATTATAACTGCTGAAATATTTGGACTGAAAACGTTTCTCAGGTCAGTCGGAGCGCTCATGGTACATACAGTGCGTATAGCCGTACAGCTGCAGGCGCCACTGCGGCCACACGCACACGCATAAGCTTTGGCATCTGGAACTCCGTGACTCGAGTGACTTTCTTTTAAAGAAGAGAAGGCTTTTTCCACGACACAAGTAGCAGGAGCATTATCACATTTTATTGCTATAGTAGCCAAATCTAACTATTATAAATTGGAATTATTGCCAAATTTGAAGACCAGAGCAATTGTTCGACAACTGTGCATTGACAGGAACAGTTATTTAGTGCTTGAATGTCTGCTTGAAGTGCTTGAATTTTTATTAGTTGATTTTGTATCAACTATACTAGCCATCTGTTTTCATGTTTGTGTTATCTATGATTTGTTTTTTTTGCTGCATTACCCCATCAGTGGAAAAACACAGGCTGATTTGGCTCTCACCTTTAGTTCTTATAATTTTATCTCGTCCATAGCACCAATTGCATACTGAACATGGAAAGACAAAGCAATGGACAGAATTACAGAGATGGGACAGATCAAATGTGGCTCTTGTACTGGCGGCAAAGTGAGTGTTTCAGAGAGCCAGGTCCTGAAGAGCTGAGAAATAATGAGGACTTCCTTAATTAGACTAATTACTTTTACAATTGGTCTTGAACCAGCTAGCATGGCATCACTTGTCATGTTGATGACCCAACAGAATAGATGCACTGATTTTCTTCTTTTGTTCCCAGAAGCCAGGAGTCACCACCTGGTTGTGCATGTTCATGTGTCTGTCAATGACACATGGATCATTGCTGATCTGTATCCAGGCAGCTGTCATTGTTTTGTACTTGAGAGCTCTCAAGTGTTTCTCTGGTAAAATTAATTTTCAAGCCACAAAATGCATCCTCGTATCTTCCTCGTTGTTACATCTTGGATATTTAATATGGAAAGCATTACTATGGGTCCCACTTATGGCAACCCGTTCTTGAGAATGATTACTTGATTACCTGCCCTCTATCAGCATGGATGATATAATTATATGATATAATTACTCCCTCATAGCTTACTAACTGATAACTACATTTGATGGTCTCAGCGATGTCCTCATGATTGTGATTGGCTTGTGATTAACTTGTTATAATTTAATGGCAGTATTAGATTGTTTTGCAGGAAATGAAAAAAACTATATTTTTTAATAATTAAACACTGTTTTAAAAGTTGATATTGTAGCTTTATACTGTATGTGGTCAGACACTTGTATGTGCCATTAATATATTAAAGTTTTACTGAAATCAAGCTTATATTGAGTTAAGAGGTTTTTGACCAGTCGATGTCGGACATATTTTGTCTGTCATTTAAAACGGTTGTATTTGAGGCACTAAGTGCATCGCATAACATTTTATTCATTTTACTGGTTATAAAATTTATTGTAGCTATGTGGGTGCTCAGTTTTTTCTGTGATTTGGCAAAAATGTTATGTTATAAAAGATGAAGTGTATGCACAGGCTATTTATGACAGTACTGGCTATTACCTGACAACATGTTTAGTCACAGTCTCTTTTTTTTAATCATTTTATATTTGTTACATATAATATATATAGCAAAACCCACAGACAGACGCAAAGGGTGACAAGAAGTATTATTTATTAAATAATATATGAAGAAAAAAGTTTTCTGCCCAAAAGCAAGGATAATGATATTATGTATTTTACAAAATATATAATTTTTTAGTAAAATATTTTCAATTAATTATGGTAGTCAATGATCTTTTGGGGTTCTGTGAGATTATTGGGTCTTCCTCTGTGAGATACCTGTGTCCTGAACAGTGCAAGTGTAATATTTAATATATAGCTTAAAATTGAGATGTTTCCAAGATGTTATGTTAGGGGAGCTGGTCAATGTTTAAACAAATGTTACACTGCCACACCCACAGCACTACATTGCTCAGTGGCTCTCCACCTTGTTTTTACTGTAGTGGTACAATGACAAATCCACTCTTGACATTTCAGACCTTTTTCTCTGGGTAAGCCAGCATACCTCACTTTTACTCTGTTGCAAGTATCTATTGATTGCTGGCTAATCGTACTGCAGCAAAAGCTGAAAATGTTTCTGAGAGAGTGATATGATCATGATTCCACTGGTCTTATCACCAATCCCACATTGAACGACATGCAAACTTTGATACCTTTTACAACTGTTACATGTTTTGTGATTTCAAGAATGCTGGGCCAGTATACAGAAGCTATTTCGCCAGAGCAAATTCACCACAGCAGAATCATTACATTTGGCCCAGACTGTGACAGTGACATCTGCAACTGCAATCATGTGTCGCTTGTGATTGCTAGATGTAGTGCTTGAAGAGCTGGCCTCAGCACATTTACCTAGTTTTGCCTCCCATGTGCTGCTGTTGATCTGGGAGATGGAGGTCTGTGGCACCTCTTCTGTAGTGCCTGTCCTTGGCGTAGACCCAAACAATTCTTTGTTCAGATGACTCCCACTATGACAATCCGTTTATGTCCACACTGAAGTGCCTTGATCTAAAAATACAAATATATATATTAGTGGTGGGCCGTTATCGGCGTTAACGTGCTGCGTTAACGTGAGACTGTTATCGGGCGATAAAAAAATATCGCCGTTAATCTATTCTCTATGTTGGGTGGGATCATAAAATAGCTTTTTCGAATATCGTTATATTTTCGCGCAATTCCATGTGTAGCCTAGTATATTTGACATAATTGACGCCACGCCTACTGTCACAGATCGCGCTGCAGGGTATTTTCCTGTCAGGGACACAAGGTGTATACTTTTACATGTTACTTTGGGCGACGTTCCTCTCGTTACTTTATTTTAATGCAATTACATGTTGTTAAATGATTTTATTCCAAGCCCGCTGTATCTTTTTATGGGCATGAGGGATACTCAATTTACAAATGAATCACTCTTTTGAGTTGATTCTGTTCAAAGACTTCATCAAACAAGTTGGCAGATCTGTCTAAATCGGTTAGCGAATCAGTCTGAATCATCTGTTCATTTCCTCACGCACTGAATCGTCTGAAACGCGTTCAATCACACTCGACTCGGATTCGTAACAGGAAGTGGTTCTACAGTTTAGTGAAAGCAAATCTGAAAATGCATCATATTTTTGCCAGCGATGAAGATATTTATTAGTTGAACATCTTTGTATGATGTCTGTGAATGAATGATTCCACAGGACGATACATTCGATTTCATTTCATTCAGTTAATACATTTTACAACCAAACAGATTATTACGCCACGATAGCACTACTAAAAAGTATGACATTATCCGTTTTTTGGACATATACATTAATTTATAGGCTACAAAAAAAACGCTTCGGAGCGTTGGCGCACTGGCAAAGGTTAACAGGTTAAATAAGCTACCATTGTGTAGTGTACAGTTTATGAAATGAACACCCGCCATCCCGCGGTAATGTATTGCGCAGGGGCATAGTCACAAGAATAGTTTACATTGATTGAAAACTAATTTGTTTAAAAAGGAGGAGGCTATTGCCGGTAAAGGCAGGTTCACATAAAATCATTATGACATATGACATTATTTTTTGATCTAACGAGCATCTGTTTTTTTTTTTTCTTCTTCCAATTAGCCTACTATGCCTACTAAAAACGACGAAAACATGTTACTTGTTCAATTAATAAACAGTTTGTTTGATGACAAATCGCTAAAGATGAAATTGGCCTCCCTTTCTGTCATTGTGCGTTTTTTTTTTGTTTGTTTTTTTCGAACGATATTCGACTTTTGCTCCTCTATTGTCCAATGCCATTTTTGGCAGAAATTCACATCCCTACGCGAGGCGAACTATTCTCAAAGACTTACTTTTAGTCATTATTTGGGTAGCACACACATTCTGAATGCCTTCGCAGAATTCAAATGAGCCATTTTAATCTAGATTAATCTAGATTAATTCCAAGATTACAGTGAGATTAATCTAGATTTAAAAAAATAATCTATGCCCACCTCAAATATATATATATGCATGTATGTATAAATAATGATAGTATTTCCTTAACAAAATGAAAAATAACTATTAACAGGTTGAGGATACTTTTTACACTTAACTCCATTTTGTGGAGTTCCATTCCAGTAGCCAAATCTTTTTTGTTTTGTCCCTGAATTTCAAGAGCAGTGTAAGTGCTCCTGTGAGCTCGTCGTCATCTATTGTCTAGAGGGTTCTGTCTCTTTCATAGACTTCTACAGGCCTTGACTAATTTGTTTTGGTATCCACAAGGTTTCACCCAGTTAATGTTAATGGAGTTGTTAAAGTCTTTTTGAAAATCATTTTTTAGACTTTTTGAGATGATGTTTGTTAAGCAGCCAATATCCAGTGCTTCCTATTAAGGGTGATTTTTTGTTTCCCTGGTTCCTTAATTAAAACTGTATCTCTGAAGCACTTACCACAGCTTTCATCTGTGTGTGTATATGTTCAGGGATTAGAATGTGATGCCTTATAGTGTTGAATCAATACAAACATTTGACTTTGATATGATACCAGCATCTCTTATTCCTTGGAATTGATAACCTTTTAGGTTAATCATAAACAACCCTGGGCAGCTTATGAAATTAAATGGGGACGGGTTGTGCCATATTAATCAAATATCACATCCCTTACTGTACTGTTGTAAATTTCAACAGCCAATACAAAGTCATTCATTTTGATGCAAAAACTTACAGCTTTATAATCATATTTGATCAAACTTGAACAATATTCTTAATGTTTCATAGATGAAAATGTAGTGGATTCATTATTTTACTTTTTTCTTTATTTAAAGTATTTATATTGTAGTTGTTTTTTTTTATTTATTTTTTTAAATGTAATTGTAATGTATTTTATTTTTTGCAGGGTCAGATCCAGGCTGGGGAAACCTGAAACCTACAATATTTCTGTGTCAAAGTGCCCCGGAAAAGAAGAGATGGGCTGGAATATTACCACCTGCAGCACACCCGCCTAAATCCGAAGGGACTCCTCACCCCCACCCTCAAACCCCAAGCCTCTGCCAAAATCATGAATGGCCAGATGACTGTG
This sequence comes from Siphateles boraxobius, assembly GCF_051911475.1. Lineage (NCBI taxonomy): Eukaryota > Metazoa > Chordata > Actinopteri > Cypriniformes > Leuciscidae > Siphateles > Siphateles boraxobius. Next base: position 33,595,581 of record NW_027509186.1, on the reverse strand, counting down.
GATTTATAATTTGATCAAGGGGATTGGACATACTGACCCTACATGGAAAAAAAAACATAAAATAACTTTCAGGATTGTTAGAAATAAATCAATTTCCAGGCCTGAAATCATTTGGATGGAACCTCAGCCCAGCTGCTTTCAAACTTGAGCTTCTGGGAATGGCAAGATGAGCGCTGTCATTCGATGATGATGGCAAAAAAACAAGATGCCCGGGCACCAACCTACAACCTTGTTGTGGTAGGTTTGTCCGGAACTGAAAAAGAGAAGGGGCAATGTGGGGTAGGCAAGTCCTGCCTTTGTAATCGCTTTGTTCGCCCCAGTGCTGATGACTTTTATTTGGACCACACATCTGTTTTAAGCACAAGTGACTTTGGTGGTAGAGTGGTAAACAATGACCACTTCCTGTTTTGGGGTGAGGCGGTACGAATATTGGAGGAGGGCGCTGAGTGTCGAATGCATGTGGTGGAACAGACCGAGTTTATTGATGACCAAACGTTCCAGCCACATCGAAGTACTGCCTTACAGCCCTATATCAAGCGGGCAGCTTCCAACAAACTGGCCTCTGCTGAGAAGCTTATGTATTTCTGCACAGATCAGCTTGGACTAGAGCAAGACTTTGAGCAAAAGCAAATGCCTGAAGGCAAGCTTTTAGTGGATGGATTCTTACTCTGTGTAGATGTGAGCAGGGGTATGAACCGAAACTTTGATGACCAAATGAAGTTTGTCAACAATCTATATAACCAGCTAGCTAAGACCAAGAAGCCAGTAGTACTTGTGTTGAGCAAGTGTGATGAAGGGGTTGAGCGGTACATTAAAGACTCTCACACCTTTGCCTTGACCAAGAAGAATTTGCAGGTTGTTGAGACTTCAGCACGCTCTAACGTCAATGTTGACCTTGCTTTCCTTACCTTGGTGCAGTTGATAGATAAGAGTAGAGGGAAGCCCAAGATCATTCCTTACTTTGAAGCCCTCAAGCAGCAGAGTCAGCAAATAGCATCCGCTAAGGACCGCTATGAGTGGCTGGTTAGCCGCATTGTGAAGAACCATAATGAAACATGGCTCAACACCAATCGTAGAATGCAGACATCACCTGAATACAAAGATTATGTTTTCCTTGAGGGTACTTCCAAGGCTAAGAAACTATTCCAGCAACATGTACACAGACTCAAGCAAGAGCACATAGAAAAGCGGCGTAAAATGTATCTTAGCACACTCCCACTGGCTCTCAACTTATTGGTTCCATGCCTGGATGAGATTGATCACCTAAGCTGGTCAGGAGTACAGAAAGTTCTTGAGAATAAGCGGGAATTCTCCCACTGGTTTGTCGTATTGGATGACACACCATGGGAAACAACACCACACATTGACAACATGGAGGATGAACGCATTCCCCAGGACCTTTTGGAAACCCCTGCAGCAGAGGCAATCTATGAGAGTCACTTAGAACACCTGCGCAATGAGCGAAAGAGAGCAGAAATGCGTTGGGAGTTCAAAGAGAAACTTGCGTCTTCACCATTTGTTACACCTGGCAAACCCTGGGAGGAAGCTCGAAGCTTTATCATGAACGAGGAGTTTTATCAGTGGCTGGAGGAGCCAGAGTACCTTGATATCTATAACAAATACCAGAAGATTATTATTGACCAAGCCAAAGAGGACTTCCAAGAACTTTTACTGGAGTACTCTGAATTGTTCTATGAGCTTGAAGTTGATGCTAAGCCCAGTAAAGAAAAAATGGGTGCCATCCAAGAGGTTCTTGGAGAGGAGCAGAGGTTCAAGGCCCTCCAAAAGCTTCAGGCTGAGAGAGATGCCCTGGTGCTCAAGCATATCCATTTCGTATACCACCCAACTAAGGAAACCTGTCCTTCTAGTCTACATTGTGTGGATGGCAAAATTGAACAACACTTAGCCCTTCGTTTTCCCACTCGATATTCCTTTGATGGGAGCTCAAAATCCCAGTTTGGTGAGGGAAAGGTCGATAGAATTAATCTTGTAATTCTTGGCAAAGATGGACTTGCAAGAGAGTTAGCTAATGAGATCAGAGCACTGTGCATCAACGATGAACGGTACGTTCTAGATGGAAGGACATATGAACTGGCTCTTCGACCTATAGAAGGAAATGTACGCCTTCCAGTAAACTCCTTCCATACCCCCACTTTTACCCCACATGGTTGCATCTGCCTCTACAACTCAAAGGAATCCTTATCCTATGTTGTCGACAGTATTGAAAAATTACGAGAATCAACCTTAGGCAGAAGGGACACTAATCTAGGTCAGCTTCCCTTGTCTCTCCTGTTGGTCACCAAAAGAGGCGTTGGTTCCATTTCTGACATTGGGGGTGAAACAGCACAAAGCCTCATCCAACATGGTCAACAAGTGGCTAGCAAATTTCAGTGCAGTTATTTAGAGCCTGCTTCCCCAGGTGTCGGCTATGGTCGCAATATACATGAAAAACATGTAAACCAGATCCTCAAAGGTCTGTTAGACACACGAAGACCGTCAGTTAGTCTTGGCAGTAGCTCCCCACCCTTGTTGCCTGCACTTGCAGGTTTCAGAGACTCTCAGCAGAGCACAGAGGCTGACTTACGAATTGTAATGTGTCTAATGTGTGGAGATCCTTATGATGTTGACCAGCTTCTTTCCCCATTCTTGCTGCCCCAGCACTGTCGGCCCTCTTCCAATTTATCCAGTGGAACATCAGTTTTGTTGGATTTATCTATTGGTGGCCAAAGGCAAAGCATTGATCTTGCTGTTCTATCTTACCACTCATCTTTTTCCTTACGTAAAAGCAGATTGGTGCATGGTTACATAGCAGTGTACTCAGGCAAACGGAAGGCTTCCATGGAAACCCTTTGTGCCTTCCTTTGTGAGGTCCAAGACATTATTCCAGTGCAGTTGCTTGCTGTTACAGAGACTCAATCGGAACTCGCAGACTCTGAGGTTGTCCGAGAGCAGCTTGCCCAAGGGGAGGAACTGGCCCTTGAAATTGATGCACGTTTCACCTCTGTTATCTGTGGACCTGGTGGTGTGGTGGGAGGCTTGCATCGGATAGACCAATTCCAGCCATTCTTTAAGGAGGTATTGGAGAAAAAAAACATTGTAGAGGCAACACATATGTATGAAAATGTTGCAGAGAATGTCACCAGTGAAAATGTTTCTTCACCTAGATGTGGCTCTCCAAGCACTACGTTGTTGGATTCAGAGGATGACATTGAGCCTTCCCCACCTTATCCCACATTACGGGATGATGGCACCTTGACCCATGGTGGAGGTTTCAAGCTCCCTGATTTGGAGGGTGATGCCTTCTCGCTCATGTCTGACATCAACACTTTTGAAAACAAGCTTAACAACAAAGTCCCACCTCAGGTGCGACCAAAGCCCAATGTCACCTTTGACATTCCCAAACCCCAAAACACCAGTTCATACATGGACCTGGGCCTACATGGACCTAACAGGCGCTCATTAGTAACCTGGCCACCAGGAAATGAAGGTGGTTATGATCCATCTGACTATGCTGAGCCCATGGATGCAGTATCAAAGCCTCGTCCCACAGAGGAGGAGAATATTTATTCTGTACCACATGACAGCACACAGGGCAAGATCATCACTATTCGCAATGCAAACAAGAGTCATTCAAATGGTGCAGGAAATGGATCAGACAGCGAGGCTGATAGCAGTTCATTAGAGCGTAGACGAAAGCTGTCTGCTCTTGGAGTTAAACCTAGGCTTTACCGTGATCGCTCCAAACGACTTGGAAAGTTTAGCAACTTCCGCTCAAGCTTTATTGGCAGTGATGATGAGCTTGGAGGTCTCCCCAAGACTAAAGAGGATGAGCTCGGTGCACAGAAAGGGGACAGTTCCTTAAATGAAGAAGGCGAGGACCCAAAGAGGAGGAATATCTTGAGAAGTCTTGGTAGAAGAACTACAAAGGTAAATTTTATGGGATTATTTTAAAACGTATATACTGTATTGTGGAATTATGCCTCATGGTCTCATATATTGTAAAGATCAAATTTACTGGCTACCTTTATGCTTTAAGATGATATTAATTGATTTAGGTGATTCAAAACTATCTGTTTATTAAATACATCATATATTTAAAAAGTCAGTTTGGGCCCAACTAGACTTTACACTGAATGTGAGCTCAAGTATTGTGAGTGATTATCATAGCGATTGGTATTTTTAACTTCACCTTATTTCAGAGGTTGTTTTTCCACTTCTTTAGTAGAAACTGTGTGTTTTTAGATTGTGTTTAGATGTAAAAACACAGTGGCAACTCTGTTAACTTTAGATGAACAGAAAAATGTACACCTTGATTTGAGCTTAAATATACAAAATCAATGTCTTAAAAAAGCACCAGTCGCATGTGAGAGACAGCTGACACGGAGTTCAAATATTTAAATCTAACCTCTCTTTGTGACATCTTTCTTACGTTCACTTGATTTTGAACCCATTAGAAAATGACCCAAATCCAGATACTACTTTATGAAATTAAAAATAACTCACAACACATACTTTATAGGCAGTGTTGGGGAGTAACGGAATACATGTACCGGCGTTACGTATTCAGAATACAAATTATGAGTAACTGTATTCCATTAGAGTTACAATTTAAATAGTTGGTATTTAGAATACAGTTACATTGTTGAAATCAATGGATTACATGACGATACTTTTCTGTTTCGTGAGTTTATTCACTCTCTAAATAAATTAAGGCAACTCCATGCATTTCCCAGAAGCCCCAATATGAAAAAAAAAAATGTGCGGTTTGCGTGATCAGTCACAATGGATTCGGAAGAGGTGCAGCGGGAGCTAGATGTGGAGATGGAGCCGGAACAACAGAGCCAGGGCAAGAATGCGTTTCTATCTTGGAAATTCAAACAGCATTTCACATTAAAGAAAGAGAAGGGAGAACAAATATAACTGTGCAGTGCAACCTCTGCTTGCAAGCAACCAAAGCGTCCAAAGACTCCACCTCCAACCTGAAGAAGCATCTTAGTTTTTTTTTTTTTAAATTAGCCAGGGGTAGTCGTCTGCTGTAGTTTTACTGGTCACCTTGCTATTTTATAGTTGTATCAGGTAGGCTACTAGCTACAGGGCTGTAATAATATTCGATATGAAACCGAAATTGCGACACTCAGATCCACGAACCTGTATCGCATGCAAGAAGGCAAAATTGCGACACACCCCTTCCAACTCCCAGAGTTATCCTTCCCGTCCAGATCCAATGCTATACCACATCTTTAAATTACTATTAGTATTATTTGAAGTTAAGATTATAAAATACGTAGACATACACCACAAAACTAGTTGCGGAATAATTATTTAAAATTTAGCAATCGCGTTATGGACATGCATTTTCTGAGAATGTATATTTCAAGTTTTGACTGCAAATGTCATTTAATACCAATATACCGAAACGTCTGTTTGTATGTCCATACTCCCTTAATAAAGGAGTCCAGACATTAGAAAAATATCTGTCTACACATGCTTTTTATATTTAATATGAGGGAAAATAAACATGCGTGACACAAAAAATATTTAACTTTTAGGCCAAATATTTTTTAGTACTTCTGTGAATTAGGCTACACGGCGCAAACCAAAAGTAATACCCACCGGATTAAGAAGGGTTGGCTCTCCACAGAACATAAAACATTCATTTTATTTTATTTTTCTTGTTCGCATTTATGAGGAAAAAACAATGTTACGGACGTGACCACTCTGAAAGCGGCACTAAAAGACTGCTTTAAAACTTTCACAGAGACATCAAACAGATGCACAAAGCCTTTCTTTAAAGTGAATTTCGATTTGTATTAATTGTATCTTAATTTTAATCAATGTTTCATCAACCAAATTGGCTGGAATTAATAAATAAGTAGTAAATATAGCAGACTATAGATATCACGGCATGGAGGCGCGTGAACTGGGGCTCATCTCATAAATGAACCGAAACTTAGCGTGTAAGGCAGGCTAGCCTACTTGTCTCACAGACATGTCTACTTTTAAACAGAACAATTCAAAACGAAAGAAAACGGACTGCTCTCTGTTTATGTAATCTGTATGAAATGTGCATTTCTCTCCGGCGCGTTCAGTGCTGCGAAGATCGCAAGTCAGCATCGTCAACTTCATCTTTGCAGCCGACACTAACATATTCAGTCATTACTTTTGCCGGTTCTTTGTGACAGCTTTTATTGGCAGCGCCACCTTTACATGTTACATGAACGCATCACCACCTCATCACCGCACCGGTGACCGCAACATACACTTATAGTCTTTGTTCTTCTATAGCAAATTATAATATATTGCACTTTCAGGAAGACATGGGCCTAGCACATTCAGCCAGTTGGAACAGAAAAACACACCAGAATAGGCCTGTTTAGTAAGAAGGATTGGATGGCCGCATTCCTACACTTTTAAAATGGAATTCAATGTGGAAGTAATCCAAGTATTCAGAATACGTTACTCAGATTGAGTAACGTAACGGAATACGTTATAAATTACATTTTTGGGCATGTATTCTGTATTCTGTAACGAAATACGTTTTGAAAGTATCCTTCCCAACACTGTTTATAGGGCATATTGCAGGTTAGAGTACCCAGTGAGTCAATGTATAGAAAAATAATGTAGGAACTAGATTTACATATAAATATACATATAAAACGCTATTAAGGCTTCTAAAGTCGTTTTTGTGAGAAAATTTTACTTCCGCATCTGAAAACTGCCAAACCGAAAGTGACGTAACGGGAGGGAGTACAGTCAAAGTAAACAATAGGAAGGCAATTGATCGCAATGACAGTTCGGACACTAAGGAAATTTTGAATGTTTACTTGATGACTGACCTCAGCCATATATGTTGATTATGAGCCTGCTATGCAGCCAAGAGAGCAGGGACAGGCCAGGATTAGACAGAACAGGTCAGATGAAACAAATTGAGTTGTGATGGGAAGAGAACAGGCCAGACCGTCTTGGTGAGAGACCAGTGTTAGAATATATCCACGTTAGCCGATGATGTATAACACTATGCTCAGATCACAATATTGTAGGCTACAGATTATTATCATGTATCAGGCAATAGAAAAAGTATTGGACCTTTACCTGCATGTGTTGTGTAAGCCATTAGGAGACAGAGAAAGAGGGACTTTATAAAAGCTTTGAATGGCCCCATTTTGGTGACAATGAATAAAAAAATAATCACAATCACAACTGTCTTACTGTATAAAAACTTTATATGTAGAAACAGCCAACACAAACATTAAAGTGGTTTTGTACAGATTGAAAATTAATTATAGAACTATTTATGATAATAATAAGTTTCGGCTGCAGACTAATAACAAACACATAAATGCATTACAATACAAGTTTATGTAGGATATGTTCATGAATTAAATTAAGACAAGGCACATTTTGTAAAACAGATGTACAATAAGTGATCTCTGACAGATCCATGACCATCATGTTCACTGCCGGTGGCCGAACCACATGCTGACGACGGACCAGCTGACCCGATGAAGATGCTGTGACAGTGTGCACATATCGCCGTCATCATATAACTCCATCATATTGCAGGGATTATAATCATCCGGTCTATAGAGAACGCTACACACTACCCCGTTTTTCAGGCAGGTCTGAAGAGAAGTCTTTTCACCTGCACATAACGCACCCAGGCACGGAAGATAGCACCGTCCCTTTTTCTTGTTTGGAAACTTGTGGACTCGAAGTCCTGACAGGCCATAATTCACAATAATTTACCACGACGATGATAAATTGAAATACAATAACCCCGAAAACACACTGAATCACGACTGCACCTACAGAATTCCAACCTACTCTGCACTAAGCGAGTCCAGTGCCCGGCAAACGACTCCCTCTCGTGACGTAATATGACGCGATGATGAAAAAGCGTTTTTTCAACACGGTCAAGGAAACTGTCACGTTTTCTACTAAATTTGAGCTGTCTTGTCTTGCAAAACAATTTTAAATCCTGCATTAACTTTTCACATGGTATTTTCGCACAAGGTTATATATTAGCTAATAAATTTGTTTTTTTTTTAAACCTGCAATATGCCCTTTAACTCTTAATGTCTTGGGAAATGCATATTTGTTTTCACAACCCTTTAAATTGATTTTTCAGGTAAGATATAGTCAATTTGAAAGATTATTTTACAGAAATTGTCTTTTGTCTAAACAATTTTGAGGTATGGTGGTATGCCTTGTTTCTTTTCTTGTTGAAAAGTATTTGCTTAGCGAAAGTCTTTGACCCATGCTCTAAATGCAAATTACAGACTTGGTGTAGTAGCCTGATAGGCTGTGTTTTGCTGAGAAGACCCAGTTGTTTTATTTAATGTTTCATGGTTGCACAGACTTTGATCCTATAGTTTATCTGGATGCCTGTGTGCCAAGCTTTGTTCAAAGTTGAATTTAGGTTATGCTGTGGTGCATGTCAATTAAATAGTGGTTTATTTTAAAGAGTAAGACAAAGCCAAGAAATTAAGTCAAGTCTAACTTTTTTTTTTTAATGGCGGTTGAGTGCTGTTCACTTGATAGTTCCTTCTACAGCATGGCCTTAACGATGCCTTGTAGGTTGCTTTCGATTTTAGATTTTTTTGCTGGGAATACTACTATAGCCGTCACTCCCATAATACACTGTATTCACACAAGCAGAAATTTTAGTGACTACTGTTCTCTTTGAGCATGTGACAGCCAAAGGGCTTATGAAAGCATTGAGCCACCAGTTCTTCTCATTGAACAGCAGTGTCTTTATTATTTCGGTAGGGTTAGAATGAGGCCATTGGGTTAAATCACCTTGCTTGCATTAATTGCCTTATGGGACTGATCCATAAAGGAACCCATAAAAAAGCAGCAGCCTAGTAGCCCCAGGGATCTGTACTGGTTTAAGCTCTGTTCAACAAAGACTGTCCCTTATTTTATGTTAAAGGTGTTAGAATAAGCCTTTCCTGTTTTTGTCCGCACTTTCTCTCTCTTTCTTAGTATGTTAGACTGCGAGGCCGGAAATGTTAACTCAGCCTTTTAAAATCTCCTCACCCAACAAGTGGAATGTTTTAAATTCCAGCATCACATAGTTTCATTTCTAATGCCCCCATGACTTTGCACCAGCATTTACAAAGCAAATGGTTACATGGTAGAGATAGCAGGTGACTAGTTGAAATGAGAAGTTTTCCAAAACTGAGTACTTTATGCTCAGGTTAGTGAGGCATAAAACAGCTAAACATTGTATTCATTCAAATTGTAACACTAAAGTATCCTGTCATGTCTAAAGTTGCAAATGGGTGGAGTAGCAGTTATTAACATGATGTAACTGGTTTGCTTTGTGCGCCTTGTGCTGTGTGACCTGCATTGCAGGGTGAGCGCATTACTTTTGCATAACATTGCCATCCCTGTACTACTCTCTGTGAACTGTAATTGGAGCACAGATTCTTTACAGAGAGCTTGGAGAGGGGAGGGTAGTAATTATGTAAACGTCTATTGAGAGGAGCCAGTAGGGATTTAGGTGAAATCTGAAAATGAGGAGGGGAGTGGGGAATGTAAGGAGATGTAAAAAAAAAAAAAGAAAAAAAAAGAGAGGGAGGCAAATATGCATGGTTTCTGAATGTGTGAAAAGCAGAGTTTTGACCTGCGGATGTACCAGGAAGCTGGGGTGCCTTTTAGCTATGGAGCAGACAGACTTGGGCCTAATAATTGTCATGGCTTTTTCTCGTCTGACAGTACCGCAGACACACTGGCCAACGAGCCATGATGCCCTGCTGCAGAGCGTTATGGGAAGGCAGGAGTCGGGGAGGGAGGAATGAGCAGTGTGTTCTCCTGCAGAACTCTAAACTCAAAAGTCAAACTCAATGTACCTCAATATACAATGTCACATTGCTGGAATAACGTGAATGATTTGACCATGTCTAGGGTGGTCTTATGCACCCTGTCCCCAGTAAATATTTGGACAATTGAATGGCACTTAAAAACAAATGAATTCCATTGCATGAGATACAAAATATAAAACCAAGTGGCAACTAATGATGGTAGACCTTTTCTCAAAAATTAGTCATGAACTGGTATCAAGGTGATTTTTGTGGATATATGAAGTCAGTTCTCCTCAAGTTCCTCAAGAGTAAATACTAGGGCTGGACCAGAATATTCAAATATTCGAATATTCGTTCGGTGGGTTGGTATTCGATTTGAAAATTTGACATTCGAATATTGTTTTTTTTTTTTTTTTGCACACCTGGGATCCCCCGCGAAACGGTTCTCACTCGCGCTTGAATAAGGCCGGCGACACACTGGCTGCATGGCGTGAGCGTCTCAGCTGTGTGGCATGTACGTTTTTATTTCAGCTCCCATGTTAACAGGTTGGAGTTTGCACACTGCCTGTGTGAAACACGCGCCTCAGGCGCGGCTCGAGCCACGCGGAAAATGTGTGCATGCTAGAAATAGAACCGACGCCTAACTGCAACGGGAGTGTTCTCTGGCTAGAGCGCAGAACAGCGGAGTTTGTATGGACCGAAGTGCATGCCTGAGCTTGTGTTTTGGGTTAAGCTGCGTTGCTTTGACATTGTGGAAAATAGAATAATAGAAACAAAATGTATTAGCCTTTTACCCGTTATTATCAATCTAAATTAATCACGTTTTTAATTTAACTTAATTTCGTTTTTCTTTATTTAAATTTTGTTTTTTCTTTATTTAAGTTTCATTTTTCTTTATTTAAATTTCGTTTTTTCTTTATTTAAGTTTCATTTTTCTTTACTTAAAATTCGTTTTTCTTTATTTAAGTTTCGTTTTTCTTTATTTAAGTTTCGTTTTTCTTTATTTAAATTTATTTTTTTCTTTATTTAAATTTTGTTTTTCCTTATTTAAATTAATTTTTTTCTTTATTTAAATTTCGTTTTTCTTTATTTAAATCTACCCTTTACTGTGTCAGTAATTTGTTAGTCAGAAAAATATTAGACTACCTTAAAAGTATTGCTTAATTTAACAGACCTGTGTGTGTGCGTTTTATATCATAGTGGAGTGTCCGTTCTCGGAGCATATAAACCCTGCCCGCGTGAGGTGCGCTGCTTCCCGCTCGCGCTGTTCTGTAGCTGACTAAAAGTTTATTAATTCTGAATGTGTCGCGTCTCGCGTGTCCATCTATTTTGCACCAAATGCAACACTGCACTCCCTTGTGAAGTCGGTTGGATGAACGGTTCTCGAAATAATCAAAATGCAAAAAGACAGACCAACACAGAGATTCCTGCCTTTATTAGTGAAAAGAATATGTTCAGCCCCCTCTCGCCGAAGCTTCGAATATTCGATGTTCATTACTACCGAAGCTTCGAAGCTCAAAAAATGTTATTCGGACCAGCCCTAGTAAATACATGTAGTACTATGAACATATTCCACTAATGTTAAGATGTTAAAATACATTGTGTCTTTTAATTTGAACAATATAACTATTGTTGTTTTTCAAAGCCTGTTGATATGCTTTTGTATGCAATTACGTGTGACTCAAGTATGCGTGCATTTAACCTAGCTTAGCTCTTGTCATTTTACCACAAAACAAAATGTGTTCCTCTCATGACTTGCAGAAAACACGGCCAAAGGGTCGTCAGTCATCATTGTCCAAACCTCCTGAGAGTAACTACTTTGGAGTTCCCTTGGCCAACGTTGTCTCGGCTGAGCGGCCCATTCCACTCTTCATCGAAAAGTGTATCCGTTACATTGAGATTACAGGTAAGTCGCACATAGGCAACATTTTGATGTTTTATCTTTACATCTTATTAGCTAGATGCTAACACTTGCATGCAAACATAAACATTGTGACCCCTTTTTATGAAATGGTAGTTGTGAACTGACAGCTGGTGAACTGTCTTCAACTCAAAATAATGTGCTTTCCTATTAACAGTGGAGTACATACATTTTACATTTGCACAAAATGTGTACAGATAGATTAACCTGCTGAAGAGTAATGGTAACAACAAAGTATGTATATTTCTGAAGCTAGTGGCTGTGGTCTTTAGCCTGCTTGTTAGTGTGCCTGCTTCCCATGCCTGTTTGACGCTGGTTCAAATCCCACTTGGCATCCGAGTCAAGGCACCACTGCAAGTGATCCTAATAGCACAGTTGCAATGGTGTTATGACCTGGATGGGGGTGAGGTTTACTGAGTTGAGTGTAATGAAGGCAAGCTAGTATGAGCTATGTGAGTAAACCCCACTCTCCTGTCCTCAAGAGGTGTGCTAGTAACTGATGCTAGAGGCTGAAGTTAAATCCGTCTGTAAAGCAGGGCAAGTAGAAATCTTAGCTGATTTAATTTGATCTAGCTGGTCTCCCAGCTTGACCAGAAACCCCTCTAAAACCAGCAAACCAAACCAGTCTGGCCAGACTGGGAGACCTACTAAGACCAACCCGAGGCTGGTTTGATGTTTTTGTCAACAGAGTGTATACCTAACCTGTATGTTAAAATTAATTAACTTTAACATATTAAATGATCCCACAAAGCTTAGTATGCGAATAATAATAATCTTATATCTAGCATTATGGTAAAGCAATGCCTTTATGGAGGTATGTGCGCTTGTTAAGCGCGTATCTACGCAGCTGTGATTTGGGTCGGTAGCATTAGCGCCATTAGCTTACAGGGATTAAGCTCATCAACTGAGAGGAAGTGCATGTGCTCCGGCCGATGTTTTCTGTAATGCTGAGTGTGGGAGAACACATCAGTATTCTCTCTGGGATGCATCAGTCCATCTGTAGTTTAGATAAACTCAACACTGCGCAACCTAGAAAACGTGACAAAAATGTGTTTCCTATCATTCTCTGTGGTAGCCCAAAAGAAAAAAAATTCATAGCTAAAGAATCCACTACATGCTCTTATGTATTATTACATGCATACTACTTGAAGTCTATGCATTTCAGAGCCCTGACCCTTGAGGAGAGCACTCGACCCCCACCCTTTGGATCATGTGTGTGAACCACTAGGGGCAGAGTGGAGTCAATGGACCTGTCATTACTAGTTTTCTCAAGTCAGCTCCTGATCTTTGTTCCTCATTTCCTTTTCATCCCGCCCCTCTCCCACCCTTTTCATGTTCTGTTGTGTATGTGTGTAAGTTGCCAAGCCCCTTGCGGTAATTTTCTGCCTGATAACTCCCTCATTGAGATCGATATCACATAGCAGAAATGGTGAACAATCTTTCAGGCTCAGCTTTTTTTTTGTGCTCTGTGGGTGGAACTGCCTTCTACAACAGCCTACAGCGTGATTTGCTGATAGTACTCTCAGTGTGAACACTAGAGAATATGCACTCGCTCCCTCAAAGTACCTTACCCGACAAAGCAATACAACCTCACAACCTTATCAGAATTACACCGACTGCCTTTTACAAAGATTTTTGTAGAAAAATGTCAGTTTGACATGTCAAGCAAGTCCCTGCTAACAGCAACGGTTAAGATGTGCTTAGTCATGCCGGCTCAGTCTTTTACATATAGTAAAAGTAGTGCTGGGAGAAAAAAATCGATTCACCTAGCTATCGCGATTTTTTTAAATTATTATTCCAGATTCGATAATAATTCAAATTCAATTGCTTTATTTTTGTCCTTGCTTGTGCTTTGTAGTCCTTGCCACTTTCGTTCCAACAGAGGACGAAGTGTCGTTATCTATGAGTGTTGAGCGACGTAATATCCCAAGTGGACGTGTGGAAGAGACGTGAGATTGAAAGCACTGAAAAGCCCTCGCGCCACTCGTATGCTGAGAGAGAAATAAGACAATAGAGCTGCATGGTGATCTCGATTCAAACACCCGGAGAGAGCTTCACAAACAGTCTTTTCATCCTCATAGTATCATTATTTCTGTGATGCAATTGTAAAAATGATCATAAAAGTACTTGGATAAAAGTTTAAAGTTCAAATATAAACACTGATGTCTACGATAGCGATCAAAATCAGCTTTTGATAGAAACTTGGTGTTTAAAATAACACATTTATCCATTACATTGTTAAAAAAATGTATTTGTTATTGAATCATTTATTCAAGAGAATGTAGTATTGTATGATGCATCTGAAACAAAAGTCAGAAAGATGTGATGATTTGTTTTTGTAAATATGACTCATCTTATACATCATGTACAGTCTGTATAAGTGTATGATTTAACTTTTCCCGATGGTCTAGTGTTAAAAAAATTGCAATATCGAATCGCAACACTTGTAGAATCGCAATTCTTAAACAAATCGCAATGCATATCGGCACCCAAGTGTCATGATAGTATCGAATCGTGAGATAGGTGTATAGCGACACTGTGATTTTCACTGCCTCGTAATATCTAAAATTACATTTAGCTTTATACATTAGGAATAGTCACGGTGGTCATGTAAAAACCAAGTAGTTGGTTTATAAGGTCATCTATTTAGATTTAATTGATACATTAGTTTATATATAGTTTATAAACCATATTAGTTTATAGCTTCAAGCATTATCAAATAAGTAAAAATATGAATTAAATCACAAGTGGAAGGCTATGTGAAGATAAGTTATGTGAAAGACATACAAATTCTGATGAGCTTTTTTTGTGGATGTCTTCAAGTTCAGATTGCCTGGGAGCCTGGACTTGCCTAAAACAACATGACTAATTATATAGGTTTACTTAAAGGGATAGTTCACCCAAAATGAAAATTTTGTCATAATTTACTCACTCTCAAGTTGTTCCAAACCTGTATGTATTTCTTTCTTCTGCTGAACACAAAATAAGATATTTTGAAGAATGTTTGTAACTAAACCATTGTGGCACACCAATGACTTCGATAGTATTGAAAAAAAGGTCAATGGTGGCCCACAACTGTTCGGTTAGTTACCGTCAATCTTCAAAATATCTTATTTTGTGTTCAGCAGAAGAAAGTAAGTAAATAGACAGGCTGGAACATACAAGTTTGGAACAACTTGAGGGTGAGTAAATGATGACAGAATTTTCATTTTTGGGTGAACTATCCCTTTAAGAACGACTAGTTGTTCAAACCAATGTTGACTAACCAATTATCAAAGTACACTTTTCAGAATTTTGGGGCTGGTTGTCTCTTATGCTCACCAAGGCTGCATTTATTGAATTAAAATCACAGTACAATTTAAAATAACTCTGTTAATACATTTCAAAATGTTATTTATTCCTGTTATCAAAGCGGAATTTCATGCATCTTTACTCCAGTGTCAAATGATCCTTCAGAAATAATTCTAATATGCTAATTTGCTGCTCAAGAAACACTTCTTAATATCAATGTTGACAACAGTTGTGCTGCTTAATATTTTTTTGTGGAAACGCTGATACTCTTTTTTCAGGATTCTTTGATAAATAGACAAAGTACAAAAGAACAGATTTTATTTGATATGGAAATCTTTTTATAATATTATCAATGTTTTTACTGTCACTTTTGATCAATTCAATGCATCCTTGCTGAATAAAAGAAATAATGTCTTTGGAAAAACTAGTGGATGCCTAGTCTAAATCACTTAATTTTTTTAAAGCATAGATCATCCAAAAACCATCCAATAATTCTGCATTATTTATTCACCCTCATATCGTTTCAAACCTGTTTTTCATTCTTTGTAACAAAGAAGGGGAGTTTTTGAATAATATCCGACCCACTCTTTTCAGTGTGATAAAGTGAACGGCTGGGTTGTCAAGTTCTAAAATGACCACGTTATTTATTTATTTATTTCTGGAGAAGGATTCACATCGTTTTCTCCTATTTCTTCTTGTGTTTGATGGGGCAGAAATGAAAGCACAGTCACAGCCTGTTACGTAACCTCACTTTTATGTAGTTTCTATAGGGATCCAATTTCTATCCTTTCCGTTCTGTCCTCTGGACCAAAAATGCTTTCATTCCTCTATTGTTCCTCTCATTTCCTGTTCATTCTTCTAGGTAAATCTGTCTCCCACTTACATCTCAACATTTTACTTCTCTTTTCTCTTTATCTCTTCTATACTTCTCTTATCTGTCAGTCCTTTTCTTACTGTTGCAATGGGATGGTATGCGAAATGAGTGTTGTGTGTTTTAGGGCCATGAGGTTCACCACACTCACCTGAGCGTTGACAGTACCAGTTCCAGAATTAGTCCAGATAGAGTATGGGAACAGGAAATACCCATATATAGTCTCAGCCCACAGGTAACTTAGGAGACCCTATTTTAAAATAATTCTCAGTATGAAATGTACAGTAGAAATAGTTGTAGTTATAGAGAGGGTATATAGAAGGGAATGTGACAGCTGTTGGAGGAGAAATGCTGAATTTCCTGAAACTGGCCCCCGGAGGATATGCTGAAGATGACGGCAGGAAGCGGCAGGAGTTTGTTTGGACATGTTGCGGGGTTAGCTGTGCATTAGTAGGGCTTTAAGCAAAAAGGTCATGGTGAGTCTTAGTTAGAGAAGCCCATGAGGCTCAAAGTGCTCTCCGTTTCTTAAAATGTCTTAACATGATGCTCTCTTGACTTTGCTAATGGACTGGATGTTCAGTATGAAGGCCAAAAAATTGAGAGGGATGGACATTTAAAGGCATGAGAAAAATTTTATAATAAACTGGAAATATGGTGACTTCCTTGTATTGTCCTTGACTGTCCTTCAGAGGATGTTTCCGTTCAACCTCAAATATTCCTGTTGCTTCTGTTATGAATGGATACTTTTTATCAATTGGAAAGCTCATCTGGTCCTTATGATCAACTTGCCCTTAAAATGAGCATAAAAACATGTGAGTTTCTATACTTGCAAGTTGTGTAGCACATAGATACACTAGCCTACTGGTAATAAAAAGCAAATTCAGTGCTTTTCATAAGATTGATCTATTAGCCTGGGGACAGATTGAGAATTTCAGACCAGCTAATGAAACTCTCGTTTGCCATTAATGGGCCACTTTTATGTTTTATTTAACATTTGTTGATCTTGTACGTGTGCTTCATGCCTTGTGAATGGCAGCCATCCGCTGATTGTTTTAAGGTCTATGGGCGATGTAAGGTCGCGAGGCTAGATAGCTCTTGGCTGTTCTAGAAAGGAGACTGATCCAATCCAGCAAAGATATTTAAAGGCTTTAGTCCCTAGTATAGCCTATTGGCTATGTTGTATCCCCAGAATTCCGATCGGCACGCAGGGACAAGAATAAATAATTAGCCTAAATAAAACGCACATTGGCAAACCTGACCTTACCTGACTAGGCTACTCTGCAATTTTATCATTGTAATAAAAAACGCAATTTGTCACACAATTTCAACATGCTGCTATTTAGCCTACTAATTAATGCCTATTGCACAATTTTTTTTTGCAAAAAGAAAGCAAGCCTGAATAAAATAAGTCATTCTAACTAACTCTACGCACTGTCATGTCAGGGTTGACGACTATGACGAGCCTTTTCTGAAGACTCCCTTGAATTATCTCTAAATCTTGACACTTAAGATTTAGTCGCACACTTCACTTAAATTACAACTGAGATGCTTAATAACTAACTTTTAGGAGCAGCATTTTTTTACACTCAGTCAATTCTTATTTAAATGAACTATTTAAAGCTGTTTACCGCTATACCGCGGGAATTTCTTGCTTTTCAACCGCGGTTAGAAATAATCCATACCGTCCCAGCCCTATTGAAGAGCCACTAACAAAGTAAAATGATATTCTCCTTCTTAAAATGTCAGCTGCATTATCATACATGTCTAAATTATTGAAGTCTGTCAGGTAAAACAAGAGCTTATTGATGCAGTTCAGTCAGTCTGCTATTTTACTCCAACCGTTACTCCTGGGCTTGAGGACTACAGGCTCCGTTACTCGGAGGCTTTCGTAAATATTCCATTTCTACGTAGTATGCTTCAACTAAGTTTAATGGTGCAAAAAACGGTGCAATATTTATCAGTGAGTAAGTTGTAACTCAGTGCCCAAAACTAGGCTACTTGCGCACAGCTGGTGCATCCGGTCCCAGGTGCATTGTGCCATTCTTGGATGTCAAAAGTAGAATTTTGTGATCAGCTAAAATCTATAACATAGTATGAAAGTTGATCTTTCATGAGTTTTATAGCCCTTTTCTCTCCTTTTTTCTTTTCCCTCATGTTCTCACATTCCGCCGTAAACACACCCTTCCCTCTTTACACACATTTCCCTTCTTGAAGCTCTACAGAAAAGCTTTTATGGATAATAGATCGGGAGAGGTGAGGCAATCAATGCGGTCTGCCTCGGCAACGCGCCGACTCATTTCCGAGAGTGTCTCTCTGCGTCTCGAGCTGTCTTACTCTTTATCGATGTACTTGTTTTCTCTCTGCTTGTGTGAGATGGGCCAAGCTGAGCCGTCCTCTGGCTCTTGCCTCCGTCTGTATCTGTGGGACACAAGACTCTCTGCCCGTGGCAGCGCTCATTCTTTATGTATGACCGATAAGTCAAAGAGTGAAGATCTGACAGTCGGAGTGTGGTTGCACAATTAGCAACCTCAGATATAAATTAAATATGTGAAATTCATTGTACATTCTAAACTGGAGATAACACCATTGTGGCTCTTATCAAACCCTGAGACTGTGCAAATTGAATGGAGTGCAAAACTCATTTATTAATGTCAACTCTCTCTCTCTCACAGGGTTGAGCACTGAGGGAATCTACAGGGTGAGTGGAAATAAGGCGGAGATGGAAAGCATGCAGCGGCAGTTTGACCAGGGTGAGTCACATGACTTGTCTCTTTAACTTTCTTTTTTCTTTCAATCTCTTCAAGTTTCTGTTTAGTGTGCTTTGTTGGCATGACAAATATATATGAATAGCACAAAACTTAATTCTTTTAAAAAAAAAAGAAAGTTGCCAGCCACCTCCAGCAATTTTGATAATTTTCACAAAAATGTCATGAGCCCCCAGAATATTTTGTATGAATATCTGAATATGCATAAAATCAAGAGAAAGGACAGACCCTCCGCTTTTACACAACAACAGCAAAAGACATTTTATTCTAGCTTAATGCATTTTTGTTTTCCTTGAATGTGGGCATGTTTCATAAAAAACATTTTAAGCAAAAGCTTAGAAAAACACGTTTTTGTCAAAGACTACGTCTGGATGTGATTCAGAAAGATGATCAAACATAGATGGAGTAGATCGAGTCCATTTACACCCTCGAAACTTCACAGTCCTGTAGCTCGTCCTGGGTTGACATTTCATTCAGTAACATTAGACAGTTTTGATTTAAATGTGGTTTAATGTTGATGATCTCGTAATTTTACATATGCATCTGCTTACATTTGTTTTTGCTTGTTTCTGCTTCTTCGCCTGTCTTTTAATCAGGAGATTATGTACTCTTTCAGAAGATGTGTAATAGCATTCTCTATTATACAACAGTGAAAATACAGAAAGCCGCAAATTTCCATCAATGGCAGGGAAAGAGTTAATACTGTATGCGATAACATCGTAAATAATCCAGCACCAGTGACTATGTGGTTGAAACTCCAAAACAGTAGGTGGCAGTGTTGTACCTTAATGCTGGTTGATACCTGCCATAAAACAGAAAAAAGAAGAATGTCTACTTCCATACTATATAGTAAGTGAAAAGCTGTATGTGAGATGAGTATGTCAGAATTCTGAAGTAAGCATTCGATGAACTCTTACTATGTGGAGAGGAGTTGTGAATAGCAAAGCGACACTACTGATGCTGTTGGTCACATGACAGTGACAACATAACAAATGTAGTCATTGCGAATTTCATTCATACTGCATGGAATATACTTTTTTTTTTGTTAATGGTCACGAAGCAAGTTTCAAACCAAATGTAGTACCAACTTAACAGCGTGTTTTCGGAGCTGTGTTTTTGTTGTATGCCTTGGGTTTCATGATAACAGAAGTGGAATGTAGACGTAGAAGTTATGTGATTAAAAGAGCAAAAAGGAGGGCTAAAGATACAAAATACCCTAACTTGCAGACAGTGCTACATATCATCGAGGCTAAGAACAAAATGTGCCTGGACTTTGGCATTTATCGCAGTTTGAATCCCGGCTCGTGGTCCTTTCTGATCAGGATTCCTGTCCACTCTCCACTATACTAATCTAACAAGTATGGAAGCTTGTTTCTGCCACAATAAAAGAAATAAGACTTTTTGTCTCACAATTCTGTTTTTTTCTCTCTAAATTTAGTGTTTGTATCTTGCTATCTGTACTTTTATAACTTGCATGTGTTTATATCACACAAATCTGAGAAAATCTGTTGCTTGGTTACCATGTCATGGGCACTCAGTTCCACATAAAAGTCTTTTTGAGTTTTATAACACAACTAATTGTGTAATACTAGAGGGTAATGCTATATTTCTTTGATGTATAATGTGATATTACATCATAATATGTCTGATTTACACAGTACATCAAAATAATATGGTAAATGTCATTGTAATACCATGGTGCTGTTTGATGCTTTCATTGTTATTGCAAAGAAAGTGCTCAAATGACTCAAAATTGCTTCGCTAACTTAAATCTAGTGAAGCTAATAACATAACCAAACTATAATCAATGACACCCTCCACCTTCCTCCTCTCTTTCTCTCTCTTTTTCTACTTGTCTGGCCCCCATTAACTTCCACACTCTCACATTACCCTGCTGTTGTAGCAGCATAATCTAAAGACATCTCATGGATATCATAGTACATGCAGAACTCTGTTACTCATATTTGCCTTGGGGAAAAGTTTGAGTGGGACCAGTCACTGTAGACCCGACTGACCTCGCTGCTTTCAAAGAAATGGCTGCTATTCCTCGGTGCATGGATCACATTTCCGTCAATGAGCGCATTGTAGAGCAGATAAGCTCAATTAACCAGGACTGATCCACAGCTATTGATCCTGCAGTGCCCACCGAGGGCCATTACGAAAGCATAATGTCAGAGCGCATAGAGAATGCTTGTATTATGTGCATACTTGAGAAGAGGCAGCACAGCGTCTGTTTTTGCTTAAGTCGTGAAACATATAGTCAAGACTTGTATATGTATGTGTGTATAATATACTATAATAGAACATCATTTGATGTCATGTACAATGTATACTACCATTTTAAAAGTTTGGAGTCAATGATTATAAATAATACTTGTTCAGACTTTAGTTTAGGCTCCAATTCTCACTATTAACTATGACGTTTGCCTCAATAAACTCCTAATTGCTGCTTATTAATAGTTAGTAAGGTAGTAATTATGTTTAGGTATTAGATAGGATTTACGGGATGTAGAATGTTCATGCAGAATAAGGCATTAATATGTGCTTTATAAACACTGATAAACATATCCTAGTAATATGGATGCTAATAAGCAACTTGTTATAGTGATAATTGGAAACTAAACTAAAGGGTTACATAATACTTTTAGTCAGGACACATTAACTTGATCAAAAGGGACAATGAAGACATTTATAATGTTACAAAAGATTTATATTTCAAATAAATGCTGTTCTTTTGAACTTTCTATTCATCAAAGAATCCTGAAAAATGTTTAGCAGCACAACTGTTTTCAACATTTATTTGATATTTAATTATCATGAATGTTTTTTGGATAGCAAATCAGCATATTACAATGATTTCTGAAAGTTCATGTGACACTAAAGACTGGAGCTAAAATTCAGCTTTGCATCACAAGAGGAAATTACATTTTAAAATATTGTAATACATTTTAAAATAATATTTAAAATATTGCTTTTACAATTCAAAACAGTAATATAATGTATGTGGATATAACATATATTAATTTAAATAAATATTTGATAAATATTATAATTTTTTTTATATATTCTGTATTTTTAGAAGGTTATTTATTTGAAAAAAATCTCTAATTTTGATTGTGGATGCATGTCTGTGTATGTCACTACAGGACATTGTGTCTGTGTGTGTTTGTGTGTGTTTGCGCCGGAAGAGAAGGTCAGTTAATTACCAGCAGATTGGTTTGGGTAATGAACCGCGAGCGCACACGCTCCACTGATCTGGTCGGGCCCGGTTCGGATCGGCATGAGCTAATAGAAGGCGAAGGCTCGTGTCGGATCGATCAGAACCCCGCACAGCCAGGTGACAATACAATTACGGTGGAAATTACTGCGCAGGTATGTGCTCGACAGCATCTCAGACAACTCCAGCGAGCAGTTGGAGGAATGTCAGACGATTCACAATCAGGTGCTACACAGCCATTATCGATCTCTGATAAAATAGAATCAGGATGTATAGACTAACTCATCTGGGGTCAACTGGATTTAACACGCTAGACTGAAAGATTACAATAGTAATGCGCATGTAGAGTGAAACGGGGAATGTTTTATAGCTTTATCTCTTAATCATATTGGCAGAACCTGAGATCAAATTGTTTTGTTGTTTTAATCATCTCTTATTTTGTTTGAATCTCATAACCTTCTCACCCTCTCTCAGGCACCAATTTCGCGCCCGCACGCTAAGCACACATTCTTAAATTAGATACACATTTCGCTGGATCAGCCGAGAGATTAAAAGAGTGGGAAGGTTTGATTTTAGGGACAGAAGATTTCAGGAAGACGCGAAGAATGAAAGAGCTGCATTTTGGAAGAAGCTGACTGTAAAAGATGTTGATATGGTCCTGTGTCCTTGATCCCTCTGATTTTAAGAAACAGACAGTTTAGGGTGTTGTACATGATTGCATACGAGCCAACAACAACATGTCTGTATTATGTTGTGGAGTTGTAATATGGCTTCTATATGTTGCAATATGGTTGCTAGATGGCTCTAAATGGTTGCTAGGGTGTGAATACACAGTTACCATTTTTATATATACAGACTGTTTCCCAACCGAAACAAACAAGCAAACCCCCATCTCTATACGATGTTTTGAAGCAGAGATGTAGGTCTTGATAAACGGTTGCTATGGAGCTGCCAATGATGAAGCTCCAAAGGCTGCTTGTCAGTATGAATGATATTAACCAACTCCCATGACTCTGTGACATTCAGAATGGAAGTTATCCCTCTGTGGATTTTGGTTGCAAGGGTGCTTGACAATGGTTGCTAGGGCATGGCCAGCAGGTGTTGAGGTGATTCAGGATTGGCTCTTTGCTGTCTCGAGTCAAACGAGACATCCTCATGTTCCAATGACACTTCTATCCAAAGATGTCCCTTTGATCTCTTTCAATGGAATTCTATGGAACTTGTTCCTAAGGTGCTCTAAATGGTTGCTAGGGCGTGGCATGATAGCTTCACGATGAAATGAAATCATGAAATTTTTCACAAAACTTTAAAATGTAAAAATTTATACTGTTCTTTAGAACATTCTTTTCATCAGAGAATCCTGATTAAAATCATAAAAATATCTCTGTTTCCGGAGAAATTCTGTTTTCAACATTGATAATAATCAGAAATGTTTCTTGAGCAGCAAATCAGCAGATGTAAATGATTTCTGAAGGATCTTGTGACACTGAAGACTGGAGTAATGATGCAGAAAATTCAGCTTTGAACACAGGAATAAATTTCATTTTGAAATATAGAAAACATTTATTTTAAATTGCAATAATATTTTACATTATTACTGTTTTTAATGTTTGTTTAATCAAATAAATGCAGTCTTGGAGAGCATTTAAGATTTCTTTCAAAATACTTTTAATAATATATATGATTGGTAGCTTTTGAATGGTAGTGTAAATCACACAGCAAATATTGAAATAAGTTTATTACACTTTTTCTTTAGATTATCATAGTTTAACTAATAATTGATGTCTGTTTAAATAATTTGCACCGTTTTTGACTGACTGTTTCGGACAAGGATAGAACAATAAAATTTGTGTGAAAAGTAACAAATATATAAAAGTAAAGTAAAAAAAGAATTTCATGTGCCTTTCATGCATAGGTAAGATCTGTTTAATGTGATCATACAACACACTGAAAGAAAAACACTCTGAAATCTGTTAGTTTTAATAAAAATCAACCCCTGGCACATAAAAAAGAAACACCCACATGAGAGATAATGTTCCCTTAGCTGGTCACACCCTGAGAATGATCATGGTGGACTTTTTTTTTTTTTTTTGCTTGACTGTAATTTAACCACTTTAAATTGCAAGTAACTTGAGAAGCTGCTGTGATTCACAAAGTTCCATTTGAAAGTGTAACCAAAGTTTATCTTTGTTTCTCTACATTATAGACCCTAACATTGACCTGATTGAGAAGGACTTGTCTGTGAACACAGTGGCTGGAGCAATGAAGAGCTTCTTCTCGGAGCTGCCCGATCCTCTGGTACCCTACAGTATGCAGGTGGAGCTGGTGGAGGCCTTCAGTGAGTATCAACACGAGAGGGAGCAGATAAAAGTGAAAGTGACATGACATTAAGGCCAAGTAATAATGGTAACCCATGCTTGGAATTTGTCCTCTGCTTTTAACCCATCCAAGTTAGTGCACACACACATTAGGAGCAGTGAGTAATGAACACACACACAGACACACTGAAAACTGTGGACACACACACCCACACTCTATGGGCAGACATTTTTAGGTGCCTTTCTCAAGGGTCAAGTCAGTCATTTCCTGCCGGTATTGAGAATCGAACCCGCAATCTTCGGCTTACCTGTATCTAGCTCTCTAACCATTAGGCCACGACTTCCCCCTTCATAGGTATGTACATATAGACCTATGAAGACTCACAATCAATCTAGTCGTGTGTATGAGAGTCTGAAACAAGGACTGGTGGGACGTTGTCCTGCTCCACTTCTCAGACGCTGAGTAAACTGAGAATTTTAGAATAACGGGACACTAATTTAGATGAGACTTTATTCAACAGGAAGAACAGCTCGTTCAGCGCGTCATACGTCATTACGCTATTTCAACGTCATTTCACATGCGCAATCCTTTCAGTTTCGGTTTTCAATCCGATCAAGTGTTTACATGTTCTCTCGATCGGATTACAAAATTATTAAACCACCTCTTCCAATCCGATCGAAATTCCAATCCGATCGAGCTCAATCAGATCGATTAAGGTGTTTACATGAAGGTTTTTTAGTCCGATTGAGCCGTCAATCCGATTATAAGGTTCCATGTAAACACAGCTACTTATACAGGGAAGATTTTCCATGGCCAGATGTTTACTGTCAGAAAGCAATATGCTTGGTTGTAGTCCTCGGAGGTTAGTGTGCTCTGGAGATCTCCTCCGGTGAACTCGCTGTGAGTAGAGAGCTCTTGTTAGAAGGAGAAAAAGAAAAACAAGGGATAAACCAGTGTGTAGAATAGAATCTACTCTAAGAAACACGCTGGCAGAAATGGACTGAGTGCATTTTCCTGTTGCGGCATTATAGACTACACAACACACTCACTCTCTCAGTGTGAAGTTCAGCATTGTCTACTCCGGGCATTGCTCCAATCCAAAGTGATGAGACTTAAGCCTAAGATTGGCGTTAGTCCTACACTCCAGACTGTTTCTCAATAAACAAGCCCTCTCAAGTATTACCATGCTTTAAATAGTTTCACAAACGGAAGGCCTGATTCAGCAGAAAACTAATCGCACCACCCAAACCTGCACTGGTGTAGTAGAACACACAAGAGGGGCTTTGATTGATTCACTTATTTAGTATCTAATCATGATGTCGTGTCACTCAATTTGCAAGTGATATAATTTTTGTATATAATTAAAAAAATTTGGTATACATGGAAAATAATCATAGTCAGTTGCATTTTTTCGTGTGCGTGTGCATTGAATCTATCAAATGCCAACATAATCAGAGGCTAAAATTCGAGCCGCTAATATTTTATACTTGCGTTTTCAAAATATATATATTTTTTGATTTGTTGGGGATAATGTCATTATGCTATAGAGTGTTGTGGATGGTTGCCTAAACGTTGCTGTTCGGTTGCTAATGTGTTCTAAGTGGTTTCTGATGTGCTGGACATGTAAAGATTAAAGGGATAGTTCACCCCAAAATTAAAAATGTCATGGTTTGTTTTGTCCATACAATGGAAGACAATGGTAACCAAAACCTTTTCTTCAAAATATCATATTTTATGTTCCGCAGAAGATGAGGGTGAGCAAATGATAACGAACCTTCATTTTTAGGTGGATCATGGATTTGAACAAACTCCTAAACATACAATAAATACTAGCAATATTCAGTAATAGTGATGCTTTTCTAGTAGTAGTTTAAGCCCAAACTAGAAGATTGCTTTAATGCAGGAACATTACAGAAGCACATTGAGGGTAAGAATGAGGAGAGAACGGAGGGAGAGGACAGACAGCAGGTCACCTGACTGCCGTGTCACTCTCCACAGGTGGTGGGCGGGGCTTTACTCCTGTCCGTCTGTCACTGGACGCCGTGGCAACAGCCCGACAGGCTTGTTCTGTTTTTAGTCTCTGAAAGCGCAGGAAGCACCTGCACTGCTTTAAGGCCTTCTGAATATTCTTTTGCTTTGTTGATCTGCCATCTATTATACGTCTCGGCGGGATATTTAGATTAATGCTTTTTTTGATTGCCAATGGCTTCGGTTATTTATTCGGATTGATTAGATAATATTTACAACAACGTCTGGGTAGGATTTCATACTGATGTTTTGACATCACTTTACTATTGCTAGTACTTGAGGTGAAGGTTTCGTTCAAATACCAAAGTTTTGATGGGAGCACTTAGCATATGCGTACAACCAAAAGCATAGTCTTGGAAAGTAGGGATGCACCGACGTACCGGCCAATAATCTGTGTCGGCTGATAAAAGCAATTATTTTCACCATTGATTGTTTAAAAACAGCCATTGATGGCAGATTATATCCTGGGGGCAGAAAAACTGCAGCTCATACTGTTGAAGGAAATGTCTCTTGTGTTGAATTTAGGGCTGTCAATGTTAAAGCAAAATGAACACATTAACAGTTAAAAAAATAGTGACGTTAAAGCAGGCTCTATTTAATCCTATAAATCACCCGTAGTTCAGGCCAGGTTTGCCAGGTCCATTATTTGTAGAACGCCACCCGTCCACTAATCGCAAAGAGCGTGTGTTTAACTTCTGATAAGAAACAGTCTTAGCTTTCAAATTCGGTCAATTTTTATCACTAACATCAAACAATAAATGTCGTTTTGACACTCTAAAATGTGACTTGACAGATTGCTGTAGGGCCTCAGTTCAAGTGGCAGCGTGGAGCAAGTCTTTTCTTCCACTTTACTACGTTATAGAATGAAAAAATATGCAAGAACATTAAAAGTTATTAATGTATGTTGAAAGAGACAGTACAACATGCTGAGAAGGATCATGTCTCATGTAATCGCTCAATCTGTGTTTCAGCTGCGGAAAGACGCCAATAACAATGTCACTTAACGTTGCATTTACCTCAGGAAAGTTTTCCATTGTGCACTGTTTGTTAGTTACCTATTAAAAAACAATAGAGAGGAGCTTGTTTACTGATAATTATAAATGTATCTTTGTATAAATTTGTCATGAAGACAAGTGTTTATGAAAGCTACCTTATCTATGTGCAACTGAATTGTTTACAAACATTTGAGTTTTTATTTGGGTGTAATTATTATATCTGAAAAATAAATCGCAGTTGAATTGAATAGTTTGGGCTCTGTTGTTAATTTTAACCTCTAATATTATCATAATGTACCAAATGAGAGGGTTCTCTGTATAGGTTGAGAGAGATTTTCTTGAAGAAAATCTAACTAGCGGCATCGGCAGATATCATTCTGAATAATAGGTCTACATTGTAGACCAAATAATTAATGCATAATAATTCAAGGCGCATGCATGAACTGAGCATACAGAATACATGCATTTATAAATATGTAAGTATGCATTCACAATGTTAAGTGACCAGAGACGCATTACGTCCAGCAGTTTTACTGCTTTTCAATGGTGCCCTCTATGAACCGGTTTGGATGTATAGTCTATATATAAAAGAGTATTTTAATGTAAATCTTATGGATCAACATTTGTAATCGCAATTATACTATCAAGGGAAATAATTGACAATTATGATTGTCATAATCGTGCTGGCCTAATTTGCATTCACAAAAAAGTCTTGAGTAAATAAAATGTTTAGGCCTGTTTTCATAATTTTAGAATCTATTCTAGAATTATTAATTCTTTCCAAAATAAAGCTATTCAAGTGATCGAGTGAAATGTTGTTTTTTCCCAATATCGTGCAGCCTTATTAGCAGCCATATAGCAACGCTCTGGCATCATGGTGGTTTTGCACATTTTCCCTGTAGTTACTGCAGTAATTCTGCATCTGGGGCCACAATGCATAATGCTGATGTCAGTGTGTGAAAGTGTGTAATGCTGACATCAGAGAGTGTGTGTGTGTGACCAGGGAGGAACACATCTGCCGTAGTGGTCACATGTTCTAACACAGGGCTCACAGCGTTAAGGGCTGATGTAAGCCGTTCTGACTCACCGCAACCATCCAGCTCGCTGCACCCAGGGTGTGTGTGTGTCTGTGTGTGACTGCACACGCAACACAATTATTTCTGTACATGTACTGTTTGTGTGTGTGACACACTGTGCTTCATTTAACAATCCCTCAGTCACCCCAGATGAGACTGATGGGAAGTCTAGTACACACACACACACACACATACACACACACCTTTTCACTGTTACTCCTCCCTAGAGTTGTTGTTTATTGATTTAGGTGGAGCATGCTGCTTCCTTTGTGCATATTAGAACTCATTATTCCTGAATTACTTCCTCAAGCATTGCTTCTAAGCAATCTGAGGTCCCAAAGCCAAATGTAGACAGTGTTTTAGGAAAGAGCCCCCCCAACACACTGATTTCATCTCGAGCAACTGGGGTGATTTAAATTTCTGCACACACATTCGTTCAAAGTCTCAATTCGTTTCCAGCATTTGACAAGTCTGAGGTAAAATTATGGAGGACTAGGAGGCTATTTACCATTTTATTTTGTTATTTAACTACTGTTTTATAATTTTATTTAAATATTTAAACCTTGAATTAAACTGTTTTAAATTTGAAAAATAACATTTAATGTAAATTTAAAATAGAATAATTTATTGCTTTGTTTTATATAACTACATTTTAAAACATGAATTAAAATAACACTTTTATTATCTATTAATATGTCCATTTAAAAAGTATTTTTATGTTTGAACTCATTCCTTCATTTTCTTTGTAAGTAAATCTCCTAGTCCTGCATACACAATATTTAAAATAGTCTCTTCATGCATTTATTTATTGCAACAAAGCTGTTTAAACTTCAAAAAATCTTTGTTCACCTCAGGAGGTAAAATTAAATTTGATATTTGCTGTTTTAATTTACATTTATTTTAGTGCGGTTTTAAACCACACTAAAATAAATGTAAATTAAAACAGCAAATACAAAATTCAGTTTTACCTCCTGAGGTGAATAAACTGTTAAAAAACATGAGATTTTTGAAGAGTTTAAAGCTCTGTTGTATTTTATTTCATTAATGATGTTTAAAAAATGTTTAATATTTACTACTGCAAAACAATGAAATCTTAGGTCTAATAAATCTAGGTTCCAATAAAATATACTGTAAATATACCACAATGGGTAACAGGCTTGTAAATTTATCCTGAATTAAGTTGTCCGTCAGACAAATCAAATGTTGATATGAAGTTATTAATAGACTTTTATTAGTCTAAGCTTAGTTGTAACCTTGGGTAACAGGGTTGAAGGTTCAGCTTGGCAAATACTGTGAAATCTAAAATTTGTGTAAAAATTTAAAAAATTAAATATGCGTTTACTTGTATTCCCGCCATGCCGTAGAAAGAGTCTAATTTGTGATTCCAAAATGTATCAAACGTAATGAAACTAAAAGCTTCATTATGGTAACAGGGTTGAAATCGTAAGTGTGTGACATAGCTAGATATGTTTTGACCAAATTGTTAATAATTCAAAACATATCTACTCGTTCTTTCTCTAAAAAACATGGGATTTGTGCCTTTATTGCTTTACAGAAACTAATAGGAGACGATGTTCCAGTAAGAACATCAAACAGACTGTTCTGGTCTTGATGGTCTTTAAACATTAAAGCCATTGTCAAGACTAACTCCTGTGTGTGTGTCTTGTCGCCCTCAAACTATTTGTGTGTTGTGGGACAAGTTGGACACCTGTGAAGCATGAAGAAAATAAATGTGTTTGTGTCTCATTCTGTGTTCCCTCTCGGCCCCCTGCAGAAATCAATGATCGAGAGCATCGTCTCCACACCATGAAGGACGTGCTTCGCAGATTCCCTCGAGAAAACTACGACCTCTTCAAATACGTCATCACTCACCTGAACAAGTGAGAATGGGAGCCATCCCTAGGGCAACACACGATCAAACTCGCTCGCACAAATGTTTTCCATTCTCACCGTTTTTCTCTCTGTCTTACAGGGTGAGTCAAAACAACCGGCTGAACCTGATGACCAGCGAGAATTTGTCCATCTGTTTCTGGCCGACGCTAATGCGGCCCGATTTCACCACCATGGATGCGCTGACGGCCACACGTACCTACCAGACAATCATCGAGACCTTTATCCACCAGTGTGCTTTTTTCTTCTACAATCAACCCTTGGCCGACACACCCAGCGGCCTTCCCGGACAGCCCGCCTCTCCTAGCGCCACCTTGTCTTCTGCCTCCTCCATACCAAGCTCTGCCTACTCCGCCTGTTACGCCCCCTTACACCCCATAGCTCCATCCTTCAGCCACGGCCAACAGTCCCCGCCTCGTTCCCCACCCCATACCCCTCAATCCCCAATCCAGAGCCTGCTCCCTCCACTCCACCCTCATCACACCCCTACAGAACAACACACGCTGTGAACCTGCAGACGAGGAGGAGAACTTTGGGAGCACTGAATGAGATTAATTGAATGGAAGAAATTTTCGAGGAGATTGCACGGCTGTGCCTGACTTGAGAGGAAGGAGAAAGAAAGAGGTCAAGAGTCCATGAGCTGCGTCAACCACACTTCCTCGCCCTCTTTCTGCATCTTGCTTCGCTTCTCCATAAATTGCAGCGGCGCTCTGTCCCTATATGCTCCTCACACACCCCCCCCACACACACACGCACATATAACTACACATGAAGTGTGGTACCCCCAAACTCAGATTTCTTATGGGTCCATGTGACGTAGATGGCGCACTTTTGCTGGTTCTGCATTGTCTTTGTCAGCCAATGGCGCGCATGAACAAACAGGCTGAACCCCACCTCATATTCAGGTGACCACTGTACGTAACCTAGTACGATTAAGGTTAATCGGGCCAACAGGGTGGCCTATATATTCATTCAGCTTTCGACCATTGTTACTATCTAATTACTAAATAGAAATGTTTTTTTCTCACGTAGCAACACAACCACATTCCTACCCCTTATTTATCTTATTTCGCTTGTAACAGCCTTTTACAGAGGGACAAAAATCAAGACAAAACTAGAACTTGATGAACTGGATCTAGTTTTGCTGGGATGGATGTGTGTGGAATGCTTTTGCACAGCATTCTGAGATTTGATGTCTTTTCTTCGCCTGTATCTCTTGTCACATGAGCCTCCAGAACATGCTGGAAGACTAATGCTTCTTTTATTGCAGAATGTCCTCACAACCACACAACCCTCGATTTCCTGTTCCACGAGGGTCTTTGACTTTGTTCAGTGTCTGTTCATTTGGGAGCTGTATAATTTTTCTTATTACACGTTTGCAGGAAGTCCCTCTCTTCTAGCTCATGTTAGATTTGTGGACTACTTTTTGTGCAAACGAATTGAGAGGGGACTTTTAAGGATGGGGTTAGGTTGTGGTCCACCTGCATTTGGATGGGAGGTATGCACTAAATCAAGAGTTGCCTCACGATGTGAGTTCTGGAAGGTAAAGGAAGTTTGCACTAGAGGAGACGCTGTCTATCTGTACCTATTCAGATGGCAGTGAATCAGTGAACTGGAAGCCTATAGGAGGAAGATAGAGACGATAGTGGTATAGCTGGATGGAAATAATGGCTTTCAGAAAAGATAACACTTTAGTGTTTGATATCAGAGAGGCCGATTTTATGCTGAATATGAGCTTGCAGTTAGTGGCTTTTGTCAAGACTAACTAAATATCTGTACTTCAGAGTTGACCTCAGAAGGATGACATTGTTTATAAAATCCCAAAAGTTTCAAAAAGCAAGATTAGCGGAAGAAAAGGTGGGCATGGAAACAGGAAAGTTAACGTGGGAGCTTGTGACTAGACTTTTCCCTTTGTCGGCTCTTGGAGCGCAACACTACCACCCAGTGGACAAAGCAGGTATTGCATGTTAAATCTCAGCTCGTTTTCGTTCTAATGCTACATTTTTGTTTGTTTTACTAGAAAATGCTGGATGCATTTAAAGTCACAGATTCAATATATGTAGCAAAAGAAAGACTAAAAAAAAGCAGAAATCAGTTGCCATTCAAGGAATGGTTTTGTAACAATATTCCTCTGCACTTATACCTTGTTTACTTGCTCCAAATCAGATCATTTTCTGACTTTTGTGTTGATTTGAACATTGTTTTCAAGTGGAACAGACATTGTGAAACTGTGAATCAGTCACGTTTATGGAGATAAACGAATGTATCCCACTACAGATTTCACTTCATTTTTGTGCATATTTCTCCCTGTAATACATGTTAACTCTCACCACTAGTAAGTGAACTACAACTGACCTGACCCCTTTTAACTTGTCAGTCAATATCTACGCTGACTTCTGATTGGCTGTGATGAGCAACTCTGCTTAAACACTACATCTTTTACCCTCAGAGAGCAGAAGTAACGGTATATTTTGGGAAATCGGGAGCTGTGTGGCCTATACGCCCCTGGTACTTTGTGTATGAATGCTGCATTCTCTGTGTATTTTCAATGTATATTCTTTCAGAGGCAACTGTCCTTCGCAGCCAAAGACTGTGCAAAAAAATAAAATAAAAAATAAAAAAAATCATTTAAAAAAGGGCAGGGGAGACCTGAAACCCGCAAAGCGACATGACAAACGTGTATTAAAAATGTGATATTGGTTCAGCAATCAGATTTGGCTGCATCACTTTATATTTTGTTTCATTTAATTATTTCAACAATGGTGACAGATTGTCTGTTAAGTTAAAGGAGAAAGGAGCAAAACTATATTCAGAATGGTTTATTTGTACGTTAGGGGGTCTGACACTTTGCCCTATAGTCAATGGTGATAGAAAAGGTTTTCTTTTTATGTTTTCTTTTAATAATTAAAAAATGAGACAAAACATTTTTTAACAGTTTTTTTGTGAATGGTGTAAAGGCCACAATGATGTAGTGCATGATTCAAGACCAGGTCAGGGAGAGGGCTCTACCACTCTCAGTATTATAAAAGGAAGAAAAAAAAGTTTGAAAAAAAAATAGAATGGAAAAAATAATGAAATAAATGAAGTTACATCAACAACAAAAAAAAGTCGTCATTTGCCAAGGAGTTGGTAATTGGTCTCAATGGGAATGGTGTATAAACAGTAAAGGCCTTCTGTGACCTGTATTATAGTTAATAAATCAATCTTGTAAAATCTGTCTCATGTCTTTATTTAATAGTTGCTGAATGTGCATAAATTCCATTACATCTGTGCTTTTTGGTCGCAAAACTCACTCAGACTATAATGATCTACACACCAGAAGTTGTTCACAATGTCAATCGTTTTCACTAATGTCTACAAAGAGAGACACTTTATTCCGCAAGGATGCATTAAATTGATTAAAGAGGTTGTCAAATACGTATAAATATTAGGGATGCCAACGTGAACTCATGCAATTAATTCAAAATCCTTAATGTGTAATTTAACACAAAAAAATTACTGAAGCATGCATAGAGAGAGAGAGAGAGAAAGAGTAAAACGAATGTATGTGTTTCACGTTGATGTGATCATTTGTCATGATGCAATGAAACGCAGGCTACTGAATATTGTGGATGTCTTTTTTGGCCAAGTGCTCATACCAAACTCATTCCCAGCCTATAATTCAATAAATCACTATGTGGAAAGTATGAGCTACATTAGATGTTATTTTGTAGGTTTTAGTGAAAATGGCCAGATGGAAGGAGCCGTCCTCAGCAACCAAGGAGGACAATGTTGAAATGACTAAATCTGGTTGTAACGAAGATCAGGGAATTAGACAGGAACCGGCAAACATAACTTTGATCACAAAATAAACCAACACAACAAAACGAAAGGGGCAGGGGCTCAAGATCCCTAAATATCTCAACCAAGTTTGGTCTTTTCTTCTTCTCAATGTAACATACTCCTCATATTTTGATTGATTAATAGAACCTGAAGTAACATTAAAAGCAAATATTGTACAAATTTCCCCTCCGGACATCACTTTTGGCCATTACTGTATATAGGCCTACATATTTTTTTGCCTGCTTATTTACTGTTATTTCTTATATTGGTCTTATCTTACTATTGTTATATCCACTATTTATAAATGCAGTCTGAATAGCTGTCCAGGTTTTATTTTGCACTCCAAGTCACGTAAATTCTGCTGTTTCTGTGGTGATGGTGCATTTGAGGAAGAATAATAAAATATGCATAATAAAATGTTTTTTTTTAAATAGTTTTAGATTATATCTTGTTTAGTTGGACACTGATATAATTGCCTGACATAAAACACCCAGTTACTGCACCATTTACTTTCTTTCCAGAGTATGCTGATCAAAGTCTCATTTCAGAACAATATGGTCGTCCATACAGGGTTAATTCTACAAATGCTCATTGGGAATCTGAGCTGTAAATAATGAGTTCCCCAATACGAGTATGTAATTTCAGGGTTAACCTTGTTACAAACTTTAAAGAGTAGGCCTATGTTTATCAGACAGTTTATCTTTGAGGCTATTCCGACTCTTTTGAGGCTGTATGTAAGGAGGCCTACCCGTTTCTTCTTTTACAATAATAACTAGTCAGTTAAGTTAAATCTTTAAAAGTTTCCAAAATGAATGAATGCAATAGCGTAGGCTATTAGTTGAAAAGAACGACGTTAACGGATTTCTGTCCAAAAAAAAAGAAAAAAAAAGAAGCTAAATCTAGCTACTTTTAATCTTAGGTTAATTTTTATGTTAGATAATAGTTTATTTAATAAATAAGATCTCTCATAATAAAAGTAGGTTATGAAATTCCCCCCCCCCCCCTCTAATAGATTAATAAAAACTGAGCGTGAAATGTTCCGATATTCTTCCACGTGTAGGCCTACTGCGCAACAAATATTGGATTGTGGATTGTTGGATTGTTTTGATCTTTTTAGTCACCATAATTATTACATTTTGGGGTTACTGATTTTTTGTTATTATTTACATAATCATTTTGAGCAGTAGTTGCGTGTGGAGTTTCAGATGCAATGACAAAATTTGACCACTAGGTGTCTCGCTTGTTGAACTTTCAATACTGGACCTTTGACATTCTGTCCATTTGAATCATTCGGACTTCTGACTCACACCAACGCCTGTAAACTCTGATGAGTTATTTTCATTAGAGATACATATTCATCCTTTAATGTTTCTGCTCTTTTTTGAGTTTTTAAAAGAATAAATGCTATGAACACACGTGCTGTAGGCCTATAGATAGGCTATAATAGCCTACATTCAATTACTAAACACTTCATTTAAACGTTCTTGTGTGATAGGCCTAAATGTGCTCATTTTTAGGAAATAGAAAGATTCATTGTTTGATTATTCTTTTGTCTCGGTAGATTAGAATGATCGCCTACAACTTTCCGGAAAGTTTCAAAGTCTGAAAGTAAATATGTCCGGTTCGTCTTATGATCAGTCGAGGCACGTATCGCTGCTCATCCGTGTCTTTCCGAGTGTTGAATTCAGATGCGTCCGAATCCAAACGATTCCAACACCGCCACAGGTGGAGCATCGATATCAACACACCAGCATCTACACCTGTAACCAGCATCCTAATTCTTACTTTAACCGCACTGCTGCAAACAATAACGTTTTGATTAGATAAAAAATAATGCTTATTTGGATTTATCTGATGGTTTTAACATTATGATCAGTCTTAAATTTGAATAGGCCTACCACGATTTTTATTCTCCAAATTTCTAATAAATTCTAAAATCATCTCTCTCTCTCTCTCTCTCTCTCTCTCTCTCTCTCTCTCTCTCTCTCTCTCTCTCTCTCTCTCTCTCTCTCATGGTCAAGGTAGATTTTAAATCTGAATTGTTTAACTGTGGTGGGACAAAAAATATTGTTCATAAATATATAATGTCCATACAAATAAAGTAAGTTGTTTAAATGTTGTGGTTGTGTAAATATCGCCATTTTTTATATTTTGTTGCTGTTTATTATTATTTTTTAAATATTTGTTTGCTGTTTTATTAATTCTGTTTCATTATTGAATTAGTTAAGCAATTCTGAAACAATAAATATAAAAATATAAAAACATTGTTTTGGCCAACAGGGATGAATAGTAAAATGTGTGACAACTAACCCCTGGCTATCTCTCTTATTTCCAGAACAAGTCTGATTCCTCAGGTCCATGTTTGTCCTTAGACTACACATCGATTGTCCGGGTCACTGTGGGTGTTTCGATTCTGATACCTCGATTGATGGCAGTGCTGGGAGTAAGGATGCTGCTATTGATCATGATTGATGGTCAAATTGATGAATGCTGCTGTAAATGGTACTGGCACTATCAGCTGAAAACAGTCAAATTCAGCTAGCAACACCCAAGACTTGGATTAGTTTTTCTATTTTGCTTTCCAGTTACTGCATATAATTAATTTGTTTTATTTTATTTTTGCTTAGATTTTAATCTCTTTTTTCCCCTCTTACACGCACACCAACTTTCATTTGGCATTTGGAAATTGTTATTAAAAGTAGGCTATTTTCAGTGTCCCCAAAATGTATTTGGACACTTTAAGGTGCACTCAACAGTTTAGAGCTAATTTAAAAAAAGTTGTAGGCTAAAATAGCCTATATAGGCCTAGCATATAGGAATATATTTTGTTTTTGAGAAGAGTCATCTGAATGGTAGCCTTTAGTTAAGATGAAGACTAAAGTTATTGTAATAATATATAATAATAATATGATAATAATATAATATAGTCTAGTTAAACACCTTTATTTAGCCAGCGCTTTAATACTGGTGTGAAATGAGCTCAAAAATAGCTCAAAATAGTTGTCTATAAAATGTGTTTTTTTTTTATTACGCCGTGGTTATTTCGCCATGTTGAAACTTGTAATTACGTTTTTTATTTATGTAGGCCTACTTATTTTTTTACTTGTAATTACGTGAGCCGCGCGCGGCGTTTTACTAAACGCCAGAGTAGCGAAGTGTTTTTGATGATGCGAAAGTGCGAAAATTAGACAAACGAAACACACTTATTTTATTATGCTTCACCTGCGGATAAAACGGGATAATCTGTACCCGTACTTCCGAAGAAGCAGAGACTGTCTGAAGCAAGAACACAGAAAGAAAGACCGACGAACACAAAAAACGAGCGTAAACATCGGTATGAAGGTCGGTTGAAAGAAGCGATGACGGAGAAAATCCTGAGTTGGAATGACCACGTTAGGCTACTTCTTTTTGATGGACAGGTAAGGTAATTAATTACTAACGTTACACTCTCTATAACCCACTAGTAGCCTACTGTACTCACTATCATAAATTAAACAAAACTGAGACGATTTGATCAGGGTCTAACGTTAACTCTGTGGTAACGGTATCGGTAAGTTACACAAAGAACTGATGCTAACATGAGACAGTAGCATTTATTTGAAAGAAGGATGTAAACAGTAAATGTAGTAGGCCTAGTAGTCAAGTAAAACAAATGTCACAAAAAGACTTTTAAATAATTAAACACACTTTGTAGTTGTTAAAAACTACTCTGAATTTGAGGATAACTGTCTTCATTTATCCATTAAAACTAACCTTGAAACCATTTGGTTAAAAGTCATTGCAAGAAAAGCTCATACAAGTGACATTAATACTGATTTTGAACTTTTGAACTAAGTTAGGTAAACAAAAAAGTGCATAGTGGTGCTAGTTTTAGGCCTCTTTGTTGTTCTTTGGGTTTGTTATAAAACTTTGTAAAATTATTTCAATGTGTGCATCAGTACTTTTTAAAAAATTTCCAGCACATTTGAATAATACTGTGATAATATTGATAACCGTTATCATTTTGGTCACCATAATCCTGATATGAAACCGTTTAATCTCTTCTTAATATTTTTGTGGAAACCGTGATACATTTTCACTTTGTCTTCTTTGATAAATAGAAAACGGAAACCTTATGTAACATTATAAATGTCTTTACTATGAGTATCACTTTTTAAATTATTAACTTTAAATAATTTTAAATGGAGTACTTTCCATAAGATCTTCTCTCAATGTAAATCAAACCAGCTATTAGGCTAACTGAAATAAAACCATGCCAATCTCTAGGTATTGTGAAGGTTGTGTGATGATGTGGGATATTTCAATTCCAAAGGCCAAGGAAACTATCAGGATGCATATTATCCTGGATCCATGAAATAACTGGCCTTTAAAATTAAAAATCTGCCTGCCTCTATGGGAATTTAACATAGGAGTGTCCTAACTTTTGCAACCTTAACGAAGAACATTTATTTATTTACGATACATTATTCATTCACAAAAAAAATTAGTGTCCTTAAAGGTTGGATTTTTCTTTATTTTTTAAATTAAGGCATTAAGATCAATTTCCAAAAGATGCTTTTTTTATTCCTCTTTTTAGTCAACTTTAGCATGGGTGTGTTCACTAATGCTAAGCACTGTGTGTCAGATGAAATCAACTTCCTCTGATAGATTTAGTGCTTATGTCATGTGTTCAGGTCTCTGGTTTTTGGCACTGAAGGCCAGGCAGACAGCTGATGCAGATTAGTTAGTCAGTTCATGGTTGAACTGATTGCATTTTCTGATGTGGAAAAGAAATGCAATTATTATTAAGTTTATTAGCAATGTGGTTGTTTTTTCCCCCTCTCTTGCTGTCTTTTTTCCGCTATGATTAATTATGCTGTTTAATTCTGAGATTCACCATAGCTCTCCTGTAATTTCCCCATGGTCTTCTTGTGCGCATGTGTTTTTTTTCAGTCTCGTTTTGTAATGAGTCGTGAATTCAAGCGTCGAGTTCGGTTTCACCCCGGGGAGCTCGGAGTGAAGATGATTGCATTGACCATTCAGAATCAATATGGATGCCTGGCATGATTCTAAAGCAAGTAGCGAGAAGTGAGTTAAGCACATCCAGTCTTCTCAGAGGCTGCTTTTTTTCTTCTTCTCCAAGTTCAAACTTCGAGTAGCTCCGTCTTCCATAGAATATTGAATAAGGTTACCATGGCACGGTGAGCACGCGCGAGCGGTTCCGTGGATTGAAGCGGCCCCAGCGAATCTTCCTCTGCCTGGCTTTCAGAAGCCCTTCATGCGCACTTGACAGTTCCAGGTTAGCTCCTCGCCTCTCCACTTGCGCTCCCAACGGTCCCCCTAGAGGATAACGCAGAGATCCAGGCCTTTGAGCCCAAAACCCAGCCTTAATCCCTACCATCGATTGCCCTGAGAATTTCCTCCAGAGCACAGCGGGCATCCCAGCGCTCCAGCCCCGCTGCGGCCCAGTCAGCCTCCTCTCACACTCTGTCCATCTTCACCGGCGGAGTCTTGCTTCCTGTGACAACTGAGCTAATGTCCTCTCTTTTCAGAGGTTAAAGAGGAAACAGGATTAACAGACAATAATGTGATCATTAGAAATCAGCATGTCATGGGTCTCCTTGAGATGATGGCGATTAAGTGTCTATTATAAAGAAAAAAAAAGAAAAGAAAAAAGTGAATTCCATGTGGAAATGTACTATTCGTGTTCATGTTGGTTTCTAATGTTTTTTGTGTTTTGTTTTTAACCTTTATAGAATTTTCGCAAAATTTTTAATTTGATGAGTCCAAAAATGTCATGTGGTGTAAGTAAAAATGTTTTCCTTACATATACTATTGTTCGAAAGTTTGGAGTTAGCAATACTTTTTTTTTTTTGGAAAGAAATTAATACTTTTATTCAGCAAGGTAGGATTAAAAGGTTAGTTCACCGGAAATTTTTTTTTTTACGTCATTAATTTCTCACTCTGATGTTTTAAACCCGTACGTGATGCTTCAAAGAGTTCATAAAGACATCGTAAAACTAACATATGAATTGAGTGGTTATAATGGTTATAATTAAAAAAAAACCATTATATAACCGTTTCTTCATCACATTTTAAAATATATTACAATAGAAAAGTTATTTTAAATTGTAATAATAATTTACAATATTACTGCTTTACTGTATTTTTGATTAAATAATGAGCACAAACGACTGGAAAATCATTATTAATCATTATTTTCAAAAAAGTATGTTTTTAAAAATATCATAAATTAGTAATTAATGAATAGTACATATTTAGGAGTCACACCGCATGACTTTTAGACCTGAACTAACCTTGGCATGTCACAAAAAGGCCAAATTATTAAGATATTTTAAGAGACTTATTGACCTTTACACAGTCATGAGGGTCTGCAAGGTCTCTTTATGATATCATGTCCTTTTTTTCTCTACATGTTTTTGCATGATGGTTGCACCACATGACTTTGACTTAGTAGACAATATTGTTTCCAAATGTTTATAATATTTTAACAAAACGTTTTCTGGTTTTTTTTTTTTCATCAACTGACAAAATCCTCCATAAGAACCATCAAGACTAGTACAGTTCACACTAATGGCTCGTTTCCACTGAGCAGTACGGTACGGTACAGTACGGTTCGGGTCGGGTCGGGTCAGTAAACCATGATCCGGCTAGCGTTTCCACCGCCAACAGTACCCTACTTGATAGGCGTGGTGTTTGCAGGAAAGAAGCGATCAACGTCATTTTCGCGCGAAGAAGAAAGCGACAAAGTAAACACTAATGGATGGCATACAGCAGATCTTGTCCTTGCTTCTCGGCATGTTTGTCACAAGAAGACAAGCGCCGACATTAGGCATTTCTCAATAACAAGTACGCAAAGTTCTCAGCAGAATGACTCCCGAGGACGCGAGTCCGGTAATTCTCCAAATGGAACAGCGCGTTCTTGAAAGCGTCACTCAGCTCGCTCTGCATGTACATTTTAGGCAACAATAAAACGAAATATATTATAAAACACCACTCTGTCCCTTTTCGTTTTCATTTAAATACATTTTAAACATTATAGGCACACAAATGTGGTTCAGGCAATGTATAGACCTGATTATATTATTTACTGCATGTTTAACGTTAGCCTATTTATAACAAAACGAAATATAAAACACAACCCTGCATCTTTTCGTTTAAATTTTAAAAATATTAAACATATTCCTGGCAATATTTGCATTTGTACAAATGTTGCAATAAACAACATTACAGTGATAATCTTGTAATAAAATAAAAAATGACAAAACTCAACCCAGTTAAATTTCAGTTTTAGCAATAATAGCCATTATAAAAGTATAAGTAAAAGGTAACGTTACAAGAAGCTATACAATAAGAGATAAAGCAAAAAATTCAGTCAAATATACAAATTCAGCGCTGGTCTAACATTAACGTTACAACGGAAAAGTTAAATAGCCTAAATATATGAAACTTCACTTAACCCTCAGCCAAAACGATTGGCCAGGGAACGAATTATCGATTCACGAGACCAAAGATCACCCGTTAAATTTACACAAGACGAATTACCACTACAGAGTCAGCGGCAAACGTCAGAACGACTAGCCGAGGAAAGGCTGTTCCAGGCGGGGAACATGAGCGCCGAGCGCCCGGTGATCGCCTGGAATGGATCAAATTATCATAAAACATTATAAATAAACCACAGATTTGAGCTTTAAACAACTACATTATCGTCTGAAAAACTCTTAAAACTACATTTCGTGAAAGAATAACCATACTTTTATATTCCAACTGTATATTAAAAAAATGGCGCTGCTTTTGTTGTCATTCCCCTTGTAGCTCGCGCAAGTGACGATACTCTGTCAACCAATCAGCGTTCTGCAGTGAGTCTAGCTCCACCCTTTAGTACCGTTCCACTGTGCTAGGTACCCCAACGGAAGGGTACCCAAAAAGTGGTACGGTACGGTTCGGCTTTTTGGTACCATTCACAACTTTTGACAGTGGAAACGCAAATAATTGCGTACCGTACCGTACCGAACTGTACCGTACCGTACCGCTCAGTGGAAACGAGCCATAATGGCTCGTTTCCACTGAGCAGTACGGTACGGTACAGTACGGTTCGGGTCGGGTCGGGTCAGTAAACCATGATCCAGCTAGCGTTTCCACCGCCAACAGTACCCTACTTGATAGGCGTGGTGTTTGCCGGAAAGAAGCGATCAACGTGATTTTCGCGCGAAGAAGAAAGCGACAAAGTAAACACCAATGGATGGCATACAGCAGATCTTGTCCTTGCTTCTCGTCATGTTTGTCACAAGAATACAAGCGCCGACATTAGGCATTTCTCAATACCAAGTATGTAAAGTTCTCAGCAGAAGGACTCCTGAGGACGCGAGTCCGGTAATTCACCAAATGGAACAGCGCGTTCTGCATGTACATTTTAGGCAACAATAAAACGAAATATGTTATAAAACACCACTCTGCCTCTTTTCGTTTTCATTTAAATAAATTTTAAACATTATAGGCACACAAATGTGGTTCAGGCAATGTATAGACCTGATTATATACATGTTTAACGTTAGCCTATTTATAACAAAACGAAATATAAAACACAACCCTGCATCTTTTCGTTTAAATTAAAAAAAATATTAAACATATTCCAGGCAATATGTGCATTTGTACAAATGTTGCAATAAACAACATTACAGTGATAATCTTGTAATAAAAAATGACAAAACTCAACCCTATCTCTTTTTGTTAAATTCCAGTTCTATCAATAATAGCCATTATAAAAGTATAAGTAAAAGGTAACGTTACAAGAAGCTATACAATAAGAAATAAAGCAAACAATTCAGACAAATATACAAA
Source organism: Siphateles boraxobius (assembly GCF_051911475.1). Lineage (NCBI taxonomy): Eukaryota > Metazoa > Chordata > Actinopteri > Cypriniformes > Leuciscidae > Siphateles > Siphateles boraxobius. The sequence goes on along the minus strand of NW_027509186.1, from coordinate 33,552,739 downwards.
TTCAGCGCTAGTCTAATGTTAACTTTACAACAGAAAAGTTATAGCCTAAATATATGAAACTTCACTTAGCCCTCAGCCAAAACGATTGGCCAGGGAACGAATTATCGATTCACGAGACCAAAGATCACCCGTTAGATATACACAAGACGAATTACCACTAGCTGCTACAGAGTCAGCGGCAAACGTCAGAACGACTAGCCGAGGAAAGGCTGTTCCAGGCGGGGAACATGAGCGCCGAGCGCCCGGTGATCGCCTAGAATGGATCAAATTATCATAAATCATTATAAATAAACCGCAGATTTGAGCTTTAAACAACTACATTCTCGCCTCAAAAACTCTTAAAACTACATTTCGTGAAAGAATAACCGTAGTATTATATTCCAACTGTATATTAAAAAATGGCGCTTCTTATGTTGCCATTCCCCTCGCGCAAGTGACGATCTCTGTCAACCAATCAGCGTTTTGCAGTGAGTCTAGCTCCACCCTTTAGTACCGTACCACTGTGCTAGGTACCCCAACGGAAGGGTACCCAAAAAGTGGTACGGTTCGGCTTTTTGGTACCATTCACAACTTTTGACAGTGGAAACGCAAATAATTGCGTACCGTACCGAACTGTACCGTAAAGTACCGCTCAGTGGAAACGAGCCATTAGGTAGACTGTTTCTCTGATAAGATTCTCTGAGTCTAGATAAGCTTATCGTAAAAGCATCTGTTGTACTAAACAATGCCACATTCAAACACATTTGTTTCCGGAATATCTACAATATTTTTACACACTTAAAGTTGGCCCCTGTGACTGTACCTTGCCCTAATTAAGTGTGCTCTCTACCGCACCCTCTCCTATAGCTGCCTTATTAATTTATGGTGCTGTTATGCAGGCTGCGTGGTGCTACTAATGAAGGCTTGTATGCAGATGAGGGGCTGAGGTTGTCTCTAGAGCAACGCTGCTCTGTCTGACCCGGTGACCTCTACCATGGCTTTCTGACTATTACAGGTCAGTGGCAGCTGTCAATCACTCCACAGCAGACACACATGTAACGGTGGGGTCATGCAACAAACACCCTTAGATTTAAACTCTGGAGGCAACGTACACCTGCAGATGAAAATGACAAACACGCACCTAATGATTTGATGAATAATAATAATTAAAAAAAAAAAACACACATGCAAAACATGAACAAAAAATGCTAATGATAAGCACTTAAACACATTAACCATATGACACAACTACAAGGCCATCACTTGATGTCACAGGGTCTGGGACAAAATCTTTATGGACCTGATGAGTACATAAACATCTTTTTGTAAATAGTGCAAATTATTAAAAATTTCAAGGTCATATTTTTTTACAAATATCATGCATTTTGAATATAGCTCAAATAGTAATGCACAACATCAATAACAACGCCAAGGGTTCGATTCACATTGAAAGCAAGAACTGATACAAATGTATATCTCAAATGCAATGTAAGTCGCTTTGGATAAAAATGTAAATGCAATTAATAAATATTATTAATTATTATATATTAAGTCATAATTTTTGGGGAGTCACATCGTATGACATTATAACCGGAACTAATCTAAACTGACTAAAAAGGTCAATTTAGCTTATATTTTAAGAGACTTGGTGATTTTGACTCAGTGTTTTTCTGCATGTTTGTTGCCACTTTATTTTGATTTGGCAGACAAATGTTTTTCAAATATTAAATAGCAGAGATATATATATAGTTATACCCTTGTAATAATTTATATTCTCTGTGTAAGCAATATTACTAGAAATTAGAATAATATGTCCACTTTCAACCACTTCTGTCCTGATTTCTTCGAGTGGAGGGTCTATGGGCAAGTTTTTATATATATTTTTTCAGATCTTTTGAACTAATGGACAAAATAAGCTTGCGCAATTTACATAAGAATGTGCCCGGAGACGACGGAAAACACATGGAGAGCAGTAGCTTTCGTTTCTGCTCTAACAGCCGCAAGTGAGTGTGTGTTAGAAATCAGGAATGGTGAGAGAACATTGTGCTTGGTTTGTTTTTCAGCCAACAAAGTTTAAATTTCGTCTGGCTAGCATGTGTCCCATAATGTTTAAGCTTTAGGTCAGTAGGCGGAGAGCAGGCGGACTTTTGTGGCTGTTCGAACACATTCGACTACATGAACGTTTACACTACGAAAGCAATCCGGTCGAATGCGTTTTCGACTACCTCTAGAAGTGGTAGAAAGTGGACAAGCTCAAAACTTTTTAGACACCGTTTACACCTGTATTTAGTGTCATCATCTTAAAACCAGGTGTAAATAGGGCCAGAAACACTTTCACACTTCTAAATTAACTCACCGTATACCTCTAACAGGCCACCATAGTGCGGCCCATCATAGTATGTTGTGCATTTAATAGTGTGCATGTGGTCTGTAATTTCTGTCAGTATATTTTTATAACTCGTCCAGTATGGTAAGTAAATGTGCATTTGTGTGTAAAATATGCATAAATGTTTGCGTGTCTGTTTATATCTGTCTCCATATCTCTATTAGCAGTGAAGTAGTACTGCACCCCTCATCTACGGCTCATATCTATGCAAAGCTGGGGTCCTGCCAATCAGTTGCCCCGGTGACACGGGGCTCCACCTCTCCAATTAGACCTGACAGGGCAGGATTAGGTGCTGGGCGGGCGCGCGGCGACCTGCCTGCGTGTCAATCACGCGCAAGGCATCCGCTCGGCTGTTTACTGTCAGATCCCATCTATGTCTGTCAGGCCGAGAGAGACGCCAGGGGAAGTGGAGGGAGAGAGAGATCTGATCAGAATTAACTATGCTTCCCCCTGCAGACTGTTCTTTTAATTCATGAAAGGGGGTGAGGAGAGAGAGGGGGAGGAGAGCGCTTAAATCCTCGAGTTGCCCGCCTTCTCTATGTTAAGAGCTGAGCTGGGCTGTTCTGTCTGATTGTACGGTCGGTTTCGTTTCATTTTGACAGTCAACACAACACAAAAAAAAACAACAACACACAGTCTTGATGTGTGATGCAAGAATTGCAGCCCAAATATTAATTATATAAATACAGAAAAATGTTTTGACAGAAGAATGTACAAAAATAATGTATTGTCTTCTGGTTTGTAGTGGTGTGGTAAACTACACACACACACACACACACACACACACACACACACACACACACACACACACACACACACACACACACACACACACACACACACACACACACACACACACACACACACACACACGCAAAAGTTTGGGGACAGTAAGATTTATTTGATCAAAAAAATGCAGTAAAAACAGTGAAATATTACAATTTAAAATAACTATCTGTCAATGAATATATTTTTAAATGTTATTTAATTCTGTGATGGTAGTGTTTAATTTTCAGCATCATTACTCACATGATCCTTCAGAAATCATTCACATCTGTTAATTTGCTGCTTAAAAACTTCTTATTATTATCAATTTTGAAAACCGTTGTGCTGCTTAATGTTTTTGAGGAAACCATGATACGTTTTTCAGGATTTTTGTTGAATAGAAAGTTCAAAATGAACAGCATTAATTTGAAATGGAAATCTAACATTATAAATATATTTACTGTCAGTTTTGAGCAGTTAAAAACATCTTTAATGAGTATAATTAAAAAATATATAATATAAAATATCTTACTGACTTCAAAGTTTTGAACTGTCGTGTACATTTTCTTGCAAAACACACTACTTTTGAATGGCCATCAAAGCAAAAATATATACACCTCTTCTCACCAAAAAGCTAAATGTATCAATCGCAAACAGTGTTGAATGAGTTACGTGCCATTGGTGCCAAAGTTTAATACTTAAGGTTCAGAGTTTGTTCAAGTGAACAATCATAATTGTGATGTTTGCCTTAATGAGTACCGTTAATAATGTCTTGCCTGCATATCTTTTCAGTCAACTTCTCAGAATTCCTGTGTCAGCATATATTTCTGAGCTTCCTCTCTCTTGAGGGAACGGCCAGCTGCCCCAGGGATGTGGTCCCGTGCCCCCCTAATCCCAGCGCTAGACCCAGGCAGACCCTCATCAGTGAGGATTAGAGACTGATCAGTGAGAGGGCAAACCCCGGGGCAACTGACACCATCACAGCAGCCAATGAGAGCGACTAGGGAGCGTTGACACTGTAACCTGAAACGTACATGAACAGAAAGACCTGCAAATACACACACATAGGATTGGAAAGAGTAAAAGAATGAACTGGTTATTGACAAAAAAGATTGAAAGACCCGAAGCGCATTTCTCCCAAGAACGTGAACTTAAAATCCATTTCACACAAGCTCGATTTCACACATTGCTTTCATAAATGAGTTTTTAAATGATTGTTGCTTTCACAACAATCTGTATTGTATATTTTTCGTATTATTCTTGCATTATTAAGACATTAACAAAAGTCAATTATAGAAATTATTAAACTGAAATATTACGAAACAACTGCTTAACTACATTATACCACTGAAGCAGCTGCCATTTTGAGTGCTTCCGTATGACATTGCAGCAGGTGGTCAAAGTTGGAGCTCTCAGAAAATTCAGAGATTACACAAAGTTGGATTCTTGTAATTGCGGTAATTACGACATGGTGGGAACGCACCTTTTTCCTACTGTGTACTTGTAGGAAAGTAGTAGGAATGTACTGAATGTTGTATTACAGTAAGTTCAACTGGCAAAATGCAAAATTAAAATTAATTTATTGACAGCTAAACATTTTTACAAAAACTAATCAACTCTCTGCCATTTATACGAAATTGAAATAGATATAGAATTATTTTTTCCCACTTTTGAAATGTGGTTTTCAGTCAACTAGCCAAAGTCATGAGCTTTATGAGTGAGTCAGAAAGCGCACGTGGCAGGTTTCATCCCTCGGGATGTTCTGTTCGCTCCCATCTCCTGTTTGTTCAACGTTTGTATGTCGGCCCCTTCCCTATCTAATAATGTGTTTTGCATGTAATAGTTGGCTCCTGGCATGGCATATTTTCTCAGGCTTTCATTCAACAAAACAACTGTGGGTTGTATCTGTTTCTTGGCCAGATATGTGATATTGTGGGCTCAAAGCCCCACTGCGGAGATTGTTTTTCATCCATCTCCCTAAACATAGTGTTATTTAAAGTTTCGTTTTTTTAGATGATAATAAATGAAAAATGCATAGATAATGTAAGCCAAATGAAGAGTGAATACCTCTGTGGTGTTTTCAAATATTGCTCTTTTTTTTTTTTAAAAACAATATGCCAAATTCTGTCCGAATCAATGCCGTTTGTTGGGAGCAGGACTCCCTTTTTTATAGAGCATTGGAAGACAGTTTGGGCAGAATTGTATATTAGAGTTTTTGGTAAAACCGGTTTGGAAGCGAAAATTTTAATCTATAACTCTGAAACAACTATTTTAATCAAGCAACCACCTATATCGGCAACCATGCGTGCGTTTTCCGTTCACTTTAAAAAAAAATCAAATTTGGAAATTTATGGTAAAAACTGGCATCTGTGGTTGCCAGAACATTAGTAAAAAAAAAAAAAAAAAAGTAGCATCATTTTAGATTTTAAGGATTTAACTTAAATTGACAATTACATTTTTTTTAAAAACGTATAAAACTGAAGTGCTACACTGACAAACACCAAAAACACATGATGAATCAAAGTTAAAGGTAGGCTACAATCAAATTTTTTCACCATCAGAGGTCGCATTTTCAAAACAATAACAAAGACGTAGCTCAGTGGTTCTCAACTTTGTTCATCGCGCTCCCCCTTTTAAACCTTTTAAAAAAATCTGCTCCCCCCCCCAAAAAAATGAATAAATAAAAACGGAAAGATAAAAAAAAAAAAACGTGCAATGAAAAACACCAGCAATAGTTTCACTTTGTAATGTCATTATTTCATACAACAGTAAGAGAGAATAATAATACAGAACTTAACTTTTAATTTAAATAAACAAAAAATGTTAAATATTTCAGTGATGCTTTGGATGATCAATATATAACAGCGCAGATATATGACTGCTTTTTACAGCGCCTCGAGCTCAGCTTCATGTTCGTCTTTTCACCAGAACAAGCACAGAGAGGTGCGTTCAAAATAGCAGCTTGAGTTTCGGTCCGCTGAAGAGGTGCTTTTTTACGGCGAGCAACCTCTATGTTAGGCTTGTTGCAACGGTGACAAGTCAACGGTCTGAAGAAGAACGATTTAGTGTAATTGCAGTTCGATGCCGCTTAGAGCGCTGACGCACTTGAACGTCGTTGCAACGGCTGTTTTTTGTCTTTTTTTTTCTGCTGATCTCCCGTGCCCCCCCTGCAGTATCCTTGTGCCCCACACTTTGAGAACCACTGATGTAGCTTAATGATGCTATGAAGGAGAGTGGAACGATGGGAGATGTCGTTTACACCATAAATGTCGTTGGACCCCCCAATTCAGTAAAACTGCACATTTTAGAGTGGCCAGCCTAAGGCACACCTGTGCAATAATCATGGTGCCAGCATCTTGATATGCCACACCTGTGAGGTGGATGGTGATGGCGCAGTGGATAAGACACATGCCTTTGGTGTGAGAGACCCGCGTTTGAATCCACTGTGAGACACCAATGTGTCCCTGAGCAAGACACTTAACCCCTAGTTGCTCCAGAGGCGTGCGACCTCTGACATATATAGCAATTGTAAGTCGCTTTGGATAAAAGCGTCTGCTAAATGAATAAATGTAAATGTAAATGGATGGATTATCTCGGCAAAGGAGAAGTGCTCACTAACAAAGATTTAGACAGATTTGTGAACTATATTTGAGAGAAATAGGCCTTTTGTGTACATAGGAAAAGTCATGGATCTTTGAGTTCAGCTTAGGAAAATGGGTGCAAAAACAAGTGCTGTGTTTATAATTCAGTGTATTTGATTACCCACCTGTCTATTAAAACACATGCGAGAGCAGAGTCTCTGTCAAGTCCAAGTTTGTCGCGAAGGACAATGGAAGCATTTCTCGGAAATGCTACGACGATATTGATCCTTGTTTTATTTCTCTGTTTGTCCCAAATCCTGCTTGCCTCAGTTGATCTACGTTTACATTTTTTGGGGATTTTCTGTACTCGCCAACGCCAATCAATAATCGTGAACAGCGGTGTGCGAGATATTGTATCATAGATATGTGTACATAGATCGCTCATTAGTTTATTTATTGAAATGAATTAAATATATTTAAATAATATTGCATATATATATAGAATGGAAGATGTAGATTAAACTGCATGTTAGCTTGCGTACTGTATTTTGCTCAAGAGCATGATCTATTTAAGTCCACATGTCATACTAACAAGAAACTACTATAATTTTAGTACATTTTACAAGAACATACTAAGTCAGTCTTTCTACTTTCATGTGTAATTTAATGTGTTTATTGCCATTTCTTTGTAATTATTTGAAACTCTTTGAAATTTCTGAATGAAAATTGTTTCAAATTAAATCATACAGCACATTTTTGTCAGTGAAATAGATGCACAGTGATGCCCTGGCAAACACCCACAACACCATAGCATTATGCCAGCAAGGAAACACACAGGAAATAGCGCTCATATTTTGTAGCGCTCATATTCTCTCATACAAGAGCGCACAAGTCGTTTTTCTGAATATCCAGTTCTCCTGTTGTTTCAGTGTAGTATCTACCACAAGGTAAGGTTGTTTTCGATTCTCTGGTTATTTTCTTTTTTTACCTTCTCACAAATCTGTATTTTAATTAGACGCGTTCCCACTTTATATAACAGCCGCTCTGAATAGTATTGCAGTTTAAATTTTATAGCACTTAAGTGAGCGCTGGCCAACAGCTAGTTTCGATTTCTCCCATTATTCGGGTAATTTCCGTTTGCTGTGTTAGTTGCTGGGCCGAAACAGCAACTGTAAAACAGATATAAACTCGAGGAGATCCAGAACAAGGCCAGGACAAGCGGTCAGTCCGTGGACAAGACAAGAGCGTGCAAGTTGTTTTTCTGAATATCCAGTGCTCCTGTTGTTTCAGTGTAGTATCTACCACAAGGTAAGGTTGTTTTCATTTCTCTGGTTATTTTCTTTTTTTCAACTACTATCAGCAGTCAATTCTCAACTCCACACACACAGGAACCCAAACCATCCTCTCCCACTACCAGAAACCTTCTCTTTACCTTCTCTCCGCTAACCGAAGGAAGAAGTATCTAAACTTCTCCTCTCCAGTCATCCTACCACATGCCCTCTAGACCCCATCCCCTCACACCTTCTACAAGCCATCTCTCCCACACTTCTACCAGCACTCACACACATCATCAACTCGTCCCTCCACACTGGCATTTTCCCTACAGCATTCAAGCAGGCTCGGGTAACTCCACTGCTTAAAAAAACAACATTAGACACATCACTTTTAGAGAATTACAGACCTGTCTCTCTCCTACCATTCATTGCGAAAACACTTGAACTTTCAACCAAGTGTCATCTTTCCTGTCTCTGACCAACCAGCTAGATGTCAACCAATCTGGCTTCAAGAAAGGCCATTCAACAGAGACTGCACTACTGTCAGTCACAGAAGCCCTGCGGATCGCAAAAGCTGCTTCCAAATCTTCAGTTCTCATTCTGCTGGATCTTTCTGCTGCCTTTGACACTGTGAATCATCAGATCCTTCTGTCCACCCTCTCATCACTGGGCACCATAGGAACTTCCCTCCACTGGTTTGAGTCCTATCTCACAGGTAGGTCCTTCAGGGTCACATGGAGAGGCGAGGTATCCGAAACACATCAACTGAACACAGGGGTTCCTCAGGGTTCAGTTCTTGGACCACTCCCTTCTCCATCTACACCACATCATTGGGACCCATCATACAGGCACATGGTTTCTCTTACCATTGCTATGCTGATGACACACAGCTCCAACTCTCATTTCAACCAGATGATCCCACAGTAGCTGCACGTATCTCAGGCTGTCTGGCGGACATCTCGGCATGGATGAAGGAACATCACCTGCAGCTCAACCTGGCAAAGACTGAGCTTCTCGATCTCCCTGCCAAACCGTCTCTACAGCACGACTTCACTATCCAGCTAGAGTTATCCTCAATCACCCCATCAAGGTCGGTCAGAAATCTTGGAGTAATATTTAATGACCAGCTGACCTTCCCAGACCAAATTACAAAGACAGCTCGATCATGCAGGTTTGCAATGTATAACATCAGGAAGATCAGGCCTTTCCTAGCTGAGAATGCAACACAACTTCTCGTCCAGGCCCTGGTTATTTCTAGGCTTGATTACTGCTAGAATGCTCTTCTGGCTGGACTTCCATCATGTGTTACTAAACCTATACAAATGATCCAGAATGCTGCAGCCCGCCTTGTCTTCAACGAGCCCAAAAGGGCTCACGCCACTCCTCTGTTCATCTCACTGCACTGGCTACCACTCGCTGCTCGCATCAAATTCAAGGCTTTGACGCTTGCTTACAGATGTACCACAGACTCAGCTCCGTCCTACTTTCACTCCCTACTACAAGTCCTCATTCCTTCCAGAAGCCTACGATCGGCCAAGGAGCGACGGCTCGTGGTGCCATCACAGCGAGGCACTACATCACTCTCCAGAATATTCTCATTCACGGTTCCATGCTGGTGGAATGATCTCCTCACCCTCGTCCGTAATGCAGAATCCCTGACAGCATTCAAAAGACAACTGAAAACTCATCTCTTCCGTGAGTTCTTAACATAAAAAAAAAAAATTTCCTTCTCTTTTAAATCTTTCCTTCCCTTTTAAATCTTCCCTTGTCTGGCTTTTGCTACTCTGAGCAATACCTGAGCTTTCTATTTTGTGCACTTCTTGCGTTGTTCTTGCCTCTTCACGATGACTCGCTTGCTGTAGTCCTCAGTTGTAAGTCGCGTTGGATAAAAGCGTCTGCTAAATGACTAAATGTAAATGTTAATGTAAATGTATTTTCTTCAGAAGTAAATTTTTTTTGTTGCAGTTTGGTTCTGATAATGCCAACTTAAAAAGACACTTTAACAGTCCACAGATTCATATCAGTGCTTCAAACTGTCCAGGCATTCCCTGCCTTACAGATTGACAAAGCACAGCAAAATGACTGGCAAGCATTTGTCTCCTGCTTAACTGTCTTTTCCAGCACTCATAGCTTTAGCTTTAGCTGAGCGTCTGATGCCGTATTTCTTTGTGTCTTCATACACTCACTCGGACTGGTAGCGTTAGTCTGAGATAGGGCAATCAAGTTAATTGCCTTGTATATTGCTGAGCAGTCAGCCATGTCAATGCACATTCACAGCATATTACACATAACTGGCAATCACAGCTCATTCCCAACACAATACGGTGGGCACCGCTAATAATGACTCGAGCTGCGTCCTGTGCCCCATGCCATTTGGCCTGATAGCGTGTGTTTATGGCAGAAAATATGAGCCTGGAAAGAGAGTGTGTGTGTGTGTGTCCAATGTGCTCTGTGTGTTATGTGCAAATTTAAATGAACAACATTTTTTATTATTTTAAAGGTAATTATGTTGGTTTTTCTTGCTCAAGACACGTTAGAGAATGTATTTTTTAAAAATCTTTAATTGCATTTACATTCATTATTCAAATCTTAGGAAATTATATTATGATTTAAATTGAATCATTCTGAATTTGCAAAAAAACAAAAGCTTCTGAAATTCATTCAAAAGAGCCATTTGATCATGAATCATTAAAACCCAATTTCATAAGACAACCGACTATTTTGGTGGCGTATTCATAAAATTTGTTTTGAAAACATGCTTTTTAGAAAATAAAGAAAGAATTAAGGTTTCAGGTTTTGTGAAAATGAATGTACAAATTAGATTGTAGGAACTCGCCAACAAAACACCAAAACTTAAAATGATTGCGAATTTTATGAAATCAATATTTTGAGTGAATAACAACTTTCTATTTCTATGTCTATTTCTCAAACTAAGCTGATGTTTGGCTTCAGAAGGTTTGGAATATTGTGCATGACTAATATAGGCCACTTTAAAATACTTGTATGATACTTATTTTTTGTCATTATGGAGTCGCACAGACCTATCCTCATTTACCTTTATTAAACACTTTGACACTTTATGGAAAAGCAGCCAAGATTTAAAAAAAATAAATAAATAAATCTCAATTTGTGTTCCACAGAAGTAAGTAAGTTGTAAGGGTTTGTAACAAAAATAATTTTTGGATTATGATGGTGAGCACGCACACGCAGTCAAACTACGAAAGCGTCTCTGGTCTACGGTTTCGGTGGGACGGACACGAGACTGAGGAGACTCTTATTCGTCCGAGCATTTTGATGGCTTTAGTTTAATGGCTTTGGCACAGGAGGGGAATTCTGGGGGAAGTTGTCATCCATCATGATTTCAGATGTACTCTTTCTGATGATGCTGTGATTGATGTGCATGTGGAGAGAGAGAGAGATGAAAAGAACTGAGGTGTTTAATGGCGTTTCTGGCAGGTTAAGTTCTTTACTCTGATGTGCCGAAGCTTGTGGCATTGATTAGTTGTGTTTTCTAAAGCCAGCATCACTATTACTGTTGCTCATACCTAAGGTTAGGGATTTTTCAAAACTCCTCTAAGTATTCAGCCTAAAAGTGTTTTGTAAAAATTGTGGGTCAATGGCAAATAAGAGTCTATGATAAAGAGAAGGGAAACTCATTTAAAGAGGACCAATTATGATTTTTACAATACCACTGATGAGCAAAAGCAGTGGTGAGTCTAAAATCAGTCCAAAGCTCCTTACATGATCTTGTACATTTATCTACCAAGGGCCTAGTTGATCGACTAGTCCGGGTAAAGAGGACTTGGAGGAACCGAAAATCAAAACTTCAGTTTTGCTCTCATTTAACTGTAAGAAGTTGTCTGCTAGCCAATACCTCATGTCAGCAAAGCAATTTGCTCCAAGCATACTTGAAAATAAAATTGTCAGCATTACAATAACACATATGTCACCATGTCTCTGAATGATTGAGCCCAGTGGAAGCATATACACAGAGAATAGTAAGGGTCCTAAAATCGACCCTTGAGGGACCCCACATAATCAAGGAGCTGTTGTAGAGGAAAAATATTCCTAGATTAACAGAAAATGTCCTATCTTTTAGACAGGAGGCAGACCGCTGGAGGGTCGTGTCCTGAATGCCAACCATACACTGCAGACACTCTAAAATAATTTTGTGATCAATGGTGGGGAATGCGCAGCTGAGATCTAATAAAACTAAAACAACATGAGCCTGAATCCAAGAAAAGAAAAATGTAATTATTTTCCTATAAAAATGCATATTTAGTGCTGTGTAGATATCTAAAACCTGACTGAACTGTATCTAAAATGAAAAGTAAAAATTCAGAGTAAAAAAAAATAGAAAAGAGTAAAACCTATTTTTCTTGAATTTCATTGAATACATTTGTGTACACAATTTGACGAAAATCATGAATTAATTTATAAATATATCTTTGTCGTCATGAATTTTAAGACTTATTGAGCTAAAATAAAACATTGTCAGACTACTGTTTTTGCTTAATTTCATACTTTTATTTCTTTATTTGATACACAATTGAATCACCCTGACATTTTTACCCAAAATGAATAATTATAATTAAAAAATAAATATAAATTAATCATACTTATGTTTTTCACCTGGTGAATGATAAAACAGGCAAAAAAGTGCCATATACTTCATAAAATGTTGTAAATCTTGCTGTAAATTCCTCCAATAACAGTCTTTTGTTGTTTTAAACCATTTGGATTACCTGAAGGTTTGATGTTTTACAGTCAGACAACTCTGAGCTCTCCATAAAATGATCTGAGTTTTCTGTGTGAGGGTTTTTTAAATGGAAAAGGATGAAGCCTTGATGAAGTCCCCGTGAGCTCATGTTTATGCTGTGGTGAGTAAGTTTGCTCATGGGTGAGCTCTTGTAATTGTGTCTGTGATAGTACATTCATTTGTCTATGTCACTCTCCTCCCCTTAAGCGTGAAGATACACCCAATCCCATTCTTCAATTAACATGCTCTAGATATTCAAACGAGATTGGAGGGCCTTGACAATCAATGTCCAATTAGAAAGGGCCTTTCCATGTGTGTAGGACGGAGTGTGGTTTTAGGATAGAGTCATTAATTCACAGCAAATCACTGATTGTAGATGACTTTGGGACATCCTGATCAGAGATCCATGTTCGTGTTTCTTTCCATGCATGCTTTTGTGTTTCTAGATGTGCTTTTGAGATCAGTTGATCACTGGTGACTTAGCCAATTTCTCACCTTCCACCTTTAAAGGGATAGTTATGGGGAAACCCATAAGATGTTTTTTCTTCCATGGAATAATAAAGAAAATCATGGGTTTGGAGTGAACTATCCCTTTATTTTTTTCTTCCGTGGAACAATAAAAGAAATTATGAGGACTGAAGCGGTCAAGCTCCATGAATGACAAAAAGCACTAAAAAGCTAGTCTAAAACACATTAACAATGTCATACAATGACTTGAATACACATTCTATGATGAGCATGTTTTTAATTTCCCATTTTATTTTAATTAATTTCAATTTTTTTTTTGTGGGGCATAAATTCGCAAACACAATTGAGATGTTGACAGTAGTTTGACAGTCTTATTACTAGGGGTGTAACGATACACTCATGTCACGATTCGATACATATCACGATACTGAACTCACGATATGATATTATTGCGATATTCCAAGACAAACAGTAAATTTGTCTGAAAAATTTACTGAAATACAGTAAAAGGTTAACAAAAAATGTACTGTTGATCAAAATGCTAAATCTGGTATTAAATTGAATAGAATGGTAAAGTAAATTAATAGGCTTGGACTTGGACAATGCACATGACAATGGTGACACCAGAAAAAATATTAATGATTCTGAAGCTGAAAATACAGATTATTTCGACTAATATGCTTGCATTCTGTCACTGAATAGATCGATTTAAAATAATGTAGGCCACTTTTAACTGGTAACATGAGACATTTGGCTTTATCAGGGCCCACAAATATTCCCCCATTGCATTATTATACATTATATTCAACATTATATATAGTGGTTTAATGTAGTACTGACACTAAAACTCTGAAAACATGATTTTTGTAACAATACATACTGCCACTATCCACGATACATATTGTTGCATTTTTGTATTGCGATTTTGTTACACCCCTACTTAATAGTATTGATTAGAAAAAGAATATTTTAATAACTATTAATGTTATCATTTGACAATCTTTACAAGTGCTCTCTGACATTTGGACCATACTATACATTTGTCTTTGTATTACTGTGTTTGACAGCAATCTTAGGTTTACTTGTAATTTGCCTATATGTCGTCATCATCCTCCATAATGCCACCTCATTCACCCAGAGCTGCTCTGCTGAAATGACACTGGCTGAGACAGAGAGCTGGAAAGGCAGAAAGAAGAAGGGAAAAGAGAGAGAAAGACAGAAAGCCCCTCTCACCGCTGCCAGGGGGCACACAGACAGTCCCTGCGTTACGAGAATGCTAATTATTTTGATTCGGCTTCCATTTTTTTATGGCTGTCTGGGAAGTTGAAGCGATCATTGGATATGGCATAGGCGCTGATGACTCGGTCACCGGCACATACAGCACAATGTGTGTGTGTTTGTTGGTGTGTGACCATCCCCTCCCCCTAGCAACACCCTCTTATAATAGATGACATCACATATGTTTGTGAGTCAGTTGCCATGGTTATAGCCTTGTTGCCCAGAGAAGGTCAGCGAGGGGCAGACGCGGGTGACCTTTGTGACCTTTGCCGTCTGTGTTACTGCCATTCACCTCTAACGTCGCGCATCAACCTCTCCCTTCCCACTGGATTCGGTACTATTATATATCTTACCTCTAATATGATTGCACAAAAGAAATGAATGAGATGTTGTCAATCATCTTCAGGATATGCTGTATAAAAACTGATCCAGGCATTTCGGGTCCAGCATCTCTGGCTCTTTGGTCATGCTGTATGGACAGAAAGGACTGTAGGGCCAAAAGGGTTGAAGTGTGATCTATTTAGATAACTTGGCCTTTTCTTTCCTTCGTCTGAAAGTCAGGGCTGATAAGCTTGAATGACAGTAAGTTAATATTTTATGTTTACAGTGACTTTGGTTAAAAACCATTCTATTACCATTTAAATGTTTAGATGTGGAAAAAAGAAAAAGAAAAGAAAAAAGTGTATAGCTTAATTCCCAAAACATTTTGGCCCTGCCCCTGCTTTAAAATGCTGTCTAGGTAGGCAGTTCCCAATGTTGTATGTATATTATATTATTTTTTGAATATATTAGATATATCAGATTCAGTCTGGTTGAGTAGTGGCACTTTTTACTGTTTGCATCACTTCTCCTATCTGTTTGTTGTTCCAGACAGACTGCCAGTCTGTTCATTAATGGTGGGTATTTTTTAGTGACTTTTTCTGCTAGTTACATTATTGGTGGCAAGTGACTATATAAATTAAATATTTGAATAATTTAGTCAAACCGAAATTCTTTCAGGATTTAAACAGTTGCCCAACTTTAAGAATGAGTCATTGAATAATTTACTAACCAATTTATTTTAAAACACTGAATCAATCAGAAACCAAAAAAAATACTGTTTTTATGAGTGAGTCACTGAATCATTCAATTGATTAATTCAGGAATGACACAAGTGACTGACTTATGCCGAGTTCACAGTGTACGATTTTAGGCCCGATTTTCACTCATGACAAGTTTTTGCGAAATCACAGACAAATGCCGAAATCAGAGGCAAATTGTTGTTTGTTCAAGCGAGTGACAATCACGCAGTGTGAACTGAGAGACTCGCAGTATTCAGTATTATCAGTAAAATATCAGTATTTTAATAGATATATTTACAATTATATCAAACCGAAACAAAGCACAAATATTTGCTTAACCTTTTGCAACAGCAGCACATTGCAAAATTATTTATTAAAATTCTTTGCAGAACACACAGTCCTTGGCTATAATTTTTAATAAAGTCTTAGTCTCAGGCACGCGTGATCTAGTGTTATTTCCTTATCACTTCTCGTGTGTTTGGTTGTGAAAAGTAGTTTGACCAGACTGTTGTCTGCGATTCTTCCAATTGTAAAGTCATGCAGTGTGAACCCCCCTGTCGCCGATCCAGTGTGCAGTGCACACACACAGCAGAAACTGAATGCTACCCCAGATGATCATGCAGTGTAAAAAGAACAGTGATCTGACGAGTTTGAAAATCGTGCAGTGTGAACTCTGCATTAATGAAAGAGACATTGAAGATGATTCATCTGGAGATTCAGTACTCTTTCAGAAGATGCATAACAGCGCCCCCTACCCAGGGCCGGATCTACCATACGGGCAATCTGGGCACGTGCCTAGGGGCCTTTGCGCAGAGAGGGGCCCTCCGTGATCGGAGGTATTATTATTATTTTTTGCTACAAAAAAATAGTATACACAAGGCTTGGCCTCGCTCTTGATAATTATCCAATCAGAATTTTTAAAAAGTTGTTTACAAAAGATTCTGTTCAAAGACTTAATCAAACAAGTTGGCAGAACTGTCTAAATCGGTTCGCGAATCAGTTTGTATGATTTGTTCAGTTTCCTGCATGCACTGAATCGTCTGAAGCGGTTTCACATAAGCTATATCAGTCGAAACAGGAAGATTTAAGAACATCATTCATGAGCGTTGGATGAAGTGGCCGTGTTTAGTAGCTGTCCGTGAGACCGACGGTTATAGTTGAACACCGTCATTAGAACTCTATAACCACGTTATTAAAATATCTGGCAGATAAGGTTATATAGGCTACTAATATCAGTGTTGGGGAGTAACGGAATACATGTAGGCCTACCGGCGTTACGTATTCAGAATACAAATTATGAGTAGCCTAACTGTAGTCTCCCCAGAACATAAGGTCTATTCATTTTATTTTATTTTTCGTGTTCGCATTTATGAGAAAAAAAACAATGTTGTGGCGTGACCACTCTGAAAGCGGCACTAAAAGATGCTTTAAAACTTTCACAGAGACATCAATCAGAAAGCACAAAACCTTTCTTTAAAGTGAATTTCGTTTTGTATTAATTGTATCTTAATTTTAATCAGTGTTTCATCAACCAATTGCCTGGATTTAATAAATAAGAAATAAATATAGCAGATGATAGATAATCATGAAACGGAGGCGCCGGCGAGTGAACTGGAGCTCGTCTCATAAATGAACCGAAACTCAGCGTAGGCCTATAAGGTAGCCTACTTGCCTCACAGACATGTCTACTTTTAAACAGAACCATTCAAAACGAAAGAAAACAGACTACAGACTGCTCTCTGCTTATGTAATATGTAGGCTATGAAATGTGCATTTCTCTCTGGCGCATTCACTACTGCGAAGATCGCGAGTCAGCATCGTCAACTTCATGTTTGGCCGACACTGACAAAGAAAACACTTGTTTATTAATAAACAATTAAACTATCTCCTTGCTATATTTTACATATTCATAATCATTACTTTTGCCGGTTCTTTGTGACATATTTTTGGTGCTTTATTGGCAGCGCCACCCTTACATGTTACATGAACGCGTCACCACCGCATCCACCAGAATAGGCCTGTTTTTTTTTTGTTAAGGATTTGTTAACTCTGTGTGATTCATTTAATGGAAAGCACATTCACTGCTAGTTGTCTTGCTGTTAATTTTAAATAAACGTAGAGCAAGTAGTTAATCACTGCTCATTTATTCAAACCAAGTTGTCCTATAACAGACAAACGTCAACTTTATTTCGACAGTGATTTAATAATACAAATGTAGTTGTATAAGTTACTATTATACAAACCAAAGGACGTGTGTGTGTGTGTTTTCTTTGTTTGTGTTTTTCTATGTTTGGAGCGATAATGCCGAATGTCACTTGTCACAGTATGAACGTATGGAAGCGATCTTAAGTGCGGACACAATTTTATTCCGCCTGTATTTCTCTTTTTACACTTACCTCTATGATCATTAAGGATGAGGTTTTATAATCATTGCCAGTTTGTGCATATACAACAGAATAACATGTACATTATGTTATTCCTTTACTGCTTTTGAAGTTATTAGAAAATCGAATTTGCTGGTTGTCATTATATTTTTTATCGTGGTGTGGTTGTCAGGTAAGGGAGGGGGCCCCTTGAGCTTCAGTGCCCAGGGTTCCCTGGGGATACAAATCCAGCTCTGCCCCTACCATATAACAGTGAATTTTCAATTTTATAATACAACCACAGATGATTACAAGAGAGCCCAGATTAACTAACTACTAAGAATGATAAAGTTTCTGCTTATTGAAACTTAAATTTTAAGTGTTTTAAATGATACTTTGTCAAATGTATTATTATCAAATTATATAGGCCTACTTTATTTTTCAGAATGGGAGTTGCGTTTTAGGGCACAAATAATGGTGATTTTAAGTAGGAAAAGCTGCTTTTTGAAAATTTACTGAGAGATGTAATTAAGATACGCTCCATGAGGATAAGTTAAATCAGTCACTTACAGTCAATCTATTTTCTAGATGCTTGTTATTGATTTTGTCCTTGTATCATTTTCAATTAAAAAATAAAATTGATATAATGATTTTTAGTAAAAAAAAAAACACGATCTTGCGGTGAAACGACTCCTCCAATCATTTAGTTCACTTAAACCCCACCCCTTTCTTACAATCGACTGTAAACTCACGTTCAAATCTTCCTTCAACCAATCAACAATCGATGAATAGAAGTCCCCGCCATAATGTATGATAATTTGTGAATGTACATTACAATACATTAGAAAAGATCTATTGCTACTTCTAGTTCATGGCGACTCCTTTTGGGGTAGGATTCCACCTTAAAAGGCAACTGTCTCAGGAGTATGATGAGGCAGCTCATTTTGAAACCACTTTAATGCTTATAAAATTGCATGAATTTTAAACTGTAATATGATTGATTTGGTGCTTCTCATCTCCCCAAACAAATGTTTTAAATTTAGTTACTGTTTCTCTGGAAAATGTGGAAATTGCCATTTCTGTCTCTACAGCTTATTTAATTAAAATATTTTGTTTCTGATTCTCCTTTGCAATCCACACAAAAGCCATTTATTAGTAATTCCAGTCTTGTTTATCCATGTCTCTCTCTTCGTTTCTCTCGGCCCGTGTCTCCTTGCTCATCCCTGTCTCCTCTTATCTGTTCTCTTTTCTTCCCCGTTTTCCTTTCACCCCCACCTTTTCCCTCAATCTCTCTGCCTCTCTCTCATTCGTTCTCTTGCGCCTCTCCCTGTCCCTCTGTGGCTCACCGTGTCGTGTCCCTAATTTATTTATAATTAGTGCTCTTTGTCAGAATGCAGGGAGAATGTTAAAGTACAAGATGCTCTGGTCTGGGTACAAATGGGCCAGTGTCTTCCCTTCTCTCTCTCTCTCTCTCTCTCTCTCTCTCTCTCTCTCTCTCTCTCTCTCTCTCTCTCTCTCTCTCTCCACATCTTTGTTCTTCTATTAAACTCTTCATCATTAGCTATATGAAGAAAGTCAGAGACTCATTCAAACAAAACATCTAAATACCTACTAAATGAAGTATTGTAATATAGACCGTGTCAAATTAAAAATGATCATTATTTAGTCACCCTCATGTTGTATGTACAGTAGGCAATCTATATGATTTTTCCATGAGAGTAGATAGTGACCAAAAATCTGCCTAGCTGAAAAGGACCAAAAAAAACAAAATAAAATGCAGTTTCATAAAGTTTCATGCTTTTCTCTGCATGTAGAATTGGAGACTGGAGCATTCAAGTTTCCAAAAACATGCAAAACCTTAATAAAGGTGTCATAGAAGTGGTCCATATACCATATTACAAGTCTTCTCAGGTCAAACAATAGCTTTGTGTGACAAATTTAGGTCTCCTCCAGAAAGCTGTTGACTGCTCTATATAATGCTTCCAAAAAAGGCCTATATTTAAGATTTATGTATTTTAATTGCATATAAAATTTCTATCCATTTAGATTACATAGGTTTAACATAAACTAAATTTTTAATGTGATGCAAATTTGTAAGAATGAGATTTATGTAGTTGTACTTATAAACCAAAATGTGTTTTTAACGCACAATAACCAGGTGTATATTTATTATCAATAAGTCCAATTTATTATACATAAACAAATCAATATACATTTTAACTAATTCATTATTGCTTGTTCCACAGCTTAATAACTGATTAAATTGAATTGTTTTCAAAATTAACAGATTTATGAGGAGGAATTAAAATAAAGACATTTAAAAAAGATTATTATTTAAATAAAATCAAAGTGATAAAAATACTTAATATTTGACTACAGTCATGATACATTTTTTTTAAACGTTGAGTCAGTAAATGTGAAAACGGAATTTATTGAAAAGATTTTTGACTCAAAAGGATGCTTTATTTATTAATTAGCCATTTTTAATGAACTCTCATGAATGTGTTGGAGAAAGCAAAGGCTGATTGAAAATGTAAATAATAATAAATGATGTAATAGTAAATAATGAATAATGGCAATTTTCATTTCTGTGTAACCTAGTGCTTTAAAGTGCCCATATTATGCTGTTTGAAAGTTTCCTAATGTTGTTTTAGAGTCTCCTACTGTACAACAGGTTTACATGCATCAAAGGTCAAATAACTGTTTAATTTTTTCATAATATACATTTGCACACCACATTTTCAATTCTCAAACGACTCGTCAGATGAATCAATCTCTCTAAATCCCTCCTTTCCGCGAGGTACTCTGCTCTGATTGGCCAGACAGTTCAGTCTGTTGTGATTGGTTTACCGCGTACAGCGCGCGTCAAAAACGAAAACGCTCATTGCCAAAACAACGTCAGCTCTGCTTGTCCCGAGGCTTCCTACAACATAAACTAAACACAGTAACAAATAATGATGTCGATTTTACCATGTCAATTTTAGTGCGAGTCCGATGATGAAACACTGGAAGAACTAGTTATTCAACCCGAATCTCCATCGCGAGGACGACTCGATCAGGACGTTTCTCAGTGATACGCTACTCAGTTTGAGGGACATTATGAGATGTTGCAACTGTAATTCCTCACCATCAGCATTAACAACAGCATGCCCATCAACAAAACCGATTATTTGACTTGTAAGTTACTTATTTACGTTGGTAGAACAAATCTTGCTCCATGCTTAATCTTTCCTCAAAGGAGTGAGAAGGACAGATAATCTGCATTAATAGACACAGTTTTAGGTAATAGTGGCCCACAGCTGATTAGCAGAAGTATTTCAGTAAGACAGTAATAATGTGAGTTAACCAGTTAGCAGGAGACCTACTAAATATAAAACTCAAAATTAAATATGTTGAACACCATCTTTCAGGAGCAAGCGGTTTGCGAATCCTGCATTGAACTCTGAGATTTGAGAAGCAGTCGTCAGTAAAATAAAGGGAACAGCAAACGTTTAGGATTGCTGTGGTATCCTGGTAAAGATGAATTTTAACCACTGATTCTTCAGATGTTCGTCCTTGGGCAGTGGAAAAAAACTGGCTTTACCTTCACATTGTAGAAAACAGTGTCATCTCGACATGATGCTATCCAGTATCCACAGGAATCAGCTGGCGGTTTGAGGTTCAAGTTTTCCCTGGTGTCTGCGCGCGCATTAAGTGGGCGGGCAATATGCTAATTCGTCTTGACGTCACAATGAAACGGCTTATGACTTGTTTGAAAAACGATTCATTTCATTGACTTAGAGTCTTACTCTTAAAAGACAATAACTTTATATGGTGCACTTTCAGATTTAAAACTTTGCAGGATGTTTTAATTAACTTAGAGCTATGTTACACACTACATTAAAGGTCATTTAAAAAAAAATCCATAATAGGGGCACTTTAAGTAATTATACGAAAAAGTGTTTCTTATGTTAGTGGAGAGTGAAAATGAAGACCCACTGTAGGTGGACATTTTTCAGGGAACATGTTTGGATGACCATAACTTGCTCCAGTAGCTTAGCTGACCTGATCTTGCCATCTTTTTGTCCTTGGACTGAGAGATCACTTGTACGAACTCCCTTCCCTCGTTCTGTGATCTTTCCATTTCCACCCGAGTGCCATATTCCCTGTTTATCCATCTCTTCCTCTAGCCCTTCTCCTCAATCTCCTCATCCCTCTCTCCCGCTCTCCGCTGCCCAAGGCTATGCCGTCCTGCAGGCTTTGATCACAGGGCCAGGGAGGAAATGGGAAGTGGGTCAGAAAGTTGTGCTGGAGACTGCAGGGAAACAAGGCTGGAATATCGAGTAGGTGAGCAGGGAGAGAGAGAGTGAGCGCTAGGAAGGGAGAGATAGAGACCGGGGAAGGGAGAGGGAGGAGGAGGACAGGAGATGTAGAGGACTCCGATCATGGCAGAGCAGATAAAAAGAAAACAAGAATTTGATCAACAGGAGAGGGGAGCCATTGCAGAAAAGGCAATGTCAACTTTAAAGTCCAAATGGACCCCGTTTACTCATTCATACTCTTTTCTGATCTTATTGTCCATCATTTGTCTAGGCGTTAATTTCCAAAAATATGGTTTCATCAAAATGTAAATGTGATTTGGCTTCAACTATGGGCATTTTGGCCATGTGCACTTTTAGAAAATAAACTTTCTTAAAGAGGTATTCACCGCTGGCAAGATGATAAAAACATCAACACCCATAATGCACTTTTGATGGAGGCGTCCCTCTGTTGATCCCGACTGTCCATTGTGGAAGTTTGATATGTTTTAAAAAAAGCACAGGAGCTGTCAAACATCTGTTGGATGTTGCCAAAAAAATAAACAGGGATATCTTGGTGCAGGTAACACACATTACTAAATCATAATTCACACTTTTTGAAAAATAATTTAACAATTAGATTTTAATTGGAAATTATGCACTGTTGAAATATTGTTCATACTCATAATGAATATTGTATTATGAATTAATATTTATAACTAAGCAATTTAATAGTATTAATTTAGTAATTAATTAAATTAGTAATAAATATTTATCTTGATTTTTCATCCAGGTTAAACAAGAGCACTACAACTTTATTAAGGTTATAATTATGTGTTGCGTGTCATTCAAAAAAAAAAAAAAAAGAAGCTGTAAATAATTATTGAAATGGTTTAAAAGTTTATTTCACTCAAAGATAAAAAGCTTGAAAGATTATAGTATTTTAGGGTATTTTTAGATTCAAAATCTAGGAATAAATCTATAAATAAAAGCCATTTGAAGAATATATATGTACCGGTATTTTAAAAAAACGTAATAAACTTTAATAAAATCAACCCCTGACACAGAAGTATACAAAGTTGTGGAGACATCGAATAATTTTCTCCACTTCTTAAACAACTTTCCTTTTTGATTGACATCACTGAGTCCGACAGCCATTCATTTATAAAATCAAGTTTTATTTCATTTTATTTCTAATCAATGAATATTCTGTTTCAGTTGCATAAGCTAAATGTTTTGTTCTTTTTTTAAGAGTCCAAAATACAGTTGTTCAATCAGGTCTATAACATTGAGGCTGTCCATGTTTTAGACGGGATCAGACATTCATGCATTTTTCCACCTCATTGAATTGCTCATATTATTAGTATTCTAAACAGCTAATTAATATTCCAGTATCATTAAGCACTCCTGATGTCGTCAGCTCACCTGGGACGAGGATTGGGAGGAGGGGAAGGGTAGAGGAGGTCTGGCTGGTCAGGGAGAGGTACAGCAGGGCGTCCCACATGGGAGAGAGGGATTTAGGGATGAGTGAAAGCTGAAGAGGGTTGGAGGATGAGGAAGGGAGGATGGAAGTAATTGGACCAAGGGGAGGCTACATTCAGACAAACACATTGCATTCCACATGAACACACATTTAAATGCAAATACAAACACACGTTAATGCATTCTCATATACCACCCACAAAAGAGTGTTTCCACACACACATTTCCACAGTGACATTTTAGCTGACACGGTTACTAACACACACACACACACACAGACACACACACAGACAGAGACATGTTCTATAAGTGGACAAGGTAAATTAGAGAGGTAATTACTTTTTGTGCTGTCAGAGCTGAGAAAGGTTGAGAGATGCTGTATAAGACAGCTGTGGCTCAATGCTGAATAGAGAATGAGAGAGAGAGACAGACAGATGGACAAGCTGAAGGACAGGTCAGGTAGAGTTGATAAGAATAAAATACTATCCAAAACACACTGGTTAAATGTTATAGACGGGTTGTACAGACTCAACTGTAATTGACATTTTTAATCTCACTTATTTTTTATATTTTCATTTTTGAAAATGAAATTACACATATTGTAACATTATATTTTTTGTTATATGACCTTGGCATTAAATGACAAAAAAAAAACACACAAAAAAAACCCTGTAGTACAACAGCTGAGGGAATGATGGAAATTTGACTTCTCTCTTCTGACTGTAATTAGTTTCTTTTGGAAGCTTGTTTACGCAACAGAATAAAAAAGGTAACTGTAACTTTTTATCTCACAATTCTGACTCTTTTTCTCGCAATTGCGTAATATGAATTCACAATTGCGAGTTAAAAAGTCAGAATTGCGTGATATAAACTCGCAATTCTGAGATTAAAAGTCCGTCTTTTTCCCCCTCAGAATTGGACTTTATAACTCACAATTCAGAGAAAAGAAGTCAAAATTGTGAGATAAGATTTTAATAATTAATTTCAATTCAATTCATATTTATTTGTATAGCGCTTTTCACAATACATATTGTTTCAAAGTAGCTTTACAGAAAATGCATGTCTACATTACAATTTAGAGTGATCTGTTATCAGAGGTGACTGTTTCATGTATTTCAGAAATGTACAATAACTTCATACTAATTTCATAATTTCATTTCACAATAACAATATACATTACACATTTATTTTTGTTATTTTATTCAATCTTTATCATTAAAAACAAGATGAGAGGCAAATTACAAACAACAAAACTTATGCAGGAATGGTACAACTGAAACAAACAGTGCTTTACATTTTCAGGTAGAGTATGTCTATTTAACATTATTTGTATTTGCATGTAAGAAATGAATGAATCAATTGTAAAACTGAATTAAATATACACTGATTATTATTAAAGCTACGATATTTATTCTGTCAAGTAAGTGATTCTCTTTTTTGTTTTGCATTATCCTCTGTGCATCCTTGTTCATCAATACCATTGGCCATGCCAATGATTATAGTTTATATAAATCTGGATATTTTTATTCGCTTCAAAAGGCCTTTAGTAACCCCCTGGAGCAGTATGGATTACTTTTATGATGGATGGATTAGCTTTTTTTGAGCTTCAAAATCTGAGTTACTATTCACTGCCATTATAAAGCTTGGAAAAGCCAGGATATATTTTAATATAGCTCCGATTGTGTTTGGCTGAAAGACGATAGTCATATACAGCTAGGAGGGCTTGAGGGTGAGTAAATTATGGTATTTTTGGGACCGTAGCAGGAATATTGAACGCACGTTGGGTGTGTTCACACTTGGCAAGTTTGATTGTATTAAAACCAACTCTGGTGACATTGATCTGTTAGTGCAGTACACTTGAATACTGAAAGTGTGAACACTGCCATCCAAACCTTTTCAGGGGGTCTCGATCCATTTCCAAATGAAAGCTACTCTAAGCGATGTCGGGTGACGTCAATTCTTGTCGGCGTTTAAAGTATTGTCAAACAAAACGGAGGCTAGCTAGACCCTCCCTCCTCCTCATGCACTAACCCCACCCCCAAATCCTTCTTGTGGGTTATTGGCTGGAACAGTTTGTTATATTTCGCGGGGGGATAAAGATGATATCTGTCATGCTGATGCCTAGACGTCTTACCCTCCTGAAGCATTTAATGCCTTATCAGTTCATCGCTAGTACCCACACCAGCTGTAAACGCATGGCTTTGAGTCAGAGAATTCAAAGGCTTGTTCATCTGATGCCCCACATTTGAAAAAAAAAAAAAGATCTGATACAGGAGAATTTAAGGTTCAAGATATAAACCAGCTTCACATCAGAAAAAAACATCATAACTTAATCTCTTCATCTCAGTCTTTCAGGGGAGAACTGAGGCAAACTGTGTAAACCTGTTGGTCATTCTAATTGGACAGTGATTCTCAACTGGTTTGGCCATGGGACCCAATATTTCTCATGGTCATTCAGCCGCAACGCAAATTTTTATGCATTTGAACCAAGCAAATGTATTTCTCTAAAATGATTAACCCACACCTGTCCCACTTTACTTAACATTCACATAAAGAGTAATAATTTCACTAACACTATAAGGCTATTAAATAGCAGTCCCAAACTAGTTAGTAAGTTGGCACAATCCACCAAAAATATAGAATTTGTGGTATTTTGGGGTAAACTTACAGAAACTATAGATACCATGGTAAACACACAATACTAATATGAACTGTTAATAAAATATATGGACACAGATCCTGATGCATACAGTATGGTATATATATAATATTCTCTATAATTAACATAATACTGTATATATATATAATTTTTCCTGTCCAGGTCATTTATCATGGATCAGTAATGGTGACGCACAGTTGTTCTATGGCAGAAGCCGATGCTAATACAGTGAGTGAATACTGGGCCTGTGCCAGGACTGAAATGGTCCAGGTGAGGACATCAGGAGAGGACACTGCACTGTGTGTGAGTATGTGTGGGTGTGTGTGAAATCATACAGACAATAAAGCTCTCTGCGTTATAACACTGTCCAAATCTTTGCTTCAAGGACACTGGACTGTAGACTTTCTCTTTTACACTATTGGCTACAGTTTTCTGCTCATATCGTTTTTTCATTCTCTCCTTTTGTTTTTCTAATAATAATGACGTCTGTGGACTGGAGGTTTGTTGTCTCTTGTATATGTCCTTAGCTACTCTTCACAAAATTTCACTTTAGGGATGTCCTCAAAGGGAAAAATTAAGTAAAATTAAAGTTGGTCATTATTCATTTTTTTATTCTAAAACTGCACAAAAATAAATTAGGCTTAGAATAACTATGTTATGCTGAAAAGGGAGTCTCAAGAGAAGCCAGGTTATCCGGGTAAATGTTGATATAAAAAATTTCGCTCATGCAAATGATACATTAACAATATAGCGGGTGAATTATGTATATGATGTATATTACCACATTATTATGAACTATATGCCTTTCTCCAACGACGTTCTAAGTTGTTCAAAGCGTTTTTAAGGATTCTGATATTTAGAAGGAAACTGTTCGACTCGCGATGGTGAACGGGAACATGGTTTGTATAAAATTAGTAAGACATTATTAGCTGTTTGATAACATAGTCAATTAAAAGGCTAATCATATCAATTACCGTTATGTGTCCGACGTTTTAGAGAGCGATACATAAAACGCATCTCCATTCTGATACATCGACTTGTAGACGAGAGTGTATAATTCACTCTTCCTCCTCTTCTTCTGAATCAGTTTTTGGTTCAAACATACAGTATACGGCTGAATTAAACCAATATTTCCACTTGCTATTTTGCAGGCAGTATTTACTACAGTAAAGTTGACTGAGTGGATCAGGTATTCTGAGCTGGTGTGATTGAATTTTGATGATCAAAGATGAGTTTTAAGGGATAAAATTATTGATGACAGGGGGAATTTATAAAATTATAAATAAAATTATATTTAGCTAAAAAAATTAAGATTATTTTTTGACATTTAATATTATTTTCATGACAATTAAACATATTTCTTAAGAACAATACTTATGGGGTACGAAAATAGCGACTATCTAATGATAACAATGAGAATTATAAAAAACTCAAAAGTAAATGTTCCAGAAGTCATGAGATTGGGGTAAAAAAATAATTTCTTATTTATTTAGATTTTGTGGTGAAACATAAACATGTTTTAATGAAATTTACCCATACGATCTAACAGATTCCCAACTGTTGGTGAGTGATCAAATTCAGGTCGAATTTTATTTTTATTTTGCTTCTTAGGCTAGTAGCATTTTATTATTTGCATTTAGTACTGCTTTTAGGACACACAATCCTTAAAAAAAGTTTTTTTGATTGGCATCAGTGGTTCCATGAAGGACCTTTAACATCCATGTTAAAGGAACCTTTCCATTTCACATGGTTCTTGGGGGAAAAAAATCCTACATTTTAAAAATGTTCTTCACAGTAAGAAAAAAAAAGGTTATTTTAAGAACTGTTCACTGAAAAGTTATTTGGGGGACCAAAAAAAACAAGGTTCTTCTATGGCATCCCTGTAAAAAAAAAAACTTTTTGAACTTTATTTTATCATAAGATTTCACAACAGAACAGACTTCTGACCCAACATTTGAGCATTACTGGTCTATGGTCTGTCCTCATTCTGTCATGTTAGGCAGAAACACAGGAAGCAATCGCGAGTATAATACAATATTTATTTAGCACAAAACACACAAGTCCAGGGTGCAGTGAGCCAGGTGGAGATAGGTGACGCAGGGACTTCGATGGTCAATACCGGTGACGTGCAGACAAACGGTGAGACGATCCAAATCCACACGGAAGACGACGAACAGGAAACACCAGGCAGGAACACGAACCAGAAGACAGGGGAACATCAAACAACGATCTGACAAAGGTGAGAGAACAGCGGTGAGTTTAAGAAGCGTGGTGAGATGAACTGCAGCTGGTGATTGTAATGATGAACAGCTGGAGTGGATCAGGTAATGACATACAGACACGCCCCTTGCACACGTGCACTCATACAACAACATAAACACAAGACTAGAAGGAACCAGCGAATACATCTACCGTGACAGTACCCCTCCTCCTAAGAACGCCTCCTGGCGTTCTCAGACTCCCTTACCTGCCGATTGTAATCATCGATAAGGGAGTGATCCAGGATGTCCCTAGCAGGAACCCAACTTCTCTCCTCCGGACCGTAACCTTCCCAGTCCACCAAGTACTGAAATCCGCGTCCCCTCCGCCTAGAGTCCAGAATACGGTTGACCGAATATGTGGTCTCCCCATCTACGAGCCGCGGTGGGGGAGGAACCGGGACAGGCGGATTAATGTGAGAATGAAAAACGGGCTTGATTTTAGATACATGGAACACGGAATGAACCCTCCTGTACGCAGGAGGTAGTTTGAGGCGGACTGCCACCGGACTAATAATCTTGGTGACAGGAAACGGGCCAATAAATTTGGGAGCAAGTTTATTAGAAACGGTGCGAAGAGGAATGTTCTTAGTTGAGAGCCACACTTTTTGACCAACGACGTATACGGGAGGCTTTGACCGGTGGCGATCGGCCTTGGCCTTGGTGCGCGCCCCCACCTGGAGTAGAGTCTCCCGGGCTCTAGTCCAGGTGCGGTGACACCTCTGGACAAAGGCGTGAGCGGAGGGAACCGCAACCTCGGATTCCAGACTGGGAAAAATTGGTGGCTGGTAACCTACACTACACTCAAACGGAGATAGGCCCGTCGCTGACACTGGCAACGTGTTGTGTGCGTACTCCACCATAGACAGTTGTTGACTCCAAGACGAAGGATTTCTGGAAACCAAACATCGCAACATTCTCTCCAAATCTTGGTTGGCTCTCTCTGTTTGACCATTGCTCTGGGGATGAAACCCAGATGACAGACTAACCGTCGCCCCCAGTAATCTACAAAATTCTCGCCAAAATTTGGACACGAACTGGGGTCCCCGGTCGGAGACCACGTCTATCGGGAGGCCATGTAACCGAAAGACATGATCTACGACCGTAGCCGCTGTCTCCTTAGCTGAAGGTAATTTGGGTAAGGGAATGAAATGTGCTGCCTTCGAGAATCGGTCCACCACAGTTAAAACTACTGTGTTACCCTGGGAGGGTGGGAGGGCGGTAATAAAATCTAGAGCGATATGGGACCAAGGTCTCGAAGGCACCGGCAGCGGTTGAAGTAGCCCATCTGGAGGTCGATTGGAAGACTTACCCGTGGCACAAACAGAGCAAGCCAAAACAAAATCGCGAATGTCACGAGCCATAAGTGGCCACCAGAATCGTTGCTTGACTAGAAATCCAGTGCGATTAATTCCTGGATGACAAGCTACGTTGGAGCTGTGACCCCACTGGATAACGTCAGACCGTAAGCCCTCCGGCACAAATAATCGGTTCGGTGGACACCCGGGCGGAGGCGTTACCCCTTCCAAGGCCTCTTTGACCTTCGCTTCGACCTCCCATGTGAGTGTTGAAACAAATACGGTTTCGGGTAAAATACACTCGGGAGTGGACGGGCGACCGGAAAAATCAAATATACGAGAAAGTGAGTCGGGTTTGATGTTCTTAGAACCCGGACGATATTGGAGAGAAAAATCAAAACGACCGAAAAAAAGTGCCCACCGAGCCTGCCTGGAGTTCAATCTTTTAGCAGTTCTGATATATTCGAGGTTCTTATGATCAGTCCAGACGATAAAAGGTACCCCCGACCCTTCTAACCAGTGTCGCCACTCCTCCAACGCCAACTTGACTGCCAACAACTCTCTATTACCAATGTCGTAATTACGTTCGGCTGGAGATAAACGATGGGACAAAAACGCGCAAGGATGCATCTTGTCGTCTACAGGTGAACGCTGAGATAACACCGCCCCTACTCCCACCTCTGATGCGTCGACCTCCACCACGAACTGACGTGATGAATCAGGGGTAATTAGAATGGGGGCTGAAACAAAGCGGCCTTTGAGTTTCTTGAACACAGTCTCGGCTGTGTCGGACCACCTGAACGCAGTTCTGGGGGAGGTCAAGGCAGTCAGAGGCGCGACCAGCTGGCTGAAGTTGCGAATGAATCGCCGGTAGAAATTGGCGAACCCCAGAAACCTCTGCAGGGCCTTGCGGGAATCTGGACTTGGCCAATCCACCACAGCCTTAATCTTCTCAGGGTCCATCCGCATCCCCTCAGACGACACGATGTATCCTAAAAAAGGAACAGACTGTGCATGAAAATCGCATTTCTCCGCCTTGACAAAAAGCCCATTCTCTAGCAACCTCTGAAGCACTCGTCGGACGTGCTGCACATGCTCCTGGAGAGATGCAGAAAAAATCAATATGTCATCCAGGTAGACATATATGAATTGATCGATCATATCTCGCAACACGTCATTGACCAGTGCCTGGAAAACTGCTGGGGAGTTGGACAGCCCAAACGGCATGACCAAATATTCAAAGTGCCCCCTAGGGGTGTTAAACGCAGTCTTCCACTCATCACCCTCCCTGATGCGGACCAAATGATAAGCGTTACGTAAGTCCAATTTGGTGAAGATGGATGCTCCCTGCAACCTCTCGAAGGCTGAAGACATCAACGGCAAAGGATAAGTATTCTTTACCGTGATGTTATTCAGCCCTCGGTAATCAATGCAAGGTCGCAGAGAACCATCCTTTTTCCCCACAAAAAAAAACCCCGCCCCCGCTGGAGAAGAGGAAGGGCGAATGAACTTGGTTGCTAGAGAATCAGAAATATATTTCTCCATAGCCTCTCTTTCAGGAATCGAAAGCGAATATAACTTGCCCTTAGGCGGAGACTTACCTGGGAGTAAATCTATTGCACAGTCGTAGGGACGATGCGGAGGGAGAGAAGCAGCACGAGACTTACTGAACACTTCCTTCAGGTCCAGATACTCCGCGGGCACGTTAGACAAATCCCCTGCTTCCTCCTGAAACACAGAAACAGGTACAGACGAACAAGCAGAGACGAGACAAGACCTATGACATTCCTGACTCCACTCCAGCACAGATCTATGTATCCAGTCCACTCGGGGGTTGTGTTGAATGAGCCATGGGTGTCCTAGAACAACGGGTGCCAGGGGTGAATCCAGAATAAAAAATGAAATAGTTTCCGAGTGATTGCCAGAGGTGATGAGAGTGATTTCTTCAGTGGATAATGAGATGGTGGGAAGTTCTTGTCCGTTGAGTGCATGAACTGCAATCTGCTGTGGGAGGGGTTTGATGGGAATCTGAAATCTGCGTGCAAAATTATGGTCCATGAAATTACCTTCGGCCCCCGAATCCAACAGTGCTTGACAATCGTGCTGGTGGACTGACCATCTTAGTCTTACCGAGAGGAGGGTGGAGGTAGATCTTGTCGTGGATGAGGTCTTCCTGGCGGAGATCCCACCCGATAGTAGCCTCATGTTTACTATCGGGCTGGGCCTTTTACCGGACAGTTGTAGGCGTAGTGTCCGGCTCCTCCGCAGTACAGGCAAAGGCCCTGGGACCTCCGCCTCTCCCTCTCCTCCCGGGAAAGCCGAGCTCGACCCACCTGCATGGGCTCGTGATCGTAGACGGGGCTGACCACGTCCCTGCCGCTGGATCGTAGCCCGTTGGCTGCCTCAAGTGTGCGGGTGGGCGTGGCTCGACGCTCGACTCTGGACAGCCGAGCGTCCACCCGCAGGGCCAGATCAATGAGTCCGTTGAGGGTAGTGGGAAGATCCAGGGCGTAGATCTCCTTCTGGACGTGGTCAGCCAGCCCATGCAGGAACATGTCCCACTGCGCCTCCTCGTTCCATCCACACTCTGCCGCCAAGGTCCGGAACTCGATGGAAAACTCGGACACTGATCTTCTTCCCTGCCGTAGCTCGACCAATGTTCTGGCCGCCTCTCTTCCAGTGACCGCACGGTCAAAAACCAGTCTCATCTCGGCGGCGAGGGTCTGGAACGAGGCACAGCATGGATTTTGGTTTTCCCACACCGCCGTTCCCCAGAGTGCCGCTCTCCCAGTCAATAGCGTGAGCACAAACGCCACTTTGGCTTGCTCGGTCTGAAAAGTATGAGGTTGCAGGGCAAAGTGCATAGAACATCGAGTCAAAAAGGCTCTACAAAATGACGGTTCACCTGAGTATGCCTCTGGGGTGGGTAGCCGGGGTTCTGACTGGGAGGGGCTTCCTGATGATGCGGGAGGAACGGCCGGTGTGGGTGGCGCAGTGGGAGGTCGTAGGCGCTGGATCTGCTGGGTGAGCTCGGACACCTGCGTCACCAGGGCTTGAACTGCACGGCCCGTATCTCCAATCTCCTTCTCTTGCGAGTCCATTCTACGGATGCTGTGATGGATGAACTCTTCGAGTGAGGATGACGAGGCGCTCGCTGCTTCCATACCATGGTCAGATCGTTCTGTCATGTTAGGCAGAAACACAGGAAGCAATCGCGAGTATAATACAATATTTATTTAGCACAAAACACACAAGTCCAGGGTGCAGTGAGCCAGGTGGAGATAGGTGACGCAGGGACTTCGATGGTCAATACCGGTGACGTGCAGACAAACGGTGAGACGATCCAAATCCACACGGAAGACGACGAACAGGAAACACCAGGCAGGAACACGAACCAGAAGACAGGGGAACATCAAACAACGATCTGACAAAGGTGAGAGAACAGCGGTGAGTTTAAGAAGCGTGGTGAGATGAACTGCAGCTGGTGATTGTAATGATGAACAGCTGGAGTGGATCAGGTAATGACATACAGACACGCCCCTTGCACACGTGCACTCATACAACAACATAAACACAAGACTAGAAGGAACCAGCGAATACATCTACCGTGACACATTCAGATATCTGGCTAAATGTGTGTGTTTGTGTGACTGGATGTGTGTTTGACAACTTTTCAGTCAGCTGTTTAAACTTCTCCAATCTTCAATGGTCTGGGCTGTCCCGCTGTCCTTTATTTCTCTCCCTCGCTCACTGTCTTTCTCACTGACAATAGCAAAAGTAAGAGTTCTCTTCCTCATTTATCACGCACTTCTTTGTTTTCTTATTATCCCGTCGCCTCCGCATCAGTTTCTGCGTTTACAGCCGCACACATTCTTTTCCCCTCCTTCCGGAGCACTTACGCCAATTTCTGGCTTGACATAATCTGAAATGGTGCTTAAGTGAATTTATGTTGTGCTCAGTGCATTAACTTCTGCCGTTTTTGCCTTTATATTACGCAGAGCTTTTGTGCAAGCGCACGGAGGAAAGCGAGAGAGAATGAGAATTTGAAACCCAGACCACGGACGAGACAGCCTATCAGTATTCAGCAGAGAAAGTGAGTGATGGAGAGAGAGAAACGGAGGAAAGAAGGAGGAGGGGGTGATGTATCAATATTCTGAGTAGTGTTTGAGGGCAAGAAGAACGAACCGGGAAGGGGTGGGAGAGGGGCGCGGGTGCGCGAAACAGTCCGAGCAGGTTTATTCGCTTAGTGTTTGCTAGTGCGAGAGCCCGTTGGGGAGAGATGATATCGGTAGAGCAGTTACCTTGAGAACGGAAACTCAAGTGTGTGTTTGTCTGAGAGAAGTGGTGTTCAAGTCGAATGTGACGGAATCTCAGCCGAACACTAGCCATAACTCCACTCTCCCTCTCTCTTTTTTACTCTGTGTGCTAATCAGCATTTGAAAGGCAGCTTTGACAGTGAGAAAGAAAAGTGAGGGCAGTGGGGAGGAGGGAGTGTAAACGAGAAAGGAACGAGAGAGAGAGAGAGAGAGAGAGTGAAAGAGAGAGAGAGGTAGGGGCCGTACAAGCATTTCTTTTATATTTACCAGCGATTGAGGAGAGAGAGAGCAAGATAGAGGGGGAGCGAGTGAAGAGACGGCCGGTGCGTGCAGCTTTCCCAAGAGGAAATGAAAAGAAAAGAAGCTCAACGCGGAAAGAGAGAGAGCCAAAGCGGGGAGCACGCCAGAGAAGGAAACAGACTCGCATCCTCTAACTCCAGTCATATCTGAGACGATCCCGGTCGGAAAGTGAGGGAGGAGAGAGAGCGAGAGCACGGTCGCTGCCACCGTGCTCCCACAAACACACACACACACACACACACATACACACACGCTCTTGCGGCAGCAGACCGCTGTGTGTTCGCCTGCTCTTTTGTGCCAGCAGCTGGGATTGTTCTTGGCCCCGTCTGACCCCCTTGTCACCCCCCCGTGTGAGTGTTTGTATGTGTGTGTGGGAGAGCGAGGGGTCCTGGAACGTGGACTGAGCGGAGGGGAGGGTCACGGTTCGGACGGGTCCGAGACAACTGAAGAAGAAGAGGAGGAGGAGGAGGGATACATCTGCCCTCGAAACAGCTGTTCAGAGGTGGACATGCACATCAGGTGAGTCACGCAACTGCTCTTGACACACACATGTCAGACTGTCACACGTCTGACAGTTTTAAGATCCGAGCGGTGGGTTTCTCCTTTCTCCTCAAACTTGTTGATGGCTTCGTGCCGGGAGGCTTGGCTTCCTGGGAAACTTTTTGGGAAAGACACTTTGCTCATAAGTACGCTCGTCTTTTCCCCTTAATGATGGAGGTATGGGGAGCGGAGGGGGGGAACGCTGGGGTTAATTGTGCGGATCACCTTGGCTCCTTCTCAAACATCATCTCTCACTTAATTAGTGGATTTTACAAGATTAGTGCGCTTTGCATTGACGGCGTGTTCTGTGGAAGGTAGTTAATGGCAGCGCGAGGCGCTTGTCTTCTGTTATCTGATGTCTTTGGATTTAACAGCTTCTTCTAAATGACTGGATTTGTATTAGAAATGAAAGGGGTGGGTAAATATTAACCTTTTCCTTCATCAGTCAGTTTGGTCTTAGCATGGGGATTATTAAAGAAACGAAATTGCTATTGTAATGTGTTTTATTTCAGTTCTGCTTGTTTTTTAAATGATAGTGCTAAGAAAAAAAAAAGACTTTTAAAAAAAATGTATAATTAATATTGTAACAACAAAGGTATTATAATGATCATTTTAATAACGATGATAGCATTTTGTCACAATACGATTCCTAATTTGTTGCACATCCTATACATTTTTTTGGGATTCTCTTCATATTGGCAACATTACAATGTTAATGTTACACATTGCATGTGGATATAAAGAAATATTACAGTAATAATAATGACAAAGTGTATTTTCAATTAGGTCCACAGAATAATTTCACTTATTATTACTCAGTAGTTATCGTGTACTTACTTAAGTGTAACATAAATTGTTTTTCAGCTAGATTCCTTCATGAACAGAAAGTTCATACTGTGAGTTTGTCGCATGGCTATGCTGGACAATCGGAATTATAGGACAGGAATTATTTTGACACTTTCACACTTACTATGGCAGCCTAACCAGGAAGAAAAACAAAAAGTGAGTGAAAAAGTTTCCTGGGACTTTAGTTTTAAGAGGTGGTGGAAGTTTGTTTGCTGTTTTCTTCTCATCGTTTTGGTTTGGTTGAGTGGTTCAATCAATAGCTTCATATTAGTCTGGAAATCTACCTGTTGCTCGTTAAATGTATTTTTTTGAACACAAGTGAAAATGAGCAGTTGTTGAAGCTTTAAGCAGCTTTAGGTCTACCTGACCTGCCTGTTAAAAAATACTTTCATTGGTGCAATGTAATAGTCAGAGTGATTCAGCCATTTTATATTTTTCACTTAAATAAAAGTAGTTTATTTAGATGTTACTACACATCGCAATTTGGTTACCATTTTTAAAAAAAATTTGCTTATCCAGACGAGGATAAATTTGTTGTAGTTTTGACTCTGGCTAGACAGTGTTTTCTAAAGAAAATGTTACGTCACAGTGTTAGTACATTTCAATGGCGGTTTTATTGAAAGCAAGCCGCCCTGTTAGTAAAGCATGCACATCCAAAGGCTATATCCGCATATGCGTAAGACATTAGGGGCATCTTGGAAATGAGGGTGAATTGAGAATTGATAGAAGTTATGCAGGTATGTACAAGAGAGCTATAGGACCATAAAAGCAGTCACACACAAACACACACACTCTCAGAGCGGGACAGACAGGCCTGGTGACAGACAGTGTCAGGAAGGTGTCAGTGAGAAGCTGTTGGTGTCACACTTGGTTGACCTGATCTGTGGTCAGGCTGTCCACTGTAGCCCGTTGTGACTCCTTACATAACCACTTCCTGCCACTCACACCCAGCTCTGCAGGGACGCGCTCGGATATTTATATACTCAACATACAGACACACACACATCAATATGGCCTTAGACACACACACACACACACACACACACACACACACACACACACACACACACACACACACACACACACACACACACACACACACACACACACACACACACACACACACACACATAAACAAACAAACAAACAAGAGCCTCTGTCGATATACAGACCCTTCAGTCTTCTGCAGTCAGGGAGATATGATCTTATTCACTGATTTTGACCTTTTGCATCCTTAATTTTCTATTATCATCCATAATCTGGTCACAAGCATCACACAAGTGTCAGAGATTGCCTAACGACAGTCATGTATTGTCGGTATATATTTGAAACTAGATAGATGACTCTCATGGAAACACTTTTAGGCCATTTTTTCATCTCAAAATAAATAGGAATAAATATTATAAAATATTATATGGTTTAAAAAAAAATAAAAAAAAATAAAAAAAAAAATATATATATATATATATATTACATTACAGTAATTTTCTACATCAAAGTACCAAGAGTTTGGGGGAAAATGTGATTAAGATTATTTTCCCCACACATTTAAAATGGTATAAAAAGTGTTTTTACATTAATTTACATCAGCAATAATTACATAATTAATAATTAATAATTAATAATAATTAAGTACAACAAAAATCATATATACACAATTATATATATATATATTTTTATTATATTTGCATTACAGTAACCTTGGGGAAATATGATTAATTGCAGTTAAAATATTGCATCAATTCAATAATTGTATCTTATAATAAAGAGAAAATCATTTCTTATATTTTTCTTTAAATTTTAGGATGAAATATGACCCAGACATGTTCATGAAAGGTTTTATGCGATTCACACTCTATCCTGCAGTTTTCCGTGTCGAAAAAAACAAGAAACATGCATAGACTATATACATTTTACATATACATATCATTAAATTTATTCTTCATAGTGCAAAATCCTCTAATTCTTACTAGTGTGCAAATGGTGTTGTACTTTGCCAGTGAAATGGGACGTTTATAATGCTCTGATGTGATGTGTCTGCATATAGACTCTAGACTTCTCTCTGTGGCTATTTGACCCTGTGTGTTTTCAGAATCTGTTCCCTGCCTGAGGGGCAAATACTGTGCGTTTCAGATATACATTGTGTATTTCTTTTAGCAGGATTCAGTTAACTACAATACAAGTGTTTACTATTCTGAAATGCATTTTTTTTCTGTGCTGGCATATCTGAATTGAGACACAGTTATTGTGTAGAAACTCTGGAAGAGACACGTGACGATTACTGGAGTCTTTTGTCACTGTTAAAGGATTGCTTATTTGGTCCTTGAGAAAAGCAAAACAATTATTGATGCTTTGCTCTCAAATCTTTTAATCCTTATAGTCACTATTTTTCCATTTAAAATGGCATTTGAAAACGAAACGTAACATTTCTCTTCATGCGAGATGCAAGATCTCAGGGGCCATTCCAGTATCCTTTATGCTTTCCGTTTTACCGTTGCGGGTCAGAGGCGGGTAGGGTCAGTTTGATCTAATCAAATGGGGTATTGATTTCATTTGATAATTAATGGGCCAGGTGAAGATGAAGATGCAGCCTCCAGCTCTGAGGATTTGAGAAGAACCTTGGACTAGGAGTGATGGGAAGCCGCCAAGGTCAGTGGCAAACCACAAGAGTGCAGAGCAAGAGAGGTCCAGTTAAATGAGATAGGGAGAGAGAAATGCTGTTGACCAGAGCTGATTTATCAGCGTTCGAAGAAAATGAGACAACATCTGACTTCCTAATGCTGGACTTCAAATGCAGAGAGATGTGAAGAGAAATTAGTATTCTGCTGAAACAGCTCCATATATTGATGGAAAACTACATGCAGTATAGATGTTGCAGTATAGACAGCACTTCAAAGATGTTGGATTAATAATTCTAAAAGCAAATATAATTGCATGTTACATGCTACAACATGATTTCTGCAGTTATCCCTATTAAACGGTCATTTGAAATGCTCTTTATAGGTGCATCAAAGACAGGGAGGAGGTAAAATTATGGACATTTTCTTTAATGCTTGACTCCAGGATAATCTTTTAAAGTCGACTTTTGTTCTCTGATGTATTTTAGTAACACATGGCTGAAGTTGTCTTTTCAACTTTTGAAACCCTTCCAGAAATAAAGTGTTATGGCAAACGTCTGGTGAAGATTGTTGCAAATTTGCCATCAATTAAGGCCAAGTTCACCGGAAAATAAACCGTTTTTACTAGAGAACAAACTGGACCTCAGAATTGCATTGAAAACCAACGCATTGAACTATTTAAAGTGAAATTGGATGTTTGGGTAACATGGTGCAGTCAACATTAAGTAAATGAAATACAGAAGGTATCAATTCTCTTTTCATATAGCTTTTGTAGAATAAAATGCATCCTAGATGCACTCAAAGGACAGGGAGACAGCATATGAGCAAACAAAAATATTAAAAAACAATTGAAAATGAATATTCTAAGTTTAAAAACAACACTATAATATGGTTACTTTAGTCTCTGGATGAAAAAATATGTTGTGATATGAAAAAATATGAAAAAACCCAGCTTTGCTATGAAACGGCTGTTCACCAGCTACTGCGTATGTCAGACGTTTTTGACCAGGAATGGTAAGTAAAGCTATTGGTGCACAAAATGGAAATCAACATATTGTAAACGTAATTTCGAGTCAATAATTGCAACTTTAAACGACTACATAACTAAAGTAAAAATTACTGAAATGTACTTTAAATAATGAAAATTTTCTCATCACCTTCAGATAGTTACAAGCCGTATCACTTTCGTTCTACTGAGAAACAGAAACGGAAACATTTTGTGAATTGTTTTCCATGCATTTACAATAAATCAGAGAAAAAAGTGCTGTTCGACAAATGATTTTCACATGAAAGCTGTCATATGGCTTGAGAATACTTTTTTGACTTGAGGCACAAGTTGTCTGAATTATTATCAAATATTTTTTAGCAATTTATTGTGCTTTTTTGAAGCATGAAAGCTTCAGTCACCATTCATCTTAACTGCATGGAAAAGAACGACCAGTCCATTATTCATAAGTTTTTCCTTTTGTGTTCTGTAGAAAGTAATTCATTTGGAATGACGTAAGGTAAGTAATGACTGAACTGTCAGTTTTGGGTTAGTGCTGGTACTTTGAAATTGTAACGTCAATTGTCAATCCCTCAGTGTCCGATTAAAGTCTGGAAATCTGTGTGACGTGACCGGCCCACCACAGCTGTTTGCTGTTTAGATTTATTAAGAGAAAAAGGGGGAAAGGAAACGGATGCCAGGAAAGTGAGAGAGAAAGTGCCCGATGGCCACATACAGGAATTGTTTTCTTCTTCTGTTAAAGGCATTCAAAGGTCAAAGTCACCAGAGTCACCCTGCATTACAAAAAATGAATAATCCAGAACGTTCCAGAGGTCCTTCACGCATCCTCATACCACTGCATGTGACATTTAAAACGGAATGGCAGTGTTATATCTGGCCTGGAAATGTGGGACCAATAAATGTTGTGCGAGAGAAAAGAGAGGGAGTTTGTGTGTGCATGAAAGAGAGTTGGTAATAGACGTGGTGTATTGTCTCCGTGCAGATTGGCTTAAATGTGCTCATTTTCCCCATTTGGCAGCTCCATAGGGAGGGGCGGAGTGCACTAACGAACCTCTGACAGCTGGAGGCCCTAATTAACGATCCCCTCTGAAAACAAACAGCCACAGGCTCCGCCAAACACACACCCAGGCTTGGTTTGCTCCCGCACCCCGGCCTGAGCCAAATCCCAACGCATACAAGCCATACATGCAGTTAGGATCCAAGTCATTTTTGGTACATGGAAGAACATTAGCAGTAAAAAAATTAAATTTGACTCATCCTCATGTTATACCAAAACATTGTTATCGTTAATTAAAAACTATTTTCTAAATATAAAGTTGAAATAAAATTAAATATTAGTTAAATGAAAAACGTGTTGGCTGAATAATCATTTCTATTTCTGTTTTTCTATTCGGAATAAAGCGTTTCTTAAACTTAGTATTAAAATGACTAAAACTGAAACAAAAATAGAAATTTTCTGAAACTTCAAAGAAAGTTAAATCAATCCAAAATCACAATCGCAATCCAATTTTTTTTTTTTAAATATCTTCTTTTGTAAGTCATACAGGTTTGAATGGAAGCCACGGAATAAAACAATTAATATATAATTGCGACTTTTTACCTCGCAATACTGACTTTTTTCTCACAATTGCGATAGGAAACTGTTTTAGACCAGCTTTCAAGGCACAATAGCAATCTTGGCAATGAACAGCATAAGTCTCTCGTTCTCAGTCTAGTAGATGTGATGCTCTTTACTTTATAGTTGACTTTCAGAGCAGAACATGACCTTCTCTGATGCCATTGTACGTTTGCGAAGGGCATGAATACCAGCACACCTCACATCAAGGTTACGGAGTTAATTGAACAATTACGGTGGACAGGACCTCCATTATGTGTGTGGAGATAGTGAGGATGCTGAGCGAGATCCCGCACGCGATTAGATGAAGCATGATAGGCTAAAGACCATCAATCACTATGTGTGTGTGGTACAGTTGCTAATGCTAATTGCACTCTTTCACTTGTAAACGTGTTTTGTTTGTCCATGTGTGCTTCTGATCTCTTATATGTGGCAAATTTTGAGCAAATGATGCATCACATACAATTTATCAGCTTCATTTAGGTATCAACTTTGTCTCAAAAATGTTTCTTAAGAACAATAAATAAATGTGGAACACGCTCGGGTCAGATTGGAGAGAAATGCTTGAGTCTGAGTTTGGTATCTTGCGAATCTGAACACATTTTCAGACCTTTTTGTGATCTTATCTGAAACACTACACTGTAATAAATTATTTTTTAAAGGTGGTGAATAAAACATTGGAAAATGTTTTCAAGAAAATACTATTTTAATCTTTTTACTTAAACATTTCACGTTTAATTTGATGTTACTTTCCCTTTCTTTGTAATTACTAGTGATAATTGTTTGTTCACCAATTGTTTTTCATTGTGGGGTTCAATCTGAAACAATTTTCACTAGTAAATTTCACAAATAATTACAAAAAGCAAGGAACACATTGGAATTCTAAAGTAGAAATACTGAAAAAACTTTGAAAATATTTTTTTACAGTATACACCTATTTTTTCAGTGTAGAAGAGACATATCGATTGGGAAGCGGGAGACAAAAAAGTCTTGCAAAAGTCTCCATTTGCTCTCCATTATATCTCATTTAAACAATTTAGACATTGAAGAGATGTCATGTGATTTTTCTTTCCTATGGGCAACAGTACATGGTCAGAGTGATGTATGGTGGCTATTAGCACATTAAAGCACATCTCATACAGTCTCGCCAGCTCATGACTAAGCTTTTGTGAGTCATGATGATGTTGCTAGTGCCTGTCATGGGATCACCTGAAATTAACGGGGCTTTATACAAGTTCGTGTCATGTCATCGACCCATATGATGAATCCGCTGATGTTGTGCTAGTTGTGTGAGTTTGTTTACCGTGCCAGGTCAGGTCAGAGGGTAAGTGTAGGGCTGTGGCATGTAGCCAGTATGACTGTGTTGTGATTTACTCAGAGCTGGCCAGCGGGCATCTCACGCCTGTGGGTATAGCATCATGCTGCTGGAGGGCAAGCTGGCCCTTTAAATGTCATAGAGATGGGGCCAGGACAAGCACTGCGGCCAAACAGCCCTGGAAACTCATGGAATTGTGTGTGTGTGTGTGTGTGTGTTTGTGTGTTAATAGGGTTTTGCTGTATGGCCACAAGCCGTTGGATTTAAAGAGAGAAAGTTGTTGTTGCTCTGTATTTTGGAACATTAATAACATTGTATATCCAACTTTACCCGAGTACCGATCACTGACGTTAAGCGGTATGTACTAAAGCATATCTCAACTACTTGATTGCTTGTATTTTTGTAAAAATGTCAATTATATTATCAACAAGCTGCTAAAATGCAACTATAAGGCATATATAAAAGAAATGGCTCTCTTGTGACTGTACTCAAATATTTGGTGTTCCAAATAAACCATCGCAAATGCACAAATCTCAGTGGCTGTTTGAAAACACTTCCTTTATTCTCCATGACAAGTTGGGGGTCAGAAACGGAAAGTTCCGCAGAGCTTTGTTTACCGAAGAAACCGGGGAATATTGATTAAGCACCACCTACTGCCAGAGTAAATTTGAAAAAAGAGAGTAAATTTGCATTTGGAATCAGCACGTTTTCACTTTTTTTTTTACGCATTGGTATGTAAAGACAAATCACATGCATAAATCTGACCAAATTTTCATTAAGAACACACATGCCTGTGTGAAGAGGTCTTCAGTCTTGAGTAACTGACAATATTGTGTTTAAAATGTAAGTTAATTAATAATAAAATCGTCTGAAGCTTGACACTCTTGCATGAGATATTGCGTAATTATGTAATGTACTAAATGTCAGTGCAGTATAGGCCTATACTCTAATGTATATATTTATTATAATAATAGTAAACTGAGTTTTTTCAAACATTAATCACCCAGATTACTGTGCTAAAAAACAGTCAGAACACATTAGTATTGTCATATCTTCACACTGAAACAAATCATGTCATCTCGTTAGCATCATTGTAGTTTATTTCAATACTTATTTGACTGTTCTTTTGTCTTTCAGCTCTTCTGTTGGTGGTCTCGGACTGACATAGCCTCGGCCAATCACAGCCTGAGTTAGAGGTGGCGGCCCATAGGGGGCGTGATGGCGGCCATGCCGTTCGTCAGCGAGGGGAAGTGTGTGAGTGTGGAGTGGGATTTCTTACAGGGCCTACTCGCCAAACCACCCACCTTACCCTGGTGAGGATAAACAAACACTCACACTCACACACCTTGATGAAGAATTTTCCTGAACACACAGCTAACAAATCAATTTTTCTTTCAAGCTTTTACTTTTGCCTTGGCTCAATGTAAGCCTTTGGTTTGGATCCATTAGCATGAGATTAACTAAATTTTAGTAGAATTATTAATGTCCGCTCAGCTGTGGAGGATATAAAACTAAACAGAATCAATGGCTCTGTATTGATTGAACCCTCCAGGGTCGTCTTACTACAACGATGAGATGTTCTAGCTTGGAG
Source organism: Siphateles boraxobius (assembly GCF_051911475.1). NCBI lineage: Eukaryota > Metazoa > Chordata > Actinopteri > Cypriniformes > Leuciscidae > Siphateles > Siphateles boraxobius. Next base: position 33,508,704 of record NW_027509186.1, on the reverse strand, counting down.
AATTTTTACTTGCAACAATACTGTTTATACACCAAGAAATCTCACAGGGCCAAAACACTGATTGACTGATTTAACGTGACACATACAGTATAGTGATTTTCTGAAGACCTGGGGCTTATACCATGAAGCCGGTTTAGGTAGCTAGCCCGATATGTTTCAGTTTAGTTTGCGCCAACCCTGGGTTTTAGGCACTATGAAAGTGGTTTGGCTTTCAAACTGAACTTGGACCAATCAGCTGTGAGTAAAGTGACACATGTCTGATGCGATAAAGTCACTCCACCTGTTTCCACTCCAAATTAAAGATCACTACACAGCAAATGATTTTTAGCAAAATAGTCCGGCTTTTAGTAATGCTTATTTAGTATAATAATTTTGCAGATTATTTATGGAATTATTGTACCCTTAATTGATTACACATGTACAATTTTAGTTTTAAATTATTATTACGCACAGTTTAATTGAATAAATATATAAAGGTAATATAAATACGCTTTAGAATCAATAGATAAAGCTATAAAATGACTACATGTGAGCTTAAATGTTAAATTTTCTCTACCTTTATCAAATGTATAAACTAACTTTACAACTTTTACTTGCACTGATATAGAAAGACTTTTTCTTTTAGTTGTCCTTTCATAGACACTTATTTTCTTCTTTCTGTGTAAATTTGTTTAAATTCTTTATATTTTTCAATCTCGTGATATTCTGTAGTGAATCGCGCTGCTTCTCTTGCGAGAAATGAATTTCAGTTTCACTCTTTCTCAGCATGTGATTGGTTGTTCGCTACTGATGTCACAGCTGAACTCAGGATCAAAGCCTGAGTTGACAGAGAAAGTTGATGATCAGCATCATGGTACCAACAAAGCCTGGTTGGATTGGTTAGTTTTTGTCAACTCAAAACTACCATCATGGTAATTATAATTAAAGCTGCATTTAGCGGGGTTTAAGCATTTAAGGCATTTAAGCACATAAGCATTAAACATATTAAGTTTTTTTTTAGCAAGCATTTAACCACTGACATTATAGGTGCGCCAACTAGTGGCCAATTTCTTTCAAAATTCTTACAGACCTCTAGGGCCATGAATCGAACATGCCCATCGAGTTTCGTTCCGATCGGCCTTCGTTAACCTTGTCTAAAAGGTTCTCAAATTTCATTGGTCGATGGCGGACATGTTTTTTGAGAAACGACAATGTCCTCATAGACATACATGCCACCTTGGACCAAGACACTGCATACCAATTTTCAAGTCAATCGGGCTAACGGTCAGGTGGTCATAGCCCTTTTTAAGTTTTTTTTTATGTTACAGCGCCACCTAGTGGCCAATGACTTCAAATTGAGCTCTTACATATGTGTCCCGAGTAACTAATCCTGTAACCCTGAGTTTGTTCAACTACCATCATGGTTCAGGCTCCAGGAGTTCAAACTCAAGCTTTAAACTTTTCCAATCCTTGAGCTCTTATTTTCGATAGAATACTGCTGAATAGCTGTAAACTTCTGCCCACAAAAATGTTGTAAATTATGCAAATATGTAAATAAAGTGAACCTAGAGCACGTTGTGTTCCCAAATGCACATGCAGAGATGGACTTCGCTGCATTTACTGTGCCGGGAAGCTCTCAGACGATGAATAAACCAGGTCACGTTTATTTGCATGCCGTCCTTCGCTTTGAAACACGCAGTGCATCAGACTATACAGTTATTTAATTAAATCACAGCCTTTGATTTGATAATCACACGAAGCTCTTCGTGCAGCCCCATTATTTCAATTTTACATTGGATATCATTTTTATTCGTTTTTATCAACTCTCAAACCCTCTGCCGTTCCCTCGCACACACATATAGGTCATAAACTAACTATTGTTAAAAAGCTGAATCAAATACATTTGCTGATTTACACACTCCTTCCCTTAAAACACAACACAGTCCTGTCTAAACAAATAAATGAGTGCTTTATCATTTTGAGGAACTGACTCTTTTGTGTGTGCTTTTTGGCAGTTCCCTTTTATTCAGTGGGTCCCCCTCTTCACACACACACACATTTTTCCACACCATCCCTCGCTACCGTGCTGATGCTGCCCTGCATCTGCAGGATGAATGAGAATCAATGTCACAGACACAGAAAGAGAGCAAGCGAGGCGCGTTCGGCTCAGTCTGTCAGTGCAGTCACAAATTGTAGAGTCGCCGTGACAACATAATTCCTCCACTCAGGCCCCATTGAGAGCGAGTCGATATCCAATCAGAGCGACAGCTACCTGGGCCTGCCTCCGCGACAGCCCCTCCCTCCATTGATCCCTCAATCAAGACTGGGGCTCACCACCCAGGAGGGAGCCTGGGAAAGAGACGCAGCGATTGGATTTGGGCTGGACGCTGGTGCATGACTTCTGATGTAAGATCAGGCCTCCTACCGGCTACAGTGAACCAGATCATAGGTCAGTCATCACACTCTGAGGCGCTTAGAAAAAGTGTGGAGTGCAGCTGATGGAATCAGAAAAGATCCAGAGTGACACCTTGTTGCTTATCGTCGATCTCGAGTGAGGTTTCTGCTGGAAATGACATAACACGACCTTAATTAAGTTGGCGTGAAATGCAAATCTATTTTCTAAATGCATGTTAGTAATCAAAAAGATGTTGTAACCAGTAAAACAACAGACTTCTTATTGGTGACATATGCTGGACTTCTCCAATCATTTAGTCCTCTTAAACTCCACCCCTTTCTTACACTCGAACGCAAGCTCGCATTCAGATCCGCCTTCATCCAATCAACCGTTGTCTTTTGGTGAGGATTGTAGATACTAAATCTTTGTTGAAATTATATTTTACATCAATATACATTATTGTTATTATTGTATGTTAATATTTTCTTCTTTCTTAGTCTCCACTTTTGTCTATTCTTGTGTAAGACTGCCCTTGTGTAGGCTACCTTCTTTCCATTATGTTACAGTATGTGCACACCATGGACGTTTCTAGACATAACAAGGACGAGGCCTTGGACACACTTATACACTCCAAAAACATTTGAATATCAAAACTCTCTTACTTATTATTATGTTTCTAATATGCCATATATGAGTACTTTGAGTACTCTGATTGGATGGACTGGACCTTGTGAAGGATTTTGCTTGATCTTGTCTATAAATATGACCCTCTCTTCTTTAATGAACTTGAGAATGTTATGGTATTACACTGGCTCTGTGTCTGCTTGATAATTCTCCTGAGATATCTTGCTCTGCTGCCACACATCACAGAGGTTGAGGCGCCTTCAACTGATGACTAATAGCTTTCAAGGCTTTAGATAGTCTTCCTAAAAACTAATCTAACATTGTGAAAAAATATTTATCACTATATATTGCATTTATAAAATCTGAGTTTCTTATTTCTGGTTAACGTCGCACCCTTGATGTTATGCGCAATAAAACATCAATGGATACTGTAGTCGAACAACACTAACTTGCCTTCACCACCCTTTACATTATCATTGCGTATTCACTGTCTTCTTTCTCCTTCTCTTCCTCTCTGTCCTGTCTTATTTTTCACTAGCTTGCAGAATTTGAGGAAGGAGAAGTCTCGCAATGCAGCTCGTTCTCGGCGGGGTAAAGAGAACTTTGAGTTCTTCGAGCTGGCGAAGATGCTTCCCCTCCCCGGGGCGATTACCAGCCAGCTGGACAAGGCCTCCATCATCCGCCTCACCATCAGTTACCTGCACATGAGACACTTTGCCAGCCAGGGAGACCCACCCTGGAGCCCTCTAATGGAGGGAGAGAACAGCTGCAACAAGGGTAAGCGTGATCATTACACCTAGAGAATGGGAATGTTTAGACTGGATACTTAATATGCCAAAGAAATTAGTATGGACGAACAGGTTCGGGTTTTTCAATCCTTTTACCAGAATTTGGGACATATATAGGTTGAAATATATTTGACAACTTTTTTAATAATTAATCATTTTAAAAATCATTAATATGATAATATATAAAGAAAAAACAGTAACATGGTTATACATTTAGCCCAAATTAATCTCAGTATTGGCAGTATTGTTTTTTTGTAGTTAAACTTGTATGATAAAAAGTATTATGCTAACTTATATTTCACATAAATTACACCAAATGTTGCAATATTGGCAATTTTTCAATATTGCTTCATAAACAAAAAATGTAACATTTTTAATTATAAAACACCTGTTTATGAAGCGATATTGAAAATAATGACCACAAATATTTTTCTTTAATTTATGTGAAACATAATCTCGTCAATTTATAATTTTAATCATGCAAGTTATTTTAAAATTATTTATTATTTCTAATTAATATTTTTTGTAATTCATATATTTAATAATTATATATTTTTATCATCAGTATTGGCAACTAGTTTAGGAAAAGTTGTTTGTTTGTGCTTGTTAAACTTGTATGACACATTATTTTTTTTAAATTAGGCCTACATTTCACATAAAAATACTTTTGTTTTGCTTGGTAAACAGGTGTTTTCCTTTTTATAATATTTGAAACCGCAGGACTGATTGTCTCAAGACACCCCAGCTACACAAAAAAGATAAGCGATGAGAAATTGTGAGATCCTCACTACATCTCACATATTTTGAGGCCGGATTTATATGAGACTTTCATCGACGGCATCAACCCTGACGGCGATTTGTATTTGATGTGCTATTAACAGAGGAGATGACTTTGAGTGAACCACAACAAAACTCAATTCGAACATTACGGTGGCAGCCTGTCGATGAATACAAATGTGTTATTAATTTAAATTATGAATTTAAATGGAATAGGCTATTATTGTCTTATAGGTCGCCCGTGTACGCCGCTTGGGACACTCACGTCGAAAATTGCCGGAGAAGCAGAGAGAGCGCTTACACATGCACACACAGAACGACACACACACAGAAAAGTAATTGAGATTGCGCCACAAGAGTAATCACTCGCAGTCATGCGGAGTTAAACACGGCTCATCTGAAATAATGCGTTTGCTAGTTCACTGCCAACTTATTGCAGCATACAGACCGTATACGGATTGCAGGAGCAAAATCCACTGTCAAAGGCGTCATCGGAATACATATTCCTTTCTCACGTCTCTTTTCTGAGGGAGGCTCGCTCTGTCATTTGAGTTTTATTTGAGAGCAGGGTCATTTGGCTTCTCAAATACGCTCAGTCATTCATTACGTCCTCTGATAGGTTCATCTCAATTGTGAAGTGAACAATAGATCTAACAGCCAATTAGCCGCTGCCTGTGTGGAAGCCGGCGGGGATGAACAAAAGAGCCAGAGCCAGAGCTGAAGCTTGTTAACAAGTGGCCAGACCAAGGAAGTCTGTTTCTGAGAGATGGTCCTTTTGTAGCCCGCCTGCGAGCCTCATTATACCTGCCGCATCAAAGCGATTCGGTCCTGTTAAAATACCTGGGCGAATGTCTCTCTTTCTGCTTGCTGTTTTTGTCTGTCGGTCTCTATTTCAGTTTCAAAGCCTAGTGAGAAGCTTTGCTGTCTGCTGTCTACTGTGACTTACTAGGAGCGTTTAACAGTCTATCTTTTAAAAATGAAGTAAACTACCACCAAAATGTTGTTAATTACACTATTTAAGGGAGATTTAGATTTTTTAATGTATATTACACATTATATATTAATAGCAGGGTTATCTGATAACAGATGAATTTAATATTAAAATATCAAAACTAGCAAACGGACTAATTAATATTAATGAGTACACTCCTGTTCAAAGGTCAGTACGATTTTATGTATTTATTTGGAAGAAATTAGTACTTTTATTCAGCAAGGACGTATTAAATAGATCAAAAGTGACAGAAAAGACATTTGTAATGTTACATAATATGTATATTTCAAATAAATGTTGTTCTTTGAACTTTGTTCATCAAAGAATCTTGAAGTATAAAAAGCAGTAAAACTGTATTCAACATTGATTATGATCAGAAATGTTTCTTGAGCAGCAGATCTGCATATTAGAATGATTTCTGAAGGATCGTGTGACACTGAAGACTGGAGTAATAATGCTGAAAATTCAGCTTTGATCATAGGAGTACATTACATAAAGTGTATTTAAAATTTTTTGCCATCTCATAAATAAATTACATTTATAAATGTAGATAAAAGTTTTACCATAACAGGAATACATTACATTTTAAAATATATTTTAATAGAAAACAGTTATTTTAAATGGTAATAATATTTCACAATATTACCATTTTTACTGAATTTTTGATCAAATAAATGCAGAAGAGACTTCTTTAAAAAACATAAAAAAAATCTTACAGACCCGAAAATGTTATAAGTATAGTAATGAACAGAATTATTTTTTATATAAATATTTTGCTACAAAAAAAAAAAAAAAAGATGCAGAAGGAACTGAATTGTTTGTGTTCCAAACCAGCATCAATTCCATGTTGGTCCGGGCTGGTTTATACTGGTTAGTGCTGTTTAGCTGGTGATAAACTAGTCAGCTGGTCCTCCTGCACTCCCACTTCCCATGCTGGTGACCAGCAACCAGCATCCCTTGCTGGTCCCAGCATGCAAAACATACCTTATGCTGGATTTTTCTAAAAATGTAGCATCATTTCACACCAGCACTGTGTTCAATATAGACAGCAACTCATGTGACACACGAATAGAGCTCAATCCTCACGAGAAATGCACAGTGAGTTCACAAGAGGTTTGTGTGCTGTCTTAAAGTGCTGTCTAGATAGGCAGCTCAGAAGATTTTGGAACAGAGCTAATGTCCCTCACACACCCACTCAATAAAATGGATAGTATAACAGGATAGAAAGAAAAAACACACAAAGGGTGGAAGAAATTATCTGTGTGATTTGTAATTACAGAAATTAACTATATAACGAGGAGAGCGTAATTACAAGGGTTGTCTAATTGCTATTATTACTGAGGGGAAACAACTAGGCTACAATTAGGTGTGTGGATGTGAGTGTATTTGTGTTTGTGTAGTAGATAAACATACCTATGAGGAAGTGAACAGGGCCAGACTATGATATAGGTGTGTGTGTTAGTGTGTAGACTCAAATGCCATCTGAGAGTTGATGAATATAGACAGCTATGAGAAACCAAAGGATATGATACAGACAAGAGTCTCACTTCATGATCGTCACACTTGAGAATATCTACTGCAACAGATTGCTGAAGGCAAACCGTCCCTTTTATCATACATTAACCCACACAATCAGGAAACAAACTTCTGTTTTAAAATAAATAAATGTCTTTAGAAACTACATGCCGTACTTTCAGCTGTAGTATAGTATATAAGGTTATTTGTGAATACCCACCACACATATACAGTATAGTATTAATAAAAAACTGTACAGGATGGTTTACTGTACAGGGCAGGGTTACTATAGTTAACTAAAACTAATAAAAATTATAAAAATAAAAATAAAATAATAAATATTTGAAAAAAATAGAAACGTTACTTTGGCAACTAACTGAAGTAAAACAAGTTAAAGTACTAAAACTACTATAAAAAATAAATTAAATAAAAATAAAAAAACAGAAATGAATAAAAATGACAAAAGCACATTAACTTAAATTAAAATAATTAAATAAATATCTTAATGTTAGTGAGAAGAAGAAAATTAAAAAGTTTTAGAAATCAATCTGCTTATACAATGGACACGTTATGATCATCTTTGCTCGCTTTTTTGACAGTATCTTGAGTAAAACGGCTCTATATTTAGCGAAGCACATTCAAAAGACCTGAACCGTAAGCGATGCAACCCATTTTACAGAATATGGAAGTTTGTTGCACACATATAACCCCCATTGATATGGCCAGTCAAGCCAAAGAAGGCAGGCCTTACTGTTCACATAAACAGCGCAAATTCAAGTGCAGCGGTTTTAACGGTGAAAGATGCGTTGAAGGATTATATGTTTGTTTCGGAGCATTTTATTTAGTAAACAAGCCACAGTGTAACGGAGGTTTCACAAAGAAACGTTTGTTGACAGATGAAGCAGTCAGCTCTATTGGATCTGACAGCAGCTCCATCAAAAACCATAGTAAATGATTTCATAATGCTTAGTCTGCAAATGGCGGTTTTATATGGATAATGTTTTCAAAACACTTACTCACATGCAATAGCGAGTGGGTGTTAAAACTGTTTCCTATGCATTGATGTTAGCCAATCATAACAGTGGCCTTTTACTGACAAACCTTAAACTGATCATTTCAGACAAGAGGGCATCTGTTTTATTTTTAAATTCTTTTATTAGCGTTATAAGTGAAAAGTGAACCTCAAGGTACATATTCAGATAAAATGAAAAATACATGTCATGACCCCTTTGAAAAATATTTATTATTTGCCAATAGTTCAAATTAATTACTCGATAAATTCTAGTTATTTTACTGTTCACTTTCTTTCTCCCTTAAATCCCTTAATTCCTTTAATCATTTAATTCCTTTAGACATGCTTACAGCTTAGAGTTTTTTAAATAAGCCACAATAATAATAAACTTAATGGACGTAGCCATTTGCACTAAAAAGAAAGACAATATTGTAAATTAAAAATAGCAAAATGCTATTTTAGCACATTCAGCTCCTGATTAACATGAATTGCGAGTGATAAGTGGGTACGGCACAGGTTTTCACACTGAAATAGCGGCAGATGTTCAGTGAATGTGTCCTGGTGACGCCGTTTGCTGGAATGAGCTGAGCCGGTACGGCCATGATGCGTATCTAAAACTGCTGCGCTGGAATGTGAGTCTGGGTCGGGCTCCTCTCAGGGCGGACGCTGACGGCGGGTGCGAGTGGCGTGAAGTGGGGGAGGGGAAGCTGTGCGCGCTGGTGGGGGGGTTCGGGGGGGGGGGGGACGGGTGGTATGGCTTTTGTCTGCTTCCCACGTTTCAAAACCAGGACTGAAAAATGAATAGACAGAGGAAAATCAATTGCATGACCTTCACACAGGGCGAGAGTGAAAGAGGGAGGAAGAGAGAGGGAAAAAGACGGGGAGAGCAAGACGAGGAGTAATGGAGGGACGATGAGGGACCAGAGGAAAAGTAAAATGGCTGTGACACAAAAAAAGTGATATTTTATCTCTCTTTATGAGCATGTGCGTATGCATGTGTTGTGTGTGTGTGTGTGTGTATGTGCGTGTGAGTGTGTAGTTGTACAGGCTCTGCAGGGGAATGACAGTCTTTATGGATAATGGGGTGATTAAACCTTTTATGTCTGACCGTCAGACCTATGGCCCTTAAAAGGATACATGCACATATATTATCCCGCAGTGCATGCGGATCAGCAGATCAAGTACAAAACGAGCGGCTCCAGTTCCAAACTATTTTTGCACAGTTTGTTATTAGTTAGTGGCATTTGCTAAGTCAAGCATGACTATTACTGTTGCTCACTTTTAGGGTCAACCTTAAGTATGAAACTCTGGTGCATAACTCATGCATAACCATTTGTTCTGCAGACCTGAATGATATCTCGCATCATGCAGCTTCTTGAAGGCAGAACATTTTGGTGCATCCCTAATGCCTGCTACAGACTGTGCGATTTCGGCAATCATATAAGATCATTACTAATCACACTGTTTGACATGGATCTAATAACTTGGGTACGACATGTATGTAGACTGTACGATGATGACACCTATTGAATCATTAGTGTAGAGGAATAAAACATCATCAGCATTAGCCACTGTAGTGGTAAACAAATAGAGCAAGATGAATCACACTGTGGCAATTGTGGTTTTTTATGTGCGCTGAAAGATGTCTGGGACAGCCCAAAACCTTATAATGTGTCCCGGTCATAAGTGGGGGATAACATTGGAATATGTGTAGGTGAAAGACTGATATACAATGCCAAAGACTTGATACTACTGCCTGAAACAAAGGAAGATATGGACCATCTGCTGAGGAAAGTCCAAGATCATGCCAACTGATAACATTGATAAATTTGAGCTTGATGGAGAAGAAATCCAGATTGTTTCGAGTATGAACCTTTTAGGTGCCCTTGTTACCACTGATTTACTCGAAGATTGACTCATACGAAAGATGGTGCTGGAGAACAATCCTGGGTGAGCCTTGGACAGCGAGACGGACCAACAAGTCAGTCATAGAGGAATATCAAACCAGAAATGCCACTCAAAGTACAAACGATGAAACGTGTCTGTCGTACTTTGGTCACACATTTCGAAGGGAAAGATCACTGGAAAAGGATATTATGATTTGAAAGAGTGAGGGTTCAAGGTGCAGAGGAAAACAGCAAAAGGCCCCGTTTACAGCTGGTATTAAGAGGCGTTTTGGTCGATTGGATCACAAGTGGACGAGGGAAACATTCTCGTTTACACTGTTTCTTTTGTCCACTTTCAACCACTTCTCTGCTGATTTTTTCAAGGGGGGCATCTATGGGTGGGTAAATGTATGGACTTTTTCAGATCTTTCGATCTAATTGACGGAATAACCTTGACGCGACCAGAGACGACGGAAAACACACGTAGAACATCAGCTTTGGTTTCTGCTCTGACAGCCGCGAGACCAGCCGAACACAGTGAGTGTGTGTTATAAATGAGGAATGGTGAGAGAACATTGTGCTTGATACATTTTTAGTCTTCAAACCGATCTTGGGTCTTCAGTTGACAAAGTTTAAATCTGTCCCATAATGTTTAAGTATTAGGTCAGCAGACAGAGAGTAGGCGTTTTTTTGTGGCTGTTTGAACGCATTCGACTACAAGAACGCTTACATTACGAAAGCAATCCGGTCGAATGCGTTTTCAACTACCTCTGGAAGTGGGCGAAAGTGGACAAGCTCAAAACGTTTTAGACCTCGTTTACACCTGTATTTAGCGTCTTCCACTTGTGATCCGATCGCCCAAAATGCATCTTAATACCAGGTGTAAACCGAGTCAAAGAGGGGGATCGATACGATTACAACAATTATAGGACGGACGCTGGAGGATTTCGTCAGACTAGCACAAAACCCAATCCTTTTTAATTATTTAGATTATTAAGTCACCAAGACTTGAATACGAGCTGATGAGGCATAACCACAATATTTTAAATACAATTTAATTAGGTTTAATCTTTAAATAAGATCATTAAAATAAACTTAATTCATATAAAATTATTATATTACACATATTTGTTTTTCAATTAAAATGATCATGTCAGTCACACCAGCAAAGATAGGATTGTGGTCTTGCTGTCCATTAAAAATGTCTAAACATTGTTAAACAAGATTCATTTACTTAAAATGTTCTTGTTTAAAATTAAATTAAATTGAAATAATTAAATATAGTTTTAAATACATTTAGGGAGGTTTATTGTTAAAAGAAGAAAGAATCTTTTGACATTTGCATGTTTTTTTAAATATATTCTTTGTTGTATTATTTTTCACAATTTTGCTTCTCGTGTACACGTATCATATTTTAAAGATGTTTGGATGTTTTTAATGTGAAATGAGACAAAAGCAAAAGCTTTTTATGATTCAATAATGTGGTGCTGAGTTTTGCATTGGCAAGCACCGATCACATTGTCTTCAGCTATAGTAAAAATGCAGATATTATTTTAACTGTGAAGAGGTAATGTTGTCAGCTTGGATCAGTGCTGCAATGTTCATTTAGTTTTGTAATTTTAATTAAGTTCTGACTCGCACATGTTTCCTTTTGTCCAGGTCTCGCACTCTCTGTGACACAGTCTTGTTTTTGACTTTCACACTGTCTCTCTCTTTCTCCTTTTCACTTGTTTCTCTTACTCTCCCTCCCTCCTGCCAGCTCTCTATGTCTGTCTGTCTCTCCTATTTTCAAGCATTTAAAGCACTGAGGGCTTTTAAGGGACGTTAATTGCACTCAAATTATGTTCGACCGTGCTAGGAGAGAGGTAACAGCTTAGAAAGAGGGAGAGCGAGAGAGGGAGGGATGGCAGAGTGAAAGGATAATTGCAGCAAAGAGGGACATTGCGACTGGAGACGCGTTCTCTGCCTCTTTTCGTCTGACTGAGAGTCCTTCCTCCTGTCTCATACGTGAGGTTAGAGGTGGGGGAGCACAGACCGCTTTACATCCACAGCCCTGTAAACAAGTTGCTAGGCGATCGGCCTACGATTCCCATCAGCCAACTGGCCTGAGCAAGCAAACATGGAATGAATGGCCAACCTTGCAGTTTCCATAGTAACCTTCAAACTTTGTTAAAAGGTTGTCAGCTTGAAGGAGGGGGAGAAGGAAAAGATGAAAGAAATAAAAGGGTAAAAATGAGCTGAGTGTGGAGGAGAAGTAAGTCAAATGACTTTATTTATTTCATTTATTATTGTGCTTCAACGTCCCAAAGACCCTCAAAGCTGACCCACGAGTCAAGCTGGAATTAACACGAACCTGTTATTACGCAGAGGTTTCTCATTCTCAGTTAGGATTCATGTTTAAAACTTGCTCTAAAATGTTTCTCTAAAAAATCCATGAGGAAAATGAAAATATACCAAATGAGATGAAAGCTGACCTTGTTTTCTTGTAAAATTATTGTGTAAGATGATAAAACATTTGTTCAAATTAAATATTGAGAATCTTTCATGTTTAATGTAACACAATTTTGTGAGGTTTATGCTTAAAACAATTAAAAACAATTTTCAGAACAAAACCTAATCAATAAAGGCCTTGAAAACAAGTACTTTTATTCATTTAGCTGATGCTTTTATCCAAAGTATTTCCTAAAGTTGTAAATTGTAGTTGTTTATAATTGTAATATTTAAATCTTGTCATATATTAATTGCAAGATTTTTATATATGTATATATATATATATATATAAACACATAAATATTAAAATCAATTACAAGATTTTATTTTAAATAAATATAAATAAATGTTATAGTAGTTGAAAGATACGTCCTACGGATGCGCTGGGATGCATCATCAGTGAAACTAGATGACACAGGCTACTTCTTTGGTAGCGATCACATCATTATCTACATGGCACAGCTGATTGGTTGCTGTTGCATCAGCGGCAAATGAGCTGCGGCTCAACATTCAAATACCGGTTAACAGTCTGCAGCGCGCTTCCAGAAACCCTCCAACTTCCCCAGCTCCACCTGTATAGATCTGCTACGGGGGTTAATTCATGTATGTTACATGTGCAGTAGCAGCAGCATGTCTTATATGCTCACAGCAATGTCTGTGAATGTATTGGCAGCAGCCAGTCTCGGTACTAGCAGCAGCAGCAGCGTAGCAGATCTATTCCGCCAAGACCAAATACATTAACATTGCCATATCCATTACCATGCCAGTCTCTATTACCATGCCAATCTTGTCATGACAGAATTGTAATCATTAAAATATACACATGAAAAAGACAAATCAGTATCCAATACTAACAGTTGCTCTGGACCCTCAGTTTGAGGAACATCACCATCATTCTCATCCTCTGCCCTATTGGGCCGGTTCGACTTCGCATTAGCCTCTGCTGTTGCGACTGACTTTGGGAAATGAGGGCCGACTATTGTCCATCCATCAGGCAGTATGGCTCCTGTCAGCCCTGCCCTATAGCTCGACTGCATCACTCACAGCCCTGTGGGAAGACCCACGGTGTTTGGATGAGGGGGGTTGGTTGCTTAACTATTCAATCGTCAACACGCATGTGACCCCCAAAGACGAACAAGCAGTGCTCTGTGTACCCACAAGTACTGAGTGGTGATCCCGCTTTCTGCGCCAGACCCCCTTTCAGGCCTCTGAATGGGACAGACTCATTGATATTCCTGTGAGGGGACCCCATTCTTAAAGTGCCACTGAGTTTTGGGGTGTGTAGTTTCGTGCAGGGATTCATCTATGCGTGTTATTTTCAGTGTGTTCTAATGTTTAAAGAATTGTTACCAAAAACTAAATAAATATAACTCCCATAATTTATTCACATTTATGTCATTCTAATGTACACTTTTATTTTTCTTCAGTGGAAGTCAGAAGGAGCTATTTTGTGAAATGTTCTGGCTGCTCTTTTTCCACATGAAAATAAAAGGGGACAAGGGCTGTTCGAAAAATGACCAAAAAAGCACTATAATAAGTATCATACAACTATATTAAATTATGTTAAATTTCGATTGCGTTTTTTGCGTGAGTTACAAAAGAGAGGAAGATTATCAAATGAGTAATAATGACAGTCATACAGATTTGGATTCCCTTGTGAAAGAGAAGTGAGCTTAATTTTATTGAATGTGTACTTGTAGTGTACTTCAAATAGTACATTTAAAAAAAACGGTAAAATTAAAGGCCACTTTAAGAGAGTACACTTTCATGACTGTTTCTTGACACTTACGTTTTAAAAAGTGCACTTCACGTCAAATGCAAAGTTATAATTTAAAGTACGGTTTAAATAATTGTTTTAATATTTCGTTGTGCTTTAAAGTCCACTTATTTTGATGTGTTGACTAACATACTAAAGTACAAGTACTTGATTTGATTTAATCTGTAGTTTGTTATTTAATTCAAAATTAATTTATTGTAAATTTCCTGAATTGCAACATTAGCCCCGCCCTTTTTCAGCACTGCGCAGTTTGTATGTCCACAGCATGAAGTTAAGATCTTACGGATTTATGAATGAACCACTCCTTTTAAAAACTTTCCGGTCTACTAAATTTTATTTTGACATCTGCTTCAAACATATCAAACAATACTTTAACTCGACAATAAGTAAATCCACCAGCTAATAACTCTTCGACAGCGATGCCATACAAAGCTTCTGCAAAAAACAGAAGGTCAAAACACAACATTCTCAAGATTCTGCGTTTATTCTGTGTTTATTTCTCTGGCACATAAGATCTTTAATGTGTAATTACAAATATTTGTAAATAATTAACTTACAAGTTTACATGGAACATTAAAGTTTATTTTAGTTGACCATAAATACTTATCAGTATATTTGATAGTAAACACATTTCAACGATTATAGAAGTAATTATTAAATTATATATAAAGATGTACTTAAAAGGGTGGTTGATTATGATTTCACTTTTTTAACTTTAGTTAGTGTGTAATGTTGCTGTTTGATCACAAACAACATCTGCAAAGTTACAACGCTCAAAGTTCAAAGCAAAAGGAGATATTTTCTTTTAAAGAAATTGCTTTTTATGGACTACAACAAACGGCTGGTAGGGACTACATGACATTCCTCCCTGGTTAGTGACATCACTAACCCTAAAATTTACATAAACCCCAACCCCGGGAACACGATTTATAGATTATCATGACATATGCTAATCAATGACTAGAAGATAACTATAGCTACCTAAATTCATCAACTAACCATTCAGAAATGTCCTGTTGCATTCTACATGTTGTCATTTCTTCTAGAGTCTCTCCATCATTGTCTGACTCCATTTTGAACATAAAAGGCTGAAAGTTTTTGAAATTTTCAGTGCATGTCTGTGTGAGGTAAAAGGACACAAGCTGTTGAAGCTCCGCCCTCTGTGCTTGGAGCAGCAGCTCATTTGCATTTAAAGGGATAGACACATAAACGGTGCATTTTTGCTCACCTTCAAAAAGGGACAATTTTAACACGCTACCGTATTTTCCGGACTATAAGTCGCTCCGGAGTATAAGTCGCATCAGCCCAAAAATGCGTCATGACGAGGAAAAAAACATATATAAGTCGCACTGGACTATAAGTCCATATTTTTTTGGATTTTTTTTTTATAACCTAAATTTATTTAACAAAATCCAAGACCAAGAAAAAGTTATTTAAACAGACTTTAATTCATTAAAACAGAAGGCATTTAAGTTATTCAGCTACACACAATAGCACAAAGAACAACAGGCTGAATATGTGTCCGGTATGTTGTTAACGTAACACATCAACAGTTAGCTACACAATAGCATAAAGAACATACCTGAGAGGCTGAATAGGATCAAATAAAAAAAAAAAAACATAACAAGACAGCGAGTCGAACAGTTATCGTTAAAGCAATTTCACCAAGCTCCCGCGATTCCACATCGCTGAAGAGAGATTTTTTCAGCGGTAAAACCAGCTGTAGTCTAGAGCGCATAGAGCGCTCTCTTGTGGCTGTAGACGGTAATGTCACCCCCAATTTCGGCAAATGATGCATTCACGTCATACCACAAATACATCAAAAACTCGCAAATAATAATCTGGGGCCGTCAGCGATCCTGTGACGAGTAAATCTTGGTAATTTTGATATATAAGTCGCACCTGACTATAAGTCGCAGGACCAGCCAAGGTATGAAAAAAAGTGCGACTTATAGTCCGGAAAATACGGTATATAAAAATATCTGTGGGGTATTTTGAGCTAAAACTTCACATACACACTCTGGGGACATCAGAGATTTATTTTACATCTTGTGAAAAGGAAATTATTCCACCCCTTTAAGTCCTACTTAAGCGAGTAAAATAGCACTTCAAAGTTAAGCTAATTCCATTTAATATAAATTTAAACTATAATACATTGTATTATTATTATTATTATTTTATTATTATCATTTTTATTTTTATTATTATTATTATCATAGTATTATTTTCATCAGTTACGGCTACAGTTAGAGCTAACATTCTGTCAGCTTTATATCAGACACAGGGATAAAGTAGTGCGTAGGATTACATTTATTTGATTTAATTATTGAGAAAGAGAGAGAGAGATTCATACATCCATCTGTTCAGTATATCTCTATTAGGCTAGAAAACAAAGCTGGGATTTTAGTTACTTCCAAACAGTGATCTAACCCCCTCGTTGCTAAGAAATATAATGTAGTGATTCAGTAGCGAAGCTATTTTATTACTGAAAGTTAAACTGACTTGGAACTACCTGTGCATTAAACTGTTTTAATGCACACCTTCCAGCCAATCAGAATCGAGTATTCAGAAAGACCATGGTATAATTCATATTATTTCATAGTATTTCATTTCAGTAGTGAGTACTCTTTCTAAGAGGCTAATTCTTTGTGTGTTAAAGTGTACTTGTTTTTCACAAGGGTTGACAAGAGGGTGAATAAATGGCATTTGTAGGTGTACTAGACCTTTCATTTCTGTATCTGTTCACGTCGCTTTTCTGAAGGTGTGTATTTTGTCAGGCGAACACTTGTATTGTGGCAGGAGTACCACGGGAAAAAGGTTTATAGAAGTGAGTTCACAGTCCGTCTTCCGTTTAGTAGCAACTCAGACAAACGCTGTCATCCTCTCAAAACACTTATTGATTGCCACAAGCATCCCAGCCGCACACACACACACACACACACACGTCCTGCTGTGAGTGCAGGGAATTTCAACTGCGCTTCCACAGCGGAAGATCAGAGCGAGGCATGTTTGAAATGCACCACGAATGTCATTTGTGTGATTTGTAAATTTGTTTGTTTTGTGATGACAGGCGGCCCAGGATGCAGTTGTGTGCTGAGGATGAATTAGCATGTCTCTGTCTGTGTTATCAGCCCAATAAACCTCAGCGGCTCTGACGTTCGCTGTCTTTGATAGTCTCTCTGAAATACCAGTAAAGAACTGGGAGGGTGTATTAACAGCTGCTTAATGCTATTATCAGCTGTTTCCTCCTGTAGTAACCAAAGAGTGTGACTGTCAAGATGTGTCTATGTTTGAGAATATTACAGTCGTTCTCCTTTGTTTTGTTAAAGAGCTTGAAACTCTTCTTTATGCTTGTGAATATGTTTGAGAATATCATCACAGTAATACTACTTTTAATTTAAAAGTTACATTTAAGACTAAATTAAGTGATTTATTGATCTGTTACAAGTTGTTGTGGGTGTCATTGTATTAATATAGATACTATTATTTTGTAGTTCATTGTACATTTATCCTGTTTTAGAAATGATAGACGAATGGCTTTAAACAGCTTTGAAACTTTTTTTTTATGCAGTACGAAGAACAAGTCATTCGTTGGTCACCGACATATTTGAACAGCACATGGGAGCTCATCTACTGCAGGTAAATATGACTCATAAAATACATATGTACATTTGAGTTTCCTTTATGTGCGTTTACAGATATCAATCTTAGTCATGTGATGTGCATCTTTTTACAGTATGTGACTGTTACAGTTTAATTATTATTTCCTGCTTAATATTTTTGTGGAAACTGTTTACAATACTATTCAGATAAATGCTGAAATTTTGATTTAAAAAAGTAACATTTGATAATAATAATACGAAGAAATGTTTCTTGGGCATCAAATCAGCATATTAGAATGATTTCTGAAGGATCATGTGACACTGAAGACTGGAGTAATGATGCTGAAAATTCAGCTTTACCATCACAGGAATAACTTACTTTTTAAAACAGAAAAGAGTTATTTTAAATGGTAACAATATTTCACAATATTACAGTTTTTACAGTATCAAATAAATGCAGTCTAATGCTGCATTTTCTAATGCAACTGCATTCATGCATGCATAAATGTCTTGTTGTGTCAGAACTGTTTTGAGGTCGCTTTTGTAAATATGTCTTGTTGTTTAAAATGATGAGCAACATGTCATCAGGAATGGAATTTTGCAGTCTGGCTTTTAAAAAAAGAAAAAAAAGTGTATTTTGTAAGAGAATCTTTTTTTTTTTTTTAGAAGGGTTACCTTGAGAAAAAAGTAAAATGTTCGAAGAGGGGCGCCGCTGATAGAAATCAAATTAAAACTTCTGAAAATCCTTATGATTCTTTGTCTCGTCCTCTGTCAGTAATAACTAGATAATTGCGCTTTATTTCCACCATTCCCGTCATTCCGGTCCACTCTCATTTGCATAGTGAACTCGTCACTTGCATAAATTACCGCTGCAACAACATCAGTCGTTCTCAACTAAAGTGCCCACTCTGCTTCACTTGTGCCTGTGTGTTATTACAATTAATATTATTCTTTAAATTAGTCCTTTATTTGGGTGACTGTATGCTTTTTATCTGCCAAGCGCTGTTCTGGTGTACCAGTTTATTTTGAAGTCAGGGGAAGCTGTTGTGGTTTCTGTCTAAATCAATTTGATTCTTCCCTCATGTTGTTTTCACTTTGAAGTCGATGCTTATGTCTACAGCCATAGACTTGATTCCATAAAAATCTTGAGATTTGTTATGCAGTATTGATTTCGTTGGTTCAGGGTTTATTTGTTGGTAAGTTTGAAGTGTTACACCACTGAAGTATTAAACGACATCTCTCATATTTCTGCCACGCTGTATAAAACAGCATTCACAACCAATTTTACATCCGCAACGTGACACTTCTAAGTGAAAGAGGATAATTAATGAGGGGAATATTTTTTATTTTATCCTTTAGGCATTGCATCATGAAAAGTGGTGTCTATATGTAAAAAATAATACAAATAAATTGAAAATAAGTGTGTCTGTTGACATCAGCTAAAGAAGAAAGTCATTTCAATCGATTGATTTCATGTTGACATTATATATCAGATATATTCTGACTGGCTGTGATTGAGTAGTGTTGTGCAAAACAGTCAATCCTTGTGGAAAAAGTAGTATGCTTAATTGTATTGCATGTGGACTTAGTGTACTTCAAATCTTAAAAGAATTTTATTTTATTTATTTTTTTAGAAAATCTATACATGCAGATAATACAATATTAATTAAATAAGTTCACTTAAGTGTACTTAGAGTACATTTTCATGACTTAACACACTTGAGTGCACAACAGTGCACTGTGTAATAATGTCAAATTACGTTTTATAGTCCATTTTAAATGTTTGAATAATCTTTTGTCATGCTTTAAAGAAGTACACTTATTTTGATGTGTTGAGTAACATATTAAAGTACATGTAACATTTCAGCTACAGGTGTGTTTTTCTCTTTGCAGTCTCTGGATGGATTTGTGTTCGTGGTCAGTCAAGAAGGCAGATTTCTGTATATCTCAGAGACTGTGTCCATATACCTTGGCCTTTCACAGGTGAGACGGAAATGCTTACGCATTGTAGCATACTTTATGCTTGGGCTGTTCATTTAATGTTAATTTAATGCAACTTATTATTTTGGAACACTTCAATGTTGTTTATGTCTATGTGTTTAAAAAAAAAAGTAGCTTTTAAGACAAACCATGTGCAAATTCAGAAGTCAACACCATTGCTGAGTATTTTCTCCTTAAAACTACAGTGAACCAAAGACAGTCTCAAAAACATTGTTTCCTACCATTAAAAACATGTATCTAACTGCGTCAATGTGCGGAGTGGGGGTTTTCCGCAGGGAGCACAATAACATCTTTACGAAGGGACCGGAAAAATCGTGTACAGTTAGCAATATAGTGGGTTAATTATGTATATGATGTATATTACAATGTTATGTGAACTATATGCTGATATTTAGAAGGAAACTGTCCGAATCTGAGATGGCGAACAGGATCATGGTTTGTGTAACATTAGGAACACACTATTAGCTGTTTGACAACATAGTAAAGCCAAAGGCCAATTATATCAATTACCCTTATGTGTCCGACGTATAGAGCAATACATAAAACACATTTACATTCTGATACATCGACTTATAGACGAGTCTGTATAATTCCCTCTTCCTCCTCTTCTTCTGAATCAGTTTCTGGTTCAAACATATACAGTACGGCTGAATCGAAACAATATTTCCACTCGGCACTTTGTGTCGGTAGAACAGACCAAGTGGATCAGGTGGTGTGAGCTGCTTTGAGTGGAGGCGGGGACTAATATGCATATTCATGAATCCATGCACAATATGAAGCAAGGGTACAAGAGTTACATTCAAGCTATTTTAAGGCATGAAGAAATTATTATCACAGGAAAGAATGTTTAAATATGTCATTTTGATTATAGAAGATTAGTTTTAAAGGATACAGTTATTGACTGCAGGGGGACTTTAAAAATTAATATACATAATACATTTTAGTATTTTGTGTATTTAACGCTTTTTGTGTGAAAGATCAATATGCATCTAACTTGGACAAATATTGAAATACGCAGTTATTGTTATAACTATTGTGTAACTAATTCGATTGAAATCTGAAATCGATTGACAGTCCTAGTTTATGCTTTAAAACCCCAGCGATATACTTTCACTTGTGTTCATCTATGGTTGTGTTTTTTGCGTATTGTGAATTTCTCCGTGTCCCTGTGCTCATTTCTCCCGCTCTCTTCCTCTCGTGAGCCTCTCGCCTCTCCAGGTGCTTTCTCTCTGTTGATTGCCTGTGGCCTCTTGTACAGGGAATGTTAAGTCCTGCCATTTCACCCAGATGCATAAATAATAACAGTAATTACTCGCACAGCAATCAAAGCGTCGCTCCAGCGAGCCGGGGTCTGTCTCGGGAACAAATCGATAGACATCTTAAAAGCCACATTGATTGTGTGGCAAAGAAGAATACACACACAAACACACTCTCGGATAGGTCTGAGGGGGGATGGGAAGACAGATAGTGAGTTTAGGAGGGAAAATAGATGTGAATGAGTTTGGTTGGTTGAGGAAAACAAGTGGAATTGTGAGTGGCCGACCCTTTTATGGGCGTCTTGCTGTTTCATTATTGACAAATTCTGATTCTTGAATACCTGCACAAGCAGGAGGCATATTCAGAAGAAGTTTTCAATTCTCACTGCTTACAAGGAACTACCTTCTAAAGGTGCATCATATTAGCATATTTTTAGTGAAATTTCACAGGCAAAAAAAGGTCTATTGTCTAATTTCAATAGTGTAGCGATCAGAGTTGTGTATAACGTGTTAAAAAGTTACTTTTCGTGATAACGCAGTAATGTAACTCATTACATTTAAAATTTATGTAATTTGATTACAGTTACTGATGTCAATAAAATTAAAAATGTATTGTTAAGAAAAAAATATTTAGTAAAATGCATTTCTAATCACGTTTGGCCGGCTGCGTCAGTGAATGAGCATGCGCTTTAATGAATTACCGGAGAACGCGCTTCATGAGGCACACACGTACACACATGCAAGGTCTCTCGCTCTCTCCCTCTCCGCCGTGCGCGCTACACGGTTTGGAGCACAGTCTCTTCTGTCTCGCATGCGCGCTCTTGCTCGCTCGCTCTAGATTCCGG
Organism: Siphateles boraxobius; assembly: GCF_051911475.1. Taxonomy (NCBI): domain Eukaryota; kingdom Metazoa; phylum Chordata; class Actinopteri; order Cypriniformes; family Leuciscidae; genus Siphateles; species Siphateles boraxobius. Next base: position 33,486,766 of record NW_027509186.1, on the reverse strand, counting down.
GAGATTGTAACTAATTTGCGGGCATCAGGGAGCCGCTATCAATATGCGGGAGACTACCGAAACTTCCGGGAGAATTGGGATGTCTGCAATATTAAATTACGGAATGAACTGAGTTTGTACTTTCAGTTTCACTGAATTCTTGTAGTTTTAATAGGTTTTCAAAGTAACTTGAAAGTAAAGTAATTAGTAATCTGATTACTTTTTACATGCAGTAATCAGTAATGTAATCAAATTATCATTTTAAAGTAGTAATTTGTAGTGGATTACTTTTTTTGAGCAACTTACTCAACACTGGTAGCGATGTATGAAGCACAGCTCACACAAAGTCACTTTTAAACCAAGCAGTTTTCTGTTAGTCAACACACCGAATTCATTTAACCAACTTCTGCGAAATATGTGTGAATATGTGTAAACTTTCAGCCTCACACCTTTAGGCAGCGTCCAAATTGAAAAAAAGATTTATTCATACATGACTTATTTTGTAACAGTTCACAGAAGAAAAAAAACATGCCACACAAAATACTAATACTACAATGTGCTACAATGTGCTACAATGTGCTACAATGTGCTACAAAATACTAATACTACAATGTGCTACGAAACGCACAAGACATGCAACTCTTTGACGTTTGTTGACAGTTTTTCACCTAGCGGCATTTAGGCCCCATCCACACTACTGCGTTTTAGTTTAGAAACGGAGAATTCAAACGAATACGAGCTCCGTCCACACCAGCGTTTTAGCTGCGTATTACAATTGATCTCCGTCCACAGTAAAACAACTGAAAACGCGGATCACGTCACCATTCACCTACACTGGGCATGCGCGTGCCGGTGTAAACAGGAAACAGATTGACTATTCCTCAGATTTTGCTGAGGTTGATAAGTGCCGATCTGGACATTCAAAAGTTTTCGCACTATTCCTCAGGAACCACAACTTCATTGATAAAATTATCCAACCATGCGCTGGATCTTCCCGGCTTAACCCAAAACCGACACTCCATGTACGGTTGATACCACCGTTGCAGACGGAAACTATCCCAGATCGCTCGAATAATAGCTTGCCTCCGGTGCATGTAGGCAGTTATAGCATTGTAAAATGCAGAATTTACTTGCACTAACGTAACTGGTAGTCCAGGCTGTTGTTGTGCGTTTTCTTCCATTGTATGACACCCAATAAGAGAGCCGAGCGTAAGCCTTTGCGTCATCATTTCTAAAGTCCTCCGTTTTGACCCATCTTCACTAAAACGCCCTCCGGAGATTCAAAACGCAAACATAGCAAAAGGTCTCCGTTTCTAAACTAAAACGTTGTAGAGTGGATGGGGCCTTGAGGTAGTTGATTTTTTTTTACTCTAATTGATAGATTGACCAATGATGCACGGTAAAATGCAACGGCTGTTTTCAAACTTATTCAAAAGGTGTTAAGAACCATGAGAAACATCAATTCAGTCAAGTGTGCTTTTACGTGTCTTGAAAAAGGTGGTTACTAACAAGTGGCTTAATGGGACTATAGGGGTTGTTTGAGACATTGAACGTCATCAACCGAACAGGTAAACTTATCTACTCACTAGTCTGCACTCTTGCAAACTATTACTTCTCAAACTTTTAGTGAAAAAAATGTTTATTTTTTATTTTTTTATAACAAAGACTGAAAGAGTTGTCGGAAGCTTAGTGGTGTTGATGTTGAAGTCGAGCAACCGCAGTGTAGTGTGTTTATAGTCTAAAGCTTATTTCTGGCAATTGTATTTAGGCTTGATTTGGATACATTTTATTAAATAGATTTTTGGGATCAGCAGTTTTCCAACATTTTTCATGTTGGAAAAAGGATTTTTTAAATTCTTTAGTGTAGTTCTTTATCTGATCATGCACCTGCCTAAAGTTTTTGGCTGTGCGTATATTATTATTTTGAATTCATTTGCGAAATTTGTCTTGATTGACAAAACGTGTCAGTATCATAAACTTTTGTTGATCACAGAGCTTATTTTTTGCGATAACCCAAAAGCCAATAGAAAAAGCCTATTGGGTTTCTGTCGAGGGAACAAGTGTGATGCTAATATCCAGGTTGGTCTACAAAATTATGCCATCACTGTAGCACTCTATTGTTGGCTGGTCGAGTTTACACGGCCACGGTCCTTCACTCTGGCCTCTGTCTGGGTCTCTAAAGGTCAACACGGGAGGAAATACATTAACTGTAAGCACAAGACCCCACTTGTTACCTTGTGTCAGAGGTCATGACACGCCATCGTAGATAGAGCCATCCATTCTGGTTAATCCTTGTGACCTCTTGAAAAGACAGTAGGGTTCCTTAGGCGGATTACGCAGGGTCAGGAACCTTGAAAGGGGGATGATACGCCTGCTTCCAGACTGCTTGCCCTACAGAAGCCACAGCTTCAGGCCAAGATGGAGGTCTAGGAGCTTAGCCTCTCGTCTCCTCTCCACGGCCAGAGCCACAGCATCTGGGAAATATGGAGGGGCGTATGGGGTGGGAAATTGATCCTAGGCTGATTAGTATGCAGACCCATCACCTTGCCTCCTCCCCATCTCTTCCTCCTCCTCGTCCTCTTCTCTTGCTCCTCTCCCATCAGTCAGAAGCAGACTGAGAGAGTGTTGTGGACAACTGCCCGGACGCCTCATACATATTAAATCCCAGCTATTATTTATATCATGTCTTTCTCTTGCTCTCTCCCACTCTCTCTCTCTCCCTCTCTTCTTAACCCTCTTCTTAACACTTACCAACAACCTTTTCGCACTTCTTCTATTTCTCATTCCTCTTTCAACATCCCTCTGGTTCTTTGAAGAGCCTTTCTAATGATGTCTGATTTTCTTTTGGGTTCTTTTTATGGTTGTTAGAATGTTAATTTTATACAGGTAATTAATGATCAAATATAAGGATCTATATAAAAAATGCATACACACACACACACACACAGTATATATATATATAAAAAAGCAATCTCTGCATCAGTCTTCAATCCCTCCAGATCTATGATGTTTCATATATATATTTATATATATATATATATATATATATATATATATATATGTGTGTACATATATCTGTGTTGTACCATGAGCACGACTTTGTCAATAGAAACACAGTTAAGCTTAAAAGTCACATGCATTCTAGTCCATTTCTCTGCATCTACAGTAGCTGATTTTGAACGCAAGAACGTGTCCAGTGAACGGCCCCTGACACGCTACTACAGGCCACCACACAGGCAACAGCACAGAATAAGTAAGGAGCCGTTCACACAGGACGTGTTTTTATTTTCAAAAACAGTAAGAAGGAGAGCAACCAAATGGAATATAATGCAGGTGTCTTGAGATTTACTCTTTAAAGTTTCACTGTTTTGACATGACATAACCTCTTAAAAATGCAATGAAATGGATACCATGGGCATCCAATTTTAAATAAATTAAAATATATATTTTGAAATAAAAAAAAATCTCAGTAAGATGGACAATGTTTTTAATATGTACAATTAAATATATAAATGAATATTGCAGGTTAAGTTCAAGTTAAAAAAAAAACTGGTTCCTTGAAACTAATTGTCCGAATGAACGGATTAATTGCAGTAAATAAGACTTGCAAATGCTGTTCTAGTCGCCCTATAATCTATAGTGCATGCTTACTCCACAGTTACATTCATTCTTACAGACCCAGTGTCCTCCAGTGGATCCTTTTAATTGAGATTTCCCAAAAGCTCCCTCATGCACCTTTGGTGTCTACTTGCTTCCAACAAAAATCTGAGATCCCATCAGCGCCACTCCAACAAGCTAAACAACCCTCTCCAAGGCATTGTGGATCAGATTAAGTTCTCCAAGCCAGACCACCTGTCTGCTGGATTTACCTCCACCTTTACCTCTCAATTAGCCGACACAGGCTTAAAACCCCAGACTCTTCTCAATTCATCCCTCAACTGATCCCCAATTACACAGCCCCGCTTTTCAGCCACCGTCTCCTTTCTGCTCTTCCCTCTGTTTGCATGCAACCTGCCTTGCACACACACATTAGTGTCCTTGACGGCCAGCGGAAAATCCTTTAAAATCCCTCCGTAAATGGATCTAATCCCATAATAAATGGCTGTGTCCCACAGACAAGGGTGTGAGGGAGAAACCGGCCTTTTATCAGGATACTGTAGAATGAAATCTGACCCACACAGATTACTTTTTTATAGATCCAGGAGTTGAAGAAATGCAAATTACGCTATTTTTAACCCTAGAAGTCCAAAGTAGAAGTCCATATGATTATTCCTGTAGTCTTCTAAAGCCATAATTATAAAATAAATGTGCAAAATAATATGAAAATGCAAAATGCATTTTAAAGAATTTTTTTTTTTTTTTTTTTTTTTTTAGTCACTACTGTCAAATCTCTTTCATGCTTGCAATTTAAAAAAAATCACATTATGTTGTATTGGACAGTGGTTCATTACTAGGGGGCCTCAGCAAATTTCCAAAGCGTTCCTCAAGATAACTTGATTTAAAAAGAACATTTTAAATGTAATTTATTCTACCTGCTGCTTTTTACTAATTGTATAAGAAACTCAAAACAGTTGAGCTTCATAAAACTTAACACACCAACCATGTATAGATTTAACAATGTTATATAAATTAAATAATATAGTGATTCAAATCCATTTTCCTCTTTCTGTGGAACACAAAAGCATGTATAAGCTGCTCTTTACCATGCAAACAAAAGTGGAAAGGGGACCAAGACGGTCCAAAAGGACAAAAGAGGCATTGAAATAAGTTAAAGCAAATAAAAATCAAGATATTTCTTAGTTTTTCTTTGAAGAACCAGGATTCCTACTTGGAAAACATGGATATATGACGTAGCCTAATTTTAAAAGTGTGATTTCTAGACCTGGAGGAGTCATGTGAATTAATACAATCTTAAAAATCCATAAGCAAATTATTATTTTTCGAGTTAAGCAAAACTCTTAAGCATTTTAGCATGTAGAAATTGACTAAAAATATTATAGGTGATATTATATAATAAATATTATATAATATAAAAAATATATAATATTTATTTATTATGACATTAAATATTTTAATATCTCTCTGCTTCTCTGTCTTCCACTTTTTAATTTTTTATGTTACATGTTTACTTTATCGAAATGTGTATTTCTTGGATTCTATAACTCATATTGGTTGTCTCTGCTTTTCTGCTTGTTTGATTGTTATAATAAGCAGATTGCTTGTCTCTTTGTCCGTCAACTGATTGTATTATTTTGTGAAGTGACCTTGGGTTCTTGAAAGGTGCTATAGAAAATAAACATTATTATTATTTTTAAATCCTCATCCTTAGATCTTATCCATTAAATCATGAACAACTGGAAGAGTCATGGTTAAAAAGAGTGCGAAGCTTAAAATGAAAAATTCTTCTGTAAATTAAATTGACAGAAACTAGGAATGTTGGGCCCCTGAATATTGTAGCGAACAATGGGGAGCCTTGGAGTCAAAAGGATATTGACCATCTTGGTCCCCTTTCCACTTTTGTTTGTATGGTAAAAAGCGCTTGGACATGCTTTTGTGTTCCACAGGAGGAGGAAAACGGATTTGAATGACATGAGGGTGAATAAATGATGACATTTTTGTCTCAACCTTTCTTTTAAGAATGATTTGTAGGTTTTTCTTTTGTTCATTTTTATAACATTATTAAGTCTATTCATGGTTGGTGATTTTAAGTTTTACGAAGCTCGCCTGTTTTGAGTTTCTTATACGTTTTGTAAAATGCAGCAGGTAGAATATTAATTCGAGGTCGTGGTACACTATAATTAATGTTTTATGTGTAGCGTTGCTTTTATCTCTCTCTGATGTTTGCTTCCCCAGTGTAAGGGTTTAGGAATATGTCAAGTCAAGTCAAGTCATCCTCATTTATATAGCGCTTTTAACAATGTAGATTGTTTCAAAGCAGCTTTACAGAGATAAAGATATAATTTAAGGTAACAGAGATTGGTTTGGTTTTATAGTGGCTCTTGAAAAAAATTTTTTCCAGCTAAAGTTAGTTTTGATTGATTCACTTCCATCTAAATGATAGTTTGTTATTAAATTAGGGGCCGCTAAGATGACACTCTAAACAGACTTTAAACGTGAACCTGTGATAGACGCTGATGGCGTTCACATGCGCATTAAGAATTGATTCTATAGTTATGTGCGTTTGAATAAATGTGCGCAGGTTTATAAATCCTTACAAACCATGCCTAAACAAACTACTTGTCTATAAATTTTGATGCAGAATTTTTATTTTATCTTATCACTTTGGGTAGGTACGCGAACCGAAAAATTTCACAACGCTTTATCTGTAGAGTGGTATAGGGATCCTCCATAGGGAGAGGCTAGTTGGCACTTCAGCACTGCATTGTCATCGGGTCCAGGCGAAAGTCCTTCGTCAGATCTGGAAACGGCCTGGATCCGGCAGGCTGCGGGAAAACCTCGGGATAAACAAAGACACTAAAATTAGCGTAGATGCCATTCTTCTTATGATGTAACGAGTACATCAGGATTTGAGGGAAGTGTTCCCAGTTCCGGCTGACCTAATCTAAGCAGCCTTATATTGAATTATAGAAGTCTATAGAGTGTTATGTGAATGCTAGGTCAAAGAGATGTGTTTTTAGTCTAGCTTTGTGTGTGCTTGAGTATACTTGTGCATTACATATGTAGGAATAGCTATAGACAATCTTTTTTTTCTCTCTCTCATTGGTTGTTAGATAATATGTTGTGATCTATGTCATGTTTCTTAAATGAATGTTACTCTGTATTGATCTGTGTGCATGTGAATGTATGTGTGTATCTGCCTGCTCAGGTGGAGTTGACTGGCAGTAGCGTGTTCGATTACATCCACCCTGCGGATCATGTCGAGATGGCAGAGCGTCTCGGCATTAGGCCACACCTCCGAGCCGAGGCAGGCTGTCAAACGTCCCATGAGAGTGCTTCAAGCTCCGCCTCTGCATCCTCACTGGCTGGCACTCCAGAACCAGGTAATGCTCCTTTAGAGGTCTAGCTTTATTTAACTTACATTTTTTCCTCAATAGTTTGGCATTTATGGAGTATACAGTAACTTTACTGTAACAAAGGTATACTATACCTTTACCTGTATTATATATTAAAAGTATACTGTAACGACAAAAAAATGTGCAGCAGTAACTTTTTGTCGTCAGTATGATGCATACATTTTAACACATGATCACCCACATAAACTATTCAGTGTTGGCACAGTAAAACCCATCAGATCTTTTGCTGATCCTGGGAAGAAGACCAGCTGTTCTGCAGCAGAGTGCTGTTTCTCATTGTCAAGAGGGTATTTGCATAGAAGGCTTAAAGCATAGCAGCATTAAAAAAAAAGGGTCAGAGAGAGGGTGGAAAAGGACCATGAAAAACAAAAATATCACTGCTTTGGGTGCTAAAAACCTTGACAAGCATTATAAGTGGACCACAGGAAAAAATAAAATTATAGTTCTTTGCATATTTCTCTACATTGGTTGTTCTGAGCTTCACCAACCCGAACTCATGAAAAAACATAACTATTTATATTTTGGCAAATTCATATAATTTTGTACGAATTGAGTTATTTGAAAACTAAATTATTATTTTTTTTAAATGGAAGAAAAAAAATGAATCATGAATGTCCACCCCTAACCTTAAAGGGTTAGTTCACCCAAAAATTATGTCATTAATTTCTCACCCTCATGTCGTTCCAAACCTGTAAGACTTTTGTTCATAAAGTGTAACTGTAAGTTCATAAAGAGACCGTAAAACTAATCCATATGAATTGAGCAGTTTAGTCTCTTTCTGAAGAGAATAAATTGCTTTATATGATAAACAGATGTAATTTAGGCTTTTATTTACATATAATTATATTTATCAACTCGCACATCAGTTGTGGTAAACGGAAGCATGTTTGCTTGACGTGCGAGAACCAATGAGGTTCATTCTTGTGTTACTGTCACGGAACGTGCAAGGCAAAAAAGGTGTGAGGACTCAAATGCAGGAGAATGGTAATTTATTACAAAAATAAACAAACACAAAGCAAAAAACCCACGAGGGGGAAAAACACAATGAATAAAAATGAAACAACAACTGAACCTTAACATGAAGCGGATCACGGGGAACGGGGGATCACGGGGAACGGGAGACATTTTAGACAACGATCCAACAAAGACTGCAAACAAGAGGAGACTTAAGAAGGGAACAAATCAAGAGGGGACAGGTGGAAGAACTCAAACAATAATCAGGAAACGAGGGGGAGGGATCAGACAACGACAAGAGCACATGGCCCAAAATAACAAAACAACCATGTGCAACACAAGACAGGACAGGCATGTGACAGTTACGCAGCACGTTTGAGCTTCAGCAAGAACCAATGAGGTTTTTTTTCGCGCATCAAGCATGTTTGGTTGAGCTTCTCTTTATGTTTGCTGATCCATGTTTATATGTGAAAAAAAGACTAAATTAAACCTGTTCATCGTATGAAGTGATCGAGTCTCTTCAGAAAATTTGGACTAAACCACTCAATTCACATGGATTAGTTTTACGATCTATGAACTTTTTGAATCGCTAAAATGTTAGTTGCGTAGCTGTCAATGGAGGGACAGAAAGCTCTCCAATTTCATCATTTGTGTTCTGAAGATGAATGAAAGTCTTACAGGTTTGGAATGACATGAGGGTGAGTACATGATGATATGACAATTTTCATTTTTGGGTGAATTAACACTTGAACCCTCACTGGAGCATAAGCAGATCGTACAAAAACGTACAAATAAGATCGTAAAAATAAAAAAAGATTCGCCAAAACATAAACTAGTTAGGATTTGCCATGAGAGTGTGCTGGCTGTCCAGCTGTTCATTTTTGTTATCATATCAGATCTGTGGACTGTGAAATATTGTTCGAAGGTTCATCATTGTGGTGTGTGTTTTGCCCTGTAGCTCCATCCAGCCCCTGTTCTCCAGTTAGAGAGTTTTCAGAACGTGGCTTCTTCATCCGGATGAAATCCACCCTCACCAAGCGTGGCCTCCATGTTAAATCCTCAGGCTATAAAGTGAGTCCTTCATGTGGAACGTTACATGTGTGAGGGTTGTAAAATGTTCAACAAAAGTAAAGGATTTTCTTGTGTAGTCTTAAGGCCTGTTCACACCAAGACTAATGTTTCATGCGAAAATTCAGTGCGATTAAACAACTTAATTTGAATAAGCGACTGTTAATGCATCTGTTCAGAACTGTGCGAACATTCGCATCAATATACAATTTAATAATCAATAAAAAGGTATTGGATGCATGGATGATTCAGCTGCGGCACCATCTTTTAGTCAGATGCGGAAATTCATTCGCCGCACGACTCTCAGTGCATTATGGGTATTTTCTAGCCGTTGATTGTACGTCGGTTGTACACTCGTTATTGCGGTGCATTGTTGGATTAAATGAGTGCACTCGATAACGTCCACTATGGTTTCGGACACTACTACAAATGGCTGTCCCTTCAAACAAGGCCCTATTTAAGTTTATAGGGGGCAATTCGGACACAGCCTATGACTTAGTCTCTTTACTTTTGTACCATATTTTCCATAAATAAAGTCTTACCGGGTCAAAATTGCATTGTTAAAAGAAAAAAGTACAGATAAGTCACAACGGTGTTTAAGTCACATTTTATTATTACATCCATGTAAAATAATGGTAAATAATATAAAGTGTTTACAAACATTATAAAATTCAAGTTCCCCATACCCCATGACTATATTTTTTATTTTTGTTCTGTATACCGTTAAATATAAAATATTAAGTATAAAATAAAAATTATTTTGGCATTCATTATAAACAACATATATTATAAACACCTAGCCTAAACGAATTTAAAGCGAAACTGAATGTGAGGAGAGATTAAAACGGAAGCCCATAACACTGGCTTCAACAGTGTTTGACTAGAATATTAGCATTTAATAATTTTTATGAGTGTTTGAATGATTTCATTAACTGAACTGCTCATTTAATTCCGGTGAATTCAGGTAATTCATGTGACAGGTCGGATTCGGTGTCGGCCAGCCCTCGTGCCAGGCTCCCCCCGCCCCTTGCATCGGCCAATGGGATTGGTTGCTCTTGCGCACACGCTTCCGCCCTCCACGCTGAATGAGGTGCGCATGGAAAGTAACATGTTTGTCTTCCGTGTCAATATGGACCTGCAGATCAGCTACTGCGAGAACAGGTAACCTCCCAGCATGCCTTTTAGTCTCAATTACATTATCTCTAGCTAGTAGCTACCTTTGCCAGAGTGTTTGCCCATAATTATTGTAAATAATAATGTGTACCATATTTTATTGCGTTAAGACTGTGTCCCAAGCCTGTGGAATAGAATTGCACTTCATGGCCGAAGGTTTGAAAATTCAAATTTATGTGCACTCAAAATTCAACTTTTTCAGTGTCTGTGAAGCAAACTAAAATTTAATAAATAGCACTTTTTTGGTTCCGCATGTACATACTATGTACTTATTATAGTAATTGCAATAACTGGGTAATAACTTGGTACTGACCCTGAACTTAACCTGAACCCATGTAGTTACCTTATATTACCCAGTATTTTGGAGTAAGTACACCTGCTGTAAAATAAGGTGCAACCAAGTAAATATTTAAAAAATCAACCATAATAAATGGAAGTAAGTGTTGTAGAGAGTCACTCTTAAGGCCAATTCACATTGACAGCAACTTTTGATGTCTGTCCGAGCTTGTTTTCGCTGATTGGACATGTTGAATCGTCACTTGTCGGGTCGTGGAATGTCTGAGAAGTGACGTACTGTATTGAGGTATTGTCAGTGTCTGTCGGTGCAGTGTGAATTGGCCTTTATATGTGTCCTTGTGTGGGTTTTGTAGGATTTCAGAGTATATGGACCTGAGTCCAGCTGAGGTGGTTGGCCAAACCTGCTACAACTTTATCCATGCGGAAGACCTGGACACCATCAGGCTGAGCCATGAAGACTGTAAGCCTGTCAGGATTTGTGCTAGCTTTTTTTTTTTTTACCTCCCTTGCAATCCTGGGTTTGATCTTGATAAACTAAAATAGCTTATTACACAGCTCTCTCAAATTTCTTTTTTCTTTTCATCATTTTCTTTTATATTTATTTGTTAGTATGCATTTCATGTCATGAATTTGATCACGTTTTTGGGTTTTATCTTGTCATAATGACCAAAAAACTGTTATCCTTTACCTGTAATGTACTGTAGGACGATAAAGAAATATGAAGATCTTTTGTGATGGTGGCAGCATAAAATGAATGGAAAAGAAAATAATGTTAGTTTGGACGGGTCAACATTTAAAGAACAGTTGTATCTATTTTAACAGTTTAAGAGCCTGAAGCTGCTGTTTACATTTTGACAACATCGCCCCCTAGCCAAATAAACAAATTGTGTAACTCTTCTCCACTTCCAGGTTTAAGAAATGTATTGTGGTTTTCAGATATTCAGACCTAATATTTAATCTGACTCCTTCACTGACTCTTTTCCTTCTAGTGCTGCGGAAAGGGCAGGTTGTGACGGGGTATTATCGGTGGCTGCAGAAGAGAGGAGGGTATCTGTGGATTCAGTCCTGTGCCACCGTGTCCATTAACCACAAAGCGCCCCATGAGCGTAACGTCATCTGGGTCAACTATGTGCTCAGGTCAGCTTCCTAGGGACCTTATGTGTTTGTGTTTTTGAGTGTTGCGTTTCAGTATAAAAAATATGTTAATGTGATGAGAGTTTCCACAGTGGCTCTTGTAAACGCTCTTCCTCTCCATCTGTCTACAGTAATCTTCATCACACAAGTGCACACACGTTCAAAGAAGTCAGACAAAAACAAGAAAAAAATTGGCTGAATTTCAGTGATAATTGGACTGGTGATATATAATTACACCAAATGGATGTCAAAATTTTCTGGCTGAATGGTGTTTTAGTTAATTAGCTTTGTAATTACGATAGCTAATTAACTTCTACAGCACCCTGCTGGAGTCATGTTCAGAAGGGCTTTTCAGTGTGTGTGTGTGTGTGTATCTGTGAGTGTGAGTGTGTGTGTGTGTGTGTGTGTGTATTTGTGATTTGTGTGTGTGTATTTGTGATTTGTGATTTGTGAGGAAACAATGCGTATAATGACATGGGTATTACACTGGTATTACAACTTGAATGTGATTTATGAGGATATTTCCTTAGTCCTCATATTTCAAATTGCTTTAAAAACATACTAAGCAGTGTTTTATTAAAAATTTAAAAATGCAGAATGTCTCATGTGATGGGTAGGTTTAGGGATAGGGGCAGTGTAAGGGGATAGAATATACAGTTTGTCCAGTATAAAAACCATTACGCATATGGAATGTCCTCACAAATCACAAAAACAAAGCTGTGTGTGTGTGCGTGTGTTGGAAGCATTATCACAAGTGAGTATCTCTCATTCCACGCTGTTATTCTCTGTGAGGAAGAAACTCTATTATAGCTATGTTCCAAAATCTTCCTAACCGTCATGAAACCTGTGACTGATTTGAAACTTTCTACATAGTGAGCAAAGGTCATTTATTGGCACAAAACTAAGTTCTCATGCAAAGCACGAGACTCGGTTATGTTTACAATTTATCCCAATAGATTTTTCCATAAGCATATGTTTCTAAGCCAACAACGATTTAAGTATAAAATACATAACACACAAATTTTGGGTCAAATACAACTATTTTATATTTATCTGTCTGCCATCTTGGATCATTTTTTCACTGATTTTGTTTTCACTGAAAATATCACTTCACAATATCACTGTCATATTTATAGAGCACAAATAAAAGCAACAGTTGACCAGTTGTACTGTATGAGGATTTCAAAAAAGAAAGACAAATGCTGGACCATACATAAACTACAACAAGATGAGGAAAAAATACAACATATAAACACACTGTGTAACAGGTTGATACATGAGATGCTGTCTTAAAACTTGACAAACAAGTAATTTTATAGTTAAAGAAAAAAATGAAATGCGTGCATGCATGGGTGAATCATTGACAATAAGATCATGACATGCCTACTTTAAAGGGACATTGTGTAGGAATTTCTCCCATCTAGCGGTGAAATTGTATTTTGCATTCAAACGAATTGTGCTCTCCAGCGCCTCGCTTTTTCAAATGCGTGTTGCATCTACGGTAGTTGTTATGTACCACAAAGCTATGACAGGATGTCTTCTAATAGCACTTCGTCGAGTTTTCCTTCGGGTGAACAGGTTTGTTATTTCAAACAAACTGTAACTTGACACAACGAACAAACGAATGTTACATTATGAATAATAACAGTGCATTGCAGCCTTTTAAACTTGCCGGGGCAGTGACAAGCGCCTCTCACTGCTCTGCTCCTCCGTTTCTGCTGCTTTGAGTTACGTGACGCTGGCTCTGAACGAAAACGCCTTGTGGAAACGCGTTTGCCTGGTACTTTTTGACCCTCTCTGCTATTATAGTTTTCAAGATGGCGGAACGACATGGAAGCCTCCATGGACCTACCCGTCACATGTATATAAAGATAATAAATTCTTTGTTTACGAGGATAAGTAAGATAATTGGCAGAGGTAGTTGTACACCATTGAGGACATATTTATGAATAAAAATATTGATTTTAGATAATAAAATACCTAAAAAACTACACATTGTCCCTTTAATGCTGTTGCCTATCTGTTGGAAAAGCCTTTGTGTTGGGAGTGTCTATATGATGCCTTAAAGCGCTGCCTAAGTAGGCAGCTAATCTAAATTTTGGAACAGGCACTATATGAGGTACCAGTACCTGTGAATCAGCCATACTAAATGATTGGAGAATCACTGTTAACCTGTGGCACAGGGTTTAGCATTTAGACTGTCAAATGTGTAAAGCTCCCTAAGGTAAACTGCTTGCACTCTTTATCTGTATTTTCAGTCGAACAGAGCTGGCAGACATGCCTCTGGACTTATCACAACTCCCAGAAAGCCTGAGGGCAGAGCGGCTTCAAGCAAGCTCCTCCCCACGTGACACCTCTCCAAAGGCACAAGGTATGGTCTTAGCCCCACACACAATTATCTATCCATACACTGGTAATAAGCCACTCAACAGCCCGAATCAGCAGACTTCTCTTTTCTCCAGGCTCCACGGCGACGCAGCCATTGAAAGGCAGGTCCGAGACAGACCACAAAGGGAGGGAACCCTTTTCGCACACTGCTGCCAGCCAATCAGAGAGCACCAGGAAGAGATCACATCAGCCTGACCCTGAAAGTGGTCCTCCCGAGGCGAGGCGGCGGATTGAAGTGTTTCGTCAGAGAGAAGACAGCCCATGTACCTCCTCGGACCAAGCCAGCGACAGCGAGGTGGAAGAGGACGATGAGAGAGTGAGCGAGTGGGATCACATCCCCACCAGCAAACGGGTGAAGAGCGAAGAGGGAGCACTGAAACAAGGCAATGGGGCCAACGGAGCAGGCAAGATCCATAACGCCCGCGCTGTGATCCAGCATCTTAAGAGCGTGGTGACCAGTTCTGGGTCGAATATTAAGACTGAACAAGAAGTGATAGGAACAACTCTAGGTGCAGGTTCTGGGAGGCGCTGGAGCCAACTTCAGCACAGCAGTTTAGGAACCAATGGCAGCAGTCCACCTTCCCAACCTCCAAACTCCACCCCAACAGAAGCTCCACCCAAGGGTCTGTTCAACCCCCCGTCCCCGACTCTGTCTCCACCAATCTTAGCCTCATCCCTGCCGAGAGATGAGCGGTCCATCCATGGAGGACGTGCTCCAGACTTCGAGCTCCTGCAGAGACTGACTGCGAGTGGGGCCGCGGGACGTGTGCTCTTTCACCCACTGGCTCTTGGCCCACAGGGGCCTCAGAGTCTCTACGCTCCCAGCACCATCCGCTATGCCCCACCTGAGATGCCTACAGCTCACGGTGACGGACACCACTCAGACCACGTGGTCAAAACTCCCGCTTTCTTTCCCCACCTGCAAAGGATCGCGTCTCTGCCTCCTTTTAGTGGCTTTTCTCCAGCCGAACCCACCTTTCCTCCAAATCTGCCCTTCTGTATGAACGGACTGAGGGGGGCGGCAGGGACAGACGAGGATTGAGGGAGAAAGACAGAAAAAACATATGTAAAGGAGAGGCGGAAGAGATTATAAAGGACGGCACAACATTGAGAGAGGAACTACAGAAGAACTTGAGGTTTTTCAAACAGTCTTCCCAGAATCCTCTCCGGACTTTCCTGTTATTATGTTAGTGTGTCTTCCTCTCTCTGGACAAGCAGTCAAAGCCATACTGAACATATGAAGGACATCATGCAACTTACACAGAGGGGCCATCGTTGAGGCCCGAACCATTGGAATATACAGGACCAACATTGGGTAGGAGGCTCTTTAATGAGAGGCGGGTTGCGCGTACTACTAACCTTTTTGGCCCCCAGGACATGGGCCAACCTATATATTTTTTTCCAAGTCCCACTGAATTTAAGAAACCACACAGGAATATGCAAGCATGGACAAAAGTATTGTGGCAGCAATTCCCAAATAAGACATTCCTAAGGAAACAATACATAAGAAAGCACAGTCCACGGGTCCTTGACTGACAGAGGGATCACAGTGAAAATAAAGATTAGAACTTTTGAAAAGTATAGAATTTTCATTTTTGTAAAAAAAAGAAAGAATTGTCTTTAAACATCTGAAAAGAATCTCTTGAAAAATGATAAATTCAAGGTCATAGCCATATATAGACAACAACGAGTTGAAAGACTTCATACGTGCAAAGCCCCCAAAAGATTTTTTTTCTTTTCCCACACGTCATGAGCAAATATCATGGCTGAATCTTCCTATAAGAAATTTTGGGGCTTTTGGGGGTTGTGGGTGGGGTGGGTGTGGTTAAGTGTGTCTTTGTCATGTATCATGTCCAAGCACTTATAGTATATTGTTGCATACACGTAGCACTTCATCCATGGCCAGACATTCTAGTTCTAAAACCACAGGAAATACGTTTACAGCTTTTGTGGAACCGAAGTGTGTAGAACATTGCCTGTTATATAAAGGTGTAATGTTTTATTTTAAAAAAGTAAAATGCTCATTGGAAGAATATCACTAACCAAGTCACATTTCACTCAAAAATTCAAAGAAAGTAAGAAATTATATTTTGCTTGACTTATGATTTTCTGAAATTATTTTAATGTGAATAAAGCATGTTCCCTCCAAATTATCATTACTGTGGTGCAAAAAAAGCATAAACTTTTATTTTATTGTAATACAGTTAAAAATTAGTATTACAGTAATGAAAATCACCATGAGAATTATGGGAATTACAAAAAATAATTATATTAAAACAACAAAAAAATGTACCCAATTTTCATTCTCTCAGGTCTCAAACAAAAAACAAAAAGTGTTTTTTAAATTGAGTTCATTGAAGGGATACAAGACCTTAGGTCCTTTGTCGCACTTGAACCACGAATGCACACACATTTTTTTTTTTACTTGATTTGAGGAGTTTGTGGTTGCAATAAAAAAATAGTAACAAATCCTTCCCTCGCAGGTCAATTTTAACCTCTTAGAAATTAATGGAATGCAAGAAAAATGCTCTAAATTAAAACTACAAATGCTAAAACTTTTCAAAAAATAATGTAATAATGTCCACATGTGTATTTGAAAGCATTCTGAAGAGATAAACTCAAGAACTTACTTTAGGACCCAGCAGAACGGCTCATTTGCTCCATATAGTGCTATAAGGCCATCTACTGGCAAGTCATCAAATATCATGTTATACATATTTTTTCCACAAGAGGTCAGCAAAGACACCCAAATTGACCCAATGTGAGATATTTTGAGCTGATCTGAGTTTATGCATGTTTAAAAAAAAGTTATTTTCAATTTAAGTTGAAAGAATGCAAAGAATGTGCTTAAAATATATTTATTGATGAAACCTCATTTAAAGGTACATAAAATAAAAAATCTCCCCAAAAATTGCAAAAAAAATATCAAATAAAATAAGCTTTCTGAAGAAAAAAAAAAGTATAATTTTAGGGCTTCGGGTCATTTTGACCCGCGAGGGAAGGATTTGTTACAGAATGCGCGGAGAGGATAATACCGCAAGGAACATGTTCCTAAAAATAGGCTTTGTAATACAACCTAATGAAATATGTTAATTTTCTACTTGCAAAATATAATTTCATTTTTTGTCTTTTGAGTTTGGGATTAAATGTGACCTGGACATTGTAGGATTTCCCCCTCTATGTAAAGCTGAGGCACAGGAGCTCTGTTCCCAAATCTAGTGAGGTGCCTATAGCATTGTAATGCATTTTATGGGCTCCTGATGTGAGGCTGTTCCATAGACAGTAAAACTAAGATACCTTATTTTGACCAGATTCTAAGATAGCATCTCATTTCATCGTGGATCCCAGAATACATTGCAGCAATATTTGTGCATACAGTATATACTGTATGTATTCTTTGTACCCATTAAAGTACTGTTAGCAACATGGAAACATCAAATTATTGGAATTAATGGCGAGGCACTTCACTAGATTATGGAACAGAGTCAGGGTGCCAAACAACAAGGTTTATGTAATTTACAGGCATAATTATTATAATATCCTAATAAAATAAATAAAAAATGGAATTAAACCAATTTAGTACTTTATAAACCCATAATATGCCGGTGTTTAATTCTACAAAAATGTGTCTAAAGATCCAGAGCTAGCTTTCTCAGATGTAGGTACCTTTCACAAGGATGGATAGATGACATAAATTTCAGTTCCTTTCAGATTGCAGTCACTAAAATAGTTTTATTAAGAAAAATATGGATGTTGTAAGTGGACCACAAAAACAATATCAAGTTCTGGTAGCTCATGAAACCACACCGAAGAGAACTAATTACAAGAGGGCAGATACAAGCTTCACCATGTGAAAATTTTTCTTGGTTTTTCAATTTCTTGTGTATGCGTATATCTCTGCCCATGCAGTATTACCAGATATGATGGTTTTCAGTAGCATTAATTGATATGAGATGGTTTTTATTTGTATTTGTGATTGTGTATGAATGTGTAAATAGTTGAGAGTGAGAATCAGTCGTGAAACATCAGCACATGAGTTGGTGTTTCTTTAACCTTTGCCATCACTGTGACTCTAACTTCTTTATGATCAGATGTTTGTGAAAATACAGCACCATGAGCTTTGAATGAAAATGATACACTGTAAAAAATGATTATTATGATAATCCAAACCACAATAATAAACTCTATTCCAATAATGGAGCATTTCTTTGTGCCATGTCATTTTGTTCTCTGCATATTCGAACTCGACCCGTCAAGATGCATCAAGTTTGATGTCAATGTCACCAAATGCCAGTGGTTCATGAATAAAGAAATTAAAAGGGGTTTGGGACGACATGAGGGTGAATAAATGATGCCAGTTGAAACAAGAAGTAAAATTCTGTTATTATTTACTGATGCTCCAAACCCATGACTCCTCCTCGTTACACAAAAAAGATCATTTTTGACAAATTTGTACTGGTTGCTCATAGTTTAGAAAATATGGATGAATGTCCATATCAGGTCACTCTTTTTACAATGAATGGGGACTAAGACATCCAAACTTCAAAAAAACACCTCAAAGGTCATAAAGTGTTCCATACAGTAGACCAGTTTTGTGAACCAGTTCAAACAATTAATTAAAAAAAGATATGACTGAAAAGCATCATTTGTTCACAACTCATACATCACTATGTTTGCACCAAGGAGGAGGATTATTAAGAGTTATAGAGAACATCCACAACTTAAATTTCACTCTGATTCTCACACAAAGCAATCATATAACTGGGAATATAGTACTTTAGTCATGGACCACTTTCATGGTACTTTTACGTTCTTTTTGAAGCTTTGAAAGTCATTATTCACTGTAAATAAATAAAAATGTACCACTAGCTTACTGGTCAAAATGTAAGCTTTTGTGTTTCAAAAAAAAGAAAGCATGTACAGGTTTAGAACGACATAAAATTTTCCCAGAATTCTTTTCTAAGAGAGATATCCCTTTTAAGGGTACGTTCACTTGGCATGTTTGGTTCAATTAAAACAAACTCTGGTGTGATTACTCTGTTTGTGTGGTTCATTTGAATAAGTGTGAACGCTGAAATCTAAGCCATGCATGGTCAACTTACAAACGAACTCTGCTGCGGTTGAACTGAAATATGAATACAACAGACTAAATGTAAATGATTATTTAGTCTAAATGATGATCTCTGTGAACCCATGGATCATTTGGATTCACTGAGATCGCCCCCAGTAGTAAACCATTGAAACACTCTATGGTTTTTACATGATTTCTGATCAGTTTTATACATTTGTTCATTTTAATGAGACATTTGGATAGTTAAAAAGGAATAATAGTAGTTGATAGTATCTTACTGGCCAATTTAGCTAAGCAATCCAAACAAGCCCTGAAAATTGATACAAGAACACACATTATATAGACACTTATATTTAATGATATAAGATGATTAGTTAATTGCATTTGATAAATTATATTTTTAATAAATATTTGCAATTGGTTGGTAAAAGCTGTTTTTATGCATATTTGGTTTGAATTTTGTTGCATTTACACTGTTTTGACCAGCAGGCGTCACCAGCATTGTGGTATTTTGAATGATTCGAAACAGTGGATCATTTTGAGAAGCAATTGGTTTAATTGACTCAAAGCTTTATCGTTTGTCCCATCACTACCAACATAACCCCTCCGGTTCTTCTCCCACCTCTCTGAGCGGGATTCGAACTGATGTTTCCGGCATGGGAGGCAGGCCCACTAACAAGGACACTAAAGACCGCAACCTTTAGCATCAGTTGCTAAACCTTTTCAGATCAGGGGAGCGAGGTTTACCTGCACAGATCTGACTATAGCTGGCCAACTAAACCTCACTTTCACCCGGGTCACGGCACCAATATAACCCCTCTGGTTCTACTTGCCCCAATCCGAACAGGACTCGAACCGGTGTCTCCGGCATGGGAGGCAGGCGCACTATCAAGGACGCTAAAGACGCAGTCTGTATGCGTTAGATGCAATGTGAACACACCCTAAGAATAGCATGAAAAATACAATGGCAAAAAAGTACACCAGTTGCGTGCTTGGAAACTTTCAAATATTTGAAGTCTCTGTCTTTGAATGACGTGAAGGGGGTTGCTTTTGGATTTGAAAAGTGAACATTCAAAAGGGATTATCAATCGGCTATTATCTTGTGTAAATTTTGTAATCCACATCGGTCCATGTTAACAAGTTCAAAAGAAGAGGAAAAGAAAGGAAAGATGAAAGAACATGGATCGGATTGATGTGATAAGCTACTTTAACAACAGCTCCCTCTGGGAGCACATGTAAGCTACCCAACTCTGTCAACTCTTCCGCTCCGCTCACAATAAAGCCTTTTGATTGGCGTTCATCATAATCCGTGTACAGATTCATAACTCTGGCTCCGTGTCTTTGAAGCGGAGTCGGTGAGCGGCCCGCTGTCAGAGTAATAGGCCGGAGGGTCGAGACAAAGGCAGACGCTGTGATTGAAACGTGGAGCGTGCTGGTGTTAGCGATGGTGTTGTGTTGTTTCAAGAAACCCCAGGGAGGGGCTCTGACATTGAAGACGGGTTAAAACCTGTTTTACATTCAAGTGGCAGGCCTCAGTTCATTAGTGTGAGGATCATTCCCTCTTGACGACTAAAGGAATTGCATACTAAAGAAGCTGAGTTGTTGGGAGGAAAAGGCGAATGGCCGGGCCGTGTGCTTGCGCATACGATCACTCGACTGTGACCCGAAGTTTCTCCTCTAAAATATCTTCCACGGCCATCTTTAAGAGCAGACTGACATATAAACAGGAGTTAGTTCTCTTTTATGGGTCATTTTGGCAATAAATAGGGGGAACATTGTGGTTTTCAGTGATCTTGTGTTGCAAATGGACAAATTAACACAATAACAAATGAAGTTCGGATTAACACACCGGTTCCACATGATGGAGATGCAGCTCTGTGCGATTATGAACTCAGTTCGTGTAACGCAGGTGTGTGAAGTCTGGCTTGTGGGGATGTGTTTGGGCGCTGTGCCCTTTAGCCGTGTGGCGGCCCCTGTAGATGCCCTGAATGTGAAGCAGAGCTGCGTGCGCTGAGGGAGAGACAGACAGACCGCGGGCCAACTGCACTGAAACACGCACGGAATCAGTAACTAACGAACTGCACCAAAACACCAGAGAACGAGGACGAGTTGGAGAATAGGCAAGAAAAACATGGACAATGTCAGACATATTTCATTTGTTTTTGAGCCCTCAATGTTGGGGAGTAAATAACTAAATGCAGTGACACAACAAGTGGAACTATTAGTAGTCTTATAGTAGCACAGCAGTTTTCTAAACAGCTTTTAGATTAAAGTAAGCATGAAACTGAAGTTGTTATAGTGTTTTCTTCTCTATTGTGACATACGCGATTGAAATGGCTCCTTAAAGGTGCTTAAGCGATGTTGGGTGACGTCACTTCTTGTTGATGTTTAATGTATTGTCAAACAAAGCGGAGGCTAGCTAGACCCTCCCTCCTCATTCGCGCACTAACCCCCCAAATCCTTGTCTGTTATTGGCTGAAACAGTTTGTTATGTTTCGCGGTGCGGGTTAGCCCAGTTTGTTTTTGTTGCCGTTTGTGGTGCCTGGCGTGTCTGCAGAGACCGCGTTTTTTTACAGTGTGTTCAGGGGACAGGCAGCTAGCGGATAATGAGGAGATGTTTGCTGTATGTGACAAAACATTTTTTTGCCTAAAAAACACTTGACATTGCTTAGAGCACCTTTAAATGAGATAAATGTAGACTTGAATTTGTCCATGCGAACTGATTAGATGGTTGTGGTTTGCTATTGGTCGATCTCATGTGAGTGACAGGTTGCCCCGCCCTCTCGCCAGTAAACACATCATCAAAGAAGAGAAGAGATGTTGCTGCAAGAGGGAGGGGAAGTTGTTTTGATTAAAGATTATGAGAGCATATTAAATTATTTGCACGGATAAATCATAATGGATACTGCAATATTCAATTAAAGAAAAAAAATGGTCGTTTGATTTAACCATATACATAATTAAAAGATGTTTTATAAAAATCTATCTATCTATCTATCTATCTATCTATCTATCTATCTATCTATCTATCTATCTATCTATCTATCTATCTATCCATCTATACTATATAGCCAAAGGTTTTGGGACATCTGCCTTTGCATGCACTGATGCACATGAACTTTAATGACATCCAATTCCTGATCGGCAGGGTTTTATATGTAGTTGGCCCACCCTTTGCCAAAACAGCTTCAACTCCTCTGGGAAGGCTTTCCACAAGGTAGGAGTGTTTATGGGAATTTGTGACCATTCTTCTAGAAGCGCATTTGTGAGGTCAGGCACTGATTTTGGACTAGGAAAATCTAATGAGTGATTCCATGACATACACTATATCAGATACATTAGTACCTACACTTATTAAAAAATGTAGTCAAGCAGAGAGTAAAAGTTGATGTCTATGATACTCAGTAAAACTAAGTAGCCAAAAAGATACTTAGATATAATAACTAATTACATTTACTTAAAAATGGTATGTTTGTTTTGCTGGTAATTGTCATTTGCCCAAAGTAACAATTTCTTTAAAATAGTTGCTGGGCTGTAAACTACTTTAACTAGTGTGTCGATTGGAAAGCTACAGCTTCTGCAACACTGTCAGCTTGTTAACCTCTAAAGGCCACTAACATGACATTTCCACCTTGTGCAGCGCTGAATTCACACCACCTTAAGCATCAAGCCTGTCCTTCTCAGAAATTGCGGGAGACAAATGTGCTTGCATAGTCCCCGTTTATGTACATATTCATAGACTAATTATGTACTGTAAATAGCACTGAAGGTCATGCATAAACAAATAGTCTGTAACCAGTGATAAACACTCCCAATCAACATACAATGAATGTCATTGATTTATAAGGTGCACATTTATAGAATGTTCTGCATTTCACATTAACATAAATATGCATTAAAAAAACAACACCACACACACACGGGTGAAAAACAGCAGCACGACAGAGGTGGAATTATGAACATCAGCCAATCAGGCATAGCAAAGACAATCATCTACCTGATACTAAAAGCTCAACAAAACGAAAACCTGACAAAATTCTACATGTGTTCCGAAAATTACAAAAACACGAGCAGGCAGCAACAATACTTGCATTTATATGCCGACAGATAAGTGCCGTAATTTCTCTGAGGACTCATAAGTCTTTGATAACAACAACAGCCACAGTGACAAGAAATCAACAACGACGAAAAAAAAAAATTTGGGATGACAATAATTAAATTATATAATCAAATAAACGCGCATCCGTTTGAAGATGTACAAACAGAAGTGGATCGACTAATGAAAGAAGCAGCGCACATGTTTCCGGGTCCCCGGCGCCATTAACAAACCACACACGCGTACAGATCAACACTTCTGTCTGTTTACCGCGAATCCCTTCCTCCAGAGACGCCACCTGCCCTTGATATCTCACACTACCTCCTCTCACGTTTTGTTTTAACTTTTTACCATTTAACAACTTTTTGTCATTACAGTTTCACAGTTGTAATTAATTAACCCCCAAAGTGATGTAAGTCAATGGGGCAAAACGCTCAATACAATAAACATTAGACTAAACACATAGACCTACACTGTAGCTACAAAAAAAGGGTCATGCCTTAAATTGGCTGTATAAGTCATTTAAACTTAAATTACATCTGCCTCAAAAAATAGAAAATTGCTTAACTTATTTTAATGTAGGCTAATGTTGTCATGACTTATTGATCATGATTTTTTTTACAGAGCACTGTTTGAAAAGAATAACCACAAAACTTAAACATTATACTGTATATCAAATAATTTACTAACGTTATCTGTGCAATATGGAATATTTAATCTACTGTCAAAACCACGTGGACATTTTTGGTCATTACAGGAGTTAGAATGGCATATAACAAATTCAATATGCGATTCTTTCACTCTAGTGTCGTTTAGAAAATTACTATTTACGTTTTATGCGATTGTATTTCAAAATTGTGTATTATAGTGTTTATATTAGTGAAGTGTTTTGCCCCACTAGAGCTGTTACACCCTATGCTACACATCTCACCTCATCGAATTGCACCAAAGACAGGAACTGCTAATAAAAAAAATTTATCCTTTGGATTCATGCATATTAAAAGAAAAGTCGCGCTTTCATCTCTGTTGAGAGAAAGCCATGAGCTGGAAGATGAAGTCTAGAAGTTCTTGTCAAATCTACAAGGAGTAATTTTACAGAGTAAGACTAGATCAGGAAATCTGAAGGGAATCGTGAGAGACGTGAGGTAATCATTTTCAAATAAATCTCAAAGAATAAGTTCAATACAATGGAAAAATGCAGCATGATGAAAACTGCTATGTACCATAAAAAAACAGCACTTATATTATAAAAGCTGGAAGACTTTACAGTAAGGTTCAGTTTGATAGCATTATTTAATGCAAAAATTGAACAATATTGTGTCAGCATTTATTAGCCTTGATTAATGTTCATTTCTACAGATAAATACATTTTTAAAGTCATAATTATAGATATACATTTAAATTATAGATGTAAAAATATAAATGAGAAATTCTAATTGTTATACATTATAAATGACCATGAACTAATGTATTATCAAAAAGAACAATAGTATATTTTTAAATGAATGCTCTATTGTTATTATCAGTTGCTTAATGCATTAACTAAGGCTAGAAAATCAAACCTTAATGTAAAGTGTTACCAAACAAATATCAGAACTTTTATTTCTAAATTACGTCACTATATAAAATGGCGAACGTGCCCATTTATTACAGTCGAACAACCAAGATGCTGAACTAGTTGTCCGGTAAGTGCTAGTTAAAAAATTAACTTTTATTGTAATGTTCCAGCACTCATATCCCACAACCAACAAAAATATTACAGAGGAAAAATGTGAATTTATGTCCCTTTGTAAGCAGTGGGACAGCTCAAAAGCTCACTCAACCCAATAAGTACTGCACAATAATGTTGGTGGAAGCCACGACTCCACACCGACCTGAACCCAGTGTAGCCTTTTGTCTTAAAGCAGTTTATGAATACAGAACTCCGGCTCTGGGTCAGTGTAAAAGGCATTTCAACTCAAAGTCTCCTCTCATCTCACTTGTCTTGGCCTTTTTCGTCAGGACCTCGTCTCTCGCTCCGGGCCCTGCACTCCGAGCACTCCCCGCCTTCATCATCACCCCCGTGCTCTTCCTCATCCTCGTCGTGAATGATCTCCACCTCCAGGCGGCCGATGTAGAGCGATACG
Organism: Siphateles boraxobius; assembly: GCF_051911475.1. Lineage (NCBI taxonomy): Eukaryota > Metazoa > Chordata > Actinopteri > Cypriniformes > Leuciscidae > Siphateles > Siphateles boraxobius. Next base: position 33,461,446 of record NW_027509186.1, on the reverse strand, counting down.
GCACACAGCCAGAAGAGGGCAGCGCTGGACACCACCGCCGTGTGGAGCAGCACAGCGGGCAGAGATAGGAGCATGATCCTCCTCAGAGTCAGGAGACTAAGCACGTATGATGCTCCACCGAACGACACACACACTCCGCCCAGGATGAAGAACGCTGCGGGACAAAAGGAACAAACCTTTCAGAACAGGAGAAGGATTTAGGTCGGAGTCAGATAGATGAGATGTTTCTCACACTCACACACAAACAGATGACAGAGCAGAGACGGAAAAGACTGAGAGCATGCATAAACAAAATAAAACAGGGACTGAGAAGAAAGAGATGTAGTACCATATCCAGCCTCTCGGCCCACATCACTCTGTACAAACGCAATTACACCGATCCCTGTCGCCAGGAGACCATTCCGGAACCAGGACAAAAATCCTGCAAAAAAGAAATAAAGTTACCCTGTTTATCTGCCTAAATATCTAAAACATTCTTTCAACACTTGTTTGTATGGAGTGAAAAATCTAAAACAGGTTCTAGAAGTAAAAATCTCCCATTCATTTTTTTTTTCGACGAAACAACAGATTCAGCACTGTCGCACTTTATAACAACAGCACACATTTTGGTTGGTAAAGGAATAGTTTACCCAGAAAATGAACGTTCTTGCATCATTTATTCACCCTCATGACATTCCAAAACCTTATGTCTGTCTGTGTCTTCCATTCAACGCAAAGTGAAACATATAAATAATGTGCTTGTCGCTCTTTTCCATGAAATTACAATGAATTGAAAATCTCAAGCTTCAAAAAAGGATGCAAAAAATACCATTCAAGAATAATTATAGCCTAAATGACTTCAGAAAACTTGGAATCAATTGCACTAGAGCTTTGTGTGAGGAAAATACCAAATTTTAACATGTTATTCACTGATGAACTTTTTTTCCAGCGTGCTGATGATCATTGAATCAATGAGTTGAACATCATGGTTTTATGAAATGGATCGAGCAATTAATTAGAAAAAGACCTGACTATAAATAATGATTTGTTCACAAATAGGACATACAACGACATTGGAAGGAACTTGTCCTTCACAACAAGTTATCAGGCAACTTCAGAAGATTAAGTATAATAGAGACTTTATTCGCACTTATTGTTATTTTGGAGCTTAGCAGTCCCGAGTACACTAATAGTTCAACTACTGTACATTAATAGTAGCCAAAATATTCTATTAAAAAGTCCTACAGAAGAGAACAGCCATATTTAGTAAAAAATATAAGGGTGAGTAAATTATGGCATTATTTTCTATGTCAATAAGCCTAATTTGGACAGATGATCTCACCTGTTTCATGAGACTTCCGCAGCATCTAGAAAATAAAGTAATTTATTTTTATACAGAGTTTATACCAAATCATTCTGTATTTATGTCAATAAAGATAAGACATTTTATAAAATATGGTACCATTATTATAATAATAATAATAATAATAATGTAACATTAAACCAAGGTAATGCCATGGTTTCTGGACACGACACCATGTTAACACGATTTTGTACGAGTAGCCTACCATTGTAGAACCATATTCTTTGGATTAGCATGATGTGAATAAAATGGTGCATTAATATAGTAACATCATTGCATACTAGGCTACTAGTGTACCAGTCTAGAGTAGCTACCGCCCGTCAATGAAACTTCTAAAGTGAGAGGATCAGGTGTTACAAGTGTTTACCAGCGCGTCGGCTTTATCTAGTTCAGTGAAGATGTACTGTTGCTGTTGCTCCACTGCTCGTGTCCTGTTCACCGGGGGTTTCTCCGCCGAACGGCGCGCGCTCCCCCGGTGAAGAGCGCGCGCTGGGGTCCACGCGTACTGAAGCAGCGGCCGCCGCACGACCTGCGAGAACGGGCACACAAGACGGGACAACCGCCTGCACGTTAACCAACTTATGGAAGCCATCGTTTACAATGGACTGGGAAAACTCAAAACACGACCTTTACCCAACCTCTGAACTCTGACACTGCCGGTGAGTGTGTGTAAAGACTCAAGCCTCGTGCTCGCAGGAGTGCGCGTTGAATTCAGTGGCGCCATCTATCATTACTTCCCCGTCATATGATGTTATTTATATATTATAATGAGTTCGTATTTAATGTCCATGATGCGTTTAGTTATATATCTTTGTTACGCAGTAATATATTTTAAAATGTCAAATTTTAAGGGGTTTTAAATGTAAAATCGTAGGAAGATGCAGTCGACGTTGTGTCCACAAGATGGCGCCAGAACACAACAAATCTCGTGCTGTTATTGACCTATCATGTCATAATTATGACTTTGAGTTTTGTTTTTTTGTTTTTTTTATCATAATTTAGGCTCTTTTCATTTCATAATTAATTACGATTTACCAAAGCATGATTTTTTTCTTATGTGGCGGAAATGGGCTTCCATGGTATTTGAACCAGTTTCCCTAACTGGGGTTTGTGAAGGAACTGCAGGAGGTTCGTGAATTGAGGGAAAGTTAAAAATTAAATCATATGTTAAATCTTCAAATGAAAGCAATCAAAATAAAGCACAAAAAAGTTTTATTTAACTCGTGTACTTGCACAAAACTGGAAAACTCTCTGAACATAAAAAAGCATTAGGGTGTAAGAAGAATTACCCAGCATTACAGGGTGGGGCCAATGTGGGCCAGATATGGGCTTTAAATATGGGTCCTAGATGGGTTTGTCCACGGGTTGAACAATGGCCCCACCTTGATTAGCCAACGTGAATCTCTCTGAATGGGGCTTATGTGGGGCCCAGCTGGGCAACATACATGGGCAACATACTGCCCCCACTTTATGAAGCCCACGTGTGAAATACCAGGGCCCAGTATGGGTTTTTCATTGGGTGCTGGACTGGCCCCTCATAATGTATGTGTTTACTGATGAGGTTTTATGATGCATCTGGCCTAGAAAGTGTAATTATGTATTAATTATACTTGTTATGCTTGATTGTCAAGTCAAGTCAAGTCAAGTCACCTTCATTTATATAGCGCTTTCTACAATACAGACTGCTTCAAAGAAGCTTTACAGTTAAAAGTGAAAATTTGTAATTTACCTTATGTATTTATTTGATGAATTTATTTGTTTAGAATTGATAACTGATAAAAGTAACATTATTTAAGTTTGGGAAATGTCAGTTTTCAGTGAAAATATTCCACTGTTCATTCATCTATAACATCACAAAACATGAAAGGTGCAATTTAAAAAATCAAATAAATAAAAAACTGCAAAGGTTCAGTATGTCAAAATGTTTTATTACACTTTAATATTTTATAAAACTTCCAAATACAAGTTTAAAAAAAAAAAAAAAAAATCATCAAAAATCACATTTGAAAAAAAAAGGCCAATAACATTCTAAAACTTATTCTAAACTGAGGGACAGAAGGCTGGTAGTTTGAAATAAAATATTTATCTATGTTCAGAAGATGAACAAAGGTCTTTTGCGTGTGTGCAACGATGGTGAAATAACCCTTTAAAGGAACACGCCGACTTTTTGGGACTTTAGCTCCTTCACCGTATTCCCCAGAGTTAGATAAGTCCATACATACCCTTCTCATCTCCGTGCGAGCCGTAACTCTGTCTGACGCACCCACCGCTAGCCTAGCTTAGCACAAAGACTGGATGTAAATGGCTCCAGCTAGCATACTAATCCCAATAACTGACAAAATAACACCGACATTTTCCTATTTACATGTTGTGATTTGTATAGTCACAGCGTGTACAAATAACATTTTTGAGAATATAGCTCCCAGTATGTATACGGTTAGAAGATGGCTGTGTCTCATGTGACCTTGTTATTTGTACACTCTGTGACTATACACATCCCAATATGTAAATAGGAAAATGTTGGTGTTATTTTGTCACTTATTGCGAGCAGTATGCTAGCTGGAGCCGTTTACCTCCACTATAGTGAATCAATAAATCCTGACTAATTTACTGTCATATTGTTAATATTAAGCAATCATGTAATCAGTAAAAAATTTACTGTGGTCTGATTATGAGTATTTAAAAGATGTAATGTAATTTAATTACAAATAAATCATTTTTGGAATCTGATTAGATTACATATAATCAGTTTCTACCCAGCAGCTCTATATTTTGGTGGAAACTTAACAAGATTTTTGCAAATAACTAGCTAACAAAGTCCAAACTATGTAATGATTTCTGTTAATATGACAATATTTGGATGCTTACATAAATCAGACTTAAAATATGTATAAAATTGGAGAATCCAGGTTGTATAATGTAAAACATTATGATCAATAAGTTATGACGACATATGTTTTTATTACGCTGCTTTAACTTATCAAATTAAGTTATACAAGATTCAACAATTTTTTTTGTCAGTTTAATGTAATTTTAGTTGAAATGACTTAAACATCCAAGCTAATTGCACTTAAATATTTATTTATATTTTTTTACAGTGAGATATTTTCCTGTTGGTCTTTTCCTATTGGTGTTTTAAGTTAACCACTCACCATGTTTGAAATACCTGTTTGACCACCTTAAGATGGTATAACTAGCTGGAAGAATCTGCGTAAGTTTAGTTGTGGCGAAACCCTTTATAAAATTCAAAATGCTTTCTAAGCAAGGCCACTGTACTGTCCTGATTTGATAGTAAGTGTAACATCAGAAAAGTCATTTAAAGTGTGTGCTGCTGTTGTTTATAGCACATGTACTGTATGCTTGTGTTTGAGCGGCCCCTTCCGGCCTCCTCTCTCCCAGCGCAGAAGCCTTTTGTCTTGATGTGATCCTCTGGGATCGTGTGTCGCCACGCCTCAGCAACCTGATGGTCATATAGCGTGAGGAGCGCAGAGAGGAAGGAGGGAGTCAGAGGAAAGACGGGACGGTGTGTGTATTTGTATGTACGTGAAGAATGCCTTAAGGAAAGGACCGCCTTTGATATAAACAGTAACTAAGCTCGGGTTGTCACGCTATGATGCTGTTCCTCATGAAGACTGCAGACGTTTTCTTGTCAAGGCATGTTTTATTATGGCTGGCAATTTAATATGTTCATTAAGTGTGCATGTGCATATTTAAACAATGATCTGAGTGCTAAAACTCAACTGCAAAGTAGACTGACTTAAAGGTGCTCTAAGCGATGTCGGGTGACTTCACTTCTTGTTTACGTTTAAAGTATTGTCAAACAAAACGAAGGCTAGCTAGACCCTCCCTCCTCCTCATCCGCGCACTAACCCCCCAAACCCCACCCCCAAACCCTTCTTATCGGTTATTGTCTGGAACAGTTTGTTATGTTTCGCGGTGCGGGTTAGCCCAGTTTGTTTTTGTTGCCGTTTGTGGTGCCTGGGGTGTCTGCAGAGACCGTGTTTTTTACAGTGTGTTCAGGGGACAGGCAGCTAGCGGATAGTGAGGAGAGGTTTGCTGTATGTGACAAAAAATGTTTTGGCCTAAAAAACGCGTGACATCACTTTGAGCACCTTTAAGGCGTTCAATGCTTCATCTTCCTGAATAATGTATGCTTTGCATTTTCTTCATTCGAGGGCTCTTCTCACTTTTACAGTTATTGTTGTACAGTCATTAAAGGGATAGTTCACCCGAAAATGTTCCAAACCTGTAAAAATGTCTTCGTTCTGCTGAACACAAACATTCTTCAAAATATCTTCCTTTGTTTTCAGCAGCATTTTTTTATTTTATTTTATTTTTTACAAGTTTGGAGCAACTTGAGGGTGACTAAATGATGATTTTTGGGTGAACTTCCTTTAAATGCTTAATAAATGTAACATCAATAACATAATTGTTTGAAATGTTTGGATCATCAAATTTTTTCACTTTTTTCAGTAATATTAAATTGATCAAAAGTGGCAGAAAAGACATGTATTTTGTTCTATTTTAAAAGCGATTTTCGTTTTGATGTTTCTATTCATCAAAGAATCCTGGAAAAAAAAATCCGCAAAAATATGAAGCAGCACAACTGTTTTCATCATGTTTCTTAAGCAGCAAATCATCATATTAGAATGATTAATAATTGTATTGAACTCAATTAGGTTATAATTGAGACTAGAAATGATGACTAGGGACATAGACTAGTGAAAATAAGCGAATAGCCAGTAAAAAACTAAAGTATATTATATGAGGTCATAAAAATGTGTACAAAAAAAAACGTATTAACAAAAAATTGTATGTAAAATAATTATAGGTATCACTTTATTTTAAGATGACGTAGTTACGTTACTACATGTACTTTTAGAAATAACAAATTACAATAAATTATGCTTAATTTCAAGTAACTAACCCTAACTGTATCTCTATGGTACATGTAGTTAATTAATATTACTCAGTACTTATTTAAGTACTACGTCACCTGAAAATAAAGTGTAAGCTAATTATAATTATAAAATAATTCGAAAAATTGTAGATGTTCAGTTATTCTCGTCTGGAGGCATATGTCCTCATTGTGTCCCTGTGTTTGTTTAATCTTTTTTTCCTTTGAGTTCCTGTTGTCTCTCCAGAAGTGTTAACCCAGCTCGCTCTGGTTTAGCTGGAGGTCAGTCTCAGCACTAGACAGACTGAGATGGATCCAAGAGCAAAGGCCGCATTGATGAACACACACTCACACACACACGGGGAAGATGATTGAATTGAATGAGCAGGAGGTTTCCACTCAATCAGAGCCCGGGCCTCCGGATAAGGAAAAACACTTCCTGTTTGTCGACACATTCCAGGACTAATATCTCTCTTGCAGCTGAGATGACACTGATCTGGGGCCAGTTCCTCTTTAAAAACACAGATGCTTATCAACATGACATCAATCGCTTCTCAGCGTTATCAAGCCAGTGTACTAGTTCAAGTAATAGTAGTAGGTTACACGTGTATCCAAAGACTGTGATGTATTGATATTTTTTTTCTTCTCGTATTTACATAGAGACAAAAATAAATTTTCCTTCTCAGTTGACAGGTAAGTTTGTAAAAAACAACTTTTCAGTGTAATGCAAAAACTTTTTAAAATCAGAATATCAGCCACTTTTAATGTCCTCATACATCACCATTATAATTTAGAAATAGAAAATAAAATAAACATTAGAATACGTTTGTATATCTATAAATGTTGTAAAAAAAGACTTAAAAAATAAGACTTTTTTTAGACTTTTAATAATAATTATTTATTAAGGATTATTAGACCCTAATAGATTATTAGACTCATAATTAAATGTGTAATTTTATTTGATGTGTCATTTAAAAGTAGTACTTTAGTTATAGTCAGTTTATAGTACTTTAGTCAGTATTATTTTAGTTTAGGTTTAAGTCATTTTGTTATGTGCTTTTGTGATTCTTTGTTATATATATATATATTTCCATATAGCTTTATTTTTAAGTTTTATTTTATTTTAGTTATTTGTCTAGGCGATGTTGTAAGTACATATTTTACTGAAGCAATTTTAAAGAGAAAAAGAACACTGTGGTCTGTACAAAATCTGACATTTTAATTAAACACGGCCAAACTCAGAAAGGTTAAGCGAACATCTTTTTGTTCTCAGTTGATTTAAGTGTCATACTGTTACACAGCACAAAGCATTTTCTTTCTGTAGCTTCTCATTCAAAAATCACACATATGATAAAGTGCTTTACCGTTTTACGTATCTGGCACTCAAACACAGAACAAAACTACACTCCCTCTATCAGAGGATATGCTGGGAAAACTGCTGACTGAGACTATGTTCAGAACAGAACACTACTGTACTGTTTCTATATTGTGTATACTGTGCATACTATGCACATGTTTACATGGAATAAATGGATGACATGCAACATTTGCCAAAATTTGTAGTGTTGTATACAACCAAAGCACACTGGATGGACCACTGCCCCCACAATGCTCTGTGCTCGACTTGACTTTCTGTTTTCAGAGTGACGAATGAACAGGAAGTAATATCAGGTCTATTTTAATACATTTACAAATGTCAAAATATATATTTATTCATATTTAATATGCATTTTACTTGACATTGTTTCACAAACTGTTAATTATTTGTATCTTTTTGACATGATAATGAGTTAATTAGTTTAACATCCCACTGTTGAAAACATTTAGCCTTTGCATACTGTTTTATAAATAGTATAAATGTACACCGTGCAGTATGCTAGTGTTTCATTCTGAACATAGCCTCGCATCTGATGAACTTGCAATGCCCTCTGGGAAATGTAGGCACAAGGCAAGAGTAGTGCATGTGTGGACACCTGATAGAATGAGGCTGTTGTGTTTTCCAGGTCACATAATCCACCTTATATTTCAACGCGCGTGTAAGCTATTTCTGTGAATGTGCGGAGACTTCTGATTCATTTGCCGCTGGAGGTAAGAAACTGGAAGAATAACAAAATGGTCAAATAATTTGCGCTACAAACCAGTGTGTTAATGATTACGATACTACATCAAAATTATATGATAACAAGTAACCGTTTGCAATATCAAGGTAAAATAAATCCTCTCGGATGCATTTAAGTTACAACGGCCCGCTCTTATAGTGGATAATCATTTGCGGAGAGCCTCATGTCTATCTCTTGTGTTGTACAGCGCCTCTCTGAGGCAGGAAGGAGATTGTCAGATCTCAGGCATCTCTAGAGAAAGACACTTTAAAGACAAGATAGCATGCAGCCTAATGCTCACATATATTTTTTAAAAAAAGTCGCAAACAGCTCCCTGTATGACCTTTTGTTACAGAACATACATTGTGCTATGTAATTCTTGGTTGTATACTATTCGCTGAAAACGTCACTTGCACTAGGCTACGTCAGCACATGGCTAGCTGCACATATAGGCCAATTTATTAATGTTCTACGTGTGCTGGTATGCTATTGTGCCATGCACATTAAAACGACATCCTTGTCATTATTTTCTAGGCAAACATTCAGTTTTTCTATGCAAATAAGGCTGTAGAAATAGCCAGATTCATACCATGTGGCCGCGCACTTAACGTAGCACTATATTGCCATCTATGGAAAACAGGTGAAGTGAAGTTTATTAAAAAAAAAATAAAAGGCAGTATTTCATCAATGTGGATGAGGAGCATTAAAATCCGGTATATATCCAGAGATGTTTAGCTTTTTAAACAGCTGATTCAGATTAAATGGATTTTAGAAGTGAATGAATCAGACATTTATATTGCGCTTTCATATACTACTGTACACCCAAAGCGCTTTACTATCATGTCAGGGGATCTCTCCTCAATCCAGCACCAGTGAAGCATGCTGCAAAATAATTAGGCCTAAATTTAAGATCTATGTATTTGAATTGCTTATCAAATGTCAATCCTTTTAAAACAAACTAATACACTTAAATTTATGCATTAAAAAGCAGGTAAGATTTCAAGACTCAATTTTAAAAATATTATATATTATTATTGGATTTTATTTAAAGAATCATTTTCTCAAAATGATTAGAATAAGCAAAAATCTTTTCATTTTGAAAATTTAATGTATTCAGTTAAAAATCATGGTTAAAATATGGCTAGCTGTGGAAGAAGCACAATTCATTCATTTAGTTAAAAATGTATGAGATTGAAATCAGTTGGATTCATTGGTGATAAATATATAAACCTGGTTATTGTGTATTCAGCCCATTCAATTTTTTTGTACTATTACAGAAATCTTACCTGTTTCTTTCTTACCAGTTTCATTTACGTATGACTGACACATATGCATCACATTAAGTTTATTAGTTTGTTAAAACTGTAATCCAAAATAGATAACATTTTTAATGTATTTTTTTCTTCTTCAATTGTCACAGTTTGGAATGTACAATATATCGGTGTCATATCGGGTATAGTCATTTAATTTATCGACATTAGATGTCTATTTGTGAAGCTCGTTTTCTGTACTTTTAGATTGAATTATATTTGTTGCAACACTTAAACTTCTTTAAAAACACACACAAATTTTATAACACTATTAAATGTAATTATTTTTCACAGTGTACATAATGATGTGGTTCCTAAATTAACATGTAGCATTTAAATTCACTTTATGTAGTATTTTATTTTTAATTTTAATATGGTTAATTTATCAGTTATCGCCTATAACATAGAATAATATTTAGACATTAATTCTCCTTTATCATTATCGGCCAGAATTTTAATATCGGTGCATCCCAAAGTACAATACAGTCCCAGAAAAGCATTAGAAATTAAGGTTGGGGCTGTTCACACAGAACACGTTCTGGATGCGTTTATCAAAGTTGAATTGCATTTAACTTGATAGAGCATCTTAAAAACGCGGCTTTCGTGGATTGAAATTTTTTAAAAATATTCAGAGACGTGATGCAACAGCAAAGACAATTTAAAAAACAGCGCAGAGAAACCACAACAATGCATACTACGTGAACGGCCCTAAAGTCTCCTGAAAACTGGGGAACTGCAGCATTCAAATTTGCTTTCTGCACAATAGGTTTGGTTGATACCAGAATCGCATAATTCTTGCAGCAAAGCCATCCGTGAAAATTAACACCTTCAGAGGGCGCTGTTAATCTGAGTGAATTCCCCCTGAACGTTTCCTAGGGCTCGGGCTCAATCTTAAGGGATTCTGTCCACTGAATCCTTCATGTATAATATGATTGTTGGGTATTTTATGTCAGTTTTCATGATCTAGCTGAGCACTGGCGTAGGTCAGATATCAGTGTTAAGCTGGATACACATTCACTGAACAAGATATGACAAAGGCCACTGGAAAATGTCACTTCACGCAGGGGTGTACTATTAGCTGAAGTCCATTCGTGATGTTACAGTTGTTAACTTTCCTCGGGATGAGGGAAAACCGGCCAGCCCTTCAGTGCCATGACCATCAAGTTTGAGACACCGTGGTGTTCATTTAAAAACAGTCCTGTGTTCATCCAATCAAATCAAACTTGTTGGATGTTTGAGGCCACAGAAAAAGCCGTGATTGTTGGGCTTCCTGCGTCTCCTCTTGGAAACGTCCAATCGCGCAGAAGCACAGGCCGCCACACACTTGAGTGTTCACTCGACTGGCTGAAATTCAGGTCTTGCTGCTCTGTGTGACAGGCACTTTAACTCCTTTCTGTCCTGTAGCTGTGAAGGACAGAAAGAGAAAGAGAGAGAGACGATATTTAATGATGGACAGAAGGTGAATTAAAATAACTGAGAACTAAAGCAATACTCTAACCCTTGTGCTGTGCTGAAAATCCTTTACCTTATTTGGTTTTACCTTTAAAATTGCTTATAAATCACTTATAATGATATATAATTGAAAAGAACTTTCTCGCTTAATGAAAGTATTAATTTCTCTCCCTGCCCAGTGCCCTCACAGGTCACTTTCACATTGTACTCATTGGTTGTGATACGTGGGACTCTTCCTCTCTTTAACATAAGTATCACCCCGTGAGAAAATGTGTTCCCACCAACCAAACCTACTGAACTCGAAACCTACCGAAAACATGTAGTGAGAAAACAGCCTAAGCCACAAGTTTCTTTTGAGAGGTATGAAACTCACCCAGTCTGTACTTCTCCTTAGCTTCAGTCCGCTCTTTTGCATCGAAGTACCAGACGGTGATGGCATAGCTGTGGGAAGAGAGAGATCATTACAGCCACAATTGATAGGGGTCAGACAGTCTGACTAGTGTGTATTGATCTGATGAACTCAAGACTGTTTAGAAACTGATATGGAGTTTGAGATGTGCAGAGTCATGTGGATAACTGTGAGGTCAAAGCACAGAAAGGGTTAAGTCAACACTAGTTGAGCGGCTGGTTTGTTTATGTCTGGCTCTGTTCTACCGGCACGAGCGCATAAACTGAAACGACGGCCGCTAACACTCAGGAAGCACGTACTTCCTGTGCCCCACCTCGGCCCCCAGCTGCGATGGTGCTTGATACACACCTACCCTCATCCTAAATCTAGAATAATGTAAAACATAAACGGCAATTGTTTTACTACACCAAAAATATGGCGTTTCATCAAAACTCATTTCAAGAAAAACCCACTTCCTGAGGAAGACAAAACTGCAGGTGTGGTGTTTATAGAGCAGGATCAAATCAAACCGTAGTGTTTGTAGTGGTGGAAGAACAATGGTGGTGGACGACTAGAGGACGGGTTCAGATGAGTGCACTAGCATGCACGTGTTTTGAGAAAGATCCCAGTATAATAGATAAGAGGTTACAAGAACAAGGACTGTGGTTGTTGTCACATGACGTTTTACAACCTGAACCAGAGCCGCATGATTAATTGTGAAAAGATCACGATCTTGATTCAAACATCCATGCGATCTTATTCGTAAATGACAACGATTTGGCTGTATATCTATAAAATCTTTGACAAGTACGATCTCAGCTAACATTCAGATCTGCGTTGGCACTGCCTCTGTCCCAGAGAGAGCAGTTGTCATGTTTAGGTATGAAACAACTTCAAAAACAGTCTTTCGAACAACACAGTATCATTATTTTTTTGTCATCAAATATTTTTGATCAAAATAGACCAAATCACGTTTTGCAAATAACGACGCTTCAAATAAATATTGTATGTATCACTTACATTGTCACACCAGTAGGTGGCGACAAATGACTGTTCATTTTTTTTCTTTGACAATTAATCATTTATTAAAAAGATTTGTTCAAAAACGCTGATTTATCCAGTAATGAAACAAGTGAAGTCTTTATGAGTGAGTCATTGAATCATTCATTCAAGACATTCGTTAAAAACAACTGTAGATAGCTGTGTCCCGGAGGCTGCATCCTTCAAAGGCCACGAAGGTCGGACCGAACGTTGTTTAATAGGACCCTACATGTTTCTGTATGTTGGTCGCACCACATGACTTTGATTTGACAGACATGCTTTTTTTTACAAGCATTATTCAAATATTATTAATTGATACTAAGATAATTATTATTAAATAACAATAAGAAAAGATTATGCCGAAGTGTTCTTATAAATAATTTAATTGTTTTATCATAATTAGCATTATGATAACGACAGATGTACCACCCTGACATTTTTGACTCAATTCCCCAAAATAATTTTAATTAATAAACTGAAAATATGACCATCACAGAAAAGGTGTATTCAATTAAGTGTAGGCTACCAGTGTTATCAGTGTGAGTGTGTGTGTCTGTTACCCCTTTTCCACCAACAAGAAACAGGTGCTGGTTCAGAGCTAGAGCTAGTGCCGGTTCGGAGTTGTTTCGACTGACGAGCTTTCAAAGAACCGGTTTGCCTTTCCACAGGCTAGAGAGCCATAACAGAGCCAGATCTTACGTCACTGTATACATCTCATGTTACCCAGCAACGCTAGCGCGGCACACACAAACACACCAGGCTTACTTCGAGATGGTTTGGCACTGCGAATCTCGAACTGCGAGAGCGATCCAAAAGCAGAAGGAGTCGTATGCTCTCCAAACACTCCCGCAGCTCCGATCAGTCCATGCCGCTCCGATGCATCTCGAACAAGCCTTCCATCAACAATGGCGGTCGTTGCATTACTATTTATGCTTATGGCTTTGCAAACCTACATCGGTATCCAAACACGGCGAATCCAGCACGTTCATGCAGCTAGCCGTAACTTGCATTAACGGAGATTACAATCGAGATGCTATTAGCACGATTAGCTGCTATTTAAAAAATGGCGGTCACAAGTTTCTGTTTGTCTTGTTGGCCACGGTAACCCCGCCCCCAGCCGCTGACGTAAACGGTTCTTACTTCTAGACCAGCAATGATTTGGTGCTACTTAAGAACCACTTTTACTGGTTCGGAGCTGGTGCTTTGGTGGTCGAAAAACAGAGAACTGATTTGAAACTAGGCTCTGGCTCCGAACCAGCATCAGCTCTGCCTTGGTGGAAAATGGGTATGTGTGTTTTAACTGTAAACAGTGTTTACTCACCGGGTGGCAAAAGCTGGTTTCACCTCATGTGGATTCCGGCGATCTGACCAGAAAATGAGCAGACGTTCAAAGAGAGGCTCGATGTTGGCAACAACATTACGACCCTCGGGGTAAATCTGCAATAAACCTCCGTGAACCTGGGGAATCACAAAAAAAACAAATGGGTAAGAGAAGACTCTCCTCCTGACCGATCAAGTCACAGTAAGAATAAACACAGCATACCTTCGCATCCCAGTCCTTGTTCAGATAGTAGATGCAGGTTATGCAGCGTCCGTCGCCGTTAGGATTGTCCACATGTCGAACATATCCTGTTCCGTTGCCAGGGTAACATGCCACCATGGCCTGGTCGTACAGAAGAGAGGGGATTTAGGAAACATTAGATTTAGGGGTGATAAACTGTTAAATGAGGACATTTTGTGGCATTATTCACTAAGGCCCAGGTATTAAAATCCACTGTGGGTGCTCCAATCACAAGCAGACAACACTAAAATCAGTGCGTTCTGAAAAAACGTTGTGAACTGATCACTCAAATACACATTCAGAAGGGATATGAGCACATAGTGTAGATGCTAAAAGGATCAAAGGACCTAAAAGGACCTAATCACATTACATGTAATTAGGGTGACCAGACGTCCCGTTTTTCCCGGGACAGCCCCGTATTTCCACTCTAATTTTAGTGTCCCGACTTATTCTGAAAAAATCATGTTTTGTCCCTTATTTCATCGTTAATATATATATATTTTTTATATATAATAGGTTTCGTTTCCGAAAGGCTAAGTGAATATATATGTTACGTTCAAACCGTGTAGCGCGCGCATGACAGAGAGGGAGAGACCTTGTGTGTGTGTGTGCTAGTGTGCCTAATGAAGCGCATGTAAGACGCATTAATAGAGGGAATGCATTAACGTCACTTTCCCGCCGGAACACGCCCCCTCAGCCGGACTGAGTGGCAGAAGAGCAGGGGAAACTGCGAAAACGCAAGTAAAACAAACGATTATCAGTTTAAACTAAAGATTGGACTCAATATAGTGTTCCTTACAACTTACTAAAGATCCAGTGATCCATGGATATTAACATGCAGCCAGGAATCGTGTTTCCTGACATTTATATGTGCCTGATTTCGACACCAGGGAAATACATACAGCAAATTTGCCTGTGAATGCTTTATATAAATACAAAATAGGCAGGTCTAAATCCAGGTGATCACTTATCAATGTTATATATATCATCATATCGTCTAGAGACTTAAAACTTGTATAGTTTTTTGTCAGTGTTTATTTAAAAATGTCAAATTATACAGAATATACAGTGGTAAATATTTGATTGATGAGTTGTCACTGCAATATATAACAATACAATATATAGAGAATGATTTTACCACTAAATTCAGCATATTGACACAAAAAGGATAACTGCAAATCCACCTTTCGCTGCCTGGAGTCCAGTTGTTTCTATGAATTGTAGCGATCTATTTGCTTCTCTGTTCTGTAGCTTTAGGTAGTCTGTAAAAATATTCCTCATATTTCTTGTCAAATCTAGTTGTACAGTCAGTCTCAAAGCTCTTTCCCGTTTTAGACGCGTTTTGTGTGTTTTTCCGCAGCATTCACACTGAAAACCAATGCTGCCGCTCAGTCTTTTTGCCACTTGTGGGCGTAACTGCAGTCACTCCGGCCAACGGTGACGTCACGTGCATTCCCTCTATACGAATGCGTTCTGTATCTGTCCCGTATTCCACTCTGAGAAATCTGGTCACCCTACATGTAATAATTGAAGCAAAACAAGGGTTTTCATCTATCTAGGTAAAAGTCATAAGTAACTGATAAACACCTATATAAACGTATGAATACCTATATGAATATCAACTATTTTTAACTTATTTCAGGTTTTGAAAGAGACAGCTTTGACAATGACAAGCCATGCTAATGTGCCCTGATGCAAAAACAACAAAGGACCGCCTACGTAATGAAAAAGGAACAGAAATAACATTCATTTTTAACATTTTAACTGTAATGTTGACTTCTGTAGGTTTCATACAAAAGACATTTGACTATGACAAGCTAGCTGTTATTCACCATAGCACCTTAGCACACATCCATAGCTCTAAAAGAGATAGATAGGTAGATAGATAGATAGATAGATAGATAGATAGATAGATAGATAGATAGATAGATAGATAGATGGTCAGACAGACAACTGGATAGATATATTCGTATTAATTATCTTTGTTGTTTCGGAGGATCTCGAAAAATTTGATAATCTCTTATCCAGTAATGTCAATAACCACTGTTCTTGGTGTTGGAATGATGAAGCTCTCCTGAGGCACCTGCCAAAGGTCACGCGCACACATACTTATAAATAGCACACACTGTATGGTATACATCTATTCAGAGCAACCCACTGCCTGGCCGTCCACAGCCCGCCATTATCACTGCTGTTTATAAGGGTTTATGACCACAATTCAGGGTGATGAATGACATGCCAACCACTCATGGTAAGGTGAAATAAGATACGTAAGCTTCTTTCATAATATACATTTGACACAGCTTAAAATAAACATTTCTATTTGGGTCAATAATGTAACGCTACTTTTTGTGTCTAGATCTATTACTTTTAAAAAATCATTTGAAAAAAATCATTAAAAAAAAAACAAATGTAAAAACATTTCAAAAACAAAAATGAATATTGGAGCTGTGCCGAAACGCTGCATGTTGCCTCAGGTCATGCTTGTGATGACAAGTACCAAGATTCATCTCAATACGCTAAAGTGTTGCAGAGATATAACCTAGAATCAATGTTGGTGTGTTCTTTGTAGTGGTGGGCATAGATACATTTTTTTAATCTAGATTAATCTCACTGTAATCTTGGAATTAATCTAGATTAAAATGGCTCATTTGAATTCTGTCGAAGGCATTCAGAATATGTGTGCTACCAGTAGGCCTGTCTTTGAGAACGGGTTTCTCAAGCCAGGTGGCGCATTAGACCAGGGACTCATCTCCTGTTTCCAAAATGCATCACAAACTGCTTGAGAAAGCTGTTCTACTATGATAATTTGTGATGAAAATAAATCAAGTTCCATCAGATGTACTTGTGTTTACTATTGGATACATCTTTATATCTAACTGATAGAGCTGTGCTGACGGGCTTGCCTCGGTTGCACTCAAACATTACATCAGTGCTTGGCCCGGCATCTACCGCATTAGCTAAGGGATGCTTCGCGTTTAGGTGGTACTTGAGACTGCCAGCTGAATGTGTGGAACGCTTTTCAGAGAAGATAAAAAAAGGTAACTTATTTTTGCACAATTCACACCTAGCGGTAATTCAGGAAAACAAAATCTCCGAATGCCCCACATGAAACTTTGGTCTTCCGACCTTTTTAACATTGTGTCGATTTATTTTGGTTAATATGTGTGAGGGAGAGAGAGCAAGACAGCGCTTAGTGTGGAGATGGTGAAGTCTTGTTTACACTTTCGCCTGGCTCCGAAGTGAGAGAGTGCGCGCGCGCGACCGGGTCTCTCTCTCTCTGCTCGTTCTTTCAGTTAAACATGTGCCCGGTCACAAGCGCAGCAGTTCATCTACATTACTCACCGAATTTAATGCAGGAAAAACCCTGTTTATGCAAACAGGAAACAGCATAATTTGTCTCGTTTAGTAAAATAAAGCCAAGCTTTAGATCGTCTTTTCCCCTCCATGTTTACCTCCTCTGCTCAAATCGCTTTGCATCACGAATGATGCACAGATGCGTATAGGACGTCACGCTATGGTGCCCAATAAAGGACAAAAGGGAAAGTTGAGTTCGCGGTCTGTAGTGTATATTAAGGCTGGGACTCGGAGCAGGAGCATCGATAAGAGGAATCGTTAACGTCGAGGGCCTATAGACCCAGCTCAGCTCCCAACCCAACTTTGAGAATAGATTAACGGCAATATTTTTTTATCGCCCGATAAGAGTCTCACGTTAACGCAGCACGTTAACGCCGATAACGGCCCACCCCTAGTTCTTTGTCAAATCTGTTTGTGCGTTATTCGAGAATAGTTGAGTTTATGAAAAAGTTTTTGCCATCACAGTCTGAAGAGGATCTGAGCCAATTTTGGTGAAATCGGATGAACACTAGTTTGAAAAAGTAGTTTTTTTATATATATAAGTGGAAGAACATTTTCAGGCTCAATTGTCTTGAGGAAAGGAATCAGGGGGAAAATAATTTTGTTTCTAGTCTTTACGGTTCAAAAGTTATTAGCATAATGTTAAACGTAGTGCAACTTTAGACAGTTATAGGGATTGAATTAGAGACTCCAAAATTGCTGTGGTTAATGATGAGATTATGCTCTATTTGCTTGCCAAAATTCATAATTTCCCCGCAAGCGGTTCTATGGACTGCCATGGGTTGCAATAGGTTTTGTATTGTACAGATACAAAAGGTTCCAACACACCTTCGGGGCAATAATGAATGTTTCATAAGCAGCAAATCACCATATTAGAATGATTTCTGAAGGATCATGTGACTCTGAAGACTGGAGTTGTGATACTGAAAATTCAGCTTTGCATCACAGGAATAAATTACACTTAAGTTTAAAAATACATTAAAACCCCTATTTTAAATTGTAATAATAGTTCGCAATATTACTGTTTTTCTATATTTTTGATCAAACAACACATGCTTATTGAGAATAAGATGAGAATAATAACTTATTAAAAATACAAAATCAAACCAAACTTTTGAGTGGTAGTGTATATAAATAAGATTATAATTAGATTATACGAATATATTTTTGAAAGAGTGTAGTTTAGTTCACATGCTTTGACATGTTGAGCTGCGGCACTCATACGGGCAACGCCAGTTCGAATTTGGCTCTACTATTTCCTGATCCCCACCCTCAATCACTTCCCATCCTCTTTTGACTGTCATGCCTGATAAAAAGGCCAACCAACCACCGACAGCATCTGGCTTGCCTTCTGTAGAGCTCAGTTTTGGCACAGTTGCTGCTGTGGATGATTCGAGGCATTCCTGGGCCTGGATGATGATGGGGGAGATGGTAACGGGTCGGTTTCAGCGTGCGAGTCATCAGGGTGCACTGTTAGCTGCCGGCACTATGATATGGTCAGTACTTTATCAAGCCCCAGAGAGAAACCTCCCCCTGACTCTTATCACTGCATCACAGTGTAGCAGTAAACACAGCGTGTGTCACATGGGTTAAACAGGAGCACGTGGGTGGGCGGCAGAAGGGGCTTCTTCAGCTCACCTTCTTTCACAGCCAGCATGCACTCCGGCACCAGGTTTGTTTGACGATCCACAATAGTGATTGTGCACTTTTCTTAAAGGGATGGTTCACCCAAAATGATCATTCTGTCAGTGTTTACTCACCCTCATGTCGTTCCAAACCTGCATGACTTTCTTTCTTCAGCAGAATACAACATAAGATAGTCTGAAGAATGTTGGGAACCAAAGTTAGTTTTGGTGACCATTGTATGGAGTATGGACAAATTAACACTGAGACATTTCTGAGACTGAGACAAAAAAAATTATTTTATGTTCCACAGAAAAAGAGAAAGTCAAACAGTTAGGGAACGAAATTAGTAAATGATGACTATTTGTTTGGCATAAATGACAATGCAAATTTTAAACTAGCCTTTATTTTTTTTTTTAAATAACTATTTCTATGAAATGTTTTTGGTGATTACACTAAATTATTAAATTGGCAGTGGAAATATGCAATAACCAAATTTACTAACTGCTCGCTCCAGCGCAAACCCTCTTTTGGCGTTAAAAAATACTGTCAGGATTTACTAAAGATGCACAGTGAAAAATTATCGCTGAAAAGGCATGGACAGTCAATTTTGCGGATGACCTTATTGAATATGCATTTGTAGGAGTTTCCTTTTCAGATGCAAAATTTATGGGAGGAGAGTTTTTAAATGAATCACACAAGGTGGTTTACTAAGGTTTGCGCTAGTCAATTTACTGGTATTTGCGCCATTATTTACCAACCAAAAAGCAAATCTTAAACCAGATGCCACCTGGTAGATTGCATTGGTCATTATGGAAATGATCCGCTGTGTCTGTTTTCTTTAATGTGCGCGTTGTAAGTAGATCACACACAGAACTTTCCACTCCCATCAAGGCTGCTTTACAATTGTACTCTCACGCTAATTTGCCGTTTAGTAAATCTGCCCAATTTTGTTACATATTGCATTTTATTTTAAGTACTTTTTCCTATTTTGGCCAGTAATTTAGATTTTTCCTTGCACTGATAAAAAAAAAATCCACTGGCCCCACTTAAAAAATAAAGTACATTTTAGGTTTTTAGCATATTTTATGTTCTAGAGATAGATGACTACATCTGACTACATGCATAATACTTTAGTCAAAAAGGTCTATGTGTGGAATCTTTTCAAGAATGCGCAACATTTGGCCTAAAACAGCAGAAGTTTAAAAACATCATACTTTTGACATGTTGATTAGAAGGTTTATCGTTTGTAAATTTGATGACCACAGATCGCAGTCTAGAGCTGATTTGACTAGATTATAACTTGGCTTCTCTCATAACAGAATAGAGGACATGACCGCCACCGGCAGACCGAAGGGTTCACAGGAAGCCAACTAGTATGACACCCACATTAAAGTTACTGTGCAGAGACATAATCAAATTATCCAATTAGGAGGAACAGCTAAATGCCCCAAAACACAAGCACTCTCATCAGTGTACCAGTGCATTGTGCAAGCAGCTTTACAGCCAACATTCAAACACACTCAATTAAAGTGTCTGTTTCTCAACTTATTTAGCATTACGAAGTCTGATTCATTCTAGTCAAATGATTGATTCTGATGATTCATGTAAATAAATTGTTTCCCAATTCACTGACTCACATAAGCCAATGCAATGCAAAAAAAAAACCACACACACTCAGTGTTACGCAAGTTCTAGCTAACAAGATGCACAATTCCCACAAGAGATTTAGGGTCAAGACAATCTAAAACAAAAAATATCAAATTAACTGATGTCACGATGTCCTATTTTATGAGCTATTTTATATTCTTTGGTTGTTTTATGATAAACAGGCAACGGTTCCTTTAAAACAATATTGTTTTGATCATGTAAGGTTCTTTCATGCCTTGATAGTCAGGTAGATATTGAGCACAGAGTGTGCTGAGATAAATGAGTGTAAATATGATGATGAGAGGGTGGAGGATAAGTAGGACATGGGGGTTAGATAAGGACACACACACTCCAGAACTCACACACACACACACACACCAGGACATCAGGACTACAACAACAAATTCAGAATACAAGCTAGAAGAAATTAAAATGGATTTTGACTTGGAACTTATTGACCATGTTTTACATGCACATTATTATCCAATTCAGGTTCATATTCTAATTTAAAAAAAGCGATTGAAATGCTTCTGTGTAATCCAGGTAATTGGCATATTCTCAATAAACTAGTGCCAAATTAATAACACATAAGAGTGTGATGAATTACATAATGTAGGTCACAAGACTCCGAAGAAAAAAGAAGAAGAAAAAAGATTTATGAATGATTTTCAAATTCATTCTGCTGGTCATGAATAGAACCCAATGTTTATAAAACTCTCCTTCTCAATAGAATCTCCTTCTCAGTCTGGACATGCGCAGGTAGAAATGAATATTCACCCTTGTGTAAAAGAAGAGCAGTTCATTGTATTGAATGTGCACTTTTAGTGTACTTTCAATTTTAAAAGTAGATTTTTTAAAAACTGCACTTTCATGACTGTTTCTCAACAAACAGTACACTTTTTAAAAGTACATTTTGAAATAATGACAAATTAAAACTTTTCCTTTAAAGTACAGTTTAAATCATTGTTTTAATAATCCTTTGACGTGCTTTAAAGAAGTACACTTGTTAGGATGTTATACGACTATAATAAAGCATATATGTAAAGTACTTGATTATAATTTTTACTTCAGTGTGTTATTAAATATTGCATTTAAAGTTAATATATTGTAAATGTTTCAGTAGAAATTACATTAAAATATTCACTATTTTACCATAAATGTCTGTCAGTATATTCAGTAGTACACTTTAACCATATTTCATAGACAATGGAATTATAAAACTGCATTAATAATTTAATATGGACTACTACAAAAGTGGGTCAGAAAAGCACAAGTTCAGCTAAATGCATTTAATATAAATTTATATAAAACATTTTAATTTTATTCCAATTTAGCATCCAAAAACATTACATTCCTTCACACTTAAGTATATCCTTTTAAAATATATTATTTCAGAAAAGTACACTTAAAGTATATTAAAGTGTACTTGTTTAATATAGAGATGTCTACATGAACGTAATATTCAAAATTCTGATTAATGCAGTCATATGCCAGTTGTCTTATTCAGATTTCTAGAAACCAGAATATTGAATTAATCTAGCAGTGTCATTCGGGTTAATGCATTTATATTATACTTACATAATCAGCATATTACCAAATTCTGATTAATACATGCATTTGTCACCAGAATATTGGTGTCATCTGTACCTACAATTTCCAAAATATTTCCATCTGCAATTTATGTCAGTGTTGTGTGGAAGGAAATGTTGGAATTGCATACTTCACTGCAGAAAGTGCTGATACAATGTTGATACCTCATTTTCTCTGTACACCTCTTCTATTAACCTGCAATTTTTCCCAGCCAAAGACTAAGTAGTATCTTAACAAAAGTGAGAAATAATTCCATTGCTCAATAGCAAACATTTCATATTTGAGTCTATACAAGAGTTTGTGAATCATACCTCATGTTGCTGAGGCAATAATTCCATGCTGGAGTTTTCAAGGCCATTTTTTTGTCTAAAAATGTTTTTCTATTTTTTTTTTCTAACATCTAAATGCGCCCACTTATGTCAAACAGGTCAACTGAATCAAATCACTGAAATGAATACACTGTTATTACATACAAACAGTATGATTTTAACATTTTCTTAAATCGATATTTCAATCAAAACTTGTCATCATGTACTCAAAACATGACATTCTTACTTCAGAGGAAAACAAAAGAAGAAATTTTTTTGCCCATACAATGAAAGTCAGATGTCACTAAACTTTTGGCTATTAATCAAATCTTTTGTGTTCCACAGAATAAAGAAACGTTTCGTAAGACATATGGGTGAGTAAATGAAAAAATTTAAATTTTTGGGTGAAATATCTTTTTTTTTTTTTAAAAGAGGAGTGTTTGTTTGCTCATGCAAGACTCATAACTACAATTCTAGAGTGTTGTGGATGGTTGCTAGGGCACTGCTATGCAGTTGCTAAGGCACAGTAGTTTCCAGATTTTTGCTATATGGTTAGGTGGGTGGTCGGTTACTCATCTTGACAGTTTATTTTGCATTATTACATGGTTTGGTTGAATTCTTCGAATGTAGAATGCGGTCTGTTATTTCTTGATAACAGACCGCTGCTAAGTATAACACACCGTTGCCATGAAAAACAGAGCGTTGCCATGGACACAGTTCTGTTCACTCTGGAGCAATACAATTGTTTTTAAATCAATAAACTCCTTTTTAAATCAATATGTTGTGTCAAATTATTGATTTCTTTGGTAGGTAGCCATGTAATAAGCGGGATAATGTAGAGCGAGACGGTTGTTCTATCGAATACAACTCCCTTCAGGCTGTATTCACTATAACAACCGCCTCGCTCTAAATTATCCCTTACATAATGACAGGCTTAGAGAATCGAGAATGATCTATTATTATATTATAAAAATACAGTAACACTTTACAATGCGGGTGCACTAATATGCATTAATATATGCTTAACTAATGCACAGATAAACATGAGTTAATGTATGACTCATGAAGAACTAAACCATTCATTTATTATTACCACATCAGCAACTAATAAAGTCTATCAGATTAATAGATTAAGGAATATATGAATCGCTATTAATTAAATGTGTCATCATGTATTAATTCAATAAGAACATATAGTATTAACTAATAGTGTAAATTAATGTGTTAATTACCACAATGGGTAGAATATATGTATTTCAACTTTCAGTTGTCTGATTTAATTAATCATTAGCAAACGATTTGCAAATATATCATTATACTATACATTTACTTGTTGAGGCATATGACTAATAACTCCTTGATAGGTAATATGTCATTACGGTAATGGTTATGGTTGACATACTCCATTTTTTCAGCTTTTTCTTCACCCACATTCAAACTTACCCACATTCAATTCATTTTGATAAGGAAGGAATGCATGAAGCTAGAATAAAACGTTTTTTGTTTGTTTTTTAAAAGCAGAGGCTTAGTTCTTTTTTGTGATATCTTGCATGTTCAGATATTCATACAACAAAATACATTTTTGTGAAAATGATCAAAAATCCTGGCGCTGGCTGCCAACTTTAAAAAAAAATGCTGGAGGGGAAAGAGTTAATAAACACTATAAGTTAACACTATTAAGGAATTACTAATGATGACACAAATAATAGTGATTCCTTAATCTATTAATCTGATAGACTTTATTAGTTGCTGATGTGGTAATCATTAATGAATGGTTTAGTTCTTCATGAGTCATACATTGACTCATGTTTATCTGTGCATTAGTTAAAAGCTAAGTTATGGCTCGTTTCCACCGAATGCTATGTTACGCAATTATTTCCGTTTCGATTGTCAGAAGTTGGCACAAAAATACTGAACTGTACCACTTTTTTGGGACCCTTCTGTTGGGGAACCTAGCACAGTAGTCCGGCCCCTAAAGGGTGGAGCTAGACTCCCTGCATAGCGTTGATTGGTTGACAGAGATTCGTCATTTGCGCGTGCTAAAGGGGAATGACCATAGACATAATAAATACATAGACGCCCTATTGGCCGCTGGAGCGTACGTCAACGGCGCCGCCATATTGCGGAGGGCAACTTTTGCCATACCTCTCATTACGGGAATTGAGAAAAATGCCTGCTTCGTGTGCTGCTTGGGGCTGTACAAATCGCCACACAATTGAAAACAGGTCTCGGGTATTTATTTATTATGTTTATGGGAATGACAACACAAGAGGCGCCATTTTTTTAATATACAGTTGAATTTTAATATACCGTTGCAACACAATGTTTTTTTTTGCCTTTTGTCGGCCACATGCCGAGAAGCAAGAACAAGATCTGCTGTATGTCCTCCATTGTTGTTTACTGTGTCGCTTTCTTCTTCGCATGAGAATGACATTGATCGCTACTTTCCGGCATACACCACGCCTATCAAAAAGGGAACTGTTGGTGGTGGAAACGCAAGCCGGATGATCAGGGTTTACCGTCCCGAATCATACTTTACTGTATACTGTACTGTACTGTACCACTCGGTGGAAACAAGCCATTAATGCACCCATATTGTAAAGCGTTACCAAAAATACATCTATCTATCTATCTATCTATCTATCTATCTATCTATCAGTTTTTCACTTGCTGTGGCGTCTTTGCCTCAAGCTCCCCATAATGTCTGACCCTGACCTCATGTCAGTACCTATAAAGTGGATGAATGCATAAGAGGCAATACTCTGTGCTGGTGATATTGTGTTTGTCTGGTACGAGCACGCGCTACTCTCTCCGGGAGGGGCATGAGAGATGCCATGTGGCTGGAACACGCTGTTCCCTCTGCTTTATCATCTGCCACGTTGTGCCGAGATCGAATGGTTTCTATGCGTACGAGAATGAAACCAAGGTCCGTCTCTGAAAGCACTGGTTTAGAGATAGAGAGAAAGCTGGGCATGGATACCCACACTCTCTCTCCTGCAGTATTAACATGCTACGTGTCTTGTTTCCAGGGCAACAGTGAGAGAAATATTTTGGCCAACTAAAAAGTAAAGGGTCTGATAAAGCTCGGGAGAGGAGACGGAGAGGAAAAATAACTAATGGGAGGGTTGATTAAGGACAATAAAAGCACTAGCGAGAAGAGGAGGGAGTTGTGTGTCCACTGTGGAATAGAGTCGTGAGACAAGACTCATTCTAATGCAATGGGAAATGCTGCAACTTTTTTTTTTAAACTGGCTTCATCACTTTAAATTTACATCACCTTGCTGTAACTGGTTCGACGTATTTCTAAAAAAATCCTAATAGTGCTCTCACTCTAAAATTACCTAAATATTAGGGCTGCAACAACTAATTAATAATGATAATAAACATAATAAATAATTAATATCAGTTTTGAGTGCATTCAGATATATAGCAACACGCTGATAACTATCAGCTTATAATAAAGACACCATAATACAGGTAATCTGTGTTTACATGCATATTTTATCCGGTTTTGATGTCAAAACCCTAAACATGTACACACTGAAATAGCCACTAGAATTAAGACTTTATTCATGGTTTTGGCCTAAAAGCTACTGTATGTGTGACCTTTGCACGATTAAAAAAACGTTTAAGGCATTTTCATGACCTTAAACCTGGTGTTATTGTGTATAAACACTAAATTGTAAACACGTTCATTAATATTAATGTTTTATTTATATAGCGCCTTTCAAGAACCCAATGACACCATACATTATGTTAAGAGATACAGATATACAGTCAGGATACAACAAGATGAACAGGCAGACAGACAGTAATCATAAAACATATGAGACAATAACCAACGTAAGCATGGATCTAAAATTGAAAGATAATAACAAAACATAATGTAAAGAGTTTTTAGATCAGTTAATTGATTAGTCAGGTATGTACTTGGGGTTTATATTGTAATGTTTATATATTAAACATTACTTTCACAAAATGTACATTGCATATTTATGTATTTTGTTTTGTGGAATAACATGATTTTGATCAATGATGGAATTTAGTTTATTTCCACTACCGTTCAAAGGATTGGAGTCAGTAAGATTTTTTCCCCAAGAAATTAATATTTTCATTTAGCAAGGACACATTAATATGATCAGAAGTGACCGTAAAAACATTTATAAATAAGCATCACGATTACCACAAAAATACTAAGCAGCACAACTGTTCTCTGCATTGATAAATGTTTCTTGAGCAGAAAATCAGCATATTAGAATGATTTCTGAAGGATCATGTGACATTTGAGCTTTGTGACACAGAAATTAATGGCATTTTAAAATATATTAAAATAGAAAAGAAATTGTAATATTTCACAGAACTGTTACTGTTTCTACACTACTTTTTATCAAATAAATACAGCCTTGGTGAGCATAAGTGACATCTTTCAAAAACATTACAAATCTTTTTTCCCCCCACCACTTTATTTGATCTAATCGAACAGATGGAGAAATTAATCATTTGAAACCTCAAACATTGCTAAGATGTTTCTGTAAATGCCTATTTCACAAATCATTGCACGAAATTACACATTGAATCATTGTTTGAAGGATAGCATTGAACAAGATGAACAAACAAACAAACAAATAAACAAAAGATCAACCGATTATCAGAAGTTGCAGCACCACTAAATCTCAAACCTCAACCGTTCTTGCAAGATGTTTTCATGACCCACTTGCAAAAGTATGTGAACACCGCAGTGCTTGCGTTCCCATTCCACGGGTTGAGCTACGACATTTATCCTTCAGACGTAAACATATGACTGAACACGTGTAAAGTCGCACGTCAACACATGGACTTCATAAACGGCAAACGGTTTCCTATATGTCATAATGTACATAATGTCTTAAAAGCCGCAATGAGAGGAAAAGACTCAAAACTAATCCAGTGTTCCCCTCGCCGCAGATTAAAAACTATTCCCTGCAGATTAAGGCTGGCGTGAGGACAGTGACTGCAGTGTGACCGATCTGACCCACTGAACAGAAGCCTCTCCTCACTCAATCACACTGCAGTAAAGCCATGCTAACACTGTCCTGTCCGGAGATTCACTAAAAGGTCATCTGGTTTCTGACCACTATAGCAATGGACAGGCTGTGATTACAATAAGAATGTCCACATGGTCCTGAGCTGTAGTCTTGACACTCCAGCAGCAAGAAAACTAATGTGCATTCAGAGACTCAATAAGCTACATACAAGACTTCATTTAAATTATTAATGATTAAATGACTTAATAGCTAAATTATTTGAAAAAGTTCAGCTAGAATGGAGAATATTACTGGTCAAAAGTTTGGAATAATGCAAATTTTGAAATGTTTTTGAAAGAATCTCTTCTGAATGCTCACTGTTTCAGTTTTCTATTTTATTATATGTTAAAATGTAATTTATACCTGTGACGCAAAGCTGAATTTTCAGCATTATTACTCCAGTCTTCAGTGTCACATGATCCTTCAGAAATCATTCTAATATGATGATTTGCTGCTTAATTGCTATCAGTTATTATTGGAGCTCAATTATTAATAATGTTTCTTATTATTATCATCAGTGTTGGAAACATGGTTTTTGCTGTTTAATTATGTGGAATCTGTGACTTTTTCAGGATTTGATTTGAATAGAATTGAATTTCTATTCAGATTTTAAATTGAATAGGAAGTTCAAAAGAACCGCATTTCTGTTTTCTCTTTTGTATCTTATACTTACCACAAACTTTTGAATGGTACTGTATCATATTTTCCACAGAAGTATGAAGCAGCACTGTTTTCAACATGGATGATAATTAGAAAATGTCTCTTGAGCAGCAAATCATTTAGACTGGAGAATCATGTGACACTGAAGACTGGAGTAACAATGATGGAAATTCAGCTTTACCATCACAGGATTAAATTACATTTTAAATTATATTCAAATAGACAACAGTTCTTTTAAATTGCAATCGTATTTCACAATATTACTGTTTGTACTGTATTTTTGATCCAATAAAAGCAGTCTTGTTGATGAGAGACTTATTTCTAAAACGGGAGTGTACATGATTTCGTTGTGTGGAAAATACCACAGCGGGACGATCTCATACTATTGGACTCTGGTTTGACCTGGCAAGCTCAAATAACCAAACCTGCGTCATATGGGCCGCTTTGCTCTGACGCGCTGACAGGACTGATGTGGCACCCTGCTCAGATACGGGTCAATGTTCACACTAACTGAGCAATGACATTATTCCTTACATGTCTGTAATATCAGAAAGTCATACTTTTTCTCAGACCAACCTGGCAATACATTTTTAAGATCCAGGGTCTGGTTTTGTAAATAAATACGTAAATACGTCTGATAAGCTCTGATACTGTCTCACGCACACAATGAACACTCGGTATACAAGCACGCACACAAGCACTGCACCTTATAGTGACAGTAAGAATATGTTGTTTGTATATGGGCTGGAGATAGAGACTGACGGAGGAGTCTTCAAAGCCAGAGAAACACTGATCTGGTATCTGATAAAACGGCATTTCTCAGGCTGCTAGTTGAGAACAGTGGCAATGTGAGAAACACAAAACAGACAGAAAATATTTTGTCTGATACACCCAACCACAACTTCCTGAATGCAGGTTTGCATTGCTGGTGACAGTGCTTGCCAGTTTGGACCTTAAAGCTATAGCATATAGGCCTACTGATACTAACATATTGAAAAAGGGGAAACCGGGGAAAGTTGTCACACGTTGATGTTGACTAGATTTCAGTAACTATGAACGCATAGCGGAATTTCAATGAAATTTCATCCAGCAAAAAAGGTTCCTTGTCAATAGTGTGCAGTGGTGCACGAAGAACCGTTCACACAGAAGTCATTACTGAAGTACTGTCTTTATAAAGTTTATTATTATTAAATTCTCTGTACACTTACAAAGTTCTCAGTGCTTCGGTTTGTATGTAGAGACCCTCATTAAGCTACCGTGTTAGTGTGGGGCTATTTTGAGCCTTGTTAGTGGTATTAACTAGCGATCTCTTTTTACTTATTATATGCCCCATATACTAGCGTTATAAGCTAAACAGTTTTTAGAGATAAAACTCTTTACACTCGATTATCATGAAAACAAATCCCAGAGAACAGTCGACTCGGTACCGCTGTGTTTTTACACCCCAGGTTCATTTTGCGCCGGAGTTCTCCTTTAAGGTTTGTGCTGCCTATACGGATTTTGACATTCCGAAATTTCACTGGTACCATACAGGTCCAAACAAACCCAAAAATGAAAGTTCTGCCATCATTTACTCACCCTTGTGTAATTCCAAACCTGTATGAGTTTATTTATTCTGCTGAAGACATATTTTTGGAATATTCTGTTTTGGTTACCATTGACTTAAAAAAAATCTTTAATGTTCCACAAAACACTATATAAAAAAAAGGTTACAAAAAGGGATCCAAAAAAGGCGCTAAGGTTCCATAGCGATGTAATACAAGAAACATTTTGAGTTCCCCAAAGAATGTTTCTGTTAACAGTTCTGAAAATAACCACGTTGTCTTAGTAAGAAGAATATTTCAATAATCTGAATAACCCTTTTCCACTGCAAAGAATCTTTCGTGCAATGAATTGCAGTTCCAATTCATGGAACCATTCCAAATAAGGAACCTCTATTTAAAGAGTGAAGACAGAAAGTCATACAGTTTTGGAAACGACATTAGGGTGAGTAGATGCAAACATAATTAAAAACATAAAGTGTGCGAGTACAAATTTGCAAGCACTCACCTTTGTGCGGCCATTGATGACATAATCCCCCAGCTGCCCACTGGCCGCACTGCGCATGATGGCCTCATCGATGTGAGCCATGAGGACTCCGATGTTCTCGCAGCCCGGCTCGTTGCCTTCGACCCAGGCAATCTGGTCTCCACGGATGTTCTTAGAGGGGATGCTCTTTTGGCTGACTAACTGGCCACCTCTGAACTTTCCGCTGTGATTTAGTGTCACCACTTCCTCCAGAACCCTACCGCCCAGTCGATCGCCCAGGAAGGCATCTTTGACGCAAATGCCGTAGTACTTCATACAGGGAACTATGTACTGCTGAGCCATGTGCTCTGGGGACCAGCCTGCACTGGTGGCCACCACAGGTGGCACCAATCGAAACTCGGCCTGCCCCGGGGCCGCATGGTTCATTACAGCTTTCTGCCCGTTGTGATGGACCCAACTGGGGGATGACAGGGAGCTGTTGTTGTGTTGGTGATTGGCTGCAAGGGGAGCAACAGCCTGTGTGCTTTTACTTGAGTCTGTTCTAAGGCCCATTTCAAACCTCCTCCTTTTGCATTCAAGTGAAGGAGAGTCCAATCCATTGGGTGTTTCCGAGGAGCCCGTTCCGGGACAACCACTATGGGCCCCGAAGTCTCTGTTTTCCTCATCTTTTCTCCTCTGGTGATGGAGTTGTCTGAATCGCACATCTCCAAAAGGTCTTTTTGAAGTCCTGTCCAAAGTCCTATCCCCGTGAGAAGCGAGGCCCCCATGGGGGGTCTCCACCAGTCCATTCAGATGCAAACACCCGCTTTGCTTCTGCGCAGGGACATCATTATAACTTCCTTCAGCTGTAGGTGAAGGGGACACCGCTCCTCCACCATTATAGAAAGGCAACCCACTCTTTAACTCCTTCAAAAGCGTGTCCCTGTGAGAAGCGAGGCCCCCATTGGGAGTCTCCACCAGTCCATTCAGATGTAAACACCCGCTTTGCTTCTGAGCAGGGACATCATTATAACTTCCTTCAGCTGTAGGTGAAGGGGACACCGCTCCTCCACCATTATATAAAGGTAACCCACTCTTTAACTCCTTCAAAAGCGTGACCCTGGATCCAGATCTAGACGCATGTCCAGCCAGCAGTTCCTCCGCAGTGGTCGCGTTCAGACCCATTATATTTACAGCGCGAGACTCACAACAGCTACTGGTGACTCTCTCTTGCGGTGAACAGATACTCTCGCGCCCGTGTGCTTTTAAAAGGTCCGTGTTTTCCAGTCTCTCCATGTCATGACGTCTACTCCTGGATGCTCACGTAGCTCACGTCCAATCCTCATTTTCTGCAGAATCGGCTCTGTTCATGCCTGCCTAGTGGCGCTGTTTTAAACGTCCACAGTTCAACACGAATACGGTGCTTTCCTTAGTTGTTTAATACAGAATGGACCATTAACTATTTTCCATGGCTGTTTATTCCCAGAACACGGGGTTATGAGCGTCTGAAGACAGAGATTAACAATGGTCAAATCACTTAAACATTTATAGACACGTTAAAACGGACTGTATATCGTAAATCTGCCCAGTCACACTCTATAATTTTAATGGTTAGGCCTAGCTATATGTCAACCACATGTATTATGGAAAAATTAAACGTGGTAGGCTATAGCTTAATGAAACAATGAATACAATTAATTCGGTTGAAGTATTCGAATGAACAGAAATCCATTTATCTTCAGAACAAAGTCCAGACATTCTTCATAAACTTACCTAAAATAAAAGCGATCAATTAAATAATGACGTGTAGACTATATAATTGGCTAGCCTACTACAAATGAAAAATACTAAAATAATTATAGGCTAAACAAGATATGATTAAAATGGTTTAATACAATTTAATGAA
This sequence comes from Siphateles boraxobius, assembly GCF_051911475.1. Classification (NCBI taxonomy): domain Eukaryota; kingdom Metazoa; phylum Chordata; class Actinopteri; order Cypriniformes; family Leuciscidae; genus Siphateles; species Siphateles boraxobius. Next base: position 33,429,192 of record NW_027509186.1, on the reverse strand, counting down.
ATAAATGTATAGATGAAAAACAGGATAAAATCTACTCTAAGTAGTGTTCTTTAAAATATGGCTCATATAGCCTGTAAATCTTTATTTTATTATACACTATTCAGGCTACTGAATAAACGGACAAATGGCGACAAAGTTTAAACGCCAAAAGCTTAATATAACGCTCTACAATATAGTTTTAACCAAAATAATAATAATAAAAACTATTTTTCAGCTGTAAGTGAAAAGAATATTAAACCAGGGAAATGATCGGGCATCCAATTCATTAGTTTAATACTTAAATATGTAAGCTTGTAGTCTATATACCACCAATCAAAGCTGTTAAATATATAAGCCGTCTGTTCATAAAGTTATCAATCAAGACCTTAAATACAAAGGCTGAAACGAAAATGAAAAATAGGCGTAGGATATTTTAGACTACTTACCTCTAAATGATAAAGTCACTATAGACCAGCCGCGATTGTAATGAATTTCCGGTGTTCTCTCGTCCATATCAAACATAAGCTCATTTCAGATGATACAAATAATTAAACCAACGTTTTCACAGACAACACTGTAATTTCTGCCCATACAATCCTTGCTGAACAAAGAGTAAGTAGGCTTCGTATCTGATTTAACACTGTGCGGGTAGCGAAATTACACAATCTACTATGGCCGAAACCTGACTAATTAATATTAATTTACGATGCTCTTGAAGCATCCAATCAGGCAACCTAATTAATATTCATGGTCCAAGTTTTCGCCATAGTAGGATTAGTAAACTCGTTTCCGGGTGTGATAGCGCGCCCCTCCCTCGCCTTCACTCTCTCCATGAGCCGCTCTGTCACTTACACGTGCGCACATTCGCATCACGTGACCCTGAGCTCCACAATAACAACAGTGGCTCATAATTGTGTAAATCGATAAATGGACATATAGCCGCAATAAGTATGAAATTATTATTTGTATAGAGGATAAATTATAACAATTTCTGTTTGAATTATTATCATGGAGCATTAGTTTATGGACATTTATTTGGACAATGTTATGTCCCCCTTTTATTTTTTTAATTTTTTTATTTATTTATTTATTTTAAGTCTATTCTTTTAGGGCATTGAAATGTAAAGTCGATGTCCATAACTTGTAAAACTCTTGGACGTATTTTAAAGAGTCGTGAGCTTCACATACTTCTGAAAATCCAGCATTTAGTTGATAATGATAAGCATTCATAGTCAAAGTTGTGAACACAATGGCTTTCTTCTTCCATGAGGGGTTTTGGTGTCACAACGGCCATAAAAGAACGCAACACACGTGTCAGATGACATTTTCAAAATTCCGAAGTGTTTCCAATTTTGTGTGCCATATTAAAGTCTCTTTAAGGCAAGAAATTTAACTCGGCGGCCATATTTGAAACGCCTCTCTGGCAGCCGTTTCAGTCACGCAAGTACAGCTCCTATCTCTTTGAATGGGGAAACATCAAATTCTCCAAAGGTGTTCACCAAGCTTATGATTAAATTTCATATTTGAAATCACCAATTAATACACACAACTGTTTAAGGCATTTACTTTCTATACGCTTAAATCATCACAAAATCCCCCGGCATTTTTCAGGCTGGACCAGCCAATGTACATGTGCAACAACCGGAGCTTCGAACAGCAGCTGCAGTGACGCAATGACTTTACTAATTGGTGATTGGCTCTTTTATTTAGAAGGCGGGACTTTTTCCGCCATATTGCACGTTGCACTTGCTCAACTGTAAAAGCTCACCAAGTTCGTCAAGTCTGAAAAGCAGTTATAGGCATTATGAAAAACAAAACACACACACACACACACACACACACACACACACACACACACACACACACACACACACACACACACACACACACACACACACACACACACACACACACACACACACACACACCCACCCACCAATGCAGGTCATCATCACTCTCTCTAGAGTGTTTGAGATATAAATATAAACTCCAAGAACAAACCCTTTTATCAAATGTTGTTATGTAATTGGTCATATTGGTAAACAGTAAAACAGAATAAACAGCCTGGAAGCAATAGAAACAAATTATTAAAATCCATGTATACGCAACAGACGAAAGAGATGTGCACTTAACTATAACAGTAGCTAAAATATCATACATTTCTAAAAAAAAACAAAAAAACATATGGGCATTTTCAGACATTTTAAGTAGTAAACTTTAAGTTAGCTATACTTTTCATTGATAACTGTCTAAATGCTTTTATTGGTTATGATTTGGTCTATTGGGCATATTATCTGTTTTCAAGTTTGTTCATGCTAATAAAAGACATGGTCATGGTGAAGCAAACAGATATGAAGGACATGTCATTATATTGTTTGTTTGCCTGTTTTCTGACACGCACTTATCTTCAAGCTGTTATAGTGGGATACAAAACCAATGCCAAGGTCATGGCTCTCTTGCAGCTGGACGCTGAAGAGTGCAGGATGCACGTCTACATTTTCACTCAACCGTTAAGTTGGAATATAATTTTAATACATCTTATTAATATTTTTTGTTATTTGCATTAGCCTTTAAGCACATTAAACTGCTTGTGAAAGTGTAGCTCTTTTCCCAGTTTGAAATGCAATATATATATATAGTTTAGAGAAAAACATTTCATAAATAAAAATAAGATTAAAAAGGTAAAAATGACATTAACCCTTTCATGCATGAATTATGAAAACCTCAGTCGGGATTTTTTCCCTTTATGTGTTTTTATTGCACTTATCAGAACATGAGGATGTGATTCCATCAAAGATCTGTTGAAGGTACAACTCTGTAGAAAACGCTGATGCTCCCTCCAGTCCAGAGTATATGTTTGTATAAGTTAGTAACATGCATTGTGTAATCATATGACTTTTTGATGTAACGAGTAAAGTATTGCATTACAAGTTAGTAACATGCATTGTGTAATCATGTTACTTTTTGATGTAACGAGTAAAGTATTGCATTACAAGTTAGTAACATGCATTGTGTAATCAGATTACTTTTTTGATCTAACAAGTAAAACAATGCATTACAAGTGACATGCATTGCGTAATCAGATTACTTTTTTGATGTAATGAGTAAATTAACACATTACAAGTAACATGTATTATGTAATCAGATTACTTTTTGATGTAACGAGTAAAGCAATGTATTACAAGTAATATGCATTGTGTAATCAGATTACTTTTTTGATGCAAAGAGTAAAGTAACACATTAAAAGTAACATGCGTTATGCAATCAGTTTACTTTTTTGATATTACGAGTAAAGTAACATTACAAGTAACGTGCATTTTTGACGTAACTGTAAATTACATTCTAATAACACAAATACATTTATTTACTACAAAAAAGTTAATGCAGATTATGTATTTTCAAGAACAACAGTCACAGTAATAGTATGAATTTAAGATAGATATTAAATATAGCTAGTGATGAGTACAATTAATGCTTTCTGTACACCTAAAGACTTTGAAAAGATTTAGAAAAGACTTTATAAAATTATCAGCTCACATCTAAAGACTTGGGTTCACAGTTTTTAGTCGCAGACTAAAGACTTGCGATAATATCAAACATGTTTGATATGAAAGACTAGAGAAAGACTGGCATAAATCGGGTCGCCGACTGCAGATTATCACCTCACATTTAACGATCGAGACGACGGGAGCGCGCCGAGACTCCAGTAAGATTCCTAAAGACTGCCGGTCTTTAGTCTGGGACTGTGAAAATCCTTTGGTGTACACCCGGCATTAGTTGACAGATGATGAATTAGAATTTCCTACCAATCTAAAATCAATACTTGTAAAATTTAACATTGAATTTGTTATGACTCCTTATGCCGGGTGTACACCAAAGGATTTTCACAGTCCCAGACTAAAGACCGGCTTTCGACAACAGAACCGGAAGAGAATACAATGCTGAATAAAGTCATCGTTTTTGTTATTTTTGGAACAAAATGTATTTTCGATGCTTAAAAAAATTCTAACTAACCCCTTGAGGTCACGTGGACTACTTTGAGGATTTCTTTATTGCCTTTCTGGACAAGGACAGTATACCGTACATAGAATACCTATGTATTCAATTGAGGGACAGAAAACTCTCGGACTACATCTAAAATATCTTTAACTGTTTTCCGAAGATGAACGGAGGTCTTACGGGCTTGGAACGACATGAGAGTGAGTCATTAATGACATAATTTTCATTTTTGGGTGAACTAACCCTTTAAACAAATCTTTGCAAAAACAGTCCCAAACAGTTGAAGGCATGCAAACTGCTGTTGACTATGTTAGTTCAACTCTTCAAGAAAAAAGGAGTGAGGAAAAGTTTGCAGAAGTGTTTGAGAAGGCAGTGTCAATGGTAGACTCCATGGGAATTGAACCTATTCAACTCCCTCATCAAAGAAATCCCCACAAAAGATTCACTGGCGGGGCTAGTCAGCATAAGCCAAAAACATCAGAGGAATACTATAGAATAGAATTTTTCAAGGTGTTGGACAGTTTGGGCACTCAGTTCAAGGAACGGTTTAACCAACCAGACTTACAGAAACTGAAACAGATCGAGAATGTTCTCCTCACTGGGCAGATGGATGATGTGATTGTACAGTATCCAGAAATAATATTTTGAAGGGATATTTAGGGATATTCTGAAGGTTCAGCTACCAATGTTTCTTTCAAAGTATACAATCACATCAAGTGATGAAGCTGCATGCATTCTGAAAGCAATGCCAAGTGAGGTGAGAGGCTTATTTGATGAGGTTGAGAAGCTTGTTAGTTTGTTGTTGGTCGTCCCTGTGGCCTCAGCTGAAGCTGAACGAAGCTTCAGTGCACTGACGAGACTGAAAACTTGGTTACGATCTACCATGTCTCAGCAGCGCCTTAATAATGTGACTGTATGTCATGTACATCAAGAGGCCCTTGACACAGTGGACCTTAACGATGTAGGCCAACAGTTTGTGTCTGTAAATGACAGACGTAGGCATCTGTTTGGAAAGTTTAGATAAAAGGAAGGAATCAAGAAAATGCAGTAAATTGTGGAAAGTAGCCATAATGCAGTTATAATTTTGGGTGCCAAATAGTAGAATAAAGATGTTTTTTTGCTTTGTTTTTTGGTTTATTATTATGCTTCAAAAGTTCTCAAAGTCTACCTCTTGCAACAGTGTTTTTTGTAAGTATAAATAGGCTACTGACGTACATAGTAAATTATGTTTGTTTGTTAAACCGTATGGTTGTTCAGCATTTCACATTCCCAGGTATTAACGTGAGTGTGAGTATTTGTTAGAGGTAAAAAAGTGTTTATAATAGAAAAAGGTTATTATATTTATTTATTTAGATTTGTTTTGCTCCACAAGTTCTGAAAGTACTTCCTTGTGACAGTATTTTTTGTTAGTGTAAATACTAATGTGCATATTAATTTATGTTAAATAAAATGTTTGGTTGTTCAGCATTACACAAGGTGGGGGGGGGGGGTGGGGGGGGGGGTGGGGGGGGGGGGGTGTCCCCACCAAAGCTGAGACCAAACCTACGCCCATGAGGACTCCTGGGATAGTAGGAATGCATGGATATTCCAGCATCTTCCGACTGGCCGTTGGCAATCTTGGTTTGGAGAAAAAAACATTTCACATACAATGGTTTGCCAATAGGTGGCAGTCTGATGCACTCGTTTCCACATGTGCAACTGTGCAATCACATGCATAAGAAAGAAATGGCTTTCTGAAAAGCTGTCAACTGTAGTCCAATTGTATGAAAGAGTTAAAACAATCAAATAAATGAGTAAAATAAAATTTGTTAAAACAAAATTAAATAAATAATACATCTTACAGTACAGTATTAGTACATTACAAAAAATACACGATAATGCAACTTAATAGAAACTAAATATTTTCCAAATCATGTATTTCAATAATATTATGTCATTCAGTATAAACGGTCTTTATACAAGTAACTATTTAAATTTTAGGATGGGGGTCCCTCGCACAAGGATGACCATATTTGGGGTCATTGGCATCTAATATCCACAAGAGGACAGTATTAATTAACAACACCAAGAAGGTCTATGATAGACAAACATGCAGTATGCATTATGCTTTTAGCTGAATTCCACTGTGAGCTACTCACTAAAAAAAAAAAGACCACTTTATGTTATTTTTTATGCACATAGATATCATACAACTTAATGACACCTAAAGAAATCAGACTGTACAGCAGGACTCATCTTGCACGGCATGCCTCTGTTCTGAATATGAACTTCTTGCTGATGGAGAATGTCTCTCTCTCTCTCTCTCTCTCTCTCTCTCTCTCTCTCTCTCTCTCTCTCTCTCTCTCTCTCTCTCTCTCTCTCTCTCTCTCTCTGTGTTTTTTTCCTGTCAAGTTGTACAGTTTAATACTACATAAAAACAAGTTTTAAACCTCATCTGAAATTCTTGTTATATGTTAACGGATAAGAATAGATGTTCAGAAGAGGATGAATAATTATAATGGCATTAAAATGATTAACAGAAATGTTATGTGGGTGCATGTCTTGAGCTCAGAGACAGTAATCAGAGGGTTTGAGCCCCAAGGAACCAAATCGCTACTGTTCCTTTCATTTCACTGCCGGTTGCTAATGCTTGTCATTTGATTTTTCATTAGATGGGTTCATAGCTCAGATGCAGTGCATGGGCAGGTCTGCCATGGGGATTTTGTCCCATGGAGCATTTGGGTAGCGCTGCTGCAAGTTCACCCCAAGGAGTTACATTGTTTGTGAGATTATGGTCTGGTGCACCACATTAGCTTTGTGTTTACAAGTGAACACATTATGTTGTGCAGAACTTTAACAATTAGAAGCTACAGCAAGAAGCAACAAAGAGGACAGTAAAGAGCCATATTTTTATAAATATTTTATCCTATGTGCATGACTCAATGTATGACACAATGTGTTTTACTCTCTCATGTTTTTAAACAGCAGTTAAATTGAATCTCAGATTCATGGATCTGTGAGTTTAAACTGGCCCCTCTATCTGAGACAATAAGTCATTGCACAGATGAAGACATGGCGACCTTGAAAACTAAGCAATTTATTAAGCAATGTCCAGCGATGCCTCTGTTGGCATGAATATGCTGCACAAGGGCTTTCCTTGTGTCAATAGACTATGTTCCTTCCACAGACTGTTAAAACCCAGTTTTGAAAATATTGCAAAACATTGCAGAAAAAAATGGGGTGTCAGTTGCATCTAAAAGATTACAAACAGAGAGCATAAATGCCACAAGTGGCATAAGATTTGAGTGTAATTCTCTGAAATGACCAGCAGAAGGCATCCAGTACTTGTACATCTTCGAACATTAAATATTACAACAGCGTTGAATTGAACACTCAGCGGATCCAAACAAACGGTAACAGCGTTTTCACTCAACCTTATTTCTGTGAAATGTTTATCTTAAAAAAAATCTTAAACAAATGACACTTGGTTTGATATTCTGTTATCTAACTTAATAACATTACTATTTAAGTGTGACTTAAGTCTTCAAATACGTGTTTGTAGCCACAAGAGTGCAAAAGATTCAAACTCGATGTGTGAAAAGTTTCCTCGGTAGACAATGCAGCCAATCGCTGCGAGGCAAGTGACGTCACGGAGATGAAAGGGAATTCTGCATCAAACACTCGCAGGCAGCAGAGAAGACTGAAGAAGAGAGAGATCAGATCACACACTCGCTGTTGCTGGCCGCTTTACGTCCGGCTCGGGATCATGCAGATAGCCTGTGCTTTTTGCAGGTATTCGGATTATGGAGGGGTGTGAGTGAGTAAACAGGCTCGATTAAAAGCGCTTCTGGTCCAGGACGTGTTTGAAGCTTTGATGTAGGCTACATGCTGATGGGAGATTAGATTGCAAGCATCATCAGACAGCAGTGTTTGATCTGAACTTTAACTCCAGTGCTGGTCTCGGGACGGGACGGGACGGGTTCACGGGCTCAGAGCTCAGACTGCATCCTGAACAGCTTTCCGTAGGAGACCGGGATCTCACGAGCGACGCGTTATCGGTAAGAAAGACATTTGCCGAGCTGCTTTGACCGCATATGAATCCAAAAATCAATATCTTCAGAAAACTAATTACAGAACACACACACATAGTGCCTATCTATATAAGGGGCATATGTTTAATTCATTCAGTATAGCCTACAACCTTGTTCTATGCCAGGACAAAAAGTAACAGAAAAAAGTTATCCATATTTTATATACGTTATAATGTTTTGAAGACATGTAACACAACGCAATGTATAAATCCATAGATCTTCATATATGGATTTACCCATGGAATTGCCTATATAATCTATAATATCCTATATTATAAACCTAACCAGCATATAAATGAATCATTATTGGCCAATATTAGTGTTTTTTAAAGGGGGTTAAGTCTTTTTTCTGATTCAACCATTAACAATAAACAGTTATGAATCAATATATGTAACTACACACACACACACATTGAGTTTTCATGTTTTATGGGGACTTTCCATAGACATAATGATTTTTATACAGTGTATATTCTATTCCCTATACCTCTAATCCCACCCATCACTGAAAACTTTCTGCATTTTTATAAGTTGAAAAGCATCTCTTAGTATGATTTATAAGTATCTGTGAGTTGTTAATTATTTTAATTCAATACACAAGCAATAAGAGTGGGACTTTTATTCTTGTCTGATTTTAACACACATTGTTCTAGACTGGAGATTTATATAAAAAAAGGTTATGGGTTTAAAATAATCATTGTTTTCTTAGCGTTCACACAGTTTTGAGAGATAATGGCAAATAGCGTCCTCCATTAATCATTCATCAAAGGATTTCTGCTTTCACAGTGTATGTGGGAAAGACCTTTCAGAATGCCTCGGGCACCGATCCTCTCCGCGTTCACTCTTCACAGGATACTCGTCCTTCCACTGTGTGTTATGGTACGTTTGGTTCATATTAATGCCTTTTGCTTACTATTAAACTTTAAGAAGTAACAAATGAATACTTGACTTGTTTTTTACCCCGAGATGTGCTCTCAGTAAAAAAAAAAATTGCTGCTTTAACTTTTTAAGTACAATCAACTTGGTTGTTTAACTCATTTCAACTTAAATTACATTGAACTGACTGAAAAAAAGTTCATTCATTTTGATGAGTTAAAGCAATGTAAAAACATATGTTTTCATAACTTATTGATCATATTTTTTACAGTATACTGTTCAAAATTTTCGGGTTGGTAAGATTTTTTTGTTTTTTCAGGATTTTTTGATGAATAAAAAGTTCAAAAGAACAGCATTTTTTGGAATAGAAATCTTTTGTAACATTATGTCTTTACTATCACTTTTGATCAATTTAATCCATCATTACTGAATAAAGTATTACTTTCTTAAAATAAAAATAAAAAAACTAAACTAAAAACTCACTAACCCCAAACTTTTGAACGTCAGTGTATTTGTTTGTTCTTGAGAACACAAGTGTAATCGTCATTATTATTATATTTATCTCCACATTTTGGTGCACTCCACTTTGGTAAACGTCAAATAAAATGATGTAATATTAACCGTGCTGGTCTCATGTCCCTCACAGCTTGCAGTTATGGCAGAGGAGAGAAGAGATTGCAGGGAACAGGAATACAAGGATAAGTTTGGGAGCTGTATTCCCTGTCGGCAGTGCGATGCTGGACAAGAGCTATCTAAGGTTTGCCAGTTCTGCAGTAAATTATTATTTTTTTCTTTCCGCCTAATTTGCAACATTGGCGCACATATAAAACTTGTATTTTTAATTTCCTGAAAAGATTACATCTTAAATCAAGAAATAATATCCGAAGCACTCTGTTCCTTTGAATTGGTTCCCATTGAGCTTTATTCTGGAATTCTTTCCTTTCAGTTGACCTACCACAGTCAGATTAATGTGCAAATATATTTAGCTTCTACTTCAAACCCCGTTTCATCCATGCATGCGATCAAATCTGTGATGGAGAGACACGTTCCCATCAGTTTCACAGAGTTCATGAAAGACTTCCAGAACAAACAGGCCTAAAGCAAAGAGTTCACCAATAGAGAGAGGATGCCAATGTTTTGAATAGCTTGTCCTGACCAATTATTTATTGCTTCCTCCTTTTTATGAAGAGAATGGGTAAACCGCTGTTCTACTTTGCAGAGCGCTGGCCACGCTTTAATCAGTTACACCCACACTTCTTATCCTCTCCTGCTCACAATCTTCTGTGTTTTTTTTTTCTTCAAGCCTTTTAATGTCATTGCCACCTCTGAGAATTTCAAGGCCTTGTAAACATGGCGTGAAGAAATTAAGTGGTTTTGTACAATCCAACTAATCTCAACGGTGGTCTGGGATATTTCCGAAGTGTGGAAATCATTACACAGTTTATGCTCGGGGAAATGCAGGTACATCAGGCTGTAGGATGCATACAAATGTAGTGCAGAAGCTTTTTTAACCACATGACTTTCATGTTGGTACACATGAACACACACTTATTGGTTGTACGCCTCAGTGCCTCAGATGTTTTCGGCCAATTAATGCTTTGGGGCCTGAGGAGGTAGTGAATGATTGCCTGCTTTTTCCATTCAAACACTTGTGGTTTACCATATTCTTTGGAGCAAGGACCATATCATGCGGAAAAAAACAGTATTTCAATGATAAAATGTTTTATTTGATCCCAGATTAATATGCAGATACTATAGTATGAGTAGGTTTATTTCCCAAAAAGTATAAACACTTTATCTCTGTGGCCCTATCAAAACATTACTTTGTTTGTTTGAGCATCCTGACCTGCCCGACAACAGCAAAAGTGGCTCAACCAATGGCGTAGCTTTCCATTTGTTGTGACCAATGGTAGATGGGATGTGTGTTTGGGCAATATGTTTTCTTTTTTAAACGTCATTTTTTTTCTATAGAAATTACACTTAAACTTAGAATAGCTGTTTTAACATAACCAACAACTTAACATTTTTGTTGTTTTAATGTGTAACACTTCAGAAGCTCTTCCAGACGGTTTGTTTTTGCAAGAGTAGAACAGTTCACATGACGCCCTTTTACTGTTTTTCAAAGATCCATGACTAGTCAAACAGCAAGTAAAATCCCCACCTACACAGTCTTTCACCTGAAAAGGCCGATAACAGCTTTGTTGATAGGCATTTTGTAATTGTTAAAGGGATAGTTCACCCAAAAATGAAAGTTCTGTCATCATTTGCTCACCCTCAGGTTGTTCAGAAACTGTATGATGTCTTCTGTGAAATATAATAGAAGAATTTTAGATGCAGTTAAATCCAGTGTGCTGTAAACCATACGACTGGATCATCGTCCGCCAAAATCAAGCTATGTATATTCCATGCCCCATGCCAATAAATGCCGGTTGAAATAATCCACTCAGCGAGTTGTCATGACATTTCTTTCTTTTGGTTTTTGGGTAAAATGTCACTAAGACATCTTCTTGACAGGTTTTGTAAGATTCACCCTTGCTTCACCCTTCAAGCTTGCCTTTTGGGTTAAGTGAGAAGTTCAAGATTTGCTTTGATAGGAAGTATTTATGAGCTAGAGAGTTCAGGGTAATTTAGTTGAATGGAGTGTTTTTAGGTTTTTTGAATAAGATGACTTCAAAACACTTGTGGTGTCTGAACATGCATTCATCCAGCTTTCTCCTCTATCACATCCATCCTGCTGTTTTGCTTGGCATTCTCACTCAAATCTGATCTGGAGATTGTGGAAAAAAGGTACTTGCAGGTACTGGTTTGGTGAGTTCTTTTAGGCAAGAATGTTCCTGGATGATTCTGGACTGTGAAAACAGGCTTTTGTAATAGAGAATAGAGTTGGCTGCTTTGCTGCACTATTGACTCCTCATTTTATAGTAATAATCTGACATATCTGTCATTGAGGTTCCCCAACATGTAAAAAATCATGACTGCTCAATGATCACTGTAACATGTCTTTATGACCATTTGACTTTAATAACAGGAAATGAAGGGGGAAACAGGATTAGGAAATGTTGTGAGCCAGATTGAATGATTGAACTCCAGTTGCCCTTTTGAGCACCACAGTGATAACTGCTAAGTCACAGCTCTGAGACATATTACAATGATTTCTTAAGATTCATGTGATACTGAAGACTGGAGTAATGGCAGCTTTGACATGACAGGAATAAATTACATTTTAAAATGTATTAAAACAGTAAACAATTATTTTATATTGTAATAAAATTTCACACCATAACTGTTTTGACTGTGATTTTGATCAAATATATACAGCCTTGGTGATCATAAGAGACATATTAAAAAAAAAAAATTAATTATTCTAAACTTTTGACCAGTAGTGTGGACAAATTCTGATGCCTGAATCCACATAGGCTTTTTAAGAAATGAAACACAAAGATTAAGAAATGCTGTGAGCAAGATTCTAACTCATATATAAGCACCACAGCTTAGGGTAATAACAATTTATACATGTAGACACATTCTGAGCCATATCTTTGAGCCTGAATCCTTTTTTGTGTTCATGGTGTCCAGCTAAGATTCAGAAATGTTGCTAGTACGATTTGAACTCCTGTTGCACATATGAGCACCCAGCCCATAGTAATAGCTACCTAGCCACAGCTCTGACATGCAGACACAGTCCGAGCCTTATCTTGGAGTCTGAATCCTTATTTGTATCCATCTGGCATCCAGTTAGAATTAGGAAATGTTGCTAGTAAGATTCAAACAGTAGCTCAAACAGTAGAGTGTTGGCGCTTGCACCGCAAAGGTCATGGGTTCAATTCCCAGGGAAAGCAAGGACTGATAAGAATGTAAATGTGTACCTTGAAATGCAATGTAAGTTGCTTTAGATAAAAGCATCTGCCAAATGCATTAATGTAAATGTTGCCTAAATGAAGACCTCAGCTCAAAGTGATATCTGCTATGCCATATTCGGGAGCCTCATTGGCTATTATATGATGTTCATCTTTCTGTTTGAGCTTCTAAATGCTGGAGGATTCCAGGAGCAAACTCCAACAGAAAAACCACAGGGGGTTCCAGAGCTCCTTAGATTTCTCGTTCCCCCTTTGCTCTGCTGTTGATTATCTCTCCAGAAATGGAATCATGTCTTCAAACGGAGTGACCATACCTCTTTTATTCACCGCTCCCCCAATCCTTCATGCCCTGCTGGAGAGAAAGGTCTTATATGGGCTGCGGGTAGGCAACAACAGCTGTCATTCTGTTCAGGCACAGACTTTAGAGGGCCTGTGTTGAGAGAGCCAAATCAGTCTTCTCCAACATTGGCTGAAACCGGGGCCAGGCTTTGTGGAGAGCTCTTGTCATTGGCCCTCTCAGTAATCCATGTGTGCTGGAGCTGGGAAACTGGATCGTGGTGTAGAAAGAAGTCCCCTGTTTGAAGCCGGTCTCCACGTTAATGATATATGAGCCTCTTCTCTAATCCAGCTCAGTGTGCTGGAATAACAGCGACCTGACTAGGGAAGGGGCAGCAAAAAAACAACAACAATAGTGCAGGGTGATATCAAACCACAAAGGTCCTCTCACTTTTCTCTGCATTACGCTCCTCTGCTGGAATGGGACTGGTAGGAAAGTGATTTTTAGAGGAGGTGTGGTTGTAAAGTAGTTTTGCTGATTTAAAAAGTCTTAAAAGGTTAGTTCACCCAAAAATGGAAATTATCCCATTATTTACTCACCCTCAAGCCATCCCAGGGGTTTATGACTTTCTTTCAGATGAACACAATTCTCAAGCAAACCAAATCGATGCGTTTTTGTAAGAAAATATCCATATTGATAACTTTATAACCTATAATCATTGCCTTCTGGTAACTTTTTTGTTAGATGGATGAGATTTTTTAGGCTTTAAAATCTAGGGTACCACTGACTCCTATTATAAAGCCGGGAAGAGCCAGGATATTTTTAAAATATCTCTGATGTGTTGGGGTGAAAGAAGAAAGTCAGGTTACGCTTTATTTCGATAGTCACTTTAGACATTCTACTAACTATAAGTAACTTTTAAACTACATGTCAACTAACTGTCATTAGAGTATTAGTAGGCTGTAGTAGACTGTGAGTAGACTGTTAGGTTATGGTTAGGTGTTAGGGTTCGGGTTAGGAGAACAAGTTGACTTGTAGTAGCTAGTTACTTACAGTCAGTAGAACATCTGTTGGGAGACCAACAAAATAAAGTGTTAGCAAATATTAAGCAGACAGTTTATTTAGTTGACATGTAGCTGCAAAGTTACTTATAGTTAGTAGAATGTCTAAAGTGGACTATCGAAATAAAGTGTTACCAAAGTCATATACAGCTTGTATGGCTTGAGTGAACTCAACTTTGGGTGAACTAACACTTTAAAGGTGTACTCATTCACCTTTTTGTTAATTAAACGTTGTACACATGAAGAAGAAAATAGCACTTTTGAGAAATATGTTGCACACACACATGAAATGAATATTCCAGTCAGCATCTACACCAAAGCAATAGTTCAACACAAAGTAAGTGTTCTGTTATATTTATTCTTTGCAAACCCAAAAAGAGACGTTTTGGAAAATTTACATCGAACCAAATTGTGAAATATAAGATCATAAAGTGGTCAAGAAGACTTGTGTGCACTATACTCCAAGTCTTCTGATGCCTTAGAATTGCTATGTATGAGAAACAAACTCTAATTTAAGTCATTCTCCAAAAATCTAGATATGCTGCTTTGGTTCTTGCACTTCTCATAATGAATCACAATGCTTCAAGTTTGAATATGCAAAAAGGTGAGTTGATGATGACAAAATTTTAGTTTTTGGGTGATCTATTGTTCATGTAGCTGACACGTATGAACAAAGGACACAAGATTTTTAGCCAGAACTACTTAAAGCGCAAAGCAAAACTGTGTGTTTTAAATTAGTGTCATAATGCTGGTGGGTTCCATTGATAAATTGCTTGATTGATGATTTCTGTTGGGTTGGATGGCTGCATAAGACATCATTTGAATTCCATGCAGCTCTGCTTCAATTATGGTTTGAGAAATCTGGCTCTGTGAAAGCTGAATATATCCCTGCAAGATTCCCAAGAATTATATCAATGTGGAAAGGATTAAAAACAAACAAGCATATTCCAGATTGATTACTGTCAGTAGAGGTTTGAAAAGACTGTGGCATTGTTTATTGAAGTGGGTGGACCTGGAGGGGCAAAAGGCTCTTCTGAGTAATGCTAATTAAGCGGCGCTTAAGATTTCAGTTTAGATCCTGGAGCCTGGAAAAAAAAGTTTGCTTACATTTCACTTCTTAATGTCAAACTTAATGTGGCAAAATGTCAAAGTCCAACATGTTGTACAGAAACATGCCCAACAAACATTGTTCGTCACCGTTCAAAGAAAAACCGTTCCCAACCCATTAGAAAATCTTCCCAACTTAATTTTCTCTCTTTTGTGTGCAAGATTCTGGTGTTTAGTTACTAGTTGCTAAGCTAAAGGCAACTGTATTTTTTTCCATTGTTATATTGCTCATTCAATCGGCTAAAATGGCAAGCTTGCTCATTTTGTTCATGTAGACACTTTCTCTGTGGTCTCTTTGTTATGTTTTCTTAGGCCGGCATGAGTACAGTAAAATCAGCCTTATATTATTACGCAAACTGCACAGTTTTAGATCTTTTATTGAAATAAAATAGGCCTGTATTTAGGGAACAATGCAAAGGGTGTTGTCTCGTATAATTCAAGAGCGCTGAGTATTCTCCATGACCACACAACTTGACATTGAGACCTCTCCTCAAGTTTCCTTTGAGATTTGGATTTGCCTAAAACAGATCGCTTATCTGGGTGAATCTCATCAAACCTGTCAAGAACATGTCTGGGTTATATTTCACTCCAAAATCAAAAGAAAATAATTTGCAATTATAATGTGCTTAAAGAACATAAAGCATGACCCCAAACTTTTGAATGGTAATATACATTATATATATAACAACATATATATATATATATATATATATATATATATATACAAATTATAAAAAAAAATTAATATTAAATTGAAAAAAAAAAATTATATATTTTTTATTTAAAAAGAATATTGTGTGCATTCCTAATTCTGTGGTTAGAAACACTTTAATGTGCATGTGATTGCATTATTAAAAATCGTTAAAAATGCTTTGTAAATCTTTTATTTTAAAGGGCTTTCTTTTTCTGCGTTCCACATACCAATACCTCTCAATATCAATATTTCTCAGACACACTTTAGCCGAAGACAGGCCTGACAAAACCTCTGCAATAAACTCCCAATAAACCAACAATGGGCGTCCCCGTGGGCCTTTCTGATTCAAATGAGGAGCCCTTCAGGGGCCCGGAGCAGAAGGCTGTCCATTGATCCCGTGAGAGTCAGGGAGATTATTGCCTGTGTAAGATAGACTCTCTCAAAAGAAGCTTGGCCTTTGTTCAGCTGGGAGATCACACACACACACACACACACACACACACACACACACACACACACACACACACACACACACACACACACACACACACACACACACACACACACACACACACACACACACACACACACACACACACACAAACACACTCACTGTGAACATTATGTCATCTCGGCTTCTTGTTAGTCCACATTGGCGCTTTTCTTTAGCACGGCTCTCCCTCGCCCTTCCCTTCCTCGGCAGTGAGATATCTTCTGTTAATCCTCACAGGAATGTGGCTTTGGCTATGGGGAGGATGCCCAGTGTGTGCCCTGCAGAGCCAGTCGCTTCAAAGAAGACCGCAGCCTGCAGAAATGCAAGCCCTGTCTGGACTGTTCTCTACTCAACCGCTTCCAGAAGGGGAACTGCTCCACCACGAACAACGCCGTCTGCGGAGACTGCCTGCCCGGGTGAGTCAGCCATGAGCACAATTATATACAATAAATAATGATGGGCGTTTTCCTACACCAACTCCATCTATAATACACTCTTATAAATGTGACCCTGGATGACAAAACCAGTCTTATGGGTCATTTTTTTGAAATTGAGATTTATACATCACATGAAAGCTGTATTTGGAAAGGACAATATTTGGCCGAGATACAGCTATTTGTAAATATGGAATCTGAGGGTGCAAAAAAATCGAAACATTGAGAAAATCGCCTTTAAAGTTGTCCATTTATGTTCGCGATTGTGCTGCATTCACTCACAAATATAAATGTTTTATATATTTACATAGGAAATTTACAAAATATCTTCATGGAACATGATCTTTACTTAATATCCTAATGATTTTTGGCATAAAATAAAAATTGATAATTTTGACCCATATTCCCACAAATATACCCGTGCTACTTAAGACTGGTTTTGTGATCCAGGGTCACAAATAAAGGTTCCAAAAGAGGGGTTTTCGCAGTGATGCCGTAGAAGAAGAATATTTTGTTCCCCAAGTAAAACATAAATACTTTTCCTTAGTTCGAAAAATCGAAGAAAAAAAAAACGATTAAAAACTAAAACCTTAAACGGTTAGTTCACTCAAAAATAAAAATTCTGTCATTAATGTCATTAAAACCGTAAGACTTTCGAACACACAAGAATGAACCTCATTGGTTCTTACACATCAAGCGAACATGCTTGAACTTCTGTTTACCATATCTGATGTGTGAGTTGATGAATGTTTATATGTGAATAAAAGCCTAAATTCAATCTGTTAGTTCACCATATAAAGCGATTGAGTCTTTTTGAAGCTTCAAAGTGGTAGTCGTGTAGCTGTCAATGGAGGGACAGAAAGGTTCTTCATGAAACCATAAATACAATCGTGTTCCGGAATTAAAACTTTTTCTCCATAGGGTAATTCATTTTTTAACGATAACTTATAAACATTTAAAGACAGACTTGGTATAAGCTTTTGTTGAATCCATCTGTTTGCATTTTTTCCATTTATTCAAAAAAATTGTGTATAGCAGCAGAATCCATTGTTAAAAACTACATTACCCATGATGCTGTACGCAAAATTGTATCAAAAGATTTCTGCAAGGCTCTTCACTCCCATGAAGCACCGCAAATGATGTAATAAAGTCAGTCTCCCTACTCTCTCAAAATACTTAAAGATTTGGTATATGCGTATTTAATTTTTTTTTTAAATGTATTGTTCCTAAAAATATAATCAACTTTGAATGAATAGTTTTATATTTCTCCATCGTTTTTAATCCATTATGTCATTTGCAGTGCTTTATGGGATTGTAGTTCTTTTCCTCACTAAAGCCGTAAAGTGCAGTCTTGTACCTTTGTTTTTTTGTCAAATTTTCAAATACTTTTTTTGCCTCAAATAGCTACAAGTTTGTAATGTTGTCATTCATCTTGTAGCGGATTGATTTGGTTCACGGCTTATACCGCTTTAGCAAATACTTTTTTAAAAATCCCTATGGGAAAAATAAATGGAACAAATACTTCCGGAACCAACACTGCTGAAAAAGTGGGCTGTCACTAATACACTCTATGAAGAACCTTTATTTTTGAGAGCATACAGTCATGAAACCCAAACTGTATTTACGTGCAGCTGTAACTCAGCTTTTTAAACTCGACTGACATGAGTTACACACACTTTAGCCCTCCAGCCCCAAGTGAAGCTCAGTTTAAAGTCCAGGTCAGGGAAATCAACTCCAGGCCTTCGGTTGGGCCCAGACATGCCCTAGAAGCTGAAACATGTCAGGTTTATGAAGAGCTGCGTTTCACTATCGCTGCAAGAGTTACTAGTTTCCCCACAGCAGCATCCTGCTCTCACCAGATACGTTTTTAATAACTTTTGATTACCCATAATTAAGTGCTTTGGCACAGTAAGACATGCTGAAGGCAACTCTTCACATTACCTTCATCCACGTCGTTTTAGAAAAATGTATTCTTAGGACTGTTACTAATGGTTGAATATTTCTCACATTGTAATGGATAGATTTCCTTTAAAGTTGATTAATTAATTAGGGCTGTCAAGTAATTATTAATCCAATTTTCTAATAAGGGATTTTTCAGAGACATTAAATTAAAAAACAGCTAGACAAATGCATGTGTACATAATCCAACAACTAAAACACATCTCAGACAAGAGTGTGTGAACTGTGTAAGCTAAACAACCTGTAAGATTGTAAATTGGATTGCTTTAAATTGTATTTGACTTCTAAAGCCAGATTTTGTCTATCCACTTGTTTAATAATCTGCAACAATAATGAATGGGATGTCTTTGAATTATATGCAGTTGGTGGCTTTTCTCGGCAAATATTGATATAGATTCCGGTTCAGTAAGATTTTTGTTTTATGTTTTTGAAAGAAATCTCTTATGATCAAAAAGGCTGCATTTATTTAATAAAAAATACAGTAAAAGTAATATTTTAAAATATTATTACAATTTAAAATAACTGTTTGTAAACACTAATAAATTAATGTATTCATGTGATCAAAGCTGAATTTTCAGCATCTTTACTCCAGTCTTTAGTGTCACATGATCCTTCAGAAATCATTCTAATATGCTGATTGGCTGCTCAAGAAACATTTATTATTATTATCATCAATGTTGAAAACAGTTGTGCTGCTTCATATTTTTGTGGAAATCATGAAACATTTTTTTTAAGATTCTTTGATCAAAAGAACCACAGTTATTTGAAATTGAGATCTTTTTGTAACATTATAAATGTCTTTACTGGCATTTTTTTTTAATCAACATAATGTATCTTTGCTAAATAAAAGTTAACTGACAAAATGACCCGGAACGAGTTGATTTACAACTCCAAAATTATTAATACAATATAATAATATAATAAAAATAATAAATAAAATGCATTATTTTTTATTTTATTTAAATTAATATGCATTTTATTCTTACAGATTTTACAGAAAGACGAAGTTAAGTGGATTTCAGGATATGGAGTGCATCCCATGTGGAGACCCCCCGCCACCATATGAACCGCACTGTAAGCACATTTATTAATTAATGTTAAATACAAAAGTTTTTGAAGGTATTTCAGTCCTTGAGGAAAATGCCCAGTGCATTCATTTACTCAGGAAAAAAAACCAAATCAGGATCAGATCACAGTTTGATTTAAATGTCAATGATAATGTCTTCAAAGGGTTTCTTCATGCAAAAATGAAAATTATGTCATCAATTATTCTCAATTACATTTTTTCACATCAAATTAAACAAAATGAAAATGAGATTAAGTTTAAGTTTACAGGTTTTAAGTTTAAGTTTACAATTAAGTTGACATATTTTGAGTTATATTATTTCAACTAACATTTTTTATGGTTATAGTTTTAGTTAACTATAATAATCCTGCTCTCTTGTCATTCTAAACCATGGAACATAAAATAAAATATTTTACAGAATGTCCTATAGCCACTCTTTTCCATACCATTAAAGTGACCATTGAGCCTCATAAAAGGACAAAAACGCTCCACAAATGTTCCACATGACTTATGCTCTATATTCCACATCCCATAGCATCACATAGTTTAAAAAAATGCAAATGAGAGCTAATGTGAAGGGCAAGATTATCAGTGAATCAAATCCACTTAGAATGAAATCAAAAACAATCAAAAACATAATCCGGGTGAGTACGTGATGACAGATTTTTTTAGGGTAATCCTTTAAAAGGGTCCATCATACAAACAGTTGCATTAATAATAATCTGTGAGATGACGATCCACTCAGTCTTGGTGATTCATACAGCAATATTTTACAATCAAATAAATGCCTTTTTTTAAAGTCAGAACATAGGCGTAGGTAATAAACACAACTCTCTGTGTAACTGCTGGAAACTGCATGGCTCTCTTCTGCAAATACACAAATGGGTATGTTAAACAAGCAGCGCTTCACAAAGCAGTGTATTGTTCTCCTGCAGTCTGTGGCTTTAATTGGGCTCATTTTACCCACCGGTGAGGGCCATTGTACGGAAGCTTGTGTCTTTGGCAGTTACACAGGGAGAGAACTTATACCTTATAAAAAGAAGTGGGACTTCCAGAGGTTTAAGATGTTTGCAGCTGCTTTTTTTTCAGGAATGTTTTTCCATAATAGAAAAGTATGAAAGAAATTCCTTGTGGTTTTTTCTCCATACAGAAAATCATTTCTCGGTTAAAATAAATAAATAAAATAAAATAAAATGAAAAAGGTATCATACTAAAAATAAAAAAGATTTATTGGTTATTGATAATTGTTTTTAATAACCGTCATAACTTATAAAGTAAAATAAAATAATAGAATAGAATAGAAATAATAATTTTGGCTTTATACAGTGAATAATGACTTCTCGTTTATAACAATTTCTTTTAAAAACTGCATTAAATTATAAAAAATAAATACACATTTTAAAAATAAACAAAGAGCTTTGGCTTCATAGAGAAAATAAAAAGATTTTTTGGTTATTGAGAATTGTTTCAATAACTATCATAAATTATAAAATAAAATAAAATTTTCTTTAAAAAAATAATTTAAAATGAAACAATGAGCATTGGCATTCAAAAAAAAAAAAAAAAAAGATTTCTTGGCTTCATAGAGAAATTAAAAATATTTTTTGTTTATCGAGAATTGTTTTTATTGTTTTAAAACTATCAAAAATGTAATAAAAAAATTTTCCCCAGCATTTTACAAAGCAGCAAGTGTCTGAATGCCATATAGTTGACATGTAATTGTAGGTTTTTATGTGTTGGAAAAAAAATTGTGAAAAATCTGCAGATATCAAAAATGCTCCTTTTGGACTTGGGAAGAAGGTATTTAGTTACTGTATACTCTCCTTTGTTTATGATGCGCTAAGATCAGAAACTTCTTTGCACTTCTGTAGCTTTACTTCAGGACCATAACTGAACCTGATGCAGGAACTCAAAGCTGCTCTGACCCATTGTGCGTGCAAACGGGTGAAAGACTCCAGAGCGTTCCTGTCCTCTGGCATTATCTGACAGAGGGTGGTGAAAACTCAAAGGCCCGATGGTTTTAATAGCCCCCACGTCGGCCCGGGGCAAACACGCAGCTGCACGAGGAAGTCTGTCTTTAGAGAGGACCATAAATCCAGAAACACTCTGGTCTCCTTGGCCCATCCTGAGAGCGAACGGAAGAAAACAGAGCATTTTATGGGTTCCTCTAGCTTCTTTAATGTGTTTCATCTGCTGCTGTCTTTTCTTGTCATGGGATAGCTCTAAATATTTGGCTAAGCCCCTCACAGCTGTCCCATCTAAGCATCTGAACTGATGTGAAGCCAATTTACGAAGGGGTCACATGAGAGCCGGGCGGCTGCTGGGCCGGTAATGGGTGAGAGTAATATAAGCTGGCATTTTTGCTTTTGCGAAACACCTCTGATTTAACTCTTACTAGGATTCAATCACAAAGCTACTCAATTTGGAGTCTCTGAAGCAGCCCGGCATGAAAAGCGACCATTTTTTTGTACTGAACATATTGAAGAAAGCTTGAACCGCAAGAGTGTGATAGAAAACGAGTGGTTTGGTATTTTGACCTGAAGGGGATTTCTTCACATTGGCTCAGATCATAATTAACCATAGATCATAATTAGCGATGGCTTTCATCTTGGAGTGTCATGCATACCTGTCAACACTCCCGTTTTTCCCGGGTTTCTCCCGTTTTTTTAGCCTTATCTCCCGGACCCCCCCCGGTTTGTTATTTTTCCTGGGAAACTCCCGTAATTTGCATGGCCCAAACTCCTTTATGAATAATCGGACCAATATGTTTGTCTAATGTTTGATGCATTATATTCACACAATCCACAGACCATTTAAAATTTCAACCTGTTTGTCACCTCAACCTGGCAATAACCCAGTTATAGGTCAAGTGTAACCCGAAACCGAGCCGATGGACATGATGGCAGGTGACGTTTTGGGCAATGTTGCACTTTACCTTTGAGATTGAACATATTTTCTATCACTTATTACAAGTTATTATGTCCCAAACTGGACATTTGACCTCATCACATGCTTACTAACATCTATTTACAAATAAAAAATATAAAGAAATATTACTAAATTAATAATTTATGGTTATTGCAATGTAAATAATACACTTAACACGTGCAGTATAGTACACCCGGATTTTGAAAACCAAATGTTGACAGGTATGGTCTCATGTCTTGTTGTGGGTCACTGATGGACTCATTTGATTAGTTTGATCGAGAACTACATAAAAGACAATCCTGTGATTAAATGCAGATAATAACTTAATATAACAGTACACACGAGAATAGGTGAAAAACTGGTGAGCTGCATTCAAGTGTTGGGCAAAAATGATTGTAAAAGTAGTGCAAGTGGTAGTAATAATAACAACAACAATAAAAATATACACAAGTATTCAATGTAATATATTTAATAAAAATATGAAATACACAAGTATATTATACAGTATATAATACTAATTCTAATTGTTATTATTTTTAATGGTAAATAAGTATTCAATAATATAATATAATAAAAAATTTAAATATACACAAGTATATAATACTGTGTGTGTGTATGTATATATATGTGTATATATATATATACTAGTTGTAATTATTTTTAAATTGTTAAAATAAATTATTCATTGCAAATTATTAATATTATAATGAATGATACATAAGTATATTACACAATATTATACTGGACTCTCTCTCTCTACACACACACACACACACACACACACACATACACACACACACACACACACACACACACACACACACACACACACACACACACACACACACACACAATATATAACATTTTTAAATTAGATATAATATAACAGTAATAAAATTATTATTGGGCTGGGAAAAGATCAATCGAGATTAATCGCTTCCAAAATAAAAGTTTGTGTTTACATAATATATGTGTGTGCACTGTGCATAATTATTTTGTATATATAAATACACACACATGCATGTATACATATAAGAAAAAAAAAATTTTTATATATAAAAAATTTATATTTATATATAATATAAATTATAAATAAATATATACAGTATATACATGCAAATATTTTTTAAATATATACATGCATGTGTGTGTATTTCAGTTCAGTTCAGTTCAAGTTCTTTATTCAGTCATGATGTTATTACAGACACAATATTAATCACATCAACAACAAATAATAACATTCAATGCTGAATAGGAGCATGAGGAAGACCTAGTCTTATAATTTCAAGCCCCTTTTTTCAATAATCTTAGTTGACACAAAACAGATGGCTCGCCGTTTTTTTTAATTTTATTTTTTAATCTAGGTAGGCTACGATATTACTTCACATCTAAATAATTAACAATTTCAAATTTGTCAAACATTGGTTCTTATGCTTCACTGCCTTCGTATTTTCTAAGAGCATTTTTTTAATACATTTTTTTGAATTGAACAATCGTGTTACTTGTTTTTTGCACAATGTCCAAAGAGTTCCATAAATTGATCCCAATTGCAAGGAACCCTTTTTGTTTTTGTGAGGTGCGTGAATATGGTACACAAAAATTACCTTTTCTTTTGTTGTTACTGTCTGTAATTAGCATGAATTTGTTTTGAATATGTATTGGCACCAAATTATTTTTCACCTTCCACATAATTTGTAGTATTTTAAATTTGACCAACTCTTTTAATTTCAAGGTCTGCAATTTTATAAACAGTTTGTTTGTGTGGTCTCGTAAACCTTTATAAGTCACAATTCTTATCGCTTTCTTCTGAAGTAAGAAAAGCCTTTCTGTATAACTGGTGCAAGCATTACCCCACACTTCGATACAATATGTTAAATATGGAACAATTAAGGTTATATATAGAAGCTGTAATGAAGCTTCATCCAATATGTGTTTAACTTTATAAAGAATACCAATATTTTTACTAACTTTACCTTTGATATGCTCAATATGAGGCTTCCAGCTAAGTTTGCTGTCTAGGATAACTCCCAAAAATTTGATTTCTGAGACACATTCAATATTTACATTCTCAATAACTAATTTTGTGCATCCCTGTTTTCCCTTTTTTCCAAAAACCATATAATTTGTCTTATCCCAATTTAGAAACAATTTATTATAACAATTTAGTGGCCATTAATTCATTTAAATCTGTCCCAGTCTTAAACACAGTTGTGTCATCAGCAAACAACAAAAAATTCATGTCTTTGGAAGCCTCAAATATATCATTAATAAATGATATAAAAAGTTTAGGGCCAATTACTGAACCCTGGGGAATTCCGCATACAACAGTTTTACAGTCCGAGTTATAGTTTTTAAATTGAACATATTGGCTTCTATTACTTAAATAGCTTTCAAGCCATTTATATGTCTGACCCCTTAATCCATAGTGTTGTAGTTTTGTCAACAATAAGTTGTGGTTGACAGTGTCAAACGCTTTTTGTAAATCCAGGAATATACTTACAAAATACTGTTTTTTGTCCATTGCAGCAAGAATTTCTTCAGTTAAATGAATTAGTGCAAGGGCAGTTGATCTATTGGATCGAAATCCGTATTGATAGTCAAAAAGTAAATCATTTTTTTCCAAAAATAAATCTAATTTATGAGTAAACCATTTTTCTATTATTTTAGAAAACTGCGAAAGTATTGAAACAGGTCGATAATTATTAAACTCATGTTTATCTCCTTTTTTAAAAATAGGTATTATCTTAGCAGTCTTCATCTTTTGAGGGAAAACACCTGAACTAAAAGAAAGATTGAAAATATAAGTTAGAGGTTGAAGTATGCAATCTATAGTTTTTTTTACAATGCTCATATCTATTCCATCACCATCACAAGTATTTATATATATACAAAATAATTATACACAGGGCACACACATATATTATGTAAACACAATTATAAAAATATTTATTATGTAAACTTTTATTTTGGATGTGATTAATCGCGATTAATCTTTTCCCAGCCCTATTAATATTATTATAACAATAGTAAACATTTTAAAATTACAATAGTCAAAAAATTGTATTTTTTTTACAATTTGACAATTTGACTCAATATGTGTGTGTGCTAGGGTGCTATTTTTCGATTATTGTGCTGCTCAAACTCTACTCAAATCACTTGCGAATCGAGTGTCCTGTGCATTTCACATAAAAAGTTTTTCTTTTATTTTTTCACTTATGTGGTTCCATTTAGGTTATGATGCTGGCTGTGTGGTAGACCGCAGGGTCACTCTCTAGGTTTTAGAACTGAATTCAATTTTACCCTTCCGCTTAAATGCCCCAAGCTTGGCAACTAATGAAATGAATAACGCTCTTTTATGAAGCGTTTAATAAGCAACCTGCTTGGAAGTTCGGGATCTAGATCAACACAATCCTCCATGTTACCTGCCCCACAGTTGTGTCGGACTCAAGGCCATGTGTTTCAGTGTGGCATTCTCTAAAGTCAACAGCCGCACACATCAAAGAGAGCAGTCTATTGGCTCACAGAGCGCAGTGCTGTGATAGTATCAGCAGGTGAGATCTTTTCAAGGGCCGCCCTTTGTCTGTGTTTGCTGCAGCTGTGGGCCGCTGATAAGAGGGGAAACGCTTTGGTTTTGGGGGGAGGTGAAGGGATGGAGGACAACACACAGCTGGGCCAGATTTGCTGGCACTGAGACATGACAGTGTAGATAGAAGTACAACTCTGAGCAAACTCTGAAGTTCATGCAGTTTTTGTTCTTTATGGGATTCTGCTCATTCACATATCTTTCTCTTATTTTCTCTTTCTATACACATGCAATTTTTTGATTTGGGAAACGGGATCAGGACATGATGCAGGTTGGACTTGAAACTGCATAACCTGTATGAGCACCAAAGCACAATGTGTGCTGACCATCATGGCTTTCAAAAACCAATAACCCTAAGTATTAGACCTCAGCATGTTAATCATCCTGAATCATTCCTCAAACCATGTGGATTGTTGAGGAGATGCGTGATGTTACTTAAGCAAATAATTTTTTTTCCTGGCAGACGATAAAATCGTTCAAAATATTCAATAGCGCCCAAAGTATTCCTCCGTTTTGATGCAAACATCTAAAAAATGATGATATAATTCAATCAAAGTAGAAGAATGAACTGGTATGACGCCATTTCGAAATCAGGAGCACTTCTCCCTAAAATCAGAGGGAAGTGATAGGTGAATAACACTGATGTAGAAGCACCTAACCCTGGTTGTAATACTAAACTTGACATAAACTGTAAACTTGTCCCTCAAATCTGATTGGTTGATTGGAATGTTGTTCCAGGATAAACAAAGATGTTGATTCAGAAACATGCTGTACTTGGTAGAATCACATTCACTATTTAAACTCAGTCATAGAGACTTGGTGGGATCAGAAAATAACAGCTTAGCAAATCTAGCAGCCACCCAGAACACTATAGTAACACCTGAGCGGCTGCATAACAACAATGCTAAATATTGCTCAACATTGTCACTATAGGACTAAATGATGAGCTCTGCACCTATAGTTTTGATTATGTCTTCAAACAAAGTGAACAAAGGCTCACATCTTCAACAAAGAAACTTCTTTTGAGGGCTCAACTGATGTTGACATTGTCTCACAAAGAGCACTTGTATCTGTGAAGGCCAAGCCCATGTTTACTTAATGATTAATTTACCGTAGAGCAAATAATGAACGCTTGTGTTCATCCAATGAAAAGATGTTAAACAAAGATCTGGTTCATATTTAACTTCATTACAGCAAAATAATACTTCGGCATAAAGAAGTCCACAGGCTTTATTTCTGCGTATTTTTGCCTTTGTTCCAAAATCTGACTGTCTAGGATTTGCAATAGGCATGTCTGTACTTAACTATTTATTTTGATGTAGTCTACAAAAACAAAAACAACACAAAAACTCTTTTACATTAAACTACGGTTTGGCATTTTCACGTAGTAGTCTTTGAAGTCTGTGCAAAACTTGTTTGCTATGTATTTTTGACTATTGTGCAGTTAGCTTAGCAACAAGCAAACATCAGTCTCTACTGAAATCAATATAGTGTAGTAGTGCCCTCCCTCTTTTTCAGAGACCTATGTTTCTGGAAGTATTTTTCCCATTCATTTTCCCCGTAGCCATTTTTAAAAAGTCTTTGTTTAAGAGTTATAAGTCATGAACCAAACCATCCAGCTGCAACATGACAAACTTTTGTTTTGTCGAAACATTACAGACAAAATTACAAAAAAACATTTTTCTAAACGGCTTTAACTCTTTCCCTGCCAGCGGTTAAAAAAAAAAAAAGTTGCCAGCGGCAGTATATTTTATAATTTTCACAAAATTTTCATGGCCTCCAGAATATTTTGTTTTAGGAATATCTGAACATGCAATATATCAAAAGAAAAAAAAATTAAGCCTCTGCTTAAAAATAAATAAATATATAAATTCATGTTTTCATCAACAATTGAATGTGGGTAAGTTTCATAAAAAAGCAATATATTGAATATTTTATATGGGCAACACTAAAGTTTTCTTTTGGCCCAATTTAAGGTTCACTGATTAGTGGAATTTGTTCCACCAATCCAGGAAAATCATGTTTCTGGATAAACATTTTTGTTGGTCCTGGAACAACATTCCAATCAACCTCTCGGATTTGAGGGACAAGTTCATAGTTTATGTCAAGTTTAGCTTAAACCAGGGGTAGGTGTTTCTACATCAGTGTTATTCACCTATCATTTCCCTATGATTTTAGGGATATGTTATAGGTAGGGTAAGGTCTAGGGGTAGGGATAGTGTTAGGACTATGTTTTCGGACAAGAATGTTGTTCCAGGATCAACAAAAGATGTTGTTCCAAGAACATGTCTTGCTTGGCAAAACATTTCAGTCCGATACTGTCGTCACCCACAGTAAAAATCAGTTTATTTTTCAAGATGAGTTTTCCAAGATGCCACAACATTGCGCAGTTTTTTAAAAACGCCAAGATTTAACAAATGGGATACCCTTGCACAGGTGAGAATGTGTTGGCTTGTGTTTTTCTATGTATTAACTCAATACTACAAGTGTTTAAAAATGGTAACATTTTAATGTCGTGTTAGCTATCTTCATCTTGTTGTATTGTATTAATGAGAAACTAAATTCTATGAAAATCACCAAGTCTATTGTAGATATTGATCAAACTACGGTTGCAGACGCACAGTCAACTTGCTCTCGGGTGTTCATGGACAGGCTTTGACTCTTCCAATATGACAGATAACTTACATATACACTGTAAAAATTATATGGGCAATGAGTTAGGACAATATATATTTTTACATTGCTTTAACTCATCAAAATAAGTTGCACTAGATTACAAAAGCAAGTTATATAAGATCCAGCTCAATTGTTTAAATCTGTTTAATGTAAATTTAAGTTGAAATGACTTAAACATCCAAGTTTATTCTAATTAAAAATTTAAGGCAGCCACTTTGTAAATCTTTAAAAAAAAAATTTTTTAACAGAAACCACATAGAACATAGAAACCAGGGCTAAAAATGAATCTATGTATATACACTCACCCAAAGTATTATTAGGAACACCTGTTCAATTTCTCATTAATGCAAATATCTAATCAACCAATCACATGGCAGTTGCTTCAATGCATTTAGGGGTGTGGTCCTGGTCAAGACAATCTCCTGAACTCCAAACTGAATGTCAGAATGGGAAAGAAAGGTGATTTAAGCAATTTTGAGCATGGCATGGTTGTTGGTGCCAGATGGGCCGGTCTGAGTATTTCACAATCTGCTCAGTTTCTGGGATTTTCACGCACAACCATTTCTAGGGTTTACAAAGAATGGTGTGAAAAGGGAAAAACATCCAGTATGGGGGAGTCCTGTGGGTGAAAATGCCTTGTTGATGCTAGAGGTCAGAGGAGAATGGGCCGACTGATTCAAGCTGATAGAAGAGCAACTTTGACTGAAATAACCACTCGTTACAACCGAGGTATGCAGCAAAGCATTTGTGAAGCCACAACACGCACAACCTTGAGGCGGATGGGCTACAACAGCAGAAGACCCCACCGGGTGCCGCTCATCTCCACTACAAATAGGAAAAAGAGGCTACAATTTGCAAGAGCTCACCAAAATTGGACAGTTGAAGACTGGAAAAATGTTGCCTGGTCTGATGAGTCTCGATTTCTGTTGAGACATTCAGATGGTAGAATCAGAATTGGGTGTAAACAGAATGAGAACATGGATCCATCATGCCTTGTTACCACTGTGCAGGCTGGTGGTGGTGGTTTAATGGTGTGGGGGATGTTTTCTTGGCACACTTAGTGCCAATTGGGCATCGTTTAATAGCCACGGCCTACCTGAGCATTGTTTCTGACCATGTCCATCCCTTTATGGCCACCATGTACCCATCCTCTTATGGCTACTTCCAGTAGGACAATGCACCATGTCACAAAGCTCGAATCATTTCAAATTGTTTTCTTGAACATGACAATGAGTTCACTGTACTAAAATGGCCCCCACAGTCACCAGATCTCAACCCAATAGAGCATCTTTGGGATGTAGTGGAACGGGAGCTTCGTGCCCTGGATGTGAATCCCACAAATCTCCATCAACTGCAAGATGCTATCCTATCAATATGGGCCAACATTTCTAAAGAATGCTTTCAGCTCCTTGTTGAATCAATGCCACATAGAATTAAGGCAGTTCTGAAGGTGAAGGCGACTGGAATTTTCTGTACAGCATCATGGGTAATGTAGTTTTTCACTAGGAATTCCATTGGTAAACATGATAATTAAAACATCTTAATGGAAATAATGCGGGCTGAAGGTTTCAACAAAAGCATATACCATCGATTAGCAACCTCTGAACTCACAGTAGGTCTGTCTTTAAATGTTTATAAGTTATCGTGAAAAATCAGTTTCCCTTTGAAGAAAATGAATGGTCTATTGTGAATACAGAGTCTCCTGTGCACTTCACATGAAGTAGTTATTAGCGCATTGCGAAGTGTTTCTGGCTAGTAGCTAACTATAGCTGTTACTTGATTAACTCCTACTAGCGAAATAACCATTTATGTGAACGTACACACTTTAAAGCTCACCACTCAACCATTTTCCAAGTCCTAAGTGATGGATACATTGATGTACACACCAGATAACATGATAACCCCAATTATCTCGATGATTTAATAGTCGGTGTCAGTAGAACACTGA
Organism: Siphateles boraxobius; assembly: GCF_051911475.1. Classification (NCBI taxonomy): domain Eukaryota; kingdom Metazoa; phylum Chordata; class Actinopteri; order Cypriniformes; family Leuciscidae; genus Siphateles; species Siphateles boraxobius. Next base: position 33,398,185 of record NW_027509186.1, on the reverse strand, counting down.
GAGTAAAACCCCTTCTTCAGGCTAGATCAGTCACTTGATAGTCCCAAGCTTTTTCTCAGATGGCTGTTGTCTTCAGGGTAGGGAAGGCTCTGTAGACGGTGACATCAGAGATCCTGTGGTGCCTTCAGACTGTGGCAGCTGTTTTCTCAGGCTGATTACACATTCCCCAACCGACTTCAAACATATAGCAGTGACTGCCAATGGCCTTGATCTGCCTCTTAATAATGGGCTCGCTAGACTGGCAAGTGAAGGCCCGACTGGCCCGGGGTAAAGGGGTGAAAAATTATCGGCAGGCTGGGAATGTGCCCTTCACCTCCAGGACATTTCTGCTATTTAAACCCCGTTTTCTTTGGAGCACATTCCCAGCCGCAGCCACAGCGAGAGGAGACATGTGACACACACACACACACACACACACACACACACACACACACACACACACACACACACACACACACACACACACACACACACACACACACACACACACACACACACACACACACACACACACACACACACACACACACACACACACACACACACACACACACAGTTCAGTGGAAGATGAAACAGACTGGGTCACATTATGGTGTTAAAAAGGAAAGTGTAGTAGAACATGAAAATCTCTTATGGATTTTATAACACTAGTATAAAAACCTATATGAAACTAATGGCAAATTGAGGCCACGGTATACTCACAGCAAAGTTCTTCTTTGTTCTTTGCTCAGGGTTAAAGATTTGCTGATCAACTTGCTGTTTGCAAACATTCTGACAAGGAGTGGCGTTTGGATGAATACAGTATGCTTTGAACAAACTGAGCAGAAAAGATTTACTTGAATAGATTTCCGTGTCAAAGAAGGTGGAGCCTCAGACCACACCCACCGATTACGTATTCATACGTATTCAAACTATGGCAGTTTATATAAGGATATTGGGGCCTTTAGCCTTCTGGGCAATGTTATTTTAGTATTATGTATATAATATAATAGTTAAAAGACATGGTGAAAAAATATGAGAGTCAAGGCAAAATTATATTGCAATTTTTTTTGCGTTTTTTCGCAATCGTTTGCATTCCCTGAGAAAATTGCGAGAGTCTGCAAATGTTATGGAGCAAATGCAAAATCATTGAAATATATATTTTTCTCCATCACCATGTCCCTCTAGGCCTAGGGCTCCATTGAAAGCGTTATTCATTATCCGTACCTTTCCGAATAAGGTATCGTCTTCGGGTACATCCTTAATTTTATTGTTTCCGTTTTCATTTTAATTTTCTGGCAATTTTTAGTTTATATTAGTTTTGGCTTAAAAAAAAAGTAATAATATGTTTATTTTTATTTGAGGTTGTACAGTTTTACTTTTTTATATTTTTTTGTGCCTTTTGTGTTGCACAGAAGAAGAAAAAAACTCCAATATAAGGGTGAGTAGAGTAAAAACGGAACTGGAGACGCTCAGTGACCTCACTTCCTGTCTCGTGTGTGTATCTTTCAGGTATGGGACGAGTGAATCTTGTCCCGCTCCAGCCTCCAGTGACCAGTCCCAGAGACATGGCTCTAGCAGCGGTGATCTGCAGTGCGCTGGCCACAGTCCTGCTCGCACTCTTCATCCTGTGTGTCATCTACTGTAAGAGACAACTGCTGGAGAAGAAACCAGGTGATTAGAGACATGTGCAATAATTGTATCATTTTATAATTACAGTATAGCTATATAATAGAAAGTATTTCTAATCACTCCATACAAATTTACTTATTTGATAGCAGTGGTGCTTCAACTACATTTTACTGTAAGCGGTGGTTACCATTCTAAATTTTAAAGGATTTTATTTTTATTTATCTGCTATTGTACCATGTTGATACATCAGCTGACATTGCAATGATGCTGACAGATCTGACTTAAATTCTGATGTAAAAAAAACAAAACTATATGTGCGTCCCAATTCGCGTACTATACTGCATTGTAGTATACATAGTGCGAGTAGTGTGTGTTCACACTGAAAATTCCAAAAAAAGAAAAAGAGCACTTTAAATACCCTGGATGATGCACTTAATGAAGCGAAACAATGAAGTGTGTAATGTTGTGCACTTCATGCACTCGACTGTCGCAGCTTTAATTACGTAGCGGAAGGGGAGGGGCATCAGACTCCAATGATGAATGACAAAATAACCTTATAAAGTTCATACACTACACTGTTAGTGCATACGTACATAGTGTATGAGTGCATATTGTAAAGTGCGTCATTTGGGAAACGGCTTTAGTTTATTATAGTTTTTTAATAATATGTTTTAAAATGTAATTTATTCCTGTGATGCAAAGCTGAATTGATGAATAGAAAGTTCACCAGACAACATAACAGTCTTTACTGTCACTTTTGATGCATCCTTGCTGTATGAAAGTATCAATTTCTTTAAAAAAATCTTACCGACCTCAGACATTTGAGCAGTATTTATATCAATAATCGATTAAATATTGGTGTATTTTACCATGTCACTGTTTCTGCTATTTTATAAAGTTTTTATAAATGGTTTTAGACCACGATTTTGACTGTTTTAATGCTTTTTATTTTAAAGTAGTTAATTGTTATCCTTTAAACTATATAGTTTTATATACTATATCTGTTTTTTGCTGTTGTTTCATGTGCCGATGCCTCAGTTTCGTTGAGGTCCCATGAAGGTCCTTATGTGGGTTCAGAGTTGTCGTGTCTGGACCGGCGAGTTCTGGAGTTTTCCCAGCGGCCTTGTTGTCACTGCCGTCCCGGATCAGGACAGTCCTGCGGTGAGTTTCACACAGCTTTCTCTTGGACGAGTCCAAACATGTGAGTTAGCCAGTAATTATCTGTCAGATGAGCATTTTATTAATCCCACACAGTTCTGGAGAGTCCTGGGAATGTTGATTGTCATCTTGATATTTGATGTGCGGTTTGTTTACCAGGTCCTGTACACCTGATCCCATCTCTGTGCTGCGATGACACCTGGAGCCAGAGCCGTGGCCCTGAGTGTCGGCCCTTTCCCTCGCAGAGCAGTCTCAATGAAGGGTGGGTTCTTCATCATTTACATGAAGTTAAAGGAGCTCTGGGCGATTTGGGTCATATTCAACAGATTCATTTTCCAATTCTGACAAACTTCTCTTGGTTTTCAACATACACTACCATTCAAAAGTTTGGGGTCAGTATTTATTTGATCCAAAATACAGTTTAACTGTAATATTATGAAATATTTTTTACAATTAAAAATAAGTATTTTCTATTTTAATACATTTTAATAAAAAAATCATGTGATCAAAGCTGAATTTTCAGCATGATTACTCCAGTCTTCAGTGTCACATGATCCTTCAGAAATCATTCTAATATGCTGATTTGCTGTTCAAGTTATTATTATTATGAATGTTGAAGACAGTTTTCCTGCTTACTATTTTTGTGGAAATAATATACATTTCATTTTCTATAGTGCCTTTAAAAATTACATCTCAAAGCGCTTCACAAAAATAATAAATAAATAAAAGAGAAATATCTTCTTTAGCTAAAAGTAGTACACTCTTTTTACTCCTTTAAATATATTTTAAATTAAACTCTTTTTAAAAGAAGTAAAAATAGTTAAAGCAATAATAGTCAAATAAATCAAATAAAAGCTACCCTAAAGAGGTACGTTTTGACAGATGCTTTAAAAACACTTTTCCATTTGCTTAATCTCAGACGGCAGAGAGTTCCAAAGTTATAGATCCAATAGATCTTAAACGAGTTGGCGGGACAGTTAAAAGACCAGAAAATAACAAAAACAGCCTTCACAAGCTCCAAAACCCTCACGGCAACTCAAAGTAGTCAAAAATTAAACAAACGGGAGAGAGGAGCGGCAGCCAAATGCGTCAGATTACCCGAAATATATATCCCCCCCCCTTCCCCCAGGATTCTTTGATGATGAGAAATTTTAAAAGAACAGAATAGGGACCACATATGGAAGTGGTCTAAGGCTGCATTCAAACTGCAGGGGCTTAATGCTCAATTCCGATTTTTGGAAAAAAATCGATTTTTTTGCAAGGCCGTTCACATTTCCAATTAAATGCGACCTTTTGTGATCTCCTGTGTGAACGTGATCGTGAAATGACCCAGAAGTGACCCGCATGCGCAGAAGAGTTCGGTTCCATTAAGAGCCCTCGAGCTTGGCCTGAATAGAGCTGTCCCCCCAAATATTAATTAAATCAGAAACCTCGCTTCCCTTCCATTGACTGGTCTCAGCATCGTCCGCCATAGTTGTTGTTTATCTTCTCATTCCCGCCTACTTCAACGCAGAATTATGACGTTTGTCGCATATCAATGACGTGCGGGTTGGATACATGTGACCTGGCCGATCAGATTGAAGTCGAATTCCAAAAGATCGGATACATATCGGATTTGGACCACATACCCAAGTGGCCTGGGTCGCATTTGAAAAGATCGGATCTGTGTCGTTCAGACCGTCATTAAAAGATCAGATACAGGACGCATAGGGGCAAAAAAAAAATTGGATCGTTTCAGCCTGCAGTGTCAACGTAGCCTAAATCTGATTTGAAAAAATCAGATCTGGGGAGGATTTGAGTGCTCACACTACTTCTGAAAAAGTGTGACCTGGTCACTTGACCCCAAAAATATCGGATTTGGGCCACTTTTGCCTGCAGTCTGAACGGGGTTATAGCGTCGGCCCAGATCCGTGCCACATCTGGCACGCGTTGAATCCATATGTACCAGATGTGGCCCGGATCTGGGCCGACGCCATGTTGCTGTCCGGGTAGCTATTAGACTTTCATATTCTTGTGTTCCACCTGCATAATTTGGTATTTTATGATAATTGTTTCTTTAAGAAGCCATCAAAAAATTTCACTAAAATGAAAATGATGGCATCATTTACTCACCCTGGTGTTGTTCTAGTGCAGTATGCCCTTCTTTTTCATTTTCGTACAACAAACGGAAATTTAGTGTATTATTTAAAGAAAATCCTAACCTTGGCTGTTGATCTTCTGTACAGAGTGTGTGTTCATGAAACCCAATTAGCGCCTCAGTTCACTCCCACTCATCTGGAAAACACACATAAGTCGTGATAAATTAAGATGAATAAAAACGTGATGTTTTTCACCAAACCAGGTTGATTAAATGATGACTTCATTTTCATTTTAGGCCGAACTATCCCTCCAATAAGCTTTTTTTGTCCCGTCACAGACTGATGAACCCATCTCTGGGAGCCAGCCTGACAGATGTGGGAGGTGCACCAGATGAGGCCTGGCCAACCACAGACGATCTCCAGCCAGAGACATGTTCCTCGTGTGAAGAGGACGAGGAGCGAGAGCCGCAGATCTCAGGTCTGAGCCCAGCTGAGTCAAACAGTCGGCCTCTACTGCAACAGCTGTCTACAACGGAAGGTGAGTGATGCTACGGGGTGAAACGCATTATATTAGTCTGGAGTGACTTACAGAAAAGTTATTACAGGGACAAACTCTTTGTGAATCAATGCTGCATTTCGATTCCTGGGAAGTTTCTATTTAATAGTTTGGAAGTCATAATTATGACGTTTAAAGTGTTTTGGGTCTATTGCTGGGCAAATTGATATCATATTCTCATGCTGCCACAAAGTAGACCATGATGTTTAACAGTGACCAGACGTCCCGAAAAATTCGGGACAGTCCCGAAATCTAAGCTGTTGTCCCGAATCCCAAATCCGGCCCTAATTGTCCAGAAAATTATACTAAAGCAAAATTGTGAGTAGTTATTGTCTGATAAAACGTTAAAAACTGTCCGTGGAGGTTGAGTCGTCCTGCAGCCAGCCCCCGCCGGCTGCTCATTGGCTGAAAAAAGAAAATTCGGGACCCAAACCAGCCCCCCCCCTCCCCCCTCCCCCCCTTGGAATTACTAATGTTAATTTATTCAAATTAATTATTCTATTCTATTTCTAAGTTAATTTATTATATAATTAAGAAATGATTCTACCATTCAAAAATTTTAGGTCAGTATTGTTTAAAAAAAAATATTACTTGTATTTAGCATGCAAGGATACATTCATTTGATCAGAAGTGACAGTAAAAACATTTATAATGTTAAAAAAATTATATTTATCAAAGAATCCCGAAAAATGTATTACAATATCACTTTTTTTACTGTATTTTTTTTTTCATTTTCACATGGGAGTGTTTATGTAGAAATTAACATTAGCCAAGATTAATAATCGCTGTAAGTATTATTCATTGTTAGATCGTGACACCTACACATTAATGTAAACAAATTTAACCTTATTGCTGAAATCAAAATATTAATAAATAAATAAATCAATAAAATCCAGGGAGGTCTGCAATAGAGGGATTAATCATTGGCTTCATAAACTGAACTATATTAACATACTTATGATTTCGCAACAGAATTTAGACAGAATTCAAGACGTGAGCCGAATGGAAACTGAGATGTTGAAACACTTCGCTTCTGTGTTCGTTTATGAGAGCCAAAGTAAATGAGCGACTGACAAACTGTCTATGCCGTCAAGAGCCGAAGGTGGTGTGTGTAAACACTTGCGATCGCAGGAAACAAAAGCCTTATGGAGAAAAGCTCAACATGAAAGAAACAAATTATTCAATTTCCTTTGAAACACATAAAAGGGCCCTTTGACTGTCAAACAACACGCTGGTGTGTAACACGTGAAGTCATGCCTTTCCTACTTTGTTACCCTTCAAAGTGACACCAGATAGTATTGAATTTGAAACTAGATGAATTAAGATGTTTGGAATTATATGGTTACATAGATTTCTGTTTTTGTTTCAGGTTAACCTTTGGCGCTTTTCCACTGCATGGTACGACTCGGTACGGCTCAGTTTTGGGGGGGGGGGGGGGGGGGGGGTTCAGTTTTTTTAGTACCACATCGGTTGAGGTTCCAAGCAAGCCGTACTACCAATGTTAAAATGTGACATGTAAACACTGCAGATCACTGATTGGTCAGGGAGAATCGCCACTACCAGCGTCATTGGGTTTGCGACACAAGACTTATTCGTCTTGCAGTGAAAAATATCCATATGCCGAGAATCAAGAAAACCATTGCATCGATATGCTCCATTGCTCCTGTGTTGTGCGTTTGTGTCGCGTGTTTGTTTTGTGTCACATTTACGATGATGTCACGGCAGGAGAGGCGGCGCAGCTATAACGATCAGTCTATAATCCCACCCACTTTGAAGCGGTATTAAACTGCAGTGGAAAAGCGCCTCTTGACGTGAGTATGAAGAGAAAAGGAAACTGACAATAGTTAAAAAAAAAGTTCTGTCAACTTGTTCCAAACTTTTTTTGGAATTAACAATTTTGGCTCATTCCAAAGTTATGGCTGTTGTTTTCTGTATAATTAAATGGGAACTGGGGCTGTCAAGCTCCGAAATAAAAATAAAAAGTAGTTTGAATGTATAGTCTAAATTAAAAATTCCTTCCCATGACTTGATTAATAAATTCCCACATTTTAGCTAAATTGTTGCCACATTGTGCTGATTTGTTCCCTTGTTTTAATTTAGTTCAAGCCTAATACAAGGGAATGAATTAGTACAACATTGTCAAAATTTACCTTAAAGGGATAATTCACTTAAAAATTACTTTCTTAACTCTAGTTGTTCCAAATCCGTATGGCGGTCTCTCTTCTGTGGAACACAATCGAAGATATACAGTTGTATACCGTTGTTTTTTAGCCATATAATGAAAGAATGGGAACCGAAACTGTAAATGAATCTGTCTAAACACTTGGAATGTAGCACACAAGTCATATAGACTACTTTTGTAGCTGAAAGTCACAGTCCCCATTCACTTCCGTTCAAAATAAAAATTAGGACAACTATCCCTTTAAGAGACCAGGCCGAATCTTGCACCTCTGTGCTAATTCACATAAATTAAGTGACGTCATAAGACAAGCTTTAATTTACTTTGACTGATTCAGTGCCAAGCGATTAACAAGTGTGTTCTTGCGCTCTTTTTGTCTTGTTCCAGGATGACCTACTCTTATCTCACCTGTTGTTGGCCTCTGAGAGCCACTCTGGAGGTAGAAAGAGCAAAAGAAGATCCCAGCTCAGATTACATCAGGCCACACACACACTGAGAACGTGTGTTTCACCGTCTTTCTCCAGCAGTGTGTGACCACGTCAACAGCGGCCTAAAGAGACTTTATTAATGTCTACACAAAACCACATACGATGAAAGATTCTCTCTTTTGTAAAGGAATCACTAGACCTTTAGTTTTTTACCCCAGCACTGATGACTTGTTCAGGAGGGCTGAAGTTAAGATTTGTCTGCAGGTATTAGTTGCAGTCGACCTGAATGGTTTGCAGACTCTTTTGCTGTACATTCCAGTTCCATAGATCAAACTGCGTGTGTTTGTGTGTGTGTGTGTGTGTGTGATCTCCAGTGTGGTGAATTGTAGATATTGTATTATAGGAAATAGGAGGACAATATTTTTTATAATGTAGATACCCATCTTGTGCCTTCACTCTTGCTTTTCATATTGATGGTTGGTGAACTTTAAAAAAAAAACATATGAATTTTGTGGCTCGTCAAATTTGTAAATAAAACTTTACAAGATTTGCTTGTGTTTTAATGAAAATGTTATGGCATTCAAATGCCAACAATGCAACGATTATAAGAAAAGTATACAAAGTCTAATATACAAAGCACTGTGTTTTTAGATGTATGAGGCCCGAGTAAATTCACATGATCCTTTGAGAACTATATTAATCCTCTTTTATATCACATATGAATAGGTGAATATAACATTTTCATAGTTATATTCAATAAAATATGCACAAATAGAACAAAATGCAAAAAAAAAATCCCAATATACATATCTTATACACACACAGACACACCAAATTCAGGAAAGGATTTACTTTTTTTATTGCACTAATAGAAAAATATCAAAAGCAAAACCTTTACTGAATTTACATTTATATATATATATATATATATATATATATATATAAATCACATATTAAATAATCACGTTTTATTCAAATTATTATAATTAAATGTAGTACCACCAATGTTGCATGATGTGTAAATACTTCACAAATTACATTTTATTCTGTATTTCTTGCGTAAAAAAACACAAACAAAAGGAATATTTGCTTGAAACAAAATAGACTTTCTTTCTGGTTAAATACGTGCCAGGTTTTGTGAAATTCCCTGGCATATATCCCACAATGCACAGTTGTGAAATCATTCAGTTTTGTTACATGAATTTCATCCCTTCTCTAACATTAAAACTGATTGTTCAGCCAGTTTTAAAGTCTGATTACAGCAGGGGAGATAAAGAACCACTGCTTAACTCCACACGAAACATGCTCATCCCTCAGCCCTCTGAGTCCATGATGAAGGTTTCAAAGTCAGGGTCCAGATCAGACACGAGGGCGTTCACAAAGTCCTGGATGGAGGGTCTTTTCTGCAACATGCCTGGACATGAAACAAGAGGGGCAAATTCCAATTACGTACACTCAGTTCCCTCAGTAACCCAGCACGATCTTCCTGCATTAATAACTTGTTTAGGTAAATGTTTTCCATGTACTTTGCATTGAGTAATGTTAACTTCAAAGAAGCACGGTAAATCTGAGCAGCATTTACTACAGCAGAAAAGCGGTAACTAAAAGGGCAGAGGTTTTATCTTCCCTGTGCTACATTATGAGAATATCGTCTTCCACAGGTTGACGCACTTCTGCCCTGCTCAGTGAACAGTGCAGCCAATTACAGAGAGCCGTCCTGCTAAACTGTGCACACTCGATTTACAATTCCTCTCTGCTGGCGCTTTGAAGTCTGCTCATTTCCCCTTGTAAAGCTGCCAATGTAAATAGGCCCTCCTCCCTTCCCCCTCTTTCCTGCACAGGTCACCTCTAAAACACATACAAACACAGCAAGTCCACACTGCAAAAGGCTGCGCCAAAATCTCATGCAACTCTGACCCTCAAACCCTGTATATACATCTTTCACAATGAATAATTAGTACTGTTAATATTTTTACTGACAATCAATTGATTGTGATTCTGTACTAAATTATAAGATGATAATCTGAAATCTGGTAACAATCACTTCACAATATGGCTTTATTTAATTCAATTTTCTTCAGACTTATACACTGGATATAGATTTGTACAGAGCTCCTAAGGGAACATGGTGATGCAAAAATGTTTTTAATGTTTTTGCATTTGCTCACAAAATTTGTGTTCTCTTGCAGAACTGTTGTGTTCCCCCGAGAAATTATGCATTCTCTCACAATGGTATTGAGTTCCCTAAGAACATTTGCGTTCTTCTGCAAAAGTGTTTTATTGCCCTTCTCTACAAAACATTTGCATCCCACTACGAAACTTTGCGTTCTCTTCAAAACATTTGTTCCACCGAGAAACTTTGCGTTCTCTTCAAAACATTTGTGTTCCACCGAGAAACTTTGTGTTCTCTTCAAAACATTTGTTCCACCGAGAAACTTTGCGTTCTCTAAAAACATTTGTGTTCCACCGAGAAACTTTGCGTTCTCTTCAAAACATTTGATTTCCAACGAGAAACTTTGCGTTCTTTTCAAAACATTTGATTTCCAACGAGAAACTTTGCGTTCTCTTCAAAACATTTGCGTTCCACCGAGAAACTTTGCGTTCTCTTCAAAACATTTGCGTTCCACCGAGAAACTTTGCGTTCTCTTCAAAACATTTGCGTTCCACCGAGAAACTTTGCGTTCTCTTCAAAACATTTGTGTTCCCCTGAGAAACTTTGCGTTCTCTTCAAAACATTTGTGTTCCCCTGAGAAACTTTGCGTTCTTTTCAAAACATTTGTGTTCCACTGAGAAACTTTGCGTTCTCTTCAAAACATTTGCGTTCCACTGAGAAACTTTGCGTTCTCTTCAAAACATCTGCGTTCCACTGAGAAACTTTGCGTTCTCTTCAAAACATTTGTTCCCCTGAGAAACTTTGCGTTCTCTTCAAAACATTTGCGTTCCACTGAGAAACTTTGCGTTCTCTTCAAAACATCTGCGTTCCACTGAGAAACTTTGCGTTCTCTTCAAAACATTTGATTTCCAACGAGAAACTTTGCGTTCTCTTCAAAACATTTGCGTTCCACCGAGAAACTTTGCGTTCTCTTCAAAACATTTGCGTTCCACCGAGAAACTTTGCGTTCTCTTCAAAACATTTGCGTTCCACCGAGAAACTTTGCGTTCTCTTCAAAACATTTGTGTTCCCCTGAGAAACTTTGCGTTCTCTTCAAAACATCTGCGTTCCCCTGAGAAACTTTGCGTTCTCTTCAAAACATTTGTGTTCCCCTGAGAAACTTTGCGTTCTCTTCAAAACATTTGCGTTCCACTGAGAAACTTTGCGTTCTCTTCAAAACATCTGCGTTCCACCGAGAAACTTTGCGTTCTCTTCAAAACATTTGCGTTCCACCGAGAAACTTTGCGTTCTCTTCAAAACATTTGCGTTCCACCGAGAAACTTTGCGTTCTCTTCAAAACATTTGTGTTCCCCTGAGAAACTTTGCGTTCTCTTCAAAACATTTGTGTTCCCCTGAGAAACTTTGCGTTCTTTTCAAAACATTTGTGTTCCCCTGAGAAACTTTGCGTTCTCTTCAAAACATCTGCGTTCCACTGAGAAACTTTGCGTTCTTTTCAAAACATTTGTGTTCCACTGAGAAACTTTGCGTTCTCTTCAAAACATTTGTGTTCCCCTGAGAAACTTTGCGTTCTCTTCAAAACATTTGCGTTCCACTGAGAAACTTTGCGTTCTCTTCAAAACATCTGCGTTCCACTGAGAAACTTTGCGTTCTCTTCAAAACATTTGTGTTCCACTGAGAAACTTTGCGTTCTCTTCAAAACATCTGCGTTCCACTGAGAAACTTTGCGTTCTCTTCAAAACATCTGCGTTCCACTGAGAAACTTTGCGTTCTCTTCAAAACATCTGCGTTCCACTGAGAAACTTTGCGTTCTCTTCAAAACATTTGTGTTCCACTGAGAAACTTTGCGTTCTCTTCAAAACATCTGCGTTCCACTGAGAAACTTTGCGTTCTCTTCAAAACATCTGCGTTCCACTGAGAAACTTTGCGTTCTCTTCAAAACATTTGCGTTCCACCGAGAAACTTTGCGTTCTCTTCAAAACATTTGTGTTCCCCTGAGAAACTTTGCGTTCTCTTCAAAACATCTGCGTTCCACTGAGAAACTTTGCGTTCTCTTCAAAACATCTGCGTTCCACTGAGAAACTTTGCGTTCTCTTCAAAACATCTGCGTTCCACTGAGAAACTTTGCGTTCTCTTCAAAACATTTGTGTTCCACTGAGAAACTTTGCGTTCTCTTCAAAACATTTGTGTTCCCCTGAGAAACTTTGCGTTCTTTTCAAAACATTTGTGTTCCCCTGAGAAACTTTGCGTTCTCTTCAAAACATTTGTGTTCCCCTGAGAAACTTTGCGTTCTCTTCAAAACATTTGCGTTCCACTGAGAAACTTTGCGTTCTTTTAAAAACATTTGTGTTCCCCTGAGAAACTTTGCGTTCTCTTCAAAACATTTGCGTTCCACCGAGAAACTTTGCGTTCTCTTCAAAACATTTGCGTTCCACTGAGAAACTTTGCGTTCTTTTAAAAACATTTGTGTTCCACTGAGAAACTTTGCGTTCTCTTCAAAACATCTGCGTTCCCCTGAGAAACTTTGCGTTCTTTTCAAAACATTTGTGTTCCACCGAGAAACTTTGCGTTCTCTTCAAAACATTTGTGTTCCACTGAGAAACTTTGCGTTCTCTTCAAAACATTTGTGTTCCCCTGAGAAACTTTGCGTTCTCTTCAAAACATTTGTGTTCCCCTGAGAAACTTTGCGTTCTCTTCAAAACATTTGCGTTCCACCGAGAAACTTTGCGTTCTCTTCAAAACATTTGCGTTGCAACGAGAAAATTTGCGTTTTCTTCAAAACATTTGCGTTCCACCGAGAAACTTTGCGTTCTCTTCAAAACATTTGTGTTCCCCTGAGATACTTTGCGTTCTCTTCAAAACATTTGTGTTCCCCTGAGATACTTTGCGTTCTCTTCAAAACATTTGCGCTCCAACGAGAAACTTTGCGTTCCACCGAGAAATTTTGCGTTTTCTTCAAAACATTTGTGTTCCACTGAGAAAATTTGCGTTCTCTGCAAAACATTTGCGCTCCAACGAGAAACTTTGCGTTCCACCGAGAAATTTTGCGTTTTCTTCAAAACATTTACATTCCGTTGCGTTTTCACAAGACTTTTGCATTCCACGAGAAACTTTGCATTCTCTCGAAAAACATTTGCTTCTCTCGCAAAACTGTTGCGTTCCCCCAATAAACTTTGCATTCATTCACAAAAGCTTTGAAATATATTTTTTTCTCCAACCTCATTTTATTTCCATAAACGTTTTGTGAACTTTTCCTTCAATTAAATAGTTTTTCATCACCATGTCCGCTTTGGAGATTCCATAGACTTGTGATCTGAATTTGGTGGATTTTTAAGCACAAGCTGGACTGGACATGAAGGATAAAGAGAGACAAGTACTGCTAAAAAAACGAAGAAATAAAACATAGGAATGCTGGCATTATGACTGTTACAGTAAGTAGTCCCACCTCAATATGTACACCTAACTGTCCTCATATCGTTTCCAGCTGAATGCTACAGCCACAGATGCTGTTCAGAGAGCTAAAGATGTAACAGACTATTTATTTAATCTCGGAATGGATCACACTAGGACTAGACGTCTCCAGCTTTAATGCCACTTTCTGTAATGATGTTTATTTCCTAAGTTCACTCTAGAGGGGATTCAGACTACAAGTCTATCCAGACTCACATTATTTTTCGATTTCAAAACCAAAAATATACAAATTAAGACCCATATCCAGTGAGAATAAAGATATCAGATAAATGTGAAGGAATGAGCTTCATATTTCTGATGTTAAAGAGTTGGGCTACATTATTTGTTTTTTTTCCTGAGCTCTTGAATTATCCATTCAAAACAAATTAGAGCAATTAAAATGTGAGAATGTTTGCCCTTATAAAGCCTTGGTTGGTAGTAAAAATAAAACATTTCATCATCTTATTTATTGTGTGTGTGTGTGTATATATATATATATATATATATATATATATACAGTATATATATATATATATATATATACAGTATATATATATATATATATATATATATATATATACAGTATATATATATATATATATATATATATATATATATATATATATATATATATATATACATACACATATGCATACACACACAAAAATATTATTTTAAAAACATATTAAAAAAAGTATACTAATGTTCAACCCTACCACGGAGGAATAATTTATATTTTTTCGTGGGAACATGATTACATGGTTAACAGGATCAAACATTTGCAGGGATGGATGGAGTAAAGTCACCATATTTATCAGTGCAGGTGCATATTGTGTGTTTTATTATGAATCAAACGGACTTTCTTTGTTTGAAATGGAGTCCAACCACAGAACGAATGTCCGACATGCCTTTTCAAACACATTCCCTTCACAGAGAGCTTCATTCATCCATAGAGAACAAGAGGATGAGGAGGCTCTGTCTGATTGGTCAGAAGAACTCATGACTGGGATTGGAGGATGATGAAACTAAAAACACATCAAAGTGAGGCAGACTCATCTCTCCTCAATTAATCCCCGTCTAAACGCTGTTCTTTGGCACCTGTGCCGTACGCCACACCTTGAGGTTGTGCAGTTACGTGGGCACAGCGGGACATGGTGGAACATGACTCAGGTAGCGCTGGTTTGGATTGCATATGAAAGAGGCAAGGGTTATCAAGAGGTCAAATGAGGACTTGACACAAGATACGATATGAACTCTGAATTATGCAACCAAACCTCTTGAGTTGAATGTTTCGTTATGCGTTCCTGAAAGAGTTCCAGTAGTCCTGGTCTCCATGCGCACTGCTTAGACTCAGATTGAGCAATGTTTAAAGACTAAGAAGATAATTACAGCCTCCCTCCCAGCAGATGAAGAGATTTTCTGGTTTCTCCACGGCTTTGATGTTCGTAACTATTTGAAACATGTCACGAGTTGAAAGCAATAAGCTCATGATCTACCTGAAGGCTGAAATTACTTCATCATTGACTCTGTAATTAAAACTGGAGGTCTCAAAGCTTTGTCAAAGAATAAAAATAAAGCTCAAGTTTCAAGGATTATGCCACTGTTGCACATGAATCATGTGGCTTATTGTCTGCATGAAAACGTTGGATGGGTTGATTACCCATATTCTTCAAAATAATCTTCAACAGAAGTAAGAAATTCATCCAGGTTTGGAAAAACATGAGGGTGAGTAAATGATGACTGAATTGTCATTTTTGGGTGAACTATCCCTTTAAGCCAGAACAAAGTGACATCATGCACTTTATTTTCTTAAATTTTTGTAGAAAATTAAAATTTTACATGTGCCATCTTATTTTTTTCTAAACATATTTTAAGAAATTTATACCACTCCATTAATTAAGAATGCTCAGCGTTAAAAACTCAACATCAATGTTCATCACAAAATCTGCATACGAAATTGTGATTTGTCTGGTCTTCCTTGCATACTGCACGTGTGATAATGTGCTGATTCTTTTGTGCAGTCACAGTAGACTGAGAAGACGATATGTGTATTAGCGTATTAAGCGTCTTGATAATGATTAAGTGGCTCTCAGTATACTTACAGTATACCACTATATTTCCTTCACCGTCTAATCCAGTGTCTCTAAAGTTATTTATGTGATTGTGATTGCATATTGATGTATATGAATGCAATGTGTACTTGGCTGTAAAGCCCAAAAACTATTTGAATTGAAACCCCATCAAAGAACGTCTTAAAGTAAGGTGAACCCGACCTTCCTGTGATCCTGTGTCTAAAACTCATGCATGTCACCATCTGTGTGCTACAGCGCTACAACATATCCCAGCCCAGGTGCTCGACTGTGCTATTGTTCTTTCAGGCCGTCCTTCGCCACTAAAATAGAGGTCCCTGGGAAAGCTGAGGGCCATGAAAGACACCTCTGTGCCGCCCATGGCTGGAGAACACAGGGCTTCAGTCAGCATGGCCGTCAGTCCGTCACTTTCCTCTCTCTGCTATGCCATCTAATCCAGCCTGGACTTTTCAGCACCAGAGGCCTGGGATCCGGCCAGCGAGGAGCGAGGAGCCCGGCAGATAAAAACGGCCCGGGCTACAGACTCTCTCTAGGGTGGCTCTTGTTCCACTGTGATCCGGCACAAAGGAGGGGGCGGTGGAGAACTGAGGAGGACCTCTCTGAACCGGACCGTTAATAATGAAAAATACATGTGGTTAAGGAATCGGAAAATAAGCAATGTTATAAATTAATTAACAACTAATATTATAGATATTTATATTATTTTAATTTATAAAAAAAAATTAAATCATTTATTTTTCTAAATATATTTTTTAATACGTTTTTTTAATACGTTTTTTTTACTATGTGGAAACGTATATTATGGTATTTCCAACATGATGTGAACCAGTGTTATTTAAGTATCATTTGCAATACTATTATAGTTTTTATTAATATTTTGAATCAGTTTTTATTTCAATATTTTCCATTTTCATTTTAATATTTTCCATTTTCATTTTAATTTCAGTTAAAATGCTAGTAATTTTGTTGTGGTTTTGTTATTTTAATAGTTTTTATATAAATGTCAATACAGTATTTTTGAATTTTTTTCTTTCAGTTTGAGTTATTCTAGCGCATCAAGTTAAAATAAATTAAAATAAAAATCATGACGAGTTTAAATAAATATAATATATAATATAAATAAAGCTATATGACATACAAATTAAAAAAATGTTTTTATAAAAGGTTTATTTTTGATATAAGATTCTAAAACTAAATCTGGATCCTCACTTTATTAAAAAATATTTTCATAAGAACCAACCAAAAAGTAAAGAGAGTCCTAGAAGAGTTAAAATCATCACAGTCCAACAAAATGTGCATCAGAGTGACTGGATTTATTAATTCCTTACTAATTGCAGTCTTTAATGAGCTATACTCTTTTGTAAACAAGCTTTTTAAGAAATGAATGACATAAAAAAAACTGTCAAATCTTACTGATTTGTAACTGTAAAACCATCAAAATCCATAAAAATGTGCATCAGAGATATTGGACTATGATATTGGCATAAGGGGCATCATACAAATATTGATAATTAATTTGGTGCTCACATGGGGCAATACCAGGGCTGGGAAACTTGTCATCTAGTAGAGATCCTGCTATTCTGTCATTACAGTGGTATATTCAACCTTGATAGCAACTTAATCTGTTTGTCTGCTTTTATTATGTAATGACATTTTGACATTGGGATGATTTCTTTGTAATTACCATGCACTGAATAATTATTCACTATAACACCAGAAACTGATGTCAGTTTGGATGTTGACTCTATAAGGGACAAAGAAATAGCAGTGACTGAACTAACTCTTTTCTCAAGTGCAGACTTTTTCCCTTACCTTCCACCATCAGCATGGGTTCCTTCGCTCCTCCATGAGCCAGCATCTCTCTACGGTAACGTTCTCCAGTTTCCCTGCAACAACGTGAGCAGACAGAGGTTTACTTCACACTACCAGCATCCTTCCCACAATCCAAGCCCATAAACCCTTATGTTCCCTCTCTAACTGCCAGACATGTCCAAAACTGTCCAACAAAAGGAAGTGCTAAAGAACAAAACCACAGTGGAGTAGTTAAGATATCCTGGTATTTTGAAAGACCCCATGAAATGAAAACAGGAGTTTTGTGGTTTTCAGTCCGTGCCTGTTAACTGTAAGGCCATCTTTATGTTAGTGCACTCTTATATGTTAACACATTTATCACACATTTCACGAAATCAAATTTAATGATTTTCATGCTTGCATACACTTTATATTTTTATTATTGGGATATATAGTTCCCAATAACTATATATATATAGGGTATATGTAACCCTATGCACTTCCAAAAAAACAAAAACAAATTAACTTTCATTGAAAGGTTCATTGAGGAATCAAAAACGGTTCTTCTATGACATCACTGCAAAAACGACTTTTTGGAACCTTTATTTTTTAAACGTTAGGGTAAAAAAAAAATCAAACTAGATGTAATACAAGGGTGATTTAACTAATGAATCTTTCACAAACCTGTTGAGGGGGTCTTTATAGAAACACTGTTTCCACACCATGGAGGCCACGGCCCGTGACATCAGGTACGAGTAGTACTTCGCCCCATAGCCGATGAGATGACTGAACCTCAGCTGCCAGGCCTGCAGAGACAGATGCAGCTGAACTAATCACAAGCTGCCGTAGGAATATTCCTGTTACATCTCTGTAAACACCTGCCAAGTTATTTCCTAACCTGGAAAAATGCTGATGCTCACATCACTTAATATCTGACCCAGTTAAATGGAACAGTCAAGGTAAGGTATTGCCACATAATGCCTTCAGGACCAAATTCATTACTAAATATTTACATTCTCAGTGCACAAATGGCACAAAGCCTTCTTCCATGGCTACTTTACTCCAAGGCAAATTAAAGACAGTGATAATGTTTTGGGTGAGAGCAAGGTGTGGAAGTATTTGGCCATAAAAACACAGGCTAGATTTGTGTTGAAAAAGCTCAGTAGTGCAAACGCATCGCTCAGGGATGGAGACGTGCTTAGACACCCGCTGTTACCATTATCCCTGCAGGAAATGAACCGAGCTCACTAACTTATGCTTGATATGGCAGTGAATAGGGGCAACAATCCTGTTGGTATATGATAAAATCAGTTTATAGCTGTAGCTGGGTTCAAAAAGTCAACAAGTAGGATGATCAGACTGTAACTGCTATTATGAATATTTTAGCCTTTCTGTTATCTATAAGCTAGTGTGCTCCAAAACTATAAGTCTAAATATAAGCATTCAAAACTTAGTCTCTCACTAGTTTATGAATCATATGAATCAATGATTTTGATGACATCACTCTGCACTTCAGCTCCTCATCAGATTTTCTGTCCAATAAAATGCTCTTTAGAATCTAAAGCGTCCCGGCCCCTGCATTGCAAATAGACGCTCAAGCTGCGGCTGATATTGGTCACGTTCACACATTTACTATTTTCTACATGGTAAATAGCACATAGTGCACTTGCACTATATAGGGGATAGGTAACGATTCAGACAGTGTTAATATGCTTTCCATTGTGTCGAATGAAGTCTGGTTTCAAGCTAGTGTCACATGAGCACAGCAGCATGCACACAGTCTGCTTCAATCCAAAGACACAAGAGCATATGCTCTAGTCGGGATCATATGTGCGATTCGGCGCAGACCAGAAAACGTATCGGACCCATCTGAATTCTGCACAGAATTCTATATTTAAAGCGATATGGAGGAGATTAGGAGGAGAAACGATTTGAGATTAGGAGGAAACTGCAGCTTTACCGAGCTCATCGGCTCTGGCCGAGCTGTCTGTGATATAAACAAAACCCTATTGGCTATTTAAAAAAAGGGGAGGAGCTGCTCGATATGTCCCTCTCTTCCTGTTTTAGTGGAAATTACGTCAACACATTGAATAATGCTGCACGTTTCAAGGAACTTAATGTATTGTTGTACAACAAGGCACTGTTGTTCGGTGGGTCTCACGCATACATGGATTTGCCCCGACTGCCCAAAATCCTGTGACAACTGTATCTGTCAAATAAAACCAAGAAACAAACAAAACAAAAAATCCACACCAACAAACCAAACGGGAAAAAAACAAAAAACAAACCAAGAGAAACAAAAAATGAAAACAACAAAAAACAAAACAAAAACAACATACCAAGAAACAAAAAAAGAATACGAAAACAATATAAGAAACCAAGCAACAACAAAAAAATCCAAACCAAAAAAAACAACAAAACAAGCTAAACAAACCAAAAAATAAACAAAACAACGAACCAAGAAACAAAACCAAACAAATGAGAAAAAAACAAACAACAAAAACAAACAAACCAAGAAACAAAATAATTCAAAGCAGGAAACAAACAAATCAACAAACCAAGAAACAAACAAAACAAAGAAGGCTTTATACCATAGACGACATTCCTCTCCAATCACAGGGCCCAGGGCAATATCAGGCACATTAGACTTATTTGCTATACGCTAAATACATTATTTATGTCACAGTGTTACAACCTCCTGAACATAGGAGTCCAGATACATGTGTTATATAACTATATACTTTTGTAGTTGGTACATAATAAAAGCATTCCTATCATACTACAGATTATAAAGGACTCCACAAAGACATCTGGCTGTAATGATTAGTAAGGGACATGCTGGACAGTCTGTTCTTACGCAGAATGTGTGTAAGTGTTTCACTGCGAGGTTGATGAAGAGAGCCAGGGTTGTGTAAACAGCACTATGAGAGACACATTATGGTTGAGAAAGGTGAAACCGCTGTAGAACACAGACTTAAGCCCCAGAGTATCAGCAAGACATATCCCATATGGCCTCTAATGACTTCAGTAAGCCCAAACGCACTCCTGCAGAGATGTAAAATCTGAAAGCTAAACATTAGCAAAACAGAACAGCTACTTGACTATCAACACTTGCCTAAAATCTGTATTAGGTTGTGGAAATATTTTCACTGGAGATGGGTTCTGTCAGGCTGCTGGCCACCAGATACTTCAAAATCTACATTGATAAGAATTTCACAATTACAGTACTTTGCATAAAGGCCGTGAGCTAATTAAATCTAATACGGTAATACCGGACATGTACGCTCTTTGCATCCCATCATGTATCTCAGTGGCCAGAGGAATGTAACAATGTGTGAATGTTGCCAAACACACAACACAACTTCTGTTTTCAACATTGATAATAATTTTATCAATAGCAGCATATCGGCATATTAGAATGATTTCTGAAGGATCACGTGACACTGGAGTAATGATGCTGAAAATCCAGCTTTCACATCACAGAGATAATATTTGACATTGCTGTTTTTACTGTATTTTTGTTCAAATAAATGCCGTCTTAGTGAACATAAGAGACTTCTTTTAAAACCTTTTTAAAAAATCTTACTGACCGCAAACTTTTGAAGGGTTAGTGTACATTGTAGGTGGGACCACTAAAATGTCGGGCCAAAACTTTGTCAGGTAAAAATCTAATTTTATATCTTTACTGCAACAATATAATTTGTCAAAACAGCTGTGATCCTTCAATAGAGTTGCATGCCGAGGGTTTTACAGCCATATGTGGACTGAGGTAAGCTTTCATTTGTCCTTTAATAGTCAATAAAACATGCATCCTACAGGAATGAAAGACACGCATATTATTAGCTGCGTTCCCGTGAGGCAGTAATAACGGATAAGAAAGGGGGAAGCTGGGTGATTTAGACGATGGTAAAGACATTACGGCTGAAGCAATTAAAGAGAGAGAGGAATATTTAGAGTTGGGGGGAAGCCTGATTCCCAGTGGCTCCACATAATTACAGCCCAGGATGAACGGTTTATGAAGGCCATTCCAAAATAAAATATGTGTTTTAGATCGCCCCAGTTCTCAGGCGGCCATCTCTACAGCTGCTGAAGAGCTAAGAAAAGCAATTCAAACTATGTTTTCCCTTCCAAATAGACTCTTGAAAGAAGAGTTTCAAATATTTCCCCCAGGGAGAGCTTCTTCAAAGTATATCTCTGCTTTGTTATTGAAAAAAAAAGGGCCCCGAAAAGGGCCGGAGAGCGGAGAAAAGCATTTTAATCCTTTAACCGTGCAGTGTCTGTGTAGAAAACCACAGGGCAGGAAAGGGGCCAAAACTAAACTACCTTGGTGTGTTGATCTGTTTTTGTACTTCAGAAGGGGAGTATAAGATGTTATTAAGGATTAGTCAAGGAACGATTCCCAAACATTCATTAACTTCAATAACGCCAATGGATCACTTCATTTCAGGGCAACAGACCACCTACATTTGAGAGATGTGCTTTTTGTGCAGCAACTTCTAGGAGGCATTAAATAAATCATTCAAAGTTATCCTTAAGATCATGTATTTTGTTGTTTTAAGATTTCCTAAACCTGGTTTTGAAAATACAGGGAGTTTTTTTTTTGTTGCCAGTTCTACTTAATGGATTGTCAGAAAAAAGCAGAAAATGGTGGCTTCAACATTTAAAATGTGTCAACATATATGTCCTTTGACATTCAAAAAATGTTTTAACATTGGGGGGAAAAAAATACACATTGCAACCATTATATTTTTTTAATTCAAATGAAACACACTTACAGTGTTGGTGACATATGGCAGGCCATAATACTTCTTCTGCATGTCTATCATGATATCTGTCGTTGATCGATTTTGTGGTTTTCCATGATAAACTTGATCCAGGATTGCATAGAAAACCTAAAGAGAAACATTTACAGAAATTTTTAGTACAGATACCAAACCATTTATGAAAATGTTGCATTATATATCGTCAATATTAGATTTATATCTAGTATTTTTTCCAATTAATACATATTTTTAAATATTTTTATTAAACAAAATTATTACCTAAATGATTTAAAATGAATTGAATTGAAATTTAAAAAATGTTTTATTTTTTATGTAACAGGTCACCACATTAGTTATGGGCCATAATAAAAGGTTTTGTTCGAAACCTTGTTGTTGAATGAGAAGATCTGGTACCTGAAGTTGAGTGTCAGCCGCACCACAGACCTTCTTGGACTCACAAAGACGGGCCACCATGCTCTGCGGCAAAGGCTATGGGAAGAAAGGAGCAGAATTTTTTTTTTATTTCAGATGAATTGGGAGTTATATTTACTACTTTTATGGTGCTTTTGCCTCCTGTTTAAAACAAGAACCATAAATTCTTATTTATTGTAGTTGCATGGAAAAGAATTTAAAGGGGTCCTATTATGCTCATTTACAAGTTCTTTATTTTTATTTATTGAGTTTACTAGAATGTGTTTACATCATTTAATGTTAAAAAAAAAAAAATTCTTAAAAATGTATGTTGTTGCAGCACCTGTTTTCACCCTCTGTCTGAAATCTCTGTTTTAGTTTTCGATGTTGCTCTGACTGGTCAGCCGGCCTGTTGTGATTTTTCTACCACTTAGAGCGTGTCGAAAATCTTCTAACGTCCCTTACCATAACCGATGAGTACACACCAGAGAGGGTTCCTGAGGCGCTGTAAACACTACTGTAACAACACAAACTGTGGTGCCAGTTTTGCCATTTTACTTCAAGCCCGAGTCCGATAACGATAGTCAAGATGAACAAGCTGATCAACCCAAACCACCTTCAATGGCACGACTTGTGCAGGATCTTTCACAGTGGTATCTTTATTTATTTAATTTAATTTATTTGTATACCTCTCTTACATTTCAAATGTGATGTTATATCTGTGTTATTTATAACAACTGACCTGCTTCGAACGGCATGTTTCAGAAAACAGTTGTTACAAAACAAAGGATTGTGGTTGTATACTGCTAAGTAATAGTGTGAAAAATACATTTTAACCACTGTTTCCTAAGTTTATTGGTCTAAGGAAGGCTGAAAAAGGGGGTTTAGATTCGGGGTGGAAAAACAGAATCTCTTGGACAAGACGCACCCTAACTAAACTCAACCTCGTCCCCTTTCTTATGCATGCCTTGATAGAAAATGATTTAAACTAGGAATTGCGCATATTGTGATGTGTACGTTCCCTGAAGAAAACCAAAGACTACAATAGAGGCATTTCAAGGATTTCAGAAACAGTACTTACTGATATAAAGAATAATTTCCTTTGGAGTGGACATTTTTTGCTTTGCAGACCGGTTTCATGCTCAAACAGCAACAGTACACAAACATAATAAGACCCCTTTAAAATCATTTTTGAAATAAAGACCAACATGAACATTGCAATGTACCTGTCCAGTCTGGTAGTGGCGAGCGAACTGACTGATCACGCGATAATCTGTGGCAAAGTATTCCATGAGAATAGAGGGCACCTCTGCGAAATCAGTGGCACATCGGGTTCCTGAAGAGAGAAACAAGGTCGCATGATCATGCTGCTCTGAGGACGTTGTAAAAGTTGAAGGCCACAAATGTGAACAAGCGATTTCTGTAGTGATCATCCCGTACCCGTCACGTGTTGGTAGTGGGTACGTCCCAGCATGGAGTGCATGGCATGGCCCATCTCATGGAAGAGATTTTCCATCATGCCCGGGCTGAGCAACGTGGGAGCGGACTGTGTGGGATGGGGCAGGTTTAGCATCAGGACCACCATTGGCAGCTGATACTGGCCATCATCCAGACGCCTCCCGCCACGAATGGTAAAGTGACAGTCCTGAGCGGGACACAAACAAGCTGGACTAACCAATACTGATTGGCTGAGCATTAAAAAAAACAACTTTGGTTTAATTTTGATGTTGAATAAATCAGCCAACATTTGACTGAATGAATCGCTTGAGTGAATAAATCATGATTTTTTCATCAATTAATCGATTTTATATGACTTGGTTGATTGAATGATTGAATCAGAATGATTTGGTATAATAACCTCCCAGGAGTATCTCACATGATTGCGTTCTCAAACACCAGGCAAAAAAAATATTTCTATGGCATTGCTGTCTAGGAGCTTTTGAAGTGGATTTACTTAATGTAAAAGTAACGAAAGTTATCATGAGGATTGTAATGTTTAAAGCAGATGTCTTAACAAATGTCAGTCGACCGGGAAGATTTAAAAACAAGCCGTTCATTCATAAATACGCGAGATCGCTGTGAAAATACAGACCGGAAGACAAAAGACAACGAGTGCAGCGCTGAAAAGGGGCGGGGCTACATAAGGTCTATAGCAGGGAAGAATTCAATTTCAAATGCAGTGATTGACTCACTCATAAAGACACTTACTCACTTGTTGCCACCTACTGGTGTAATGATGTAAATGAATATCAGTATGACCCACCACTCAGCTTATCAAATTTGAGGATTGGAACTTATTGTTGTATAATATTGTATAACAGATACTAATTTGAGATGGACAAGCTAAGGACAACAAGCGTAGATGGCTTATCTGAGTTCTTTACCTGGTAAGGTTTCTCAGGTCTGTAGAAGAAGTCACAGTAGATATATCCTAGCAGTCCCTCTGTTTCATGCACCACAGCCTGAGGGAACAGTTAAAAATGGCAAGTGACATAAAAAAAAGAAAGAAGTTGACTAGACCTGAAGATGAGCTCTCATTTAAGCCTGTTGGGTAAGATAATCAAGCACAGAAGCATGATCTCACCAGCTTGCGCACATCTTCGCTCCAGACCTCCCCCACACTGGGCTGCTCAGCCAGCAGTGATACACCAAACAGCTGTGTGAAAAGACCATTCAGACCTTCCATACACGCTCCCAGCGAGAAGTATGGACTGTACAGGCTTGGCTCGATGTTGAATCTGTGGAGACAAAACATAAACATGCCATGTTATTAAAGGCTGAGTGTTGTCCATTTCACATTTTTTTCACAAAAACCACAGACTACAAAAGAGAAATTACAAGAACGTAAAAAGAAATGTCTTTTTCTTCTTATTATTAATGTTGAACAGTTTTTTTCCTCGATTGCTAACGCACTATAACGGATTCAGTTGGCCCACTTTCCACAACAATTCATTCAGTTCTCATAACAAAGACACATTTCTCAAAATGTTTATCACATTTCACCTGTTTTCACACACATTCCAATTTTCTTAGTTATTTCTGCAAAACACTACACAAAAATACACAGGATTAACCATGTTCTCCTTCAGAAAAAACAAACACATAATTAACCCAAGCATCACAATGTGAACTCAAATAGCACACATTTATCCTTGAATCAACATTACGTTTACAACTGATGACACACCAATCAATCTCGGGATAATATAAATAGGAGATTGTGATTGTGTTTTCGAAAATGCATCTTAACAACAGAGAAGAATCATCTACAGGGTTTTTATGCTACTTACACATAAAGTATAATTACACTGTAACAGTACTTTAATTTCACTATTCTTTGTACAGTAAACTATTGCACGTTATACACCCTCAAACTCAGGCATTTTTATTTTTTTAGCTATTTTTTTCATTTACAGTATTTCTGCAGAACTCAGAAATGACTGTCTAAAAAAAGTCTTTTGTCAGAACACACCAAAACTGCTGTAGTACTCTATACTGTAAAGAAATTTGACCGAAAGTGCAGATGCTGACCTGTTTTTTTTACTGTAATTGACAGTATACTGTATTGTGTTGCATATTGAGCTCACAATCAATTCTTTGGTATTTGGCTTTACTAGTGCCTTTCATCATCACTTTACTGTAGTGTCATTTTTCCTAAAGCTCATTGTTGTGTTTTACTGTACCTGCACTCTTTCATTTACGTTGTAAACTGTAATGGACGATGATCTGAAAAAGTATTCCCAATCAGAGGTTTTTGTAACACTGTTTTGAATTGACCTCACTAGTTTTCAGAAAAGTAGTCTGTGTATTTGTTAGGTTTTGTGTGTCAAAGTTTGACAAAAGAGAATGTTTTAACTAAAATAATTGAATGTTTGACAGTAGTGTATTACTTTAGGAGGAAATTCTTAGATGTAAGAAAAGAATTTTTTTCCGCCTCAAGCTCAGGTCACTTACCTTTCTGCACGTATCACACCACTGAAGTAAGGATGGTCCCATGGCATTAATTCCTACAAAGGAAGATTTCATTCTGTTTTAATTCTTGCATGCATAGAACAATGAACTATTTCTCACTTAAACAAACTTGCAGCTATTATTAAGTTGCAGCTATATATCAAAGATAATTGAGCAGCGCTTACAGAATTTTTGGGGTTGAGTTTTGTCTTCATATCCTTCATCATTTCAAAATCCCTTTTAGTCCTAAAGTTTACAGAAATATAATTTGTTTAAATTATATAACATATATAAACATTATAAAATGATATACTATACATACATATACAAATTAAAAATATGTTTCAATACGCATGCATGCAACCAATACAATACACTGTAGTAGTGTCTTCGATGTTGTTCATTATATGTTGTCATTATAATGTTGTAGACAGTGACACCTAGTGGCACATCCTTGCAAAGACAACGACAATACTGTAATGGATAGATTAGGTTTATTCTTTCTTAAAAAAATCAGACAGTAACTTTTGCACATAATATATGAATTATTATGCACCTGTGGCTTAATGCAACTAACAAAATTTTGAAGAGAGCAAACTGAACCTGTCTGAGAGCTTGTCTGTGATCTGCTGTAAGAAGCTCATAACTGCCTCTGTAGAGAAACAGACCGGGTCATAAACTTGGATTTAAATACTATTAATAACATTAAACATAATATAATATAACTATTAAATTATTTATTTAAAAAATGAACATGAAGTTTGATAAGCACTGTGTTTAGAAATAATCATTATTCTTGCAGTTCTGCTTGGTTCAGCTACTGGTGCAGAAATTACACACTTCAAGTTTAAAGGGAATATACTGTATATATATATATACACATTTTCCAAAAAAGTCTTCTACCTGGGCTTTTGGCCATGGTTCCCTTTAATGCTCTGTGCGCATAAGATTCATAACCAACCAAGCAAGCCAGTTTATCTCTACAGGCCAGCAGTTCCTCAAGTATGTGCATCACATCTGCGTTCGGGTAGAGGAAAATTTTATACGCAACTTCCCTGACCTGAAAAATATGTGCACAGACAAAAAAAAAAAAACATAAAAAAACACTAGTTACACCACAACAAAGTCACCCGAGGGTCTAAAGGAAAAATGACAGTATTATACGAGTTTGTAACTATTTCAATCAATATGTATACAACATCAAAACAGTCTGTAGTAATTCAGGAAAGGTGACGTACCAGATCATCAGGAGCGTCCGCATGCAGGCCGCTGATCTGAACGTGCTTTCCGTCTTTACTGAAGTGCTGGTGAATGTGTTCAGGAAGAGCTCTCTTCTCTATTCTGTTGGGCATGTGGCAGCTCATGAGAAACTGATGGCTCAGATCCAGCAGCTTCACATTCAAGTTCACAGCCTCTTTCCTCTGTGAAAAAGGGGAAGGGTAATCTGAGAGATGCATAGCAGTGTCTTACACACTTACTGTCCAGTATAGTTGTCACGGTACCAAAACTTCAGCAGCCGGTACCAATACCAGTCAAATTTGCAGTTCTCTGTACCAATTTTGGTACCAGAGCAAAAACTGTATCAAGTACTTTAAATAATATTGTCTCCTCCATTGGTTATCACTGTCAATCATCGCAGTTTCCGATTCAATCACGCATTTAAATATGGCTGTCAATCCAGAATGTGTAATAAACAGAAAAGCAAGAGCCTACCTTTATATTCAACAAGTCTGTCAATCTCTAAAGCGCAAGCTCACTGAATTCTGCACTCTCACTGTCTCGGTCTTAATTGTACGATGAATCTCTTTTTGACATTGTGTTTACACTTTGTTGGTTATAGTAAACGGATGTGTTAGTGTGCGCACAATGTGTGCATTGATTGAACAAAAATCTTTTCGGCGCTGTTAAGTGGATCCTCGCTCAAAAGTGGCTCTGATTGGCCATTTCGTTCACGCGCTCAACAGATATGATTGTGATTGGCTACAATGCTCAACGGTTGTAAACACATGCTGTAAATATAAATCTTTGACAAACAAACACGAACGAGAGCGCTTGACAGCAGTGTCTATCAGCGGGTATCGAATATACCCTACCGATACGTTTGACAACCCTACTGTCCAGTAAAGTGAGATTAGAGCTGCACAATCCTGGATAAACTGAGAATCATGAACTCAGTTTTCATCAAGAACTCAGTCATGAACTCAGATTTACTCAGTTGTTTGCTTAAACTGAACAAAAATAACATATATTTAATTCATTTGAATGAATTATTATTATTTTTTAAAATCGGTTTGAATGAATGATTCAATGACTCACTCAAAAAGACTTTACTGGATGAATCAGTGTTTTTGAACAAATCTCTTGAATGAATGATTCAATGACAAATTCATTTTTAACAATCACTTGTCGCCACATACTGGTGTAACAATGTACAGTAATTGATACAATCTTAATTTTGTCAAGATACTATCAAAAGGTGATTTACTCAGTTTTGACATCAGTGTTTATATCCGAACTATAAACTTTTATCCCAGTACTTCTGTGATCCTCTGAATTATTGTAAGACAGAAATAATGAAACTGTGTTGCTGAAGACTGTTTGTGAAGCTGTTTCATACCTAAACATGATAACTGCTCTCTCTGAGTCAGCGGCAGTGCCAATGCAGATCTGAATGTTTGCTGAGATCTAGTCGATCAAGTCAAGATCAAGTTTAATGGCCGAAACATTGTCATTTAGGAATAAGATCACAGGGTGTTTGAATCGAGACTGCAATCTTTTTAATGATTAATTGTGCAGCTCTAACTGAGATGAGTCAAAAAAGTATATTTAATACAAAAAAATGTAATAATTCAAACCTGTTTTTTATCCAGATGGATTCCACTTATTTCGAAGTCAAACATGAACAGTTCAGCCACTCTTCTGCAACAATAAAACATTATATTAAATATTACAAAGTACTTTTTTTAAACAAAGAAAACACAGTAACACCACAAACCTCCATTAATGAAGTAACAAGATCAATTTGATTGGAATTTGTCTTTGAACGCATGCTTTGACATTTATCATACAATAAAACAGACGATCTGATTTATACCTTGTTTCTGGGTCCAGTTTGGCAAAGATCTCTTTGTTATCCAACAGGTCCTTTAAGCTCTTACACAATTCAACATTGGTATTGAGTCTGTAGGACAAAATAAAAACCATAAATATCGCTGTCAAGAAAAAAAAAAATATATATATATATATTAAAGTGGATATACATCCAGGCCCACCTCTCCACCATAGTACCAAGGTTTATACAAGTCCTCTCTGCAGCCTCACGGTAAGACGGGTCGGGATGTGCCACTTTAATAAAGTCTGCCTACAAAAAAATTTATATTAATATATGTGAGATGTATTTTTAATATATAAATATTTTTTATTCCAATATATTTAAATTGTAATTTATTCAGGTGATGTCAAAGCTGAATTTTCAGCATCGTTACTCCAGTCTTCAGTGTCACATGGTCCTTCAGAAATCATTCTAATATGATGATTTGCTGCTCAAGACACATTTATTATTATTATGATGATCAATTTTGAAAACAGTTTTCACTGCATATGTTATGAAATCTTTTTGTGAACATATTTTGAGAAAACAGTGGTACACTACCATTCAAAGATAAAAAAATAAAAAGATATTAATACTTTATTTCCGCACGGATACAATAAATTGATCAAAAGTGACAATACATACATTTATAATGTTACAAAAGATTTCTATTTCACATGAATGCTGTTCTTTGGAAATGTCTATTCATCAAACAATGCTGGAGAAAAAAGTACCACAGTTTCCACAAAAATATCTCCATTTAAATTGTGACAGAAATTTCAACTGAGGAGAGTAGTACGCTAAAGTTCGCATTTATCATCTTCAACTATTATAATTATTTGTATTGTTAGCAATTCAACTTGTTTACCATGTCTGCCACTCTGCACAGGCTGTCTGACAGTTTGTCAAATATCTCCACAGTGTGGACTCCAGGGGGGCAGAGGCAGGCTTTCTCCACCAGCTGCTCTGTCTCCTGCAGGGCTCTGTCCTGGACCACCTCAAAACCCTCAACAGAGCCGAGCTCTGGGACACCAAACAACCCCTGTCACACACACACATGCACAGTTAACGTTTAGTGCTTTGGGATATTAAAGGTCAATCAAACAGCAATTAAAATTAGACATAGATACAGAGCGTACCACATTTTGTTGGTAGAGCTCTAGTCTCCTGTGGACTTTAGCATTGAAAGCAGCTCCTACAGGAGACCAGGTGGTGACTGTCCTACAGACACGCGCTGCTGTCCCGCGCCTGAGCAAACACAGCAGCGGTCTGTACGCGGACATTACAGATGATGACAGTCAACATGCGACTCTACAACCACACTCAATTCACTCTTCACAGCCAGAACAACAGACAGCTAAACTAACTAGATTGAACAACCCCAACAAACGGAAAAGCAGTGCAGTTGGTTGTGAAATGCTCCTTCCAATGACAGTGAGCAGCACTTTGATATTACAGAAGCACTTTCGACACGTAAATAAATTCGTGAGAATTTCTAAAATCATATTTTACTATTTAAGAACTTAAAAATCAAGCTTGATTTTTTAATGAATACAGCTGTGGTCTGATTATTTACAAGATATATCCAAAGATGTCACAGTGAGTTAAAACAGCAAGTAAAAATTAAGCGAATCATCTCTGGTATTTCAAAATAAAAGTTCATTATCTGAACATAATAAGCTGCTGGATATATGACTTAGCAACAGTTTATAATAATACTTGTAAATAATAATAAAATAAAATCAAAATCTACGATTTTCATCTCCTGTTCTCCTGTATTTCAAAATCAAACATTCAACTGATTGATTTAGCAACAGTTCTCTGTATATAATAATAATCATAATAATAGTAGTTATTATTGTTTATTATAATGTTTACTATATTGTTTATTGTTTTTATTGTTATTATTTCACATAATTGTTAAACATCAATTTGAACACTTAGATTTAAATAAGAGAGACTAGTAGTAATACAATTATATATATATATATATATATATATATATATATATATATATATATTTACTATTACTACTAGTCTCTCTTTATATATATATATATATATATATATATATACAGGTCTTTCTCAAAAAATTAGCATATTGTGATAAAGTTCATTATT
This sequence comes from Siphateles boraxobius, assembly GCF_051911475.1. Classification (NCBI taxonomy): domain Eukaryota; kingdom Metazoa; phylum Chordata; class Actinopteri; order Cypriniformes; family Leuciscidae; genus Siphateles; species Siphateles boraxobius. The sequence continues at coordinate 33,366,397 of NW_027509186.1, read as the reverse complement.
TTCCATAATGTAATGATAAAAATTAAACTTTCATATATTTTAGATTCATTGCACACCAACTGAAATATTTCAGGTGTTTTATTGTTTTAATACTGATGATTTTGGCATACAGCTCATGAAAACCCAAAATTCCTGTCTCAAAAAATTAGCATATTTTATCCGACCAATAAAATAAGTGTTTTTAATACAAAAAAAAAAGTCAACCTTCAAATAATTATGTTCAGTTATGCACACAATAGTCAATACTTGGTCGGGAATCCTTTTGCAGAAATGACTGCTTCAATGCGGCGTGGCATGGAGGCAATCAGCCTGTGGCACTGCTGAGGTGTTATGGAGGCCCAGGATGCTTCGATAGCGGCCTTAAGCTCATCCAGAGTGTTGGGTCTTGCGTCTCTCAACTTTCTCTTCTCTCCTCAATATCCCACAGATTCTCTATGGGGTTCAGGTCAGGAGAGTTGGCAGGCCAATTGAGCACAGTAATACCATGGTTAGTAAACCATTTACCAGTGGTTTTGGCACTGTGAGCAGGTGCCAGGTCGTGCTGAAAAATGAAATCTTCATCTCCATAAAGCTTTTCAGCAGATGGAAGCATGAAGTGCTCCAAAATCTCCTGATAGCTAGCTGCATTGACCCTGCCCTTGATAAAACACAGTGCACTAACACCAGCGGCTGACATGGCACCCCAGACCATCACTGACTGTGGGTACTTGACACTGGACTTCAGGCATTTTGGCATTTCCTTCTCCCCAGTCTTCCTCCAGACTCTGGCACCTTGATTTCCGAATGACATGCAAAACTGAGCAACAGTCCAGTGCTGCTTCTCTGTAGCCCAGGTCAGGCGCTTCTGCCGCTGTTTCTGGTTCAAAAGTGGCTTGACCTGGAGAATGCGGCACCTGTAGCCCATTTCCTGCACACGCCTGTGCATGGTGGCTCTGGATGTTTCTACTCCTGACTCAGTCCACTGCTTCCGCAGGTCCCCCAAGGTCTGGAATCGGTCCTTCTCCACAATCTTCCTCAGGGTCCGGTCACCTCTTCTCGTTGTGCAGCGTTTTTTGCCACACTTTTTCCTTCCCACAGACTTCCCACTGGGGTGCCTTGATACAGCACTCTGGGAACAGCCTATTTGTTCAGAAATTTCCTTCTGTGTCTTACGCTCTTGCTTGAGGGTGTCAATGATGGCCTTCTGGACAGCAGTCAGGTCGGCAGTCTTACCCATGATTGCGGTTTTGAGTAATGAAACAGGCTGGGAGTTTTTAAAAGCCTCAGGAATCTTTTGCAGGTGTTTAGAGTTAATTAGTTGATTCAGATGATTAGGTTAATAGCTTGTTTAGAGACCCTTTTCATGATATGCTAATTTTTTGAGACAGGAATTTTGGTTTTCATGAGCTGTATGCCAAAATCATCAGTATTAAAACAATAAAACACCTGAAATATTTCAGTTGGTGTGCAATGAATCTAAAATATATGAAAGTTTAATTTTTATCATTACATTATGGAAAATAATTAACTTTATCACAATATGCTAATTTTTTTAGAAGGACCTGTATGTATATATATATATATATATATATATATATATATATATATATATATATATATATATATATATATATATATATATATAATTGTCAGAATATTTTTGTTAATGAATAATCTTATACATTTTCCTCAGGATCTATCTATCTATCTATCTATCTATCTATCTATCTATCTATCTATCTATCTATCTATCTATCTATCTATCTATCTATCTATCTATCTATCTATCTATCTATCTATCTATCTATCTATCTATCTATCATAACCTAAAAGTGGACGTGGCTCTTGATGGGCGTGGTTATTAGATTTATGACGCAGTACGTTCTGTGCGTGTGACCGTGACGCGCGCTCACTGCCGCACTGTACAGTCACATGACAGACATTATGGAGCTCGTTCGCTGTCAAACTTTAATCCGTTTTTACTTTTAGACTAGAAAAGCGATGGACAGAGCGGGATTTTTGACAGCTTCTGATCTCCAGTGATATGTCAGGTCAGTTTTATTTTCCTTTACAGACATACAAGCCCCGCGTTTTAAAACATTATTGTGTGTTAAGACAGGTTAAACAACGTCAGTTAACGTTACATTTTAAACCACTGGCTAGTTCCTATTTTTGTTTTATCATCTTAAATATTATGCCATTTTGACAAGTCGGAACTTCCCGGTATGATAGTTAAGCAATGAGCATTTTTGCCAGCTCATAAACAAATGTTTGAACAGCTAAGTTAACACTCACACTAGTGAAAACGATTCCGGTAACTAGGCTATATGATTGACAAACACACACACACACACACACACACACACACATATATAGACAAATAATTATATATAGAAAGATTAGCTATCTTTGGTCTAGCCGGGAACTGAAAACATGCTTTTAATGTATACTTATTTTGCAGAGTCATGCTCAGTCACTCTGTTTACTGATCTTAATGGTTACTCAAATGTTTAAACATTGAAAAGTAAGATTATGGTGGCTATATATATATATATATATATATATATATATACATACCATAATATATATATATATATATATATATATATATATATATATGACTTTTTGTTATCTATATGGCATATTTGTAAATGCATACTGTGTATGTGCCCCTCATCACCATGTATTGAGCTGGAAACCACTCCACCCAAGTGTAACTTGATGCATCTCTTTCTGTATTTCCACCTTGTTACACAGTTGCGTCTATGTATCTGTTATTTTGTAGCTAAACCCCTGCGTCATGTCTGTGGATGGCCCCCGGACCTCTGTTTTCACCTTTCAGTCCGCTGTTCACAGCCATCATGTTCTTCGCTCGCTGGAGGAACTGAGACAGAAAGAGCTCTTGTGTGATGTGACTGTTGAAGTGGAGTGCAGGAGCTTTCGAGCACACTCTTCTGTGCTGGCTTCCTGCAGCCACTATTTTTACACCAGACTGACAAACCACAGCCGACCAAACCTCACTGTCAGCTTACCGGATGAGGTAATGCTTGATATGGTGGATGGATGGGTTGAACCTGGAGGTTTTCAGAAACCTGTGTTTAAGTCTTCTCTTTATGATTTGTTGTTATTTTTAACAGACACACACACACACACACGCACACACACACACACACACACACACACACACACACACACACACACACACACACACACACACACACACACACACACACACACACACACACACATATATATATAACTGTAAAAAAACGATCAGAGCAAACTCTAAAACAAACAATTCAAACCAAAGTGAAAATTATGTCATCATTTACTCATTTACATATGTATAAATATTGAACCCATGAGGGTTAGTAACATGACGCATATTTTTATTTATGAGCACGGCTATATTTATCCAGAAATACATAAAAAATTCACACATACATACTTCTGTGATGGCCATGTTTATTATTTCTGAATTAAAATGGATTTTGATATATTTGGGGGGCAAAAAGTAAAAAAAATGTAATACTGATGCAACTGTCCTAAAATCATAAAGAAGAAAAGCCTTATTAAAATAAGTAAATGATTTAAATTAATGTTATTATTATTATTATTATTATTATTATTTGTCAGGAAAAATATTTTTACAAAACCAATGTCATGCGGTCTGACCAACGTGCATGAAAAAGTATATATAAAACAGGAAATTATATCATAGCGAGGACTTCTCTCAAGATCAGTAAGTTTCTTAAAATTACAGATAATTTGACCTTTTTATGATAATGCAGGCTGTTAAATGTCGTGTGACTCCCCCAAATAAAAAGATATTTATGAATTGATAGGCTAATTCATGATATTTGTTAATAATGATAATATTTTTTGCATTGTAAAAAACAAAACAATTTTAATTTCTTAAACATGGTTTAAAAGTTTTACATTTCTTTCTGACATTTTTTTTGCTACTTTTCATAATCCCAAGTATCCTGATTCAATTTCATTATATAGAAAAGTCTAAGTAACATTTCCTCGAGTGTACGATGGAAGTCATACCAGTTTTGCACGACATGTGGGTGAGCAAACGATGACATAGTGCTCATTATTGCGTTAACTATTCCTTGGAAAATGGTTTATAGTGTATTGCTGTCAAATCAGGCCTTAGACATTGAGATTAAATTAAACAAACAATGTTACAGCTATAACCCAATAATGTGATTTGTAAATAATTTATTCATGCAGTAATCATGACTAGATCATTAATCTCCCAAGGTCACTGTGGAGGGATTTGAGCCTCTTCTGCAGTTTGCCTACACTGCAAAACTTCACTTCACGAAAGAAAACATCCTGGAGATCCACAGATGCGCCGAATTTCTTGGATTTCAAAACCTCGATAAAGCCTGCTTTGAATTCCTCATCCCAAAGTTTTCTGATGGTGGTGGAACTTCAAAAAAAGTGAAGGGGAAAAACAAGAACCAAGAATCCAGTAAGAAATCCCAAGCCATCTGCAGTCCTAGTGACCAAAACCCTAAAACTGCAGGAGATCTTGAACCTCAGGATGCAGGAACAGTCATGCAGGCTGCATCTGCAACATCCTCTGCAGAAAGTCCTAAAGATTGTCCACCGATCTCCAATGGCAAAGAAATGCAGTTAGATTTATCCCCTCTGTACGCAAGAAGCTCTTCATACCACATGGGTGATGGCCAAGACCAGTTTTGCCTGCAGAACTGTGGCCCACAGTTGCCTTCCTCTTCTGTGGTGGCCGGTGAAGTTTGTCCTTTCCTGTCCTCTTCGAGCACCAGTGATGAGAAACTGCATTCGGCTGTAGCTGGCTGTGGTGGGGACATTTTAGCAATGGAGGAACAATTCCAGAAGGAACTAGCAATGGAGGTACGTTGTGAACGACCTACTGATAAAGACCTGAACATAGCCAGTATCACCGATGGCCACTTTGACCAACTTGAAGGGTCTCTAATGCCGCCCACCAACTGCAGCCAACTATGTCCTCTGAATTCTGTGGAGTCAAGCGGGGTTTTGGATGGGATTTCCAGCGCTCCAGACATCAGTAGCATTGGCACCGACGACAACCAGGTCTTTGATTCCAACAAACAAACGTTCTCTGAACTGTCCCCCAAAGATGGCTTCACCGAACGAAGCAGAGTGGAAAGGGAAGTGGCTGAGCATCTCGCGAAGGGCTTTTGGCCGGATTTGAGCTCCACGTTAAATGAGCCGCTACCTTTGGACTCTATCGACCAGTCGTCTGCTGGAAACGGCTCAGACTTCCACTGGTTGAAGCATCTGGATCTGGGAGCTGCGCCCGACGATTGTCCCTTCCTGAGGGACCTGAGCTCCACTGACAGACAGACCTCCGGGGGACACACTCTGTCCAATGAAGACACTGGAGACAGTTCCTGCATGTCCCCAATTAACTCAAGGGAAAACTCTGAGTGTGAATCGGATGGAGACTGTGCGCAATGTGGTAGCAGTGAACCAGTGCAGGAGGTGAGCATGCTAGCACTCACGTTGTAAAACTTCATGAAGTTAGAGGTGGAGTTTTGTGCCAAATTGCAAACTTCACCAATATTTTGTACTCTGTTGAGATTCCCAGACATGCTTCCAATAAAAGCTTCAGGCTCTACTAAAAAAATTTAACCAACCTCTAGGCTAAACCCCCTCCATAATGCAGTGTTGACGTCAAGGTTTTCTTCCCAGGTGGATTTGCCATTCCCTGTGGAGCAAATTTCCAGCATGACCAGGAGGGCATTCCTGCAGATGTTGAAACGTGAGAAACTAACCCCGGAACAGCTGGAGTTTGTTCAGGATGTGAGACGACGCAGTAAGAACCGCGTGGCTGCACAGCGCTGCCGAAAGAGAAAGCTAGACTGTATCTACTGGCTGGAGGGAGACATCAAGAAACTGGTATATCTATTTTTATATCAACGTTTTGTGAATGTCCTCCGAATGTTATTTGAGTGACATGGATCTGATAAACTTGGGTATGACATGTATCCAGACTCTACGATGATGACACCTATTGAATCGTAGGCTATGACGCAAGTTAGTATAGAAGAATAAAACTTCATCTGCAGCATGCACTAGGTAAACATTTTACTTGCTGCTACTGGAAACCAGAATTTCCTTAATGGATGATTAAAGTATATTTATCATCTAAACGAATAAGTAAGGTGAATCGCAGTTTGGCAATTGTTTTTTATGTGCACTGAAAAAAAAAAGGAGGAAGCAAAAGAGGAGAATATGGATGCGGTGCATGGCTAGGGAAAAGAGGCCAACTTGGCATGCCAATTTTGTAAATTGAGCTCAAGTTGATAGTTTTAAGCTTTAGCGCCATGTCGTGTTGATCAATACGTCATTTCAAGTTGCATTTTTAGTCCGTAGACGTAGGTCGTAGCAGCAAACACACTGTGAGAAGATCATGCTAAATTTCTTACACTGTCAGAAAATTATCGCAGGCTCTCTTTGGACCGTGACAACGGTCGTCTTTAAACCTCTATCACTGTACGACATAGGACCACCGTTCAGGAGCCACGACCACAGAAATTTCCATTATTGGTCATCTTTCGTCTGGGAGAGCACAAAATCGTACAATGTGTACCAGGCACAAAGACGCGTTCTCGCCTGAGCGCACACACAACAAGATCCTCGACCAATGTCACAAGTGCCATCCTCAAAACAAGTTTAAACACAATAAACACCTTATATACAGACATTATATATACATGTAGTATTGAATATATATTGATAGTTTAGCGCATGCAGCAGGATTATTGTAGTCTAGGAATGATAAATGAGAGTTACTTACGGAGATAAATGAGAGTGAGTTAATCAAAAGATTCAGTCTTGAGCTGTCAAATTAATGGCTTTGAATCTGTTATGGTTCAAGGTTGACTTGTTTTCCATACGCAGCTCTGCATAACTACCATAGTATAATGCTTAATTGGAGGAATGAACTAGCTTGTCACGACTGTTTCCTGAAAAAAGTAGTAACTGTCTCACATCCGTCATTTGAACCGCTTTGGGGCAACAATAAAAAGCTGTTAATAACATCACACCGATGGTGGAGTAATAGCTTCAGCTAACTAATTTGTTAGAGAATTCAAATTAATGGCAAACTTGGCATCTAAGGATTATTTTGTTATCTTTGTTCTCTGTTGTTTTGCTTTATTTACAGATTAGATAGACATCAGATTTTCACTACACACTCACTGGGACCCAAAAATTTCACAATATGACTATAAAAGCGGTGATGCCTGGAATCACCTTGATAATTAAAATAAGGTTACAGTTTTGTATAATAGATGATACTTTCATTGTAAAAATAAAATGACCATGTAATAAAAATGTTAAATGTTAAGAAAATATACATCTGTATACTAAATATGTACAAATATGCATAAAATATATTCTTGTTGTAAAACTGTTTTCAAAATATAATTTATTAATATCAGAGTTTAGTAGGCATATACAGTTGGGTTTTGTCTTTAAAGTATATTACTGGGATCAATTAGAAACAAGAATAATTAAATTGACCCTTCCATTACCACATTGTGTATGGCCATACAGTGTACAATTATGTTTCTTCTATTGTCCCTTTTGTTCAAATGGAGATTGGTTTACTCAATCAACACAGTTTTTGTGAGCATGTAATGTTTTCCACACATTAAGAAAATCAGTAGCATGTGTTATGCTTTCCACCTTTAGGAATGCAAAGTACAGAATACAATCCTAAAATGGATCTTCTTTTGTTTCCACATTTATCAGAGGAGCGAGAAGGAGAAATTACTGCAAGATCGCAAACAGCTGAAGCTCAGCTTGGAGGATGTGCGTCAGAACCTCTCGGGCCTGTGCCAGAACCTCTGTACGGACCCCTCGCCACAGTCGGAGCAGCTGCAAGCGCTGGCCAGGTACGTCTCCTCCGACTGTCCCACCTCCATCCTCCTGACCCCCATGGCTTCTCCTAGCCTGGCTGGCCCAGACCGGGATGTCCCTGCGAGCACCTTTCTTCCAGACACTAGTCCTGAAGGAGACACAGTAGCACTCAGGTCGCCCGCTGCCTTCCTGCAAGACACCGTTCAGAGCACTGTTACAGATCCAGCTCCATGATGTACAACAGAGTAAAGCCGCTTGGAATGGTCTGATATTTCAGTTTTACTCAGGAGCTTACCTTTCTGCTGCCGTCAGTTACACTTTTGAGCATGACTTTCTTATTAGGAGCACTTTCTTAATGTTTCTAAGTATGGATGTGACTAAATTTGCACTATTACCAGGAGTTTCATATGGAAATGCTACTATGTCTTTGATTCCTTGCATAGGGGTCATTCCTGTTACGGCACACATTTTGAACTTTTGAACATTTTGAACTCTTAAACTTTAAAAATGAATTCACCCTTGTGTTGTAATTCAAAGTATTTCAGAAATAGGGTCTGGATGAAGATGAAAGATGAATTACAGAATGGAACATAACAGGGTTGAAATACATGGTTTGTTTTATTATGGATTGATAGTTAACTCAAATTAATATTGATATTGTTTTAAACCATCTTTTGATATTTTGATTCAGTCATACCATTTTCTTTTTGGCCAACAGGATGGAAAGTAAGATAAACAGGTAAAGCTCAATGCATCAATTAATTTATAAAATTAACTGCTAATACTTTCTCATGTTTATGCTGTTGTTTTCCCACCCAAAATTATGTCACTTCCTGGACAATAATGTTATTAAGGAACAGGCTTTTATTTTAGTTAAAAGGGATTTTTCAAAAGACTAACAGGGTGGAAAGTGATATTAAGGACACAGGAAATATCTAAGATGAACAGTTAAAACAACATCCCCAAATTTAGCATTTTGATTAAAAGAAAGAAAAACATCTGGAGAATTTCTTAATTAATGACTTTTTATGCTTTTTAGGGCATTCATTGTAATATTGTGATTAAAGAAAACAAACTAATATGACTTCAATTTTATATTTTATCCAAATATAAACTTATGTACAGTATTTGTGTATATATAACGGAGACTTGAAAATGTACCACATAACAGGAATGACTCATGGATTAATTTCCAGTGCTAGCATTAATTTCACTTACACTGCCACTATGGACAATCATAGTAATTCTCTTTATTATGTTAATGGTTTATGATTTTGTTATGCGATGTAGAGCATACAAGTACATTCCAGTCTAGCCTAATACGTCTTTATCATTATCGGCATGAGAATTCTATATTAATGCATCTGTGTTTTTTAAGTATCCGTATATGCATATGTCATAGATATAATAACATTTTAAATAACTGCCATGTACTTTTTCATGCATATCATGTAGGATTTGTGAAAAATACATAGAATCCATAGTCTCTCTGAGGTAAGGCAAAAAAAAAAAAAAAAATTAGATACTGTTCACTTTTTGCTTGCTAAAGTGGACTGAGTTTGAAAAAGGCCAACATAAAATCACAATTAATCCTATTTACTTTAATACATGTTTATGGTCTTATTGTGCATGATGATTCTTCATTCCACATTACTTCAATGAAAAGTTTGTATTGTAATATTTCAAATACCATTTTCAGCTGATGTCATCTAGGTTGCGCAGCCTATTGCTGTCGGATCACAAATGGAGATTCAGGCATTGTTAACTCACGTTGTTGTACAGAATGCTCACTTTTCATGTACTGAGGATAAAATAAATTTCTGACCTAGTTTTTTTTTTTTTGTCAAATACCGTTTAAAGCCCCGTTCACACTACAAGCGACTTTGTCGCTGCATGTCGCCAGTGGCTCGCGATGAGGTCTCTAGTGGGCGTTCCCACTACTGGTTGCCTTTATCAATGACATCCAATGATGTGGAGAAGGGTCATGCGCGCTCCGCTCCTATTGGTTGTCGCTTCCGAAAGTCGCCCTTAATTTGCATAAAGTTAAACTGATCTCAACTTTGTCGCGTCGCCAGACACGCCCCATCCTGTAGCCAACGGTCGCGACCGCGCGTGTCGCCGGAAGTCGCCCGCTCAGAATTGAAAATGAATGGTATCGTGTCGCGTGTAGTGTGAACGCAGTTTAACTGTACGCCACATTATGGAAGTAAAATGGATGTGAATGCCATTTCATGTTGACTTTAATTCCTGGATTAGTCTAAAAAATATAACTTGTTCATTTTGTCAGTGTAGCGTCAATGAAATGTTCTATTATTTGTGTTTTCTTTTGTTTTAACCCTGTAATCAAACAAATTAATACTGTCATGTAAGCCTAGAATGCACTGTATGATCCACTATTTGATTCATATTTAACAAATAGCAGCAAATAAAATGTCAATACTAATTTTTTTCACTAAATGTGTGAATGCAGTGGTGCTTTCTAAAAGTATGTGCTAACAGAGACTGAACAAATAAATGAACCTTTTCAAAATGTTAATGCATGAAATAGCTGTAGGCTACATGTAAGCACAGTTTGTCTAAGGAAAAGAATAGCTTGGTTTTTAGAAAGGGTCCCTATTGAAGAGGTGAATGTTGATGCATATAATTGAGTGAGATCACGGTAAGGTTCCGTAAACACACTGATTTCCCCATCCTCTCAAGCTCTTACTGTTTTCCCCAGAGCCCTGTTTCAAATGATCAGTTTCCGAATAAGAGAAATTGTGCAATAGTGAACCAGTTTTGACATAACAAATGCTTATGTTTTTAAAAGAGTCGACCAAATTCAGAATAAAAATCCCAAATGGAACATTTCTCAAGATGTGATGGAGTCCAGTGGTTGTCAGCAGTTGAGTAACTTCACCACAAGAGGTCAGAATAATCATGTATAGCACATTCACACACGCACACACAAGTTTAAATACTCTGATCCAATAAACAACATGGGAAGACCAGAGATGTTGCTACCTTTCTCTCTGCCACTGACAGGGCCAGGGTTTTTGGCATCAACAAGTGGTAGTAGAGTCCAGGTTAGTCAGCTTCCACATCTTCTCTCCCTGTAACCAACATTTACCATATGACACAATATGGGGGGGGGGTTGTTAAAAAATGCGTTGGAGACCACATCACAGATATGAATCTCCAACAACTTCTTAGCCTAATTCTGTTTCCACTAATCAAATTCGTTTGAATATTTATAATCTCAATTATGCTTTTTTATATGATCTGCTTACGGCCCAGTAAGTTTTAGGGGTAAACCTTCATGCTTTCCCCCTAAAAATCATACAGTTAAACTATATAGGCTACATCTTACATGTTTTCATACAAATCAATCATAGAAATGCGTTTGAATTTGCCACCTTGTAAGTTTTTGCATAAAATCGGGTTGGAGTTTTTAGCTTGCTAGAAAGAGCCAAACCTTTAAAATCAATTTGGTTCTTTGCAGGAAGATCAATCTCTATCTTGAGCAACCTTGTCTTAGTGAATTTGTTTTAAAGCTCCCTATTAAGATAAAGATAAAGTTGTGTTTGGTTTGCCCTCCTGCACTGAATTTAAATAAACTTCCATGTCTAGGGAACATTGGTTTTTAGAAAAAACCCTTTTCTTTTGGTCCATCTGTTCAAGGTCGCCATGCCAGTTGTCATTGACATTTCAGACTCCGTCATTCTAAAGCTAAACTTTGCCAATTGGCTATGTTTGTGGTCTTCTGTGAGTGTATTGATCTTACCTTGTTTTGTTGAAACTAACTAGATTCAGAACACCATTAAAAACTCAATCATTTATCTTTTAAGTTGTAATTACTCTGTGTGGCCCGACAGGTTCTTAGCTTAGTTCTTAATTGTCCTTTCAAGGTGAGCCCATTTGTTTACCTCCTCCATGCATACTAAAGATCTCCAAATTTATTTGGTTTTGTTTTCCTCTCAAAGGTCTTTAATGAGGTGAGTGCTTAGAAATATTCCAGTGGTGTAGCCAATATGCCATACAGTGACAGCAAGGGATACTCCGCATATAATCATTGATGAAACCACAGCAGCATATTTATGCAATGCAATGAGAAATGAAATGCTGATATAGAAGTTGTTGTTTTGATCTGTAATTGGATTCGTTTTTAAATCTTACATCTAAAAAATTTCCCTCCATCCAATGATTGTGTTACCCTCCATCCAATGAATGATGACTGGTCCACCCAATAAAAGCTGCCAGAATATGATAATGGTGTGTAAATAAAACAACATAAATAGCCACAAAATACATGTTGTGTATTAGCAAAAACATTATGACCACCTGTTGGTCCTCCTTGTGCTGCCAAAACAGTGCCGACCCGCCGAGGTAGGACTCTACAAGACGCCTGAAGGTGTCCTAGGTCTGTATCTGGCACATTAGCAGCAGATCCTTCAAGTCCTGTATGTTAGGAGGTGTAGCCGCCGTGGATTGATCTTGTTGGTCCAGCACATCCCACAGATGCTTGACTGGATTGAGATCTGGGGAATTTGGAGGCCAGCGCAACACCTTGAACTCTTTATCATGTTCCTCAAACCATTCCTGAAGAATGTGTGCAGTGTTGCAGGTGCTTTATCCGGCTGAAAGAGACACTTCAGTTACACCATTGCCATGAAGGGCTGTGTGCTCTGCAAAAATGTTTAGGTAGGTGGCACGTGTCAAATTGATACCTGGTCTGAATTCATGCGTTGCACTTGTTAAATGTATGTCCACATGAATGGCCGAACACAGAGTTTCCCAGAAGAACATGCTCAGAGCCTCACACTCCCTCCACCGGCTTGTCGTCTTCCCACAGTGCATTCTGCTGTCATCACTTTCTCCAGCGCACACGTACACAGCCGTCCACGTGATGTAAAAGAAAATGGGACTCGTCAGACCAGGCCATCTTCTTCCACTGTTCCAAGGTCCAGTTCTGACGCTCACCTGCCCATTGTAGACGCTTTCAGCGGGACAGGGGTCATCTTGGCACTGTTTGTTCTGCGGCTACACAGCAGTTTGTTGTGACACATTCCTCTCATAACCATTATTAACATTTTGTGTGACTTGTGGCACAGGAGACCTTCTGTTGGCTCGGTCCAGACAGGATAGCCTTCATCACCCTCGTGCATCAATGAGCCTTCGGCGTCCAACACCCTGTCGTCAGTTAGTAGTTTGTCCCTCCTCGGATCACTGTTTGTAAATTCTCACCACTGATGCTGACCAGGACAAACTCACAAGCCTTTCTGTTTCAGAGATACTCTGACCCAGTCGCCCTGCCATAACTATTTTGCCCATGTCAAAGTCGCTCAGATCTTTATTCCTGCCCATTTCTCCTGCATCCAACATGCTTCCAAAAAAAAAAAATAGTGTTCGCTTACCATCTAATCTGCCCAGATCTTTACATGTGGCTGTAGGAGATAATCAATGAAATTTGCTTCACCTGAGTGGTAAAAACGTTTTGGCTCGTAAGTCAATAGTTTGTAAAAGCAAATACATATAATTTTTTATAATTTTGTGTCGTGGCTGTAGACTTACGCTCACTATTTCTACAGCATGAGGAAACATTTGTATTACTTTGCTGCTGAGCGAGCGGAGGAAAAAAACACAGACTTGTTGGCTTTCGTAATAGCACTGGTAAATGTGATTCGGCATAGTCTTTTCTTCTCTATTGTGATGTATGTGCAGGGGAAACAGCTTCTCAAACAAGAAAAAATGGAGGACGTGACTTGATTTTGTCAATGGGCAACTGATTAGATGGTTGCGGTTTGCTATTGGTCGATCTCATGTGAGTGACAGGTTGCCCCGCCCCCTCTTGCCAGTAAACAGAGAAGAGAAGGGAGGGAAAGTTATTTTGATTAAAGATTATGAGGGCAAATGGATAAAAAAAATAATGATATGCACAAATAAATCCTTTATAATGAAGGCGATATTCTATAAAAAAAAAACAAGAACTGTCCATTTTGATTTCATGGTGACTTTAAACAGCCATCCTTCATACAGTATATTGGAAAGTGCGATTCATTATACTGAATTGGTTCGTCCCAAAAAGAGCTTTCTCTCATATATGTAGCTTTGGAAAGTTTGATTCTTTCTAATGAACTGTTCATCCGGATGGTTCTTGTAAATGAACAGATTCAGCGAGTCGCTATATGGCATTTCATTCCTTTTATTGTATCATGTCTTCGACTCAGTTATATGGAAGTAGGCCTATTCTTTTTATGTTTATAATCCATTAATAAATGTCTTTTGTTGTCCAAAGTTGTCACCCTAACTGTTTTTTTTTCGTTCAAAAACAGTGACACAATTGTAACGCGCGTGAGTTATTCTCTAGCTTCAGTTCTTACCCAGCACTGTTCCGTGGGTTTTTGGCTTCGTTCTGTTAATCGGGTTATCAGGAAAGCAGAGTTTGAATCTGGCAGTTATGTCACGTCACTGAACATTCTAAATCCCAAATGTAGGACCGTACCGCTCAAAAGGTTAAACATTTCATTTGTAACCATGAATACAAAAATGAAACTGAGGGGGCACATGTCAGATCTGAGGGGGCAATGCCCCCGTTTGCCCCCTCGTGCCACCGGGCCTGATAACCCTTAACATTCACTTCCTACATAATTGTAAATAACATCATTGGATAGAGGCATAGAATAGAAGTCCTCCCTTTTTCACAAAGATCCACCCATTTGGGGATTTCTGACTTCAGCGCTGCTTTGAAATCTCAAATTACAGTTGAACAGCAAATTGGTTACAGGCCAAAAAATATTACATGTTAACTGCACTGGGAAAATATCAATCCTAATAATTAAGTCTCTTGGGATGTTATGCAGATGGCAGGTTTCAACAATTTTAGCTTGGTTTATAAAATTAATAAAAATGATTAGAATCTTTGAACCAGATGTTTGAAACTAACATACAAAACCACTCCTAGAGAAAATATACATTTTTGTTAGTGAACCTCTAAATCAAATCCTCATGGTTACTGAGATATACGGTATGCCTATTTATAACTAACAACAACTACTGTAGAATTTAAATGAAGACTCATTCCTTTGACAAAACCAAGAAAAGATAACCATTATTTTTAGGATTATAATGATTTTGATGAAATTAGTAGCCTAGTGGTGGTAGTAATACTACTACTAAACATCATCAACAACTACAATAGTTCATGTTTTGTTTATAATCAGTGGGATTTAGTTTAGCTTAATTTTTTAATTGGCCCAGAGCCATCTGAGTGCCTGAATGATCATCAACTCCAAACTGGTGCATAGATGTAAAAGCCCATTTGAAAATAGATCAGTTTCAGTTGTAATGTGTAGTGTTGTAATGTCTATTCAATTTCAATGGCTATTTCCATCAATTGAAGTTGACCCAACAGCATTATCTAACATTTAAACATACAGCATACAATCTTTGTGAGCGCAGAGAAATGTAATGGTTTTGTGTTGCTTATTGTGTCAGTCTAGATTTAAGGCTGTACACACTGCATTGCTCCTTCCGAATTTTTTGATCTCCCTCAAATCCTTTCCTTTAATTTTTCCGGCAACTCGAACTCGCACTATGGATTATGTAAAGCTGTAGCCATGATGGTACAGTGGGAAGAAGGACAGGATTTGAAGTTTCAGCAGAAAGCCACTTAAAGTTGGAGACAATAAACAAAGCTTTGAGAGAAAGAAGAGCCTAAGGCCGCGCACTCGTGCGTTGAGAGCTTCAGGCTCTTGGTGGCAGCATGTAGCCATGCAATTCACAATACAAGCCCACTTCAGTGAAGATTAAAGATTATTCCATCATTCAAGCTCAAAGACCTGATTTACTCACATAATAATCTGCTAAATATAATGCAAAAATAAGACTGCATATAATTTATATGAATAGATAAAAAAAAAACTGAATTAAGTTTTATATGTATATATATATATATATATATATATATAATATATATATATTCTTCATTTTTATTTATTCTCATTTTTATTTCATATGTATAATTTTATTCAAATTAGCAAATATATATATATATATATATATATATATATATATAATTTATACTTAGATGTGTATTTAACTTCATTTATTGATGTTAGATCAAGTTTAAAATTTAATTTATTTTTTATACTTTTTTTATATTTAGAATTTTTAGAATTATTGAATTTAGAATGTCATTTGATATATATTCTTTATTTTTATTTCTTTATTCTCATTTTTATTTCAAAATTATTTCATGTATATTTTTATTCAAATTATATATATACTGTATATGTATTGTTCAAATTTACAATTGCATGTATCTTTATATATCAATAATATTAGATTACGTGTAGAATTTTATTTATTTTATATAGACCATATATATATATATTGTCAATACATATCAAAGTTAAATACATTTACAAATATGAACTATATATGTGTGCATGTGTGTGTAAGATCATCTGTTCTGTTCACTTACGTGTTGCAAACACACAAAAAACCCCACAAATATGAGTTTGTGCATATTTTACTCAGTACTCTGAGTTTTTTTTTTTTTTTACAGAGGCATAGTTTGAAAAAGTTGAATATTTAATGTAAAAGCAACCTCACACATTTTCCCATACAGCAAAAAAACAATAGGGCAAATCAAAAGTTCTTAGAAAATGTCTCAGTTCTAGTTGATGTTATAAAGAGTGAAATAAAGTATGAACACTGGAAACATGTTTCGTAAAAATGTACATTGAAGGTTACGCTTTCTCCAGAGCTTCAATGTGTGGTCGTATGTTTTGTTGCAAACACAAAGGCAATAATGGTGATTGTTGTTCTGACCTTCTCATGAACAAACGGTCCTATCTGTTCACAAGATTATAAAAAGCACTAATAATAATGTATTGTGTTTGTCCATCAGATTTACCCAATAAATTAGTATTAATGACAAGTATCCGTGGGTACATACTTAGTGTAGAGAGGCTAAAATGAAATTGCACACATGTAGAATAAAACAGAGCAATAAAGATTTCAGATTCAATTAAATAAACAGCTTACCAAATGCTTAAGTATACACATTATATACATTCCCTGGGTTGGGACAAATCAAACTAACAAACAATTGTTTTCTTCACTTATATTAACTAAATGTATGGGACACTTGAAATAGATATTTTGACATTTGTTTCCTCATATATATATATATATATATATATATATATATATATATATATATATATATATATATATATATATGGGATCCTTATATATAAGGATCCCATATATATATGGGATCCTATAGTTTAACAATATTCCACCAATAATCACTTAAGCAAAGTAATATACAGCAATATTAACAAGGGTCGGTCAGCGAAACAAAATGAAACAATGGCGAGCTTCCATTCAAACGTCGAACAAATGGCTGTTTAGATCAATTCACAAAGCGAGAACAAAAATTCATTCACTCGAGTGATATAAGACAAATTCAATTAGGCTCTTCTTTTCATCCTGAGACTGTCTAAACCAATGACATTTTACAATGACTTTGTGCTTATGTTTGGTACATTTTCAGTTTTGAAATAAACGCTCGGGGGGTGGGGGGTGGGGGGGATATTAACAGTGCAAGAATATACAGACAGGTATGATGGAAATAGAAAATAATCTCGCTTCTAATGATTACACACCAATTCTCATTTGTGCTTCATCGACTTCCTGCCATTTTCAATCTGCCGGCTTGTTTCGGGTTTCCGTATGTTACATAATTGTCCGTGTCTCTTGGGCATATTCTTTATTACATGGCGTACTTCCAAACAAACACCCACTTTCACAATGGAAAACAACACACTCACACACAAAAAAAACAAAGACAGTACATGATATTTACATTATACATCTCACATATTCTTGTCTTAAAGCGTAATTATTGGCAAAGCCAAGGTTTTCCGACTTGAGATGAACCACATTTCTTGCCGCTCCCTGGTAATATCTGTAAAAAGGTATATAACAGGCACAGTGAGGGTGGTTGAGAAATCAGCATTCACTAGGAAATTAAATGAATAAACACACAGCAACAAACATGACAAGCACATGTCTGTATATTTTGGCACTTTGCAAATCAAACGGGGGTCATTTTGGAAGGGTGGGATAGGGTTTCTTGGCCTAAATGGACCTGGTGTTACAGTTACAAACTCAACTGATTTTAGATTATTTTTTTAGACGATTATGAATCGTTTAAAAAGAGGCAACATTCTTTTTCAGCAGGTGGCGTGTCGAATTTGGCCTTAAAGAGGTTTCGCAAAAAGAGACAAAGCCAGACCAGACTAGTGCTGTTAGGGAGCGGAGCGCTATAACGCCTCCTCTGCTGGCTCGCAGTGTTGCCGTGACAATACTGAACAGAAAAAAACAGAGGTGCTAAATGAAGTACTCTTTCTTTTCCTCTGCATGTGCGTGGTTCCCCTCCGCATTGATGATGGCAGTGTCTGCGTCAGGGGCGTCCTCCGCTCCTTTGGCCTCATTGGTTAAGTATGTCCCTGTCCACACAGTCCCACATAGGTCACATAGACACATAAGGTACAACAGTGGACATGTTGAAGCATTTTGCACACTATAGGTGAGGGGGGGCGAGAGAGGGGAGGAAAGCCGTACCTTTGTGCCTGGCCAGATATCGGCCCAGGACGATGATGAAGCACAGGGTGATGAAGACCACCACGGCCACCACTCCGCCGATGAGAGCGTGGTCGGGACCGTGCTGCGTCAGAGCGTTGGGATCTGGAGGAGGAGAAGGAGGAGGAGAGGACGGCGTGAAAAGACGCCAGTGGAACGGCCGCTATAATTAGCCAATTATGGGTCGGCGTGTTAATATAAGACACATGGACTCGTTACTTCCTACACATCACTAAATACAGTTGTGAGCATCTCAGCTGGAGCAGGCAGTCATTTCGTTTTTCACTTGATACCATTCAATTTAGATATTGTAACACGCAATTACAAACCACACTGAAGTATGCATGAACCGTGACCATCGTGCTGTAGTGCTACATAAATTTTGTGTTAAATGGTGCAGGTTTGTTGAGAAAAGGTTTTCTTATGGAGACTTATCAGACTTGTGGCTTATTTTTGATTCTTTTAATTTTCGTCTGGCGGACGAAATTTTGTCCCGTTTTATCATCCGCAAGACGAAAATCTAAAAAAGAAATCACACTGACTTACCCAGACCATTTTTAGAGACCACAATATCATAATATATAATAAAATATCATATCAGACCCAGATGCAAATAGAGCTTCCAAAATGTGAAAAAAATGTGAAATCGTTAACATGTTGTGACATATGTGTGCTTTTCCCATTAGAATCATTGGTAGGCTCAGGTATGGGTAAATTTTTTTGTACTAAACTTGTAGGACTGATTTCTTAAAGGGTTAGTTCACCAAAAAATGTAATTGTCATCATTTACTCTCCCTCATCCAAAATTATAAGACATTCGTTCAGAACACAAATGAAGATCTTTTCAATGAAATCTGAGAGATTTCTGTCACTCCATTGACAGCTACGCAACTACCACTTTCAAGCTCCAAAATAGGTAGTAAAGACACAATGCATGTCAGAGATTAATATTTTGTATATAAAGTGGTAAATTCTGTCAGGACCACTATCGTCAAATACGATTGACAATTAGCATAAAGTTTGTATTGGCGGTATGCTTCCGTTATGGGCGAGAACTGCGCACCCATGCAGCCTAGCATGCATAAGAGATGCAATAATCCCCTTAGGGTAAACAGAACAGAACCAACATGAATGTATGCAGATATATAACATTCCGGTTTACAACATACAGTCCAACATAATTTGAGAATTTATTCTGATTCAAGGGGAATCAGAATGCCATACTGACTGGACGAGAGGAGGAGCTGGGGATGGAGGAGGGTAATGAGCTCATGAAAAACGCGATAGTTGCTGATAATACTGAAGGAGCTTATATACAGTGTATATAGATGTGTATCAGCTGAGAGTCAGCTTAAGCAAGCTTCACTAACGTGACCTGCCAGAACTGACTTATGTTTTGTTTGTTTTTTTGCACAAACAAAGCACTTGCGTAGCTTCACAAAATTGAGGTTAAACCACTGGAGTCACGTGGATTACTTTAATGATTTCTTTACTAACTTTCTGGGGCTTGAAAGTGATAGTTGCATAGCTGTCAATTGAGAGTACAGAACTGGCTCAGATTTCATTTCAAATATCTTCAATTGTATTCCGAAGATGAACGAATGGCTTATGGGTTTGAAACGACATGAGGGTGAGTAATTAATGACAGAATTTACATTTGTGGCTAAAATTTCCCTTTAAGATTTCTCCATCTCTTTTTTTGTTAAGGCACTTAGTCTGCATGCTCTAAACTGCAAGTCATTTATCACATTTAATAAAAGAGCCACAGTAGCTACAGCTTCCATATCCATTTTTGCAAAAAATGTCCCCGGAAGATTTTGTCCTCTTGAACATATGGGATGAAAACGCTGGTTTTTTCGCAAATTGTTTCTTGCAATATGACATTTTTTTGTAACTTGGATGGAAACATAGCTATAGAGTCTTGTGCCAGTAAGTTACTACCTAGTAACCAACCAGAAAACTCTTAGCAACCACAAAGCAAACATACAAATCTATTTTAAAACAAAAGATGGGATACGTTTATAAACATATAGTCATGCATATGTTTAAAACATATTACAGGTAATAGGTTAAACAATTTAGTACTTGATGTTTTTACTGCTGCTGCCTCATTTCTTTCAATGACCCGTAATGCCATTACTGGTGCATCAGTTAAAACCATTTTTTTTTTTAAATCTTATGAATCATAAGCTTTGGAAAAATACATACACACTGACATCTTCATGATGCTCAAATAAATTAATGTTACTTAAAAAGCTTTTAGAATGCATTTTCTGTAGCCACTGAATATTTAGGGAATATTCTATTAGGCATTCCATTTATATATCATCCAATATATATATATATATATATATATATATATATTATATTACCGCCATATGACATCCCCATGTGGTCAAATTGAGGAGTTGCAAACTGGTGTTTATTCCATGCCGGATCACAGAAACATCCCCAGCATGTCATTCTGCTTTGAGTTTTGGAGCCCAAGCAACATCAATTCAAAGCCAATGTTCTATCCTGACTTTCAATAGGCAGTAGGAGGGAGGGGGGGGGGGGGGGGGGGGGATTTATCATTACAAACGAATGCTGAACAGCTACCAAAGACCTGTCATATCTCACAGCCCTGCGAGGACCAAAGTCACTCAATTCTTGGCGATATACAACAAGTTTAAAACCGGCAGGGGTTGCGGCAGGCTGATTTGTCTCCTGGGTTTAACTTTGAGTGAGCGAGCGCAGACTAGGGTGAATCCGGTCGCCTCTGAACTTCTACTGAATAAATCAACACCTGGAGTTGTGAATCTTAAGACCCCACTGCGGATAGCTTAGTATGCTAGGCAGCTAGTGCTGCCATCAACTGCCTTGAATGCGTAGAAGGATTAGTTCACCCAAAAATTCTCATTCTTTTTTCTGTGGAACACAAAAGTTGGAATTTGATGAATAGCTTGGCCACTCTTTTCCATAATGAAAGTTTATGAGGACTGCGAACAAACTTTAAGATGCTATTCATTGAAAACCTGGTCCTCTATGTGCTGGTAATCACTGCGACCACATCATTGATTCACTGAGTTGAACCAGATCAGTAAAATTAGCGAACAAATCATTCAGAAAAGTTTTGCGAATCGGAACAATTGATTCACTGTAAATATCCGACTAAAAACAATTGATGTGCTCACGATACTTCTTACAAGAGGAGGCCAAATAAGTTTTTTTATAACAAATTGAATTTTGGTTTGTTTCTCCACTATGGAGCTCCCCTATGGAGCTTGTGGGTCATTTTCAAGCTTAAAGGTGTATGATTTCTGAGAAAGACTGTTGAAAATGGATTTGGCCGAGCAGCGCAACACCGCTGTAGCCAATCAGCAATAGATTCCACTATTGCTATTGCAATAGTGTCCACTCATGATGGGGGAGGAGAGAGAGAGAGACAATCAGCAGTAGGGGAGGCGTGTCCACTCATGATGGGGGAGGGGAGAGAGGGAGACAATCAGCAGTAGGGGGCCTGGCCACTCATGATGGGGGAGGGGAGAGAGGGAGCCAATCAGCAGTAGGGGAGGCGTGTCCACTCATGATGGGGGAGGTTAGAGAGTGAGCCAATCAGCAGTAGGGGGCGTGTCCACTCATGATGGGGGAGGAGAGAGAGAGTGAGCCAATCAGCAGTAGGGGGCATGTCCACTCATGATGGGGGAGGAGAGAAAGTGAGCCAATCAGCAGTAGGGGGCATGTCCACTAATGACGGGGAAGGAGAGATAGAGAGAAAAAGAGGGACATTTGAAGAAAGACTGTAGAAAGAAAGATGCTAAGAGACATTACAAAAGAGAAAATGTCAGAGGAATATCACTGGAAAAAGAAGAGTTATAATCAGGCAAGAGCTTTAGGGCACAGTTTAATATTAGAAAAGCTTTCCAGCGCTGGCGAGAGAATGCCTGAACAGACGCAGAGGTTGTGCTGTTTCTGCTCCATACGTGAGTAACATTGGTTTTGAGTTCATTGTTTGTCTGGAGCAGCTGGCGACTAACAACCAACTCTTTCTTGTATATACTCTTGTGTACTGTATGTTCTTTTTTTGTTCCTCCTTGTTCTTCATTTGTCATCTATGTTTTATTTTGCTTCGCTTCAGAATAGACATCCACTCTTGCATTGCGTGTTCATGCTTTTGGGGGCGGAGCAATAAAGAGAGGGGCATGTTTGTTTGGGTTGATTTCAAATATCAACAGTGTTTCTCAGAAATTGCTTTCTGCACCTTTAAATCTTCATTCAGGCCAGGATTTCTTTAAAAAAATCAGAAGAAGATTTCTACAGAAGAAAGAAAGTCGTACATGTTTGGGACAACATGAGGGTGACAGGACTTTTGCGTGAAATATCCCTTTAACCCTGCTTGAAGGGAAAAGGACAAAATGTTTTTTCTTTGACCTGGAGTGATTGTGTCCTGACACAGCACCTTTTGGCCCTGCGTTGGGCACCATTTCAGTGCTTCTGCAAGGGTGTAAACTTTAACTATGTGTCTTTATTGCACTTCGAACTTGCTCTCATTAGCTCATAGTGATGAATGGCTCTGTCTTCTGCTGCGCTTGGCAAAGTGACCCTGGGAAATGTGTAGAACAGGGACTTCTGCAGACCCATTTCTAACACATAAATGAACCCATTTTGTTCAATTAAAATTGTGCTTTGTTTAGAGGCAAAAATAAAAGCCATGTGGAAATTAAGTTCAAAGAATGGTACACTTTATGAGAGGCTGTTCAATCTTGATTCATGAGATTTGCTTCACTCCAATTTTGACAACCTATGTTGTGTTGTATTTGCCGCCTAATCATTTTAACACACAACATATCCGATCAGATTTCAATGCAGTATTTAAAGACTATTTAAAATATATAAAGCTTATATAAAATATAAAGCACTTTTATAAGTTGATATGGATGTCTGCAAAATGCTTTATATAGTACATCTAAATAAATGTTAGAAAAACATGATGCATAAAAAATGATAGCACATCTACACAACAAAACCATTATTGCTGCAGATGTCTTTTATTTTTTTTTATGAATATGCAGTTTGATAATATAGTTCAATGTATTGCCCCCGACTCTAACTGAATGAGCTGTGTAGCATTACATGATTTCAAGCTGCTCTTCCAATCGCATTTTTCTCATTTAAATGAGCCTCAGGAATTATATACATTTACGATTCAAAAAGTTTATTTATTCTATTGCAATAATTTCTCTTTGCCGCCTTGTTTTTTTTATAGATGGCTGTTGCTTAGAAATGTGGAGTTTTACATATCCCTTGATAATAAGGATACGGGCTGTTTATGGCATCTCGTGAATAGACAGTTTAAAGCAGGGATAATAATAATGATGTTTGTTTTGTTGTGCAGTACATAATTAAAGGCAGGATTCACATTCTAGAGCTTGTGCGGGACAGAAATGTTACCTCATTTATTCACATGCACACACACTGATCACTTTGATTCTTTTATTCAAGGTCCTTTAATATCAATTCTCAATTCTCATGATTTTACATGTGGGAGTGTACTTTGCTGAATTTGATCTTGGTTGTGTCAAACTAGAAAAAAAAAATACTGCATTTATTTATTATTCTTGACCCGCACAGCTTTTCGTGACTGGGAAAGAAAGCCTCTGCTGATGCTTCGCTAAACCCGACCTTAAAGAAATGTTTTTGACCAATCCTACCTTAGCAGCTGTTGCTATCCACCATATTATAAGACGTTTGCCCATTTTTAAATGGGTCTATGCAAGGCCTGTATGTTTGGATTGCTGAACACAGAAGTAAAAAATTATCCAAAATACACAGTAAAATGTTGTTTATGTGGCACTTATAAAAGTGACAGAAGGTATTGAGATATGTACTGCAATATTTTAAATTTTATTCTAAAAACAATTAAGTAAAAATGATTAAATGCAATATACAATGTAATAGTGCATAGTCAGTACAATATACCATTGAGATATATATATATATATATATATATATATATATATATATATATATATTTTTTTTTTAATTTTAATTTGTTGATTTGGTGAAACATTTCTTACATGTTTTTTTAGGATTCTTTGCTAAGTTTAATTCTTTGTTAAGCTAAATTAAGTTTAAAAGAACAGCATTTATTTGCAATACAAATCTTTTTGATACTGTCACTTTTTTATCAATTTAATGCATACTTGCTGAATAAGAGTTATCCTGGCAAACTAATTTCTTTCATTAAATAAATAAATAACATCTCACTGACCCTAAAATTTTGAAAAATATTGTGCTTTTCAGCTTACGGGGATCAATGTTTCCCATTTATTTTTGTTGTTGATATCAAAGGCTCCAAATTTTGCTGCATGTTGCTCAAATTCAGCTGTCACTTGGCTATATCTCTAGTCCAAGTAAAATATTTTGTCCAGAGCTCCATATGTAAGGCTTTTGTGGTTCATGGTAACATTAATATATGCCAATTACTTATTTTAAATACATTTTTGAGAAATATCCAGTGTTGGGGAAAGTTACGTTTAAAAGTAATTCTCCCTAAAAAAAGCAACTAATTGCATTACTTAGTACTTTTACGGAAAGTAATGCGTTACGCTATTACACTTGTTATTTGTTTCTCACCTGGGCTGGGCTTGCTTGTTTGTTTTTTAAAACCAAAAAAAAGTTATAATTTTTGGCAAATGTAAAGTTTTTTCACACCAAAAGGTAAAATGAATGATCCTAAGGCCGTGTGTCCACCAAAGGGTTTTTTCACGCAGTTGGCGTATAATTCCAATTGGGAGCGCCGCGTATTTTAAACGCCATGAGCGTAACGAGGCGCTGAGCGTGTATTTAACGCTCAGGGGCGGGACTAAAACCACACCGACCAACTGTCACAACATTCTTTCTCTACAACGACGTCAACCAGCAGCGCTAACCGAACAAAATGGATGAAAAATAAAAATTTTGTATGAAACAAATAATCGACGAAATCAGTTACAAGTAAACTGTGCTGCGAATATTCTGTATCATAGAAACGAATCGTCTCAACTGAAAAAAACGCAGCGCTGCCAAAACGTTCTCAAGCGCCCACAGCTAGGCGTTTTCAGCAGAGCGTCTAGCGTTTTCAGCTGGCTAAAAACGCTTTGGTGGACACACGGCCTAAGGCTAAAGAAAATAAAAATTCCCGCCTGTTCAGTAGAGGTCAATAAATGGGAAAACAAACTGTAACGCGTTACTTATTGGAAAAAGTAACTCAGATATTTTGTTGTAAATTCAAAAGCAATGCATTACTTAACTCGTTACTTTAAAAAAGTAATCTGATTACATAACTCAAGTTACTTGTAATGCTTTAACCCAACACTGGAAATATATATCTAATTTTACCCATTTATCAGCATATTTTACGGAAAAACATTCTGTAAGCTAGCATCAGCAGAGGGTCAAGTCCTTTGAACAGACATGACTGAATAGAAAACACTTATGATAAAATATCTCCAAATATATCTGGTCAGAGATTAATAGCTGGCTAACGGAGGCACATGCATCAAAGACTTTAGATATACAACGAAGTTGCACTCATACTACTTATGAATGGAAGAAAAAGCACCGCGCAATATGACAGAATAAGTCCCGCCCTCTAAATTAAAGAGCCATTTGCTGATTGATTAAGTCTTCATGTCACTGCAACTTGTGTTTTGAGACACATGCTTATGTTTGCACGTATCCATTGGCTGGTCTAAATAGAAAAATACGATTTTTTAAATGCTGATTTAGCACAAGAAACAACATGGGACAGTTCATGTCAGATTTTGTTGCTGATTTGAAATATGTTATTTAATTGTGAATTCGGAAAGCTTTTTTTTTTAGGATTTCAGGTCTTGAAAGGTGTTGCAAATATGGCCGCCGAGTGAACAGACTTTCCTTGAAAGGGACTTTGATGTGTATCTTTCTGTTGGTGGAGCAAAGACATACTGAACTCCTTTGGAAATGGAGCTTGTGAAAGTAAAGAGATAATTTGTCTCATTCACGAATGGTGACATGTGGCCAAAGACGCAAGTCATTTTGCTTGAGCGTTAATGAATTCCATTAAGATCTTGCATGTGAAAGGCCAGAGGCACAGAATGTGTTTTATGGCACACACACACCCAATCAGAATCTTCATAGCTTTAAATGAACATTTGCATCAAAATAAATCACTGTGGAATTAATTAATGTTGATTTCTTGATTTACAATTTGTGGCAAAGACCCTGTGAAATTGTACATAAAAATGTCTGTGGAGATAAGAAATGAGGTCTATAGGCAACACTTTTAATTTGCATTATTATTGGAATGTTCCAGGTTCAAAACAAGTTAAGCTCTATTGTCAGCATTTGCGAACTATAAAAGCTTGTTTGTGCCATGGAATAATAATTAAAAAAACAAGTAAAAATAAATAAGCAATAAAGTTTTTTCTTCCAATAGCTATTGGAAAAAGTAAAGCAAGGGATTACTTTTTTCTGTAATTTAATTACAGTTACTTCTGATGTTATTGCAATAAATATGGTATAGACTATCGAACAATTCTGTATAAAACAATAGTGAATTTAACATCAAAATTTTAGGTCTAATTTTCTAAATGTATGTTTTCAATGTAACCTTGTGCCTTTAAATACTTTGGTCAGTTCAATAATAAATTATGGAATTTTATATTATTTATTTGATAAAATTAAAAGAGCAGCTTCATGTTTATCATTGTTTTGTTTAACTGGTTGAGGTTGATATGGAATCTAGAAAGTAATTAGTAATAAGTAATGCAATACATTTAAGAGAAGGTAATTAGTACAGTAATCTAATCTCACTGTTGGAGTCTTGGAGATTATTTACTATTATTTAAATTAGTAACTAGCAATTAATTATTTTTTTGGAGTAACTTACAGCACTGCCCACAATTCAGACTCAATTACGAGAAATTACGAAATATAAACTCGCAATTCTGAGAAAAAAGTCAGAATTGTCAGCAGTTGTGAGTTTATATCTCAATTCTGAAAAAAAAAATCAGAATCGCGATATATAAACTCGCAATTGTGAGAAAAAAAAGTCAAAATTGTCAAAAATTTCTCAGAAATGTTTGATATAAACCTGCAATTGCGCGTTATAAAGTCCAAATTGTGTGATATAAACTCGCAATCCTGAGAAAAAGTAAACTGCAATAAAGAAACTTGCAACTGGAAAAAAAATCAGAATTGCTAGTTTATATTTTGCAATTCTATCTTTATTTCTCACCAATGTGAGTTTTTCTCTCAGATCTGTTAGATATGAACTCAAATCTGAATGGCATAATATAAACTCCCAGTTCTGAGAAAAAAAAAAGTGAGAATTTTGAGATAAAAAGTTGCAATTACCTATTTTTTATTCCCTGGCGGAAACAAGCTTCCATAGAGGCCTGTTGTCGATTAACACAGAATACAGTTGCAGTTCATCCATCAGCATAAATGAAATATAATAATGCAAGGCATTCTGAATGGTATTTTGTTATTTTTATTATAGCAATTATTAAACAAATCTGCATTTGTTTTGAACTGGTGACGTTCCTTAAAAGTATGAACTGTGTTCTAAATACAGATGGCACCTGAAATAGTGTATATAAGCGATGTCATCTCCACACACTCATTTTGCATCTCATGTTCACTTTACTCCCAGCGGAATATGTTGAGGGTGGCATAAAATATGATTAGATTTAAAAAACAAATTACAGTTGCTAATAATTAAATCAGTTCCCTTATGGGAGAGCAGGCTAAGGAAATCTGACCTTTGACAAATAGTTAGAACACATCGTGGTGAAACATTCAGCACAGAGACCCCAGTGAAATAGACGACCAAGCTGAAAAATCAATGGTTCACCAAAAAACAGAAAACAAAACAGGACACAAACTGCACATAGCAAAATAAAACATGTTCTCAAAAGGCCATACCATGCACACACTGAAGACATATAATAACATGTTTTTATGGCAGAGATTTAACAGTCACTGCTGCAACTCAGTTTTAGCGAGTTAAACTAAAACTAGAAGTTTTTTTTCCTCGTAGCTTTGTGTTCACGCCTTTCAAATGATCTACAAGGACACTCAGCTATCTTCAAGAATTGAGTGCTGGTTTCTTAAGATTCAGTCTGTCTGGTTATTGGAGATAATTACATAAAAAGAACTAAAGCATGCTTGAAAAGAAGTCTAATTCACAGTATCTCACAAAAGTGCAAACATTTCAGCAAACATTTTAGTATATCTTCTCAAGGGAAAATATTATAGAAATGAAACTTGGATATATTTTAGAGAAGTCAAAGTGCTGCTTGTATAGCAGTCTATATTTACTGTCCTCTGAGCTCAACATACAGCCATTATTGTCAAAATAGCTGGCAACAAAAGTGAGTACACCCTAAGTGATAACAGCTGTACGTCGTTTAAACATGCAAAGCTACATGTCCTATTCATCATTTTCATGTTTTTGTCTGCTTGACACGACCATACAAATGTGTGTATCTTGTATTAGAGCAATTTTCTCATACTGACCACTGGATATTCAACATGGCACCTCATGGCAAAGAACTCTCCAAGGATTTGAGAAATAGAATTGTTGCTCTCCACAAAGTTGACCTAGGCTATAAGAAGATTGGTAACATCCTGAAACTGAGTTAAAGTACAGGCCGGGGTCATACAGAGGTTTTCCGAGACGGGTTCCACTCGGAACAGGCCTTGCGAAGAAGTTGAGTCCTCGTGTTGTGCGTCAGGTGCAGAAGCTGGCTTAAAAAAAACAGACGCATGATCATGCCAGCATTGCTTTAGATGTCGCAGAAGCGGAAGGTCAGCTTGTCAGTGTTCAGACTATACACCGCACACTGCAACAAGTCGGTTTGCATGGCCGTTATCCCAGAAGGAAGCCTCTTCTGAAGCTGGCTCACAAGAAAGCCCGCAAACAGATTGCTGAAAGCAACCTGTCCAAGAGCATGAATTACTGGAACCATGTCCTTTGGTCTGATGAGACTAAGATGAACTTGTTTGGCTCAGATGGTGTCCAGAATGTGTGGCGATGCCCTAGTGAGGAGTACAAAAAAACTGTGTCTTGACTACAGTCGAGCATGGTGGTGGTATCATCATGGTCTGGGGCTGCATGAGTGCTGCTGGTACTGGGGAGCTGCGCTTCATTGAGGGAAACATGGATTCCAACATGTACTGTGACATTCTGAAGCAGAACATGATGCCCTCCCTTCAGAAACCGTGCCGAACGGCATGATAACGACCCCAAACACACCGCCAAGATGACAACTGCCTTGCAGAGGAAGCTGAATGTGATGGAGTGGCCAAGTATGTCTCCAGACTTGAACCCTATTGAGCACCTGTGGGGCGTCCTCAAGCAGAAGTTGGAGAAGCGCCATGTGTCTAACAGCCAGCAGCTCCGTGATGTCATTATAGAAGAGTGGAAGAGGATCCCAGCAACAACCTGTGCAGCTCTGGTGAAATCCATGCCTAGAAGGATTAAGGCAGTGCTAGATAACAATGGTGCTCACACAAAATATTGACACTTTGGACACAGTTTTGACATGTTCACTTAGGGTGTACTCACTTTTGCTGCCAGCTATTTTAAAAATAATGGCTGTATGTTGAGTTATTTTCAGAGGACAGTAAATATATACTGCTATACAAGCAGCACATTGACAAAAATTTAATCTAAAATTTAATTTCGATAGTATTGTCCCTTGAGAAGATATACTAAAATGTTTGCTGAAATGTGAGGGGTGTAGTCACTTTTGTGAGATACTGTATATATATATATATATATATATAAAATGTACTATTTCATTAAAACTTTAAAATATTTTAATTTCACAAAGGCTCAACTATTTTATGGGTATCCAATAAATCTTAGATAAAAATAAAAATTACAAAAAGATTTACTTGGTTACACCACTTGACATTTGATGTTAAAAATGTATGTAACTGACACAAATTCATAGAAAAATGCCTATATTAAGATTTACTTACATAACATTTGACGTTGTCTGATAAATGGCCTACAAGTTTTTCAAAAATGCATGAAACTGACACAAATGCAAAAATGACTGTATACATTTCTAAGAACATGCATTTTAAACTACATTTTGAAAAAGATTTCCTTTTCGTCACCCTGTATACTGTAGGCCTATCCTTGTGCCATTGACCCATCTATATTTCAAAATTTTCTAGATTCTTCCTACCAGAAATAAGATAAATTTCCTTTCACTGATGCCTATAAGTGGGCCTTGTGTGAATGACAGCACCATGGAGCACCATGACATTTCACAAAGATCAGCAGTGCTCCCATGCAAGGCAATGGCTCCCAGCTCATGCTATGGAGGAGGTTAATTGGCGTAACCCGACCCACCACTCCACAAGCCACATTAAGGTGCCCTGTCTCGCAATGATGATGTCAGCACTCCAGCAAAAAATATTTACCTGTAGTTGTACCTGGGAAATCTTTAGCTGTTGCCATGGACGCAGACAGAAAGGGGCAGTAAGGGAAGACAAGGGTGAGGACATCACAAGGGGAGAGAAAAAAAACTGGCCACAAAACTCAAAACCATTAATGAAGACACTAACCGACAGCATTAACCTGCTGTCAGAATGATGGAACATGGACGACTGGGACGACATAATGGTTTCAAGTACAAATGCAATTTTTGTACAAACTAACACATCCTGCAAAACACATCCATTTGGCATATTCATAACTATACATTCTTGCTAATCTCTGGTGTCTGCTACGTCCCGCTGCACTGCTCTGTAATGATGTTACTTATCATGCAAATCGCTCTGTATTTCAAGCCTCTGAAGCTGAAGATATTTTCTACTGCATTAATACCAGTTAAGTCATTTGGGTTACTAGCCTCTTTATCTTACACAGATAAAAAGAACGGGCATGACAAATTGGGACAATTGGTCTCATTCACTAACCGTGTGTATGCAGAGAGTTTGTGTGTGAAATATGCATATGAAGGTCTTCACAAGCAAATCATGATTCATTTCCTTTGCGTTTTTCGGGTACGAAACAAGTAAAAAAAACAACAACTGTATTCTACTGCCAGGCCAGTAGGTGGCGATGTCTCTTTGTAAAGAAACACTACACGCCTATAGACTGAACATTTAATATTCATGCGCATGACATCACCGTTTTCACAAATTCACGTTTTTATAGTTTACACAGAGATGATAACGGTATCGTTTTCAAAAACTTGCACTTTGAAACCTGTTTTCAAAAGTTTGCGTTTTTAGGCCCCCAAAACGATGTTGTTGTGTAAATGAACGGCCAAAACGTATAAAACATAGCACAGCCATGTAAACGGCCGCTTAAATTTATTGTAATCTTATGGGGAAAAAACACATAGTACAACTGAAACCACACATAGGCCTATACAGTATACGCAAAAACATACTCGGGGTGGCCATAGAATTTCGCGTGGGGCAAAAAAGTTTGACACTCATGTTGTTTTCACTCATGTTCAAGTTGGTCATGTGAATTCAGGATGTTGACCAACAGAAAGCTATATGCTTCGAAAGTGACTTCTGTGTAAGATGTGCTTCATACCTGTACATCTCAATGCTATTGACAATGGACCTTTTTATTACAAATATTGTAATGTATAATTATTACAAAAAATTATGATATGACCACAGCTTAAAGGAGTACTTAACCGCTGGGCTTTCAATAAAACTTGGCAGCCTACACAGTAGACAGGTGAAATTTATTTTTCAAATCTTGCAATTTTTAGAATTTTAGATTTTCTTCCCTTTTGCCAAATTGCCAGGAAAACTTAAACACCCATAATGCACTGGGCATGTTGGCTTTCAAGGCCACTCCCACCAGTCTGCTATATATAAGCTTGACCAGAGTAAATTAACGCCTTGCTTTAGTAGGAAATACTTCTTAGCAAACCTTTAGTCATAATGGTGTCGACTTGTATTGTTCACTGGTGCAAGAATTCAAAGAATAAACGTTTAGCGGGAGTGAGTTACTTTCGGTTTTACAGAGGCTAAAGGCTGCAAAGAATCCTAAAAACGGAGAAAAAAACTGACGGAAAATCTGAAAAACCTGCATGTTTGTAGTCAACATTTCAAACTGGATGACCACGAACACAGGGGGAAAAACTGAATGCAACCGTTCTGTCAGTTACGCCCGAAGTAAAACCCAGCCCCCTACAGGTAAGAAAGCTGTTGCCATTGTGTCCCATTTTTACCATAATGCTGTAGTAGACAAAATATGATACCAGTTTAAGTGATAAACCTACACGTATAATAACTGTTAATTGTCAATCCAACTGGGGATACAAAATATGGAAGTGCAATCCGTAGTTTTCACGAAAGCTGTGAAAAATTCACTGGATGGTATGTTTCGTGTCATCCGGAGGACTTTTGCTGACAAATAAACGTAAATTCCTCAGTCCAGGTAACAGGGAGAACGAGTCAACATTGTTTATTTACCTATACTACCGGCATTACAACAAGACAAAGCGGGTTGAAAATCAGCGAAGTTACACTTTAACAGAAGTTGCGCTATAGCTTGAGCTGTGAGGTTAATATGTATAATATGTATAACAACGCAGATATGCTTATGTGCATCTTTAGAGAGCATCATTCTGAAAGTGATGAACAACTGCAAAAAAGGTTGTATGGAAAGCCTTTATATGGAATTTGGGTGTATTTTATGCAAATGACTAACCTCTGGCACACAGTCGCTCATTAGAATACTCCAAATTCATTTGTCTCAGGACAAGGTTGAGAACAAATTAATATGCATATGCACATAATGTGAATAAGGTGGATTATTTTGTCCTGTGCATACAAAAACCAATAATCCACGGGATCCTAGTGAATGAGACCCAACGTTGCTTGTCCCCATGTACTTGTTCGTTCACACTGGAGAATCTGCCCTTCGATTTACTGAAACAGAGCTTATGTGTGATTAGAAAGACCTTTTATCTCTCACCTCTTTGACAGTCTGACAACCAGAATTATATCTGCAGCTAGCTTTTTTCCCCTCAACACTGGAGCCAAAAACCTTTTAGTCCAATTTGTACAATAAGGAAAAAAAGAATGTCTGATGTTAAAAGGTGGAGGTGACGTGAAGTGGCAGCAAGAGAGATGGAAGAGAGGAAAAGATCAACATTCCCGCTATAGTTCAAACGCTGTGACTGTTCGCGGCTCATTTCTGCTGCGGGCTGAGTGCGTTTCCCCCAGGGTTTCTGGTGAACCTTCCGAATCCTGACAAGAATGTGTCTGGGGCTTATTTCACCTCAAAAGAAGTACGAAATTATATTTTGTTTAAAGAACATTAAGCCTGTTTTTAGCGTTGTTGATGGAGATTTCGCACACGTGCCCCTGGTGGTCATTGAGGGTAGCTAAAGATACAAAATATACACAAGTTTGGGGTCAGTAATTTTCCTCGAAAAGTAGTCTCTTATGCTCAGTAAAAACAGTAATATTGTAAAATATTACATATATTATATATTACAATTTAAAATATTCATTTACTATTTTAATATCTTTTAAAATGTAATTTATTCCTGTGAAGGAAAAGCTGAATTTTCTGCATCATGACTCCAGTCTTCCGTGTCACATGATCCTTCAGAAATCATTCTAAAGGTACGTTCACACCAGGTTGTAATTACCGCAATTACGTGATTTCAACTTGTAAAAAGCGTTCACGTCCTCGTAGAACTGTTCTACGTAATTACAGCTCTTAATTACGTGACCACCTGACCACTGCAGATTCATTTAGGCGTTGATAGAAGTGCCATAGAAACGCCTAATTCCCAGTCCGAGGACGTGAACAGCTCCAAATATAACGTCACGTGTTGTCATCTCGAGACTATGGTATTTACCACACGGCGTGAATGCAGTAATATGAAGAAGAAACATTTCTTATTACTATCAACGTTAAAAAAAGTTTTGCCGATTACTGTTGTTGTGGATACATTTTTTTCTCTCAGGATTCTTTGATGAATAGAAAGTTCAAAAGAATGGCATTTATTAGAAAAAGAAATCTTTTAACATTATAAATGACTTTACTGTCACTTTTGGTCAAATTAATGCATATTTGCTGAAAAAAGTATTTATTTTTTTCATACTGACCCCAAATTTTTTAACGCTGGTGTAAATGTTCATTTTTACTTTTTGGTGCACCTCAGGTAGGCTATATAGTAAAAAAAAAGAGTAGATTATTTTTATATTCATTTATGCAGATTCTGTATTGTTGTGAAGTCTGTCATCTTGTCTTATTTCTGTACAAAGGCACTGTATTTACTTCTGCTATCTCAGCTTGTACTTCTCTGAAAGCCCATAAACTGTAAGCACATTTGCAGCATATTTGACATATTTAAAATATAAGTTTCTAGAGGTAGTCTCTTTTTGGGACAATCTGTGGAGGTTTGTCTCACAAGTTTCTGACTAACTTATTTCATTTTGCATTAACTTATTTTTTTCTTTTGATTTCTGTGACCTGGATTTACCCCATTTGCCTTGTTCAACAGATCACCATATCCAAAACTATGCAAAAACAGCTCTATTTACATGTTTATTTTCTATGTTTCTATCTGGTCAAGGCTCCTCTTCTGGTTCTCTAATGTTTAATGCATCAGAAATGTGACCACTTGCTAGTTTCCTTAGCCTGAACTGTAAACGCGGGCTGCTTTGATCAGTCTCTGGCCACCCACACCCTTCCTTTAACATGTCTCCCGAACAGATTACAGATAAATAATTAGCTCTTTAAATAAAGACCTAAGACTGAAGAGGAGGAAAAAGTTAAAAGAAGTATAAACACAACTCAGCAGTTTCAAGAATTTCGTTTAGGGTCAAATTGCCTAACAAGTGCCTCTGGAAGCATTTCATCTCTTGCAGGACGCACTTCTGAAAAGACGTCAATTTTATGGATGTTTGCACGCTTTTCAGAGCAAGTAAACAAAACTCTTTTTCATCTGTTTTCATGGTTTTAATTGAAAGGGGGTTGGTAGCGAACACATGCTGATTATAGAAAGCAAGCAATAAATATTTTACAGTTCCAAGCAAGCGCTGGATTAAACCCATGAGACATAAATGCTGATGCTCATTTAAACGTCAGAGGAGAGCTCAGGGCTCAGCGGAGCCAGAGGGAGTCTCGTCTGCTCAGACCTTCTGCTGGGCAAAATTAGACTGTACATTACACCTGCAGGAGAGATGTCACAGGTCTCTCAACGGCTCAATAACACTCGCATAGGAGCGTGCGGACCAATACATGGATTTTCACATCTAGAGGAGCAATTGGATTGTGTGTGGACACTGCTGTTTTCTAGCTCATGCTTGTCTTTCTAGAAAATGTCTACTGCTGCTGACTAGTCATGAATATATGCTGGTTTCAGTTTTGTTTTTTGGGCTTTTTGACATGCATTTATACAACAGAATGGTCAAGAGAGTGTTTTGTGGGTAGCGTATATATGCCACAGCTCTGATGACTACAGAATATATAGAGCTACACTGTAAAAAGGATTTTTCAAAGCAGATAACTGGAGTACGTTTTACAAGAAAATACTCAATTTCTCTTTCTGAGCGAAATTTTTTTCTACATGAGATTTTTGTCAGTGTACCCAAATGGATGTATTTGTGAATCTTATCTTACCATCTAATCACACCCCTCTCTCCACCTGCCCCTAAATTGGGCATAACTTGCAAAAGTAATATAATACTTCTTTGTCAATTTTTTTAAAATTGATTTAATAGAATTTATTACAACAAACTGTAAAACTCTGTTGCGGATGAGCATATTTAAATACGCAGCCCAACATAGTGGTACTGGCTCAAACCAATGGTGTGAGTTTGGGGGCGGGGCTAACAAGTTTCTCTGACCAATGGCAGTTGGGTTGGAGGTGTATTAGGAGTCCCGAATGATGATCCTAGTGGTACAAAAATTATACACGTTACAGTTTTAAATCTAGACATTCAGAACAGAGTTAGTAAATGGCACTTATATTAAAAAAAATAATAGTATTGTTTTAGT
This sequence comes from Siphateles boraxobius, assembly GCF_051911475.1. Lineage (NCBI taxonomy): Eukaryota > Metazoa > Chordata > Actinopteri > Cypriniformes > Leuciscidae > Siphateles > Siphateles boraxobius. The sequence continues at coordinate 33,329,892 of NW_027509186.1, read as the reverse complement.
TTAGTATAAAATGTATTATAGTTTCAATCAATTACTCGCTTATTGTGAAAAAAGAATAATACACTTTAGCACTCTTTTAGAAAGAGTACATATTATAGAAACAATATACTTAAAAAAATATACACTTAAGTGGAAACTGAATGTAATGTTTCTGTCCAATTAATTGCATGTAAACTGTAATTAAATAAAAATGCATTATAAATAAAATGTATATTAAATGCAATTAGCTGAAATTTATAATGATTTTTTTGACACGCTTTAGTAGGACTTAAATACATCTTTATATGTAGTTTCATAAATATTTCTATTATCTTTGAAATATGTTTAAAGTGTTCTGCCAAATGTACTGAACTAAAATATACATTAATGTCATTTCTATCGAAACTTTGTATGTCATGCATTTACATGTATTTGTAATTACACATTTGTAATAAATGAAGTTGCAATGTAGTACATATAACAAATATTAACTTAAAATGTAACATTGAATAACACGCTACAGTAAAAATTTTTAAGTACTTTACAAATACTGTAAGTCAACACATCAAAATAAGTGTACTAAAAGTGCAACAAAAGATTATTAAAACGAAATTATTTAGAATTTACTTTAAAATAAAACTTTAAATTTGAGTACCACAATGTGCACTTAACACATATCGTAAGTTAAGAAACAGTCATAAAAGTTGACTCTTTAACAACACCTAAGTAATCTTTTATTTCATTAATATTAAATATCTGCAAGTGCAGTTTTTAAAAATACACTAAAGTTTTTTTTGCACAAGGTTTAGTCAATAATACACTGTAAAAATGTATCAATAAGTTATAACAGATTATTTTTTAAATAATCTGTTAGCATTAGTTTATAAATTAGCAATTTACAACTTTTTTTTACAAGTTATACAAGATTCAACTTTTTTAAGTCAGTTTAATGCAATTTAAGTCGAAATGACTTAAACATCCACGTTGATTGTACTTAAATGCAAGGCAGCAACCTTTTGTACAGTCTAGTTGAGTGAAATCAGAATCATTAAATTCCTTATGATACTAATATCTATTTCTATTTCTATAGTAAACAAACCTAAGTAATGTTAAATATCACGGCCCAATTTGCAATCCTACTTAACAGAATACTAAAATAACAAAATTTACCATCCTGTTTTTCATTCATTTCCTTTCCTAAACACCAGACATTCACATTTCTATCTGTTCTTGGAAAAATAAAGTGTACCTACCAGCAGACACATAAATAAATGTAAATTAAAACGGTAACTGGAGATGAATAGAGACTATGTGATTTCAACTGACATTTATTGCCACTTGGCAGTCGTACCATTAGCAAATTAGGTTCGTTCGAGACCTGAGTCGGACAACTCATCCTGAGACGAAGGGCTTAATAAATATCACTCGGGTGAAGTCAGACATCTAGATGAATTAGAAGCAGAGGTAATGAGTTGTGAATGAGACTCTCCCTCTTTCTCTTTCCCTTTCTACACCTGTCTGTTTCTTGCTTCCTCTTATTTCTTTAACCTGACTGGTTATAGTTCAAGTGTTATTTCCCATTGACAAGCATTCAAAAGTAGCTGTGCAAATAAGTTTAATAATATATATATATATATATATATATATATATATATATATATATATATATATATATATTGGCTAGCATGTCAGTAATACATCATTATGCTAGCAAATAACTTTCTCCAGGTATTATAGATCTACTTGGTTTAACCTGATTTAGTTGTAGAGCTTCTAAACTAGTGAAGATATTTATTTTGTGTGTCTTGTTAATGTGGCCAAATAAATCTAGGGCAACGGAAAGGCATGGAGAGTTGTGGGCTCAACTTTCAAAAGGCGTCCGTCCATAAAGGACCCTCCTGTTGTGACAAATCCCACGTCTTTACTTTTAGAACAAAAAAATGTGTCGCTTCCAAATGATTTCTCTCAAAGATTGCTGTTGGGCTTATTAAAAAAGCGATGCTACAAATCTATCTCTGTCCCAGGCGCTCTGTTTCTTCCTTCCAATTTTAGCTTGACAAATGTTATTCGCATTAGCAGTGGACCTTTAATTGTGTGTTCTTCTCTTGCTTTACTTCCTGTTTTGGAAAACCAACTTATCATTTCTGGCTCCGTCTCACTTTGGTGGCAAATACTGCAGCCAACAGCAGTTTCTGCTGTATACCCCCAACACACAAAAACACTGGTAAACTAGGCCAGGAGGAGTTCACTGAGTGCGTATGTGTGTTTTGATGCAGATTACGATGGATTCTAACATAAACTTTCACAAATAAAATTAATAATGAGAACATAACATGAGAATATAAAACAAACTTATGGATTAATTGCCCTCCAGATGTTATGTTGACTCAGAAGTACTTACCATACACATACAGTGTAAATTCATCCCTGTTGGTGCCGAGGATGTTGCTGGCCTCACAGCGGTATGTGCCGTTGTCTGTTTTGTTCAGTGTGGTAATGATTAGATCTCTACCCTCCACGATCATTCGTTCAACATCAGGAAGCTCACCTCCATCTTTCGTCCAGAAAACTGGCTCAGGTCTAAAAACAACAGAGTGATTTAGCCTGAGGCTTTAGAAATGTAAAGATCAAGAACTGTGACAGTAACTGGTCACTTGTCCGTCATGGAAATAACACTGCTTGACAAGTGGGTGTCAGTTGAGCATCTTGTTGCATTTCAAACACAGAGAAACTCCATGGTTTCCATATGGATTTATTTTGAAATTGGGACATAGTGCCACAAAATGTGCTGCTATGCTAGTTTATGTAGATTTATTTTCTCCCTAGTGTACAGGAAAAGGTACACTACACTGGATTTCTTATTTCATTTTTTTTTGTTAGAAATGAATTATTGTTAAGTACATAAAAAACAACAACATCTGTGTTCAAGTTCTTTTCGTTGCACCCAGTCAAGCTATTTTTTAACGCAAGAATGCATCAATGTAAATGACCCCCATTATACTTCCATTGTAAATATATAACATGAAAAATTCTAAGCTCCTGTAATCTTTTTAGGCCATAGGTTTAGTAGGCTGGTGATAGAAAAGATTTTTCTCTTATTTTGTTATCATTTCCGTTCAAGGAACATTTTTACGTTTTCGTCCTCTACCTCAGAAAGGTCACACTAAAAGAGTTACAACTGTCTGTAGACGATTATTTGACTCATTAAATCTCTCCCAAATATCACAATTTGATTTAATTTAATTTATTGCTTTTTGTTCTTGGCATGCAAATAAGGGTCACCGTGAGATGTGATGATTCTGCAAGTTCAACTTCATATGTCATAATCATATTCAAACAAAGTTCACATCGGTGATTAAAAGAAAGCTGCACTTACAGTGGGTTGCCTTTGGAAACACACTCCAGTTTGAAGTACTGTCCTTCCTGAGGTACTATTACTGAGTGCACAATCTGAACCTGAGGAGGATCTGGATTGACAAAACAAAGCAAAACAAAAAAACACAAGGCACAACAAAAACAATACACAAGACACAACAAAAACACAAAGACAAAAACACAACAAAACAAAAAAGACAAAACAAAAACAAAACAAAAACACAAAATGAAGCAAAACATGAGGAAACAAATAATTAAAAACGAAACAACAAAAACACAAGACACAATGAAAACAAAACGAAAACATGACAACCAAAACAACAACAAAAATGAAACAAACAAAAACACAAGACAAAAAAAAAAAAACACAAGACACAACAAAGACACAAAAGATAAAACAAAAAAACAACACACAAAAAACACAACACACAAAAAACGGAAAAAAACAAAACAAAAACACAAGACACAACCAAAACAACAACAAAAACACAAGACAAAAAAACAAATACACAAAACGAAACAAAAACACAAGACACAACAAAAACAAAACACAAAACAAAAACAAAAAAACAAGACAACAAAAACAAAACAAAAACATGATCAAAACAAAAGCACAAAATACAAAAAACTTTATTGTAAATATTATATATATATATATATACATTATACAATCAGACATTGTAAAATACTAGCGTTTTGTCACACCACACCACTTTTTTTTTTAAAGGGGTGGTAAAATGCCTTTTTCACAAGATGTAAAATAAATCTCTGATGTCCCCAGAGTGTGTGTGTGAAGTTTTAGCACCAAATACCCCACAGATATTTTTATATAGCATGTTAAAGTTGTCACTTTAGCAAAAACGCACCGTTTTGTGCCTGGCCCTTTAAATGCAAATGAGGGCGGGGTTTCAAGAGCTCTTGTGTGTTAGCAGAGCGATTACCTCACAGAGACACACTAAAATGACAGAAACTGTTCTGCCTTTAATGTTAAAACAGAGTCAGACAAAGATGGAGAGACTCAAGAAGTGACAACATGCACGAATGCAACAGGACGTCTCTGAATGGTTAGTTGATGAATTTATGTTGCTGATGTGGAGTTAACTATCTTCAATTAGCATATTCTGTCATGATAATCTATAAATCGCTCGTATAGGAACTGTTGTGAGATGCACACAGAGTGACTTCTTATTGCATGTGACAAGAAGGATGCTAAAGTTTGAGCTGACTCATGTACTCTTATACAACAACTTTTCCTCTTCTCGACATGGACTGCGTGTCCCGGGGGTAGGGTTTATGTACATTTTAGGGTTGCTGATGTCACCGACCCGCGAGGAATGTCATGTAGTCCCAACCAGCCGTTTGTTGTAGTCCTTTTCTTTAAAAGCAAATATCTCCCTTTGCTTTGAACTTTGAGCATTGTAACAATGTTGTTTATGCTCAAACAGCAACATTTCACACCAGCTAAAGTTAGAAAAGTGAAATCGTGTTTACCACCCCTTTAAATAGCTTGTTAATGTAAAAGTTACCCTATTTTGAAAATATGTTACTGAGCTACAGTTACGCTACTCCCGAAACATTGCTAATTTGCAGTTACTGTACACATAACACGGGCTCTGCAACTCTTTAACTGGTGTTGGCAGGCGTCCCGTTTTTAGATGATCTAATAGCAGTTTCGGTTCAACTAAAGTCAGGAGGGAAACTGATCCAAAAATATGACTCACAGTGGACCTCCAGCACTTCTGTGACCTGGTGCGGCATTGAGCCCAGAGATATGTGCTCCACCACGCACGTGTACGCTGCTCCGTCATCCTTCCTGTCCACCTTGAGGTGTACGCTACTCCTGACCGTGAAGGACCTCCCAGTGGCGTTTACCTCCTTCTGACCTGCCAAAACAGTCACAAGAAGACCTATCAAGATAATGTTACATATACAGTACTCTATAGGTGCATCATTTAGTATATCATGCATTATGATTAGTGCTGTCAAACGATTAAAATATTTAATCGCGATTAATCGCATTAATGTCATAGTTAACTCGCGATTAATCGCATTTAATCGCACATTTTTATCTATTCTAAATGTCTCTTGATTTCTTTTTGTCCCATTATTTTTTCTCATTTTAATGCTCTTATCAACATGGAAAAGTGGATCGGCTTGCTTTGTGCAAATGTTTTTTATTGAAAACAACATTGGCATATATTGTGTTCAATTTCACACTAAAACATTCTTACTTGGAGCAAATAATCTCTCACACAATGTAACACTGTCCATCAATAAAAGGGTGAAAGAAATACTGACGAGGTCCTGATATTGACGAGGGGGCGGAGAATTCGCATCAGCTGTGTGTGTGTGTGTGTGTGTGTGTGTGTGTGTGTGTGTGTGTGTGTGTGTGTGTGTGTGTGTGTGTGTGTTTGGCCATCATCAAGTGGTATTTCAGACTGGACGTGCTGCGATGATGATAGCTCAGTTCACAACGACAAAACACACAGATCACTTTGGTCTCGTCAATGGAACCATTTGGCAACTTTTTAAAAGTAAACGTTCCATTCAGAATCTTATTGGCATCCATTTCGGTGTCTCGCGCTCGTCATCCACTCAAAACTGGACGTTTTGAACGTTCCTATAACATTCAGAAATAACGTTTTTATAACTTAATGGGAACGTTATGAAAACGTTCTTATAACCTAAAATTGTTAGCTGGGGAAGAGGAGAGATTCGCGATTGCACTGAACACGTTTTAAGTGCAGGCACATATTGTCTGAGCGAGCCCAGAGAAAATTCTAACAAGAGCAGCGTGTATCTGAGAGCGCGCGACTCGAGCAGAGAGATTCGTGCTCGGCACATTATATTCCACGCGCGAGCAGAGAGATTCGCGCTCGCGCATCCGGCTCGCAAGCCCAAACAAGTGTGTGCGGCGTGCCTGTTGTTTTGTTTCCGGTCTAGCTAGATCCGCTTGCGCTTTCAAAACGTCCAAGCCGCGTCCTATTGCAAAAGCATGTGAAAAAAAAAATACAAAGCTTGCTAGGCCAAAAAGACCGTTAATCGCGCGATAAAAAAATTAACGCCGTTAAAATGGGTTTGCGTTAACGCCGTTAATAACGCGTTTAACTGACAGCCCTAATTATGATTATTAAATGTTCTGTGATATTCAAGATTGTATATAGACATGAGTCAGAGATAACACGCTCGGATAATTAACACCAGTGGAAAGCACTCAGTGATCAACGATAAGAGATGTATATATATATATATATATATATATATATATTCAGCAGTCTCACCTCAATTCGTTGACAGTTTAGCAGCATCCCTCCACCACCCCTTCTCCACACTTCTAGTCCTAAACATTTACATACGAGGGGGGGTGGGGGGTTGGTGGTCTCTGGGTTTGGGCCGTACTTCGAGCTCGGAGCCCTCCCCCCGGACAGCACGCCAAATACGCATTAAACTTTACTCCCTTTAATTGTATGTAAGTGTGAAATTGTGAAATGATATAGACATCAGTTGACTGCAATATCACACAAGCAAGAAAGTTGCTGCTATACTCAAAACATTTCGTTTAACAAGAAGTTGTTATTGAGTAACTTACATTTCAGACACTGGCAGTTACTTTTCACTATTGTTGCCCACAAACGAAAATAGTTTAAAAATGAAATCAAAGCAAAATCAAAGACATGTCTACAAGCAACACTGGTGATTCTTTCCTGAATGTGAACCAGTTGAGACACTTGTTTCATTGAATGAATCAGTTCAGTGAATAATTCAATTACATTACATTTTCATGTCTTATAACTGTGTATATACCTATTTATAAGTCATTTTGGATAAAAGTGTCTACTAAATAGATAATAAAACCTTTAAATATCACTTATTTTGTTGCTGAATAAATCAGTGTTTTCAACAAATTAGCTGAATTACATTTTCAGTGACTCATTCATAACAAAAGTCACTTGTTTGTTCCTGAACTAATCAATGTTTTTGAATGAATCGGTTGAGTAAACGATTTAATGACTCACTGAATAAACCACAGACTGGCTGTCTGGAGAGTGTGAACAGACAACCCAAGTGACACACAGAGTGATGAATCTTCCACGCTCATTCACAGCGTAGTCAAGCTACGCCTTTGTTACTTGTTTTGAATAAGCGACATCTAGCGGCGAAACTTACATACTGTGCCTTTAATCTTTAAACTTTGTGTTTATACATCAATAGCAGTATGACATTCTTCTGTTAGCAGCAAAGTTTTCCGTTAGCAATCACACAGAAAAAACACAATCCATCAATAGAAAGTACCCGAATTATATACAGCTCAAAAGATTGTGCCTTTTGAACTGGAATTTATTTGAAAGCCTGTGGAAATGTGAAGAACAAAACATCATTTAGAGCTTGTAAAGAGCCCTTATAATGTCTGTGTGAGGAACAGCATAGAAATTGATAGAGAATCAGAAACCAGATATAATATCATGCTTAAAGCCATGTCTGTGTTCTGTAAAAGCCCTGGATCAACAGCATCATGAATGGCTAAAGTAAAACATCACCCTGGAGGATTGCCTCCAGCAAACATCTTACTAAACATATACATGCATGGCCTGGCCCAGATAAAACGGACTAGTATCTCTCTTTCCCTAGATACACAGACTCAGTAAAACATTCATAACATCTGTGGTGTCCTTGACTTTTTTTCCATCCAAATCCCATTCATGTTGTCTATACAAAACCTTTGATGGAACACTAAAGAAATTAAATGAAATGCCAAACCCATTTTACTTCCACCATGTTCTGTTAGAGCATTGCTCTAACAACACAAAGGTTGTTAGCTCAATTCTAAGGAAACACTAGTATTGATAAAATGCATCCATTGAATGTGATGCAAGTCACTTCGGATTTAGCACCATGCCAAATGTAATCAGGGCTCGACATTAACTTTTTTTCTCACCAGCCACTGTGACTAGTGGTTTTCCAAAGTTACTAGCCACTGAATTTTGACATTGATACCATGGGGAAAAACTGCCGTATATTTTTTATATTATACCACAATTTGACAGCAGGTCTATTAGGCTGCTGCCACTTAAACACCGAATGCACAGATGCATGCGCATGCGTTTTCTTTCTCGACTGTTTAATTTCACTTAAAACATAACTTGGTGTGTTTACTTGAATACTTGCCAATATTTTAGGCGTGAGCCAAAAAATTGCTGGAATGAGTAAAATTATGAGCAATACGCTCAATCCTATGCCGAAATTCAAGCCCTGTAACAAAAACAATATTCATCCGGAGCAAATAAAACGAGTGAGTCAAGGGAGGCGGTTTGTGTGTCTACTTGCTGTCAGAGAGATCATACGAGAGAGAGAAAGCGCAGCTGGTATCGTGAATTTATTCAGCGGAAAAAATTAGTATTCAGATATTTTAGTATCGATATGTATGGAAAAATCTATATTTTTCACAACACTACATTGCACTTGGTTTATTATTTCAGATGCCTTTTTTAAAGACTACAATTGAAAAAATGATGTATCATATATAAAATTCATCCCGCCAAAGTGGCTAGTAGGAGTGACTGTTTTACACACCACTCTTGAAATCCACCCGCATTTGGCAGGTGTTCATGTCAAGCCCTGAATATAATGTAATGTTTTGTATTTCCGAGTGAATCAGGATGATGTGATCTGAAAAGGAAAGTCATTTTAGAGGTGGAGCAAATTATTACTTTTTAACTCAATATATATTTTTTCTTTGAAACAATTCGCTCTTGCTCTCATTCACAATATACGACTAGAACTACTGCTGTCATTTGCTTAACATTTTTTTACAAATTACGTACATGGTATGCTTATTATTAACCGAATATATATCAATGTTTGTTGAAAGCAAAAAAAGCTGAATAATTCAAATGCATTACTGTGGCAGATTAAATCATTGAATGGACACAATTAATCATTCTGAAGACACCTTTTATCTATTTCAATTGGACATATATATTTGATGAATAGAAAGCTCAAAATAATAGTATTTATTTGAAATAGAAATATTTTGTAACAATGTCACTTTTGATCCCTTTATATTTAAAAAATACTAATAATAATATTAATATTTGGCTAACCACGAACTTATGAATGGTAGAGTACGTGGTTCTGTATGACTATGGCACCATGTCAAAAACACCCATGGTAATACCATGGCACATTTTGTTAGTGTAGGAAATTAATTAACATTCTATTATTATAAAATATGCAAGAATTATGAGTTTATGTATAAATCCGGGCCCCTGCTGATGCTCAGTATGAGGAATGACTGGTTTGTAATTTCATATACAGCGACAAGTGTTGATGCTAATCGCTGTGGAAAATGGTGCAGTGTGATATCTGGTCAGTGGTGTGAAAGTTAGATACTGTGCTTCTACTGTGCTGATATACTAAGAGCTGAAGGTCTCTCTCTCTCTCTCTTTCTCTCTCTCTCTCTCTCTCTCTCGCTCTCTCTCTCTCTCTCTACACTAGCGTCAGTCAGATGCTTCCATTGCAATGCCTGCAGCGCTGCCATTTTTTAAAATATGAGCTACAAAGAAATGTTGCAAACTGGCAATTTAAAAAAAGGGATAGTTAACCCAAACATGAAAATCTGTTCACTGTAAAAAGGGATCAGTTGACTTAACTTAAAAAAGTGAGGAAACCCATTGCCTAGTTAAGTTATGTGTTCACATAACTTAATTTTTTCAATCATGCATGAAGTTTATTTGCTTAACTTAAAAAAGTGAGGAAACCAGTTGCCTTAAAATTACGTCAACTAAGTCAACACTTCTACAGTGTTCTATCATCATTTACTTACCATCATGTCATCCCAAATTTGTGATATTTTGAAAAATGACTTGTGTGAACTACCCCTTTAAGCGGTACAGTGAGTGATTTAATACCAATAATGCACTCATGTGAGTGACTTTTATTTAGTTTTCTCACACTAATGAGTGCATGTGGTTTGTCTCACTAACTGAGAAACTGCAGATAAATCCAATCTGTTATTTCTCACCCTCCTCCAGAACAGACCCCTGTAACGCTTCTGGTGTGTAGGTAAAAATGAACCAGTGAAAATCAATTGCATTTCTCAAGAGAGGTAGAAATTTTGTAAGTAGATTTTTTCACTTTTACTCTTTGATGTTGGATTATTGCCAAGGAGCTGCTATTTGGTTACTAAGATGTTCTGAGTATTTTTTTTGTGCATTCCGAAACTGTTGCTAGGGTGTTCTGAGTGGCATGGCAGGTGGTTGCTAGGGTATTCTGGATTGTTGCTTACTGGCAAAAACACCCACCCATAATGTTGCAATGTAAATAGAAGGGATTGTTTTTCTAATTGGAAGTCTGATCCCTAATTCGGTCTGATCACTTATTTTGTTTTAGTAAATCGTGGAGAGAACGAATTCTTAATTCGTGGGAACAAATTGTTTATTTGTTACCGATATATATATTTGTCCGCATGTCATGTGCAGGGCTCCTTAAACTTAGAAAAGTAACAGCACATCTCTCCTCAATCTGCATGATTTAAGGTGTCTGTTACACAACTAGTGCAGGACGATTTATGTTTAATCCTTAGGGTTGATGTTTGTTTAAACCCCTTACCATAAATATAATTATTCTTCAGATAACATGAAAGCCTAAATTCAGTCTGTTCATCATATAAAAAGATCGAGTCTCATCAGAAAATTTGGACTAAAACACTCAATTCATATGGATTAGTTTTACAATCTCTTTATGAACTGTTTGAAGCGTTAAAGTGTTAGTTGTGTAGCTGTCAATGGAGGGACAGAAAACTCCCAGATTGATTTCATCAAAAAGATCTTCATTTGTGTTTCGAAGATGAACGAAAGTCTTACTGGTTTGGAACGACATGAGGATGAGTAATTTATGACAGAATTTTAATTTTTAGGTGAACTATAAAAGTTGTGTAAATGGGCACTAAGTAACAAATTGTGCAACCAAATTAAGTACAAATTTCTTGTAGTTATTAACCACCTACTTCAACCTTAATGTCCCAGTTTAAGGTGGATAAGGTGCAAACCTAACCAGATGGGTTAAAAGAGCTTGAAAAGCACACGAAAGAAGGAAAATAGTATAGCATATTTAGCACAGATCCAGATAAAGTAAATTGAATCTAAAAAACACAAGCAAACCTCTGGTTAATAAGCTCTCAGGAGATCCTGGATTTGTGCTGAAGTTTCAAGAGTTGAAGAGGCCACACTGAAAGTTGCCAGGGTATCTATTATGTGACAAGGACTCGTATCTCCCTGACCATCGGTATCGCACCGTGTTAGATATTCTGTTTGGGCCTGCGTGCTGGTCTGTAGAAGTACATCCAATCCGTCTCACAAGATCAGATCACAGAGCGAGATTCCTTTGAATTGGAGTGAGTGACAGGCAGTCTGGCTGTGATGCTATGTTCCCATGTGCCACTGGTCTTTAACTATGGCTTGCGTGAATGCCATCTCTGAGTCGGTCCTGTCTTACGGAGTCTCAGGCCATCAATCACCACAAGCAGATCAGCCGACTGGGGCTTCTGCCTGAGATGTGTGAGCCTCAGCCCTCGGAGGGATATCTGGGGTAACATATTGGTTGAAGTTGAACTGATGTGTTGTGCTACTGTACATCTGATTGACTCAAAGAATCAATTCCGTTTTTTTGTCAAAAATGGTAGATTGTTCGGACAAATATGTAGTCTTGTTTCCCCTCACCGGTTGAGCCAGTCTTTACACTATATAAATAAAATATATGCATAACATATATTTGCATAATATATTTTAAGATTAAAATAAGGGATTTTTTAAAAGACAATAATACTTTTATTCAGGAAGGATGCAATTAATCAAAAGTGACAGTAAATACATTTATTATATTACAAAATATTTATTGCTATAAACATTTATTTATTATTTTTTTTTTTTATCACCGTTTCTACAAGTTGATGAAGCAGCACAACAGTTTTCAACATTGTTCATAATAAATGTTTCTTAAGCAGCAAATAATGATTTATGAAGGTCATGTGACTGAAGACTGGAGTAATGATGCTGTAAATTCAGCTTTGATCATAGGAATAAATTACATTTTAAAATGTATGAAAATAGAAAATCGTTCTTTTGAATTGTAATAATATTTAACAATATCACATGTTGTGCAACTCCCCAAAAATTCAATTATATTTATATTTATAAAAAACATTTAATTTGAAAAATGCATTTTGCATATGAAACCTATGGAGCCCCTAAAGGGACATTTTGAAGGAAAAATTAGGAGGGAAAATTATTTGTCAATGCTTTTGCGTTCTCTCGCAAATGTTTTGCGTTCCCACAAGAAACGTGCTTGTTTCCTCCCAAAAACATTTGCATTCTGCCGAGAAACTTTGCATTTGAGCGAAGAGCTTTTTTTTTTCCACAACCATGCCCATTTAGGGGCTCCGAAGAAACTACCTGAAATAATGTCCTTTGTTAAGAATTGTAATTGAAATGTCTTTGAAAAACGAATCCCGTCTATGCACATTAAACCGGGGTTGCAGAAAGTATTTCAACACTGCAAAATGACACTTCACCTTCAAGGCCCAGGATTATACAATACTAACCTATATGCTGTGAGATCCTTTGTAAAGAGCTCCACAATTCATAAATATGCTAGTGTAAAGATGCACATTACACACTATGTACCACTTGCACTCTGACAACATGTGCAACTGTTCAGTGCACACAGTTAGCTCTAGGCTATCCGGGGGGATTTGTATACCTTGCACCTCCTTGTCGTTTCTAAACCATCGGATGTCAGCAGCCGGTTTGCTGCCAGATGTGGTGCATGTCAGTGTGACGTCCTCCCCCTCCTGGGCAGGTCTCGAGAGGCCTGTGATTTCTGGTTTTGCTGGAACACCTGATATACAAACAGAAGAGGAAGATTATAGGCAGCACTGATGGAAAGAGGGGTGATTCTAGGATTTCAGCCCCCCACTTGAACTGGAACTGATGTATAGGAATATTTCTTGCCTGAAGTTCAAATGAGGCTTGACTGACATTGCTTTTGATAATACAGTTTATATATATGTTTGTCGGTAGATATATATCAATTCTATTTTCTGCTTTATAGTATTTTGTGATTTTATTAGAACAGAGAGCATTTGGATGAGAGATAAAGATTTTGGTTTCTCCCAAGGTCTCTACCTAATGTACATCAAACCGAACCCTATAGACAGCTGTTCAATGACACAATCATATCTGGGGAGATTAAATAAATGTTCTGGGTTCACTGCTTCTTATTACGATGGAAAGGATTTAGACTCGTCCTAAATAAAAATAAATAAAAGAAACAAAAAATACATTTTATTCCAGTAATTCACAATAACAAATGTTAAAACAATTAAGTCAAATTACTTAAGCATTGTACATGTTAACATGGGACTAGAGTGTCAGAATTGCTTATTAGCCTTGTCTTTGTAATGTTATATATTCAATTACCATGTAAAGACACTAAAGCAGTAATAACGCTAAATAAATTGATCCACCCAGTGGCGTCATGCCCATTCAAAGTGTTGAATGGGCAGATTTTTCCTCCCTGATAATTTTTTTGTCACAACTTTATTCCTATTATGCTCCATATTTACCAGAGCCTATAACGACTCAAATGTATTCTTCTGGATGTGTAATAAATCGGTCAGCATCAGCCCGCCCCTTTTTCCTAATATGGTGTCTGTGTATATAAAATCTAGAGCGCTACGCACATAGCGCTCTATAATCTTTGCTGTGTATGTTCAAGCAACTCACTCGTCTCACACGTTGAGCTGGCAATGTTTTACAGATGGTCTTGAAGTGGTAAGTGGGCAAAGCAACAAATCGGCATTGAATTAGTTATCGGATGATATTAAAAGGTAGTGGGATTATTTATGGTTGACCTGGAAATTTTAACTTGATCACAAAAGTTATGGATTTGATATTAGGTGCGAATTCAGAGCATTAACTTAAGTTGTGTCAGTGTAACGTTATCGATAGCTAGCCTAGTCTAACCGTAAACTAGTTGTCAAACTTCTTTCAAAGTCCTTCATCACATATTAATATTAAAATAACTTAATTTCAGAGCACCACAAAGTCAGACCTTGGCACCTTTATGTACCTTTAATGTAAGATCGTTCTTAGGTCCCATAACAATTTAAAATCATAACATAAAAACTGCAATGGTACTGTTTTTAAAATCATGTGTAGTAGGCCTAAGTGTACAGTAAGTGTGTGTGTAAACATGCTTTAATGAAGTAGACTTCAAAAGCTTTTGAATTTGAACTTACAGTTCTTTCATCAACCTGTCTTTTACATAAACTTACAAAATTAAAAAATATGCATTGTGAAAAGTGGAATTCAAACATGATAAAAAGCAGGACCACCACTGTCGGATAAACAAAACAAAACAAAAAAACAAAACAATTGCCAGTAAAGTTACTTTTAAACTATATGCATAGTGAAAAGTGGTATCCAAACATAATATAATAGCAGGACCACCACTATTGGATAAACAAAACAAAACAGTACACAAAACAAAACAACAATTGCATGTAAAGTTATTTTGGTTGCACTTATTTTACAGTACATATAATTACGTGTACTTACAGTACAATGTACTTACCCAAGATAGTACAGTATAATATAAGGTAACTACATGGGTTCAGGTTAGGTTCAGGGTTAGTACCTAGTTATTACCCAGTTATTGGAATTACTATAATAAGTACATAGTATGTACATGGGGAACTGTAAAATAAAGTTCTACCGTTACATTTAAACAATATGCATTGTGAAAAGTGGAATTCAAAGATAATAGTCCCACCACTGTTGACAAAACAAAAAACAAGCACTGTCAGTAAAGTTACTTTTATGTTTATTTTTCCTTGTGTCTTTGTGATATCTTTGTATGCTTTTTGATGTTTTCTTTGAGTTTCAGATCATCTCTGATTTGCTAACAGTGCTGCCGCCTGCCAGTGGTAATTGGATGATCAGCTGGCGGTCCTCTTAAAAACTCCTCTTCTGCTTGACAGAGAGAACTGTTGGGGCTTCGGATCGGTCGCAATGGCTCAGACTTCCTGCCAGCCGCCAGATCAAAATATTATTTTCGTGTTTCTTTTGGTTGTGTGTTTTATTTAGAATGTGGTAAGAAGAGACCTGCTCTTTTTTTTGGAACTTATTTATTCTATTTTTTTGATGAGCGTAGTTAGAAGCTTTATTGCAGTTCATTTTCTTTCTTTTGTGTTAGGTTATTTACGTTGTTGTTTAATTTCGGTAGATTGGGTTTTGTTTGTTATTTTGGGCCTTTGGTCTCTCTGACGAGAATACCACTCTATTGATTTATTTCTCTATTCATTTTTGTTAATGAATTCTACTTTATTGTTATATCATTTTCATTTGGGCCGTGATTTATTGTAATTTACATCAACTGATTAATTGTAATTTACTTTTGTGATTCACAATAATTTTATATTATAATTGATTGTATTCGCCTTTTTTGTATTCGCCATTCGGTCCTTTTGATCTTATGGTTTGCTGGAAGCCTTTCGTACATTTTTCTTTAATTTATTGCGTCTTACCCCTAGTGGACGTAATACATATGTATAGTTAAAGGGGGTATATTAAGGTGTATAGAGTAAGAAGCGCACAAGCTGATTATAAACCAAAGCAGTGACACATTTAATGACTCCATTAGCCAGTGTGAGATTGTCTCATTTACATCACTCTCCGTGTCACCAAAGGGCTAAAAGAAAACAAGATCATGTGAAGGAAGAGAACACACTGACCCAAGATCAGTGATGAGTGTGTTGACCTTAAAAGCGCAGATTGATGAAGATGAGAGGGAGACTGATCTATGAGGAGTCTTACCTAACACAGTCAGGAAGGCCTTGGAAGTCTTGACTGGCATAGTGAAGAGCGAGCATGTATACTGTCCTTCATCTGACAGAGTCACGTCATTGATGCTGATGGTCAGCTCCTTCCACGAGGCTCGAACCAGTTCAATCCGGTTGTCCCTTAATGCTAAGATATAAAAACAATAAGATAAAAATTACATTGGAGAAACAGTCAAAGTCTCATTGCCTGAAAAAAAGTATATTAGTGGTTCCATGGTAACGTATTGGTATCAACCTTAGTATTTCGATTGGTGGCATGTGTAATGGAATTGGGCGAGAAGGATTCAGGACAAAAAGAAAGGAATTTTATTTTTGTCCCCTCAAAACATAAAGAGTAGGCAATGGCATACAAAAATAATATCTCAAATGAAAAAGTAATGATAGAAAGAACAATCTTGAGGCAATGAGAAACTCATACAAATGGCCAAGATGAATCTACTGTATGCCTCTAGATAAAATACACATGGAAATATCATGGGGAGAACTGGCAAAACAAACCAACAAGACAAAGAAAGGCATTCTCTTGCTCAAACAAGGATGACACAATATACACGGGAGACCGGGGATAATTGTCACACTTTTAACTCCAGTGAATATTTCTCAGCGTGGGTTTATTTTTGAAAGTAAATAAGAAATATATTACAAAATTTATTATGAAAAGTGTGCACCTTTCTGCTTATATTAAAGTTCATGTACTAAAGTTCTTAATCAACACTGTCAGCATGCATTACACATCTGTTACACTATCACCAATTTTCTTATGTACCATACTGTCACATGGTATTTGAAAGTACATTAAAGAATATCAGAATATAGTTTCCCAACTGAAGCTAAGCAGGGTGTAGTCTGGTCAATGCCTGGATGGGAGACCTCCTGGTGAAAATAAGCTTGTTTCTGGAAAGCCCTAAGATTTGCATGAGTCCTAATTCCCCAATATAGTGATGCAGACAGCATACAGTAAAATACAGCATCCTTTTTGAATTAGAAGTAATATCTAAGTTTAAAATTAACACCTGAATCCTGTCCAAATTTGCCCATTGGCTTCAACTACACACAGTTTGAGAAGCACTAAATATATCAAAATATTAGTGCATGGAACGTGTCCAAAATATGGTAGTACCATGGTACATTTTTATTAGTGAACCACAGTGTCTTTTTGTTAGAGGTTCTCAAGTTGAAATATCTAGGAGGTAAAGCTTAAGACTTGTGTTCACTTACTAATTCATGACATTATGAATTATTCACGAGATTAGTTTGTACACATAATCGTGACCCAAGCGTTTTTGAAAGTCCCACTGTTCTGAATATCCACTGCGATTGACTGTCACTTTCACACTGAAGCCGTGTGTTGAGTTTCAACAATTTCTACCTCTCTGCAACAAGCAGCCATTCATTCATTATGTTTACAATTTCCAAGAAGAGCTTTCAGCAGCTGAGAGACTGGTGAACAGAAAGGTCACCTTATTCATCACCTCACACTGTCTGAAATGCACAATCCAATTGTATTTTGTTGTTTGAAAAAAAAAGAGACTGAGACTTTTCATTTAGCATCTTGTACACTTTTTACTCATCTAAGTCAACATTTTGGCTTTAAAGTCAGCATGAAAGCAAAATTGACTCTCTTCATTTTGTAAAAGCATTTTACTGGTCTTATTGCACATATTTTTTTTCATAACTTTATACTGACCTTATAATTTCCAATCGCAGTTAAGACAGTTAAGACAATTGCATTCAGATCTGCATCCATTCCGATATACAAATCAAGTCCCACCCTTTGTTTGTTTCTCTTCAACAAGTCGTTTCACTTGGAAACATGCCACAATACTTAAGTGGGTTGCAACTTCAGTTTCATGGTCACTTTAACAACAGTCATATGCTATGAATTGTATAGGGTGTCATTATGTATTTTGTTTCAACAAAAGCGTGTTGACATTCACGCTTTGGTCTCTGTAAAGTCTGTAACACTGGGGAATTCCACACAGACGTCTTCAACGTCCAATTGGGAACATTGTTAAATGCACACAATGACATGTCAAATAAAAAAAAATGGATTTACTTACATGTCAGCAGAGACAATTGTGTCATCTTTCGAAGCCTTTTAAATGTACATTAATGTTAAAAAGCCCAGTGTCTCTAAACAATATAATCTGACGTTACAAGACAGCATCTTTTTAGAGGATGTGTCAAGACTGTTTAAATATTCCTTCTGACTGTGTGCTGAGTTATGAATAGAGAATGAATAGAGGGTTTGTGGAGATGGCAAATGCCTAAGGGGAAGGGGGAATGGTTTGGCACGGAGACACAGCGGGATTGGATAAAGGGAGGAAAGGTGATCAGGTCTGGGCTCACGCTACACATGGGCCTGCTGATAGAGTCCAACGAAACCCGGCGAGACAAGGACCATCAAAGCTTATGAACATATGACACATTTTCACCAGCCCATATCACTCTATCTTCCTCAGACACAGAGGGAGGAATGGAAGAAAATAGTGCGCTCTCTTGTTGTTTACAGAAAAGACAAACACGCACACACTCATACGCCGAACATCACAAAGGTGATGATAAGCTGCCAAGGCGAGGAACAGTCGCTGTTTGAACCAGCCGAGGGTTGATGGTACAGTGCCTAGACTCTAAAATGCTTGGTGGTTTCCATTCAAGTCGTACAATGATAACATATAGGGATGTGGGCGTTGAAAAGAATGACAGAGAAGAGAACAAAGATATTGAGAGGAAGAAAAAAGATCCACCCACACAGAGTCTGAAATTGACTTCCTTCAGTGGTCAAATCTGTCTCTGCACCAGGGTCAAATGAAGATGTGAATACTACTCTCAAAGAGAGCTCGATACTATAATCTCGTGATGCGCTGGTTCATTTCACTTACACTGCTACATTTTATTCTGACACAATGGTGTCAAAGCTTAAAACATTATCCTGAATCCATTGACAGAAACAAGTATACAAAGGTTTGAATAACCCTACAGACAACTGTTATCAATTCAACTCAGGCCAACAGGGACTGGCAAAACTCTGCATCCACATTTCCAAAAAAAGAATCGAAAGCCTGCCAGATGCCCAGAGTTAGCTCCAATCTGTCACAACCTCCGTGAAATGCCAACGTCAGACAAAGCTCTTTTTCCCAGAGCTTAAATAAGTCGACATGATGAAATGGTGGGTTTCCAACATCCTTCTGACTTATTCAATGCGGTTTATTCCACTTTGAGAGCAGTATAAATCCTTCGATTTGACCTTGTGTCCTTCTCTATCGTTTTCGGGGAAGAAGGAAAGGCTGACTTGTTGATGACCTGACAGACATCCCAGCATTCCCTTGGGCTGGAGCAATCTGACAACTGCCTGATGGTGCGAACCCCTATTTAGCATCTTTGAGTTGTGCTTTTATCTAAAACTCAATATGGCGTACAAATAAAAACTTGGCGAAAAGAATTACAGTCGAATTGAAGAAGACAACGGTGGATAATGGAACAGATTGTGAATGTTATTTTCAAGGTCGTAAGTGCATGCGAATGTGGGTGCGGTTGGATAATATAGTGTGTTTAGATATATTTGGTGTTGTTGGTCTTGGAAAGAAAAGAACTGCCAACAAAATGTCTTCGCACCTTTCTTGTGAACAATCATTTGGCAGTGCACTTTGAGAGACTCCCAGCACTTTTCCGCACAAGGCTCTGAAACTACATTTAAAATCCAACTTTGGAGCCGAGCTTCTACTCTGACATAATCAGACCACTCCATCTGACGAGGAGACGGAAAACGGGCGACATGAGCGACAGGCCCTGAGGCTGTGACTGTCCCGCACCTGGCAGCGCCGATCTTGGCATTGACACATTTGGAGAAGCCAGAAGTCCCACTCTCTGCAATTAGACTACTCCAATGGCCAGCTGTGATTGGTCACTATCTAGCCAGGCTGTGATTATTGTAGGGACGTGAGCCTGTACTTCCATTGTAGACAAGAAGCTACTTCCCAGCAGCTCTCGGGGCCAAGAAAGTGCTCTACTCTAGGTGGACAATGATCGGAGGTTAAAACAGATCTTATGAACCAGGTGCAAGGGATAAACTGGGCAACAACTGACATGATGACATTTGAACACTTGTGGGATTTTTAGAGACTTTTTTTTACACCAAGTCATATCAGGTCAAATTTGACATTAGACTTTCTCAACTAACTCTGGGGAATAGATACTGCGCATAAAAGAGCTAAACCAGAACCTAATTCTCTCTGACAAATCTCTAAGGATTAGTTTTTTTATGCTACATCACAAAAAGTTATCCTTTGTTCATCAAGCTTTTTGCTATATCAAAACACAAGACAAGACATTTTTGGGTCAGTCGAAGAACACAATGCTTTCATGTGAGCTGTATTACACTGAGAGCATGTAAAATTGAGACTCAGAGCGTACAATATCCACAGCTTATTCAGAAATGCAACGGCAAACAGAAAATGCAAACATGCAGTTTCTTTCATCAGATAGGATTAACCGTTGTTTACCCTCCTAAGGAGGAACTCTGTTTAAAGCATTTCTGCAAACATTGTAGGTCATTGAAGTTGAATTAGACCAGATGATTATGTTTGAAGGTCATTACATAAGGTGTTTTACCACTGATCTTTCACTCTGTGAACATCAACCTAAATGGTTATTAGTTAATAACCAAGCATACTGTTAAACTCAATCAACCTTTGTCCATCTTCAAATTCATCAACAACCTAGATGTAAGACCCAAATGAACTTAATACAGTCATAGTAGAAACCACCCCTTATCTCTGCCTACAACACCCTTAATGCTAAGCTACAAATAGAGACTTACTGAAATGTCACACAGCACTTAACATTTCATTTATCGACTGGTAATGCTATAATGATAGGAGGCCATTAGAGGACCATTTGGCTCTATGTGAGGTGATGAGCTTTAAAAATGACATTTAACTAAGTGTGGAAATGTTAGATGGGGATGACTTGTTTCACTTGTCTTATCTCCGGAAGTTTTGGAGTCGAAAGTGTGGTTTAGACAGAGTGAAAAAACAGAATAACTTTTTAAAATCACAGTAGAGTTTATATGTGTAGAAGTGTTTCACGGAATGCAGCACTTAATCGACATTTTGTGTTTGATTTTCTTGAGAATGGAGCAGTGCCATTTCTGTCCCGTTGATCCTGTTGAAAGCGTAGAGATGACCAGAAGTGAAGTGGAAAAGAAAGGGGGATGGGATTGGGAAATGTTGAAAGACAAATTTGAACCCTCATTTCCCACACAAGCACCATAACTCTATATTTGTGGTGCAAATGTGCTGTGACCACTAGGAAACAGTTTCAGTGGTCATACTGTAGCTGAAGTCATTTCATTTTACATGTACATCTAAGCATTTGTCAGACACTTTTATCTTGTATTGTATTCAAGGTATGCATTGAATCGGTTCATGCATTCCCTGGGAATGGAACCCATGACATTGGCGTTGCTCTAAATAATCATATAATCTGTGCCTGAAATATGCCTGAAACATAACTGAGTATTGAAGTCACTCAAGAGATTATCTCTGAAATCTCACTTTTTGTACTTGTATTTAATATCCTGGACGTGTCCTTGTTGTCCTTGACTAATATACGAGTTGAATGCGTGTTGGACTTTTTCATCTGTTCCTGAATAGGATTTTGCCCGACACGGATATAGTAAATTATCACAGTCTGATTTCTCACATTTATTGTCCCACAGAGGTGAATGCTAATATAAATCATGATGGCCTCAATAGTACACAAGGGACCAGCAGGAATTGACAATGCAGAATGTGCTGATACAAGTAAAACCTGAAATACCCATCAGAGAGCAGCATTACATAAACCCTTTCAAAAAGTGTAAGGAAAAGACAATTTACTGATAACCTTGCAGACCTTTGTAGACTTAAACATAACCAGACGACTGTGCAATGTCACAGCGCCTCATGTTGTTTCTCTGCATTTTGCTCGTTTTTGAATCTTCTTATCTAATGAGCGATTTAACGAGTCCATTAATGCAGTAATTAAGAACATAACAACATTTTGATTGCCGCAGGCCAATTAAGAGCCCACTCTGCAATTTGACCTTTCGCAATTTGAGCTGAACATCTCTAATGAATGTCAGAAATCATGCGCCAGAAGCATTTGAGATAACCACTGAAAGAGCAGTTAATACTGCCGCAGCTCAGAAAAAGAATTCGCAATCAATATGTATACTGAAAATTCCACTCATTATAGACAGTCTCAGATACATAGAGTCGGATTTCAGCTCAAATTCATCTACATTCCCAAACACATCTGGTAAAAACACATATGCCGCACCACACAATAGAGCAACTATAAATTATTCAGGACCTGTGAGCTTACATTTCACAATAAAAGGGTAGCTTGATCTCTCATTATGAAGTGCAAAACGAATACCTTCTGCAGGTGCTGTTTTCCCATACGCAGGGTCTTTACATGTTACAGTGGAGCAATAGACATATACATTCTAATGTAATCCGTCTATAGCATGATGAATCATACCCTGTGATCATATTAATAGTGCACGATAAGGGAGACATATGGTGCTTGTCGATTTTTCAGTGGTTGCGACTCATCATAGCTATGCTTCTCCCCTAATGGCCTTGGGCTAAAATGGATCCGCAAACTCTTGGTCAACCCTACCAGCTAGACAGATGCTTTTATCCCAACCAGTCCACTTATTACAGCAACAATTCCCCTGGAGGGGAGGTTAAGCACCACACTCAAGGGCACAAGGGTGGTGGCTAATGGGTTATAGGTTTAAGGGTTATTTTATATTTTTAGTTTTCATATAAATTTTAGTGTAAGTTTTACTAATTTTCATTTTCTTACTTGTACACTTACTTGTATTTTATTTTATATTAGCTTTATTTCAATTACCGATTTTTTTTTTTACACACACACACACACACACACACACACACACACACACACACACACACACACACACACACACACACACACACACACACACACACACACACACACACACACACACACACACACACACACAAACACACACACACACACACAAACACACACACACACATATATAGTATGTACATCATTTAAAATAAATCAAGGCATGTATTCCCATATCTTGTATTTTCACGTATGTCCACCAATATAACAAAACACAATAATATAATGCATAAAATATACTTAAATATGTAAAATAATGCATACATTTTTACTAAAACATTTAATATGAAAGATGACAAACTGAAACTTCCTTAAACATTATTTAGTAATGATGCACATGAATAACATTTAAATAATTTAAAATGACCATTCTTAGAAAAATAACCAAACAAATGGAAAACTGTTTGCTATTAATCATATTCTCATAACCTATAGGAAACTTAATTGCCTAATAAAAAAGCAAATTAAAATCATTTATATATCTATTCAATTGTGTTGCATTAATAATAATACAAATGTTTCCCTAACCCTGTAGTACCACCACGAGAGAAAAATGACAAACAATGCACTGAAAAAAGTAAAAACACAATTTAATATAAAATGATATATAAATATTTTTATACTCCCAGCAAAATAATGGCAATCCATCAGGCTTAGCCACTCTATCACACAGTCTGCACACAGGGCGTGGGCATTATTATGGATAAGCCACTGATATATAATTCAGAGGAGTGGTTGGTGCCTGTATTATGCAGACTTCCTGTGTCTTCACTTGGATACATGCAGAAGAGAGGTATCTGATAATCTAGGCGGGGTGGATTTAGGATTCACACACCCCCACAGACACTCAGTGTGTTCTGCATGTGAATCACACACACGTACACACCTCCCAGCATATCCAGACCCTGATGCTCTGTTTCACAGGCTGTTCTTAGATATAGCCCTCATGTAGGTGTTAGCTCACAAAAAGGATTGGTGATGAGGGCAAAAGACAATGAATGAGGGTTGTCTAGTCCGCTCTTTCCCTTACTGTGGTGTAGGTAAAACTTGCAGATTGGTTAGTGATCAACTGAACCACTTCTGAGAACCATAATATAAAACTAATCTGTGAGCTTTTAGGCCGCCCACTAACTTGATCGACCCGGCCATCCTCTCTTGGTGAAAAGGCTAATGGTTTGTAAGAAACAACAATAGAATTACTGTTGTTGCTAGCATAATAACCGGCACAATGCGAAAAGTCTATGTCAGTAAATATCTAGATATTTACATATTCTGAAGACAATGTGAGTGCCTGTGCAAGTATGAGCTGTGAAGGGTAGAAATGTGTTACAGTAATAATATTACTGTCCACAGTAAAGGGTAGTGAAACAAATTACTAATAAGTTTCTAATTAAATTACAGTTAAATAGCCTGTTACAACATTATTTTTGTGACTCTGATTTGGAATCCAACAATCCAATCAAATCTTCAAGACTCGTGTACGCATGTGACCTCACAATTGCAGAAAGCTCACTTGACAGATAGAAAAGCTTACATTAAGAGGGTGTAATTATTGCCATTCATTTAATCACGTTGCCAAATGTAAGTTTTGGCATAACTTTTCTCTGGCATTACATGGCTTGCCGTGTTAATAAACCCAATGATATTCTGGTCCAGAAATACCGCTCATTGTAAGTCTATGCACATTTGAGCATTCACCAGCCGAGAACCAAAAGGATGAATTCTTTGAAAAGCACACCTTTTCTCGAAATCCATATTATTTAATGTATCATTGAAGCACAAACTGTGCACGATGAATTCCTTCCAATAGAGTTCCAATCCCTAACACTAAGTATGAGCCATAGTAATGTTTGACTTATCATTTTCAAATGTGGAATTTTTGCACAAACACAGACTCTACATATTCCCACTTTCACAATTGACCATCTTTTTCAAAGAGGATGTGCTTCTAGTTGCGCAGTGTAAAATTATTATTCTTTTGAATCACTTTGAAATTCAGCGCAGGCACCCATAAGCAATCTTCTTTTCGATTCCCTTCATTCCAACGGTCCAGAATCCAAATATCATAGACTGTACCTATGCACATCATTAAAAATATGTATCTCACACCCCCCGATTGGTCTAAAGCGACATCTTGCTGTCATTGTGCATGATTGAGGATTAAAGCCATTTTTCAAATGATGGTTCAGTGATATTCAGTACAGTATCCTGCCCACAAATCACCATAAATACAGAGCAGCCAAGTTGTTTTTCATTCAAGAAGCCTTTCAATATTTGGATAATGGGCAGGTTGGAATAAAACATTCTCTATTGTTTTACGGTGCAACTAAATGCAACAAAGCTGCAACAGAATGGCAGGATTAGACAATGGATTAGATCAAATAGGAACGATCTGACCAAAAGGAATATCAACTCACCTACTCTTACACCACACTGAATGAGACACCTACGTCTAAATCCTTTAATACTGATTGCAGAAAAGTCTTCGGTCACTCAAGACCAGACCATTCATTTCCCAAGGCCACTAGAGATTGACAATCCTTCAGACTCAGTTTACAGACCTAATTACGACCACAGCCAATTTTCTCTCGACTCACTCTCTGTCTTTGCCCTCCTTCCTCGTTCAATAGTGCACTGCACAGTACTGCCCCGAATCTCATGATGTCCAACGTGCCCCCTCATACTGCCGGCACACTGCTGACAATGACTGTTTTAGTCCCACTGAGAGCAATGCGTTTAAATGATGCACTTTAAATTGTTCACCTTACACGTTTCCCCCTTGCATAATGATTTTCCTGAAATAACACACAATCTTTATGAAAAAGGACATATGTAAATACAAGATATTCAAAGCAAATAATGTGTACTGCATTATCTTGAGCTGTGGTGTTATTACAACAAATAGTATCAATTACACAAGCGTCAACAAAACAAACATAGTATGACATTTTGTTTTTCTCATTCATTTAATACACAGCAAAGGCCTAATATCACCCCATAACCAAACTAAATAGTAGCCACAAATATAAATAATATAGTACCATAAATAAATATATAGCACTGAACAACAATTAGCCTTTTGCTTGTCAAAAAAAAAAATACTGCTATATTCAAGTTATCACGTTTTGTGTGGTAGCAGCACACAATGAAGACGAAGAAGATAACAATAACACTTTTTATTCAACTTTACCAACTCTAGAACAAAAAATAGAAGAATCTCAAGAACAAAACTGACACCATGCATTAAACTGGGTCATTCCACCGGTGGAGAAATGAATATGTATTGAAAGTGGGTCATACATGTAGTAGAATAGTATCAGAAATTTTTAATTTGGGACCTTCTTGGCCGATAAAAGGCAGAAAATGACTTTTTAGTGCTTGTTGATTGTAGACAACAATCCCCATAGTGCATTGCAATGCTCAGCTTCGCAAACCACTCCCACTACCTTAGCTAGCTTAACTGCAAGAGTTGCAATGAACCTGCCACGTTAGCGTGTTAACAAAATGAAAATAAACTTACTTTACAGAAAGATGACCATTTGACCCTGTAGGCTTTGGCTGACAGTTGACGTTAGGTATTTTAAAGTAGGTCTCCAGGACGCCGCTATCCATATGGGGTGCGAAACTCGGGTGAGCAAAAACACACACGTCCATGGCATCCTCCGATTCCGTCATTTCGTCAATTAGAAATTGGCACCGCTGGAATTCTCGGCAGCAGACAGACTCTTGTTCTGTGTCCATTGGCGCACAGTGAGAGCACAGGCACCACCAATCTGCCCCAGGTCGAGCCATTGCGGGCTCCTCGTCCTCGTCTCGTCGGCTGTAGTGACAGCAGTTTCAGCAGCCTCCGGTTCCTCCATAGCCCTCAGCTGCTCGTCGCTATACTGTGGCTCATAAAGGTAGCCACGAACATCCGTTTCCACCATAACTTTGTCAAAATCCAGATCCTCCATAATGCATCCGTCTGCGTATTCAGTACCTTCGTCCATATTTTCAAAAAGTTTCTCCCGGTGAAATCAAACGCACTGGCACTGATCTGATAGGTCTGTTAGCGCATTAGGTCCAACCCCCTATGGGCGGGTTTGAAAGGGTGGGAACTAGTGCTTGTAGTCTTCACAGAAATCCCCCCCTCTTACACTTCCTCCTACAATGACGTAAAATGACGATTTTTGCGTCATTGTAGGAGGAAGTGAAAAAGGTAAATAGAGGATTTCTCTTTTCTCAGGGGAAAATGAAAGAGTGTTGCACGACCATTCAATAGAATGACTGGATTTCTAACAATGGAAATCTTAATGCAAATGGGTGGAGTGACCCTTTAAGTAGAACCGACAAGAAGGAACAGAAACAAAGGGCTCTTATGGAGATTACATGATTACTCTGCGCTGTTTACAATGAGATTTTTATTAGTTTTTCTATTTAAATTTGCACTAAATGATCATCATTGACCATTGCGCTATGTCTCGCTCGAGACCCAGCCTTTTCCATTCATCAGTGTTACAGCTCTGCAGTTGGATACTATTATGCGCCTCTCATGTTTTTAAGACGTGAGAGCAAAACGTGTTTTGTTTTATCATCCTATCACTCAGACATCAAAACATTTTATCAAATTGAACAGATAGAACGCTGTTGCTTGTGTGAACAGCATTTGTATATTAACCTATAAAGTCATTCTGGTAATTTTACTGTAATTTACCGGGATTACTGTGTGAAAGGGGCTAGTAACTAGTGCTGGGCGGTATACCGGTTCATACCAAAAACCGGTGTATATTTTTGTTATGATATTAATTTTGTATATACCGCCATACCGATTTATTTAATCACATAACGTTTGGCGTACGCTGCGCCGCGCGACACTGTTTCAGACGGACCCTTTACAATGTTGCACTTCTAAGCAGCGACTGCTAGGCGATGGTAAAGAGCAGTGCTCTGGTGTTTCGTTACAGGGAAGATGGATGCTGCTGAACTATGGCGTTATTTTCCTGTCAAATGTCGAGAGCGCATTAGTGTAGCGCGAAAGTACATTAATATAATGCGCGAGCGCGAATCTATCTGCTCGCGCGCGGAATATAATGTGCCGCGCTCTCAGATACACGCTGTTAGAATAGGTCTATTTTCTCTGGGCTCGCTCAGAGAATCCTGCCCTGAAAAAGTGTTCAGTGCAATCGCGAATCTCTCCTCTTCCCCAGCTAACAATTTTAGGTTATAAGAACGTTTTCATAATGTTCCCATTAAGTTATAAAAACGTTAACGTTATTTCTGAATGTTCTAGGAACATTCAATTCTCCCATTATATAAACGTTGTATTAACGTTCTTGCTTGGTTATAAGAACATCATTCAAACGTCATTAGAACGTACAATTCTCCCGTTATATAAACATTGTATTAACGTTATTTCCTGGTTATAAGAACGTTATTAGAACGTTAAGAAATAACAATTTTAGGTTATACTGGGCACTATTCTATTCTACAATATTCACTGACAGTAAAATAGACCATTCTAAGTCAATTTACTGCAGTAATTCCTCTCTCAACCAGTAGAAAATGCTTTGAACACCTGATTATGCATGAAAAAAAAAACGTCATGAACCGGAAAAAAGACATAATTTTGAAAAAAAAAAAACGTGATATAAATTTTGGGTCAAACCGCCCAGCACTACTAGTAACTACGGAAACAAACTAGGGCATAATCAGTAACTAGGAAACCAACAATGACTGTGAACAGGAAAACAGGAACATAACCAAACTAGAACACAAAAGAAACAAACAAACTCCTGACATAACATCCCACTCCCGGAAGTTGTGTCTTCACGCCATAAACTACAAACAAAGTCCATCAGAGGAGGGAAGTTGGGGGCTCTGGTGGAGGATGTGCAGCTGGAGAGGGATGTGACCAAGGCAGGACTGGCACAAGGAAACACCATGACGGAGACGGCGGAGGGAGGAGCCAGGGTGGAGACAAGAGCAGGAGGAGCCAGGTGGGGACCAAGCCAGGATGAAGGGCCATGGCAGGGCCGATGGTGGGAGGAGCTGCGACACTGCAGGTCCAGGAGCACAGGGTGGAGCTGCAGCGACAAGCGGCCAAGGTAAACCCAGGGTGCTGGAAGACTGAGCAACTGAGGCCCAAGGTGGAGCCGGAGGGAAGGAGGAGCCCGACTGAGCCGATGGGGTGAAGGAACGAGGGGCAGACGATGGACCAGAAGTGATGACTGACCAAAGCAGAGCCGGAGGGACGGCGGTCCACGGTGGAGCCCATGGAGTGAGGGACCAAGGTGGAGACGACTGGTCGACGGGCCAAGGTGGAGTGACAGGTTTGTTGCGGTTGCAGGGGATGGTGGTATCCTCTTCACCGGCCTCCAGTACAGTGAATGGGGACCCACATGAAAAGAGGACAGGGTTCCACAAAATCTATAAATTTCCCTCGAGGACCATCACTGGGAAATGGGGTTTTAGCCTTTACCTCCTTGTTGAGTCCTGTCCAATAAAATGAGAAGAGAGCACTGTCTGAGTATGGAAAGCAAGGTCTAAAAAAATCGGTGGTGTGGTTCTTGAGGGATTGCTCCTCCTGAGTAAGAAAGAGGAGAAAAAGCTGGAAGAAAGATGGTGAATCCATTTCTTTAGAGGTTGGTTCTTCTGTCACATTTTGTGTGTTATCAGCATACCATGAGGACAAAAGAGATAACAAAAACCGTCTTTATATTGGCAGGCGTTAAAAGCACACAAATTGATGAATAGTTCTAATATTAATTCACTTTTACATAACGCTGCCTTTCCTGTGGGTACTTGAGCTCCTGAACACCCATGGGATCAGCGCTCATGACAACCACAACGTATTCTGTGTGTCTTTGCCTTCAATTCAACGCAACAAGAGCCAACACAACAAACACCATTCCTCTTCCAGCAAATGTGATTTCCTGCAACCACTAAATTCACATACTGCTCATTCTATTATCATCATGCTCCAAACAATTATCTTAATTAACATCTGGCGTAGTTAATGTACAATCTGAAGCAAACACTTCCCTCCACAGAATTACCACTGTTACTTCGCTCTCAACAACAGCACATCTGTCCACTCCAAAGGAGGAGGTTGAAGGACCGTTGCCAGGAGGGCATTATGTTGGCTGAATGCTGGCAGAATGCTGGCTGATTTTGCCAGCTTGCTCACATCCTCCAATCTGTGTCAGTGTTACATCAAACCCCCTTGACTGGTTTGTCTGTCTCTCATGGCGACTGCAGTGGCAGTGACCAGACTCCTTTATCCTGGTGTTTGCAAACACGGAGCAAAAGAAAGAGTTCTACCCATATTCCGTGCAGTTGGGAGAAGTTGCCAAGAACCGGCCCAATGTAGTTCACTTGGGAGATGTGAAAAGAAAACATGACAAAATACAAATATGGATAGCTCTGGTGCATCTTGTACACGCAAATCTTTGGAAAGGAACTGGATGTGGACCAGGATGATACTCGGATCATTTAGCTGATGGGTTCTTTCATCTGTTTGTTGAGAGTTCTTTTTCATCTTTTCATCTTTCAACCCAGTTCATGTAAATCATTAGTTGATATGCAGTTTTCAAATAAAGCACAAAGAAAAGAAATGAGGGTAAATCAAAATACAAACAGCTAAAAGTCTCTCACTGACTGTTTTGTTACAACAATTGTCTCATTTAGCTGATTGATTCTTTCATCTGTCTGTTGAGAGTTCTGATCTTTTTCATCATTCAACCCACTTCATGTAAATTATTTAAACAAATAAAATAAATGACAATGGTTAGTTCACCTAAAAATGAGAATATTGTCATAATTTAGGCCACATTCATGGTTCTAGGATTTGGTAGGTATGATTATTTATGTATTTATTTTATTAAGATATTAGGTTTATATTTGGAAGGTTCGATATTAGGAATAGGTTTAGTCAGGAAGAATGCATTAAATTGATTACAATTGTAAGTTTAAAAAAATTCTGAAAAATGCATCAAGCTTTCCACAAAAGTATTAAAACAAAAGTTTGATAAAAAATAATAAATGTTTCTTGAGCTGCAAATCAGCATATTATAATGATTTATGAAGGATTACGTGACACTGAAGCAGAGGTGGAAAGAGTAATAAAATATTCTACTAAAGTAAAAGTACTACTACTTCAATGAAATTTTACTTAAGTACAAGTAAAATTACCGGTCTAAAAATCTACTCAAGTAAAAGTAAAAAGTAGCTCATTTAAAATTTACTCAAGTAGAAGTTACTGAGTTACTTTTTTAACAGCGGGGTGGGGTGGGGGGCTCTCCAGTGTAGGGTTGTAATGGTATGAGATTTTCACAGAATGATAACGTCTCGGTTATATCAAGAAAATATCACAGTTTACAGTATTAATCAATTATTAAATAAATAAACGGTATTATTAAATTATGGTTATTATTATTATCATCATATGATATATACATCATATATATATTTATTAATTTTTTTCTAACAAGACTTAAGATAATAGGTGGATCTTGATACTATGTACAAACTAAACCACCTGGATCCTAGAATTGCGGTCCTGAAACCGCTGCCGCCGCTATATCATCCAGTTCGGTAGGTGTCGCTGTCACAAAAAACTAGGGCCTTGAAACTACGGTCCTAAAACTGGGGTCCTGAAACTGCAGCCTCCGGTTGTGCAGGAACATACTACTGATCATTTTGCGTGTTTTAGCCTACGTGACATCTGCGTCACATAAATTCCATTTTCATGACTGGATTCCGGGATTCCCTCTGCATCAGTAAATCTTAAGCTATAATCGGGACATACCTTTATCTGCAGGGGGATGGTGTCCTATGTATCCTCCTTTTGCAGCCACTTTGTGTCCACATTTTTTGCAAATTGGATATCTATCCTCGAGGACAACCACACTTTTTTCTACATCCAAAGTATTTCCATACTGGCCATAATTCGCTTCATAAGAATTCAAGGGCTCTTCGCTTTCAGCTTCAGCTGGGTCTGCGTCACCTTTTTTGCGCGTTTGTTCTCCCGCCCTTCAATCAATGCAGTAGTTTCCGGAGTGTGATTCTTTTTTTTTCTCTCCCTTGTATTATTTTTTACTCAGTAACGGATATGATTTCAAATGTAGCGAAGTACAATACTTCAAACAAAACGTACTTAAGTAAAAGTAAAATTACAGATTTTAAAAACTACTTAAAAAAGTAGAAGTAGGCTACACAAAAAAAAAAAAAACGACTCAATTAGCCTACGTAACGCGAGTTAATGTAATTCGTTACTTTCCACCTCTGCACTGAAGACTGGAGTAATGATCTGTGTTCTCCACAAACATGTAACCAATGCCGTCAATGTGCAGATGGGCTTAGCATATCATTAACTGCTGAGAAGCAGTCTCAAGAGAAGCCAGGTTATACCGATATATTTTTCTGTTGATATGAAAAATCTGCTACATTTATAATATAGTGGGTTAATTATGTATATGATGTATATTACGATGTTATGATGAGCTATGCCTTTCTCCAACGACGTTCTAAGTTGTTCAAAGCATTTTTAAGGATGCTGATATTTACAAGGCAACTGTCCGACTCGTGATAGCGAATGGGAAAATGGTTTGTGTAACATTAATAACACACTATTAGCTGTTTGATAACATAGACAAGCAAAAGGCTAATCATATCAATTACCGTTATGTGTCCGACGTTTTAGAGAGCGATACATAAAACGCATCACCATTCTGATACATCGACTTGTAGACGAGAGTGTATAATTCACTCTTCCTCCTCTTCTTCTGAATCAGTTTCTGGTTCAAACATATACGGCTGAATTAAACCAATATTTCAACTTGCCATCGTGTAGCATTTACTACAGTAAAGTTGGCCGAGTGGATTGGGTATTCTGAGCTGGTGTGATTTAGTGGGATAGGGCGTATCCACATACTGTATACTAAATGAAGAAAGAGTGTAGATTTACATTCAAGCTGTTTGAAGGAAAAACGTTTAAATGTGTCATTTTGGTGATCAAAAATGAGTTTTAAGGGATTCAATTATTGACTACAGGGGGACTTTAATTTAATGTGAATAACATACAGGATTATTCTGAACAGATATGGAGTATTTAAATGTCTTCTTTGCAATAAGACCTGATCTCTGATGCATGCACAGTAAATCTAGTCTGAAGCAATCCATATATTAGAGCACAACTCAAGGTCATGGGTTTGATTCCCATGGAATGCATGAACTAATAAATGTATAACTACAATGAGTTATTTTTGTCTGCATAATGCATGAATGTATATGAAATCATCACGTGGAGCTCAGTTAGGTTAATGAATGCAATAGAATTCCTACGTGTGAAACACAGAGAGAGACGTCTTCTCCATGGAAAAATTAGTTGTTCTTTTGGTGTTTTGTACATTCCTTAAAACAAATTCTAAGAAAAGGAGTTGTAAAATAATGTCATGTTTAGGGGTGTTAATGTTAAACACTTGTGATGACAACTAGGGATGGGCATGATTAATCGACGATCGATTATTGATCATTAAGAATTTCGTCGATCAGGTTAATTTGTTATCGATTATCATTAAACTAATGCTGCTGCGTTGCGTAGTGTGAGTGGAAAGTGAACGTGTTCCCCGGGCTGGTCAAGTTAGTGCGGAGGTACCTGTGCATCCGGCAACGTCAGTCCCCTCAGACCGGGTGTTTTCAGCGGCTGGACTGAAGCCTTGTTAACACTCGACGCGTCCGCACGAGCGAGAAGGTGAGCGCGGCAAAAATGACGTTATTGCGGTATTCGGTGTTTCACAGACGAGCGCGTCGAGTATAAACGCCTCGTCTGTTTGGGGAGGTGCGCGAGCAGTCTGCGGAGACTCGCGCTGCAGAGCCAGGCGAAAGTGTAAACGAGGCTTGACGGTCAGGTTGCGGTCGCGTCTGACCCCAGATCATGTCATCAATGATGCAATGCAATGATCTTTCTCAACAAAAATCAGTAGACTGGTGTAGAAGTTGTATGTGAGTTACTAGTTATTTTTTATGAGGCTTTGTTAAGTAGCCTAGCCTAATTGATTGTTACTGTAGGTAGGCTAATCTCTCACCCTCTTTCTCGACTCCGTTCTCGGATAGTTTTGAGTTACATTTTGACAAAACCTGTCAGATCTAAGAATTATTATGTTTTTGGTTAAGTTATTGTTTAACATGATTTTTTTTTATTATTTATTATTTTGGAACAAACGAGGGTCTCTGTTTAAGAACGCCAACTCGCAGCTGCAGGTTCCGTTGCTTTCGAGCACCGCCGCGCATATATCTTCAAGTTTAGCCTAACCGAACATCCAGTTTTACTGCCACAAGTTGATCATCTTGTAATAAAGATCTAATCGAGGAAAAACACACTGTATGTTTGTATTTTCATTGCATTTTTTAATTTATAAAAAGTTAAATAAATAATGAATTTGAATATAAAAATATTAATGATTAATCGATAGTCGATCGTTAATTCTCCCGACGATCGACTAAGAAAATTTAATCGAATGCCCATCCCTAATGACAACCACAACAAAGTTCTGACAACACTATATAGTGCTGACTGACAGACTCGCGCATTTTGGCGGGCCATTAATGTAAACACAGTCGGCTTGGACTGGAGTGTAAATGCTGCCAAAACCCGTTTGACTCCCACAGAAGGAGATGTTTAGCCAAATGTTCACACTGGTCTTTTCCATTCAATGAAAATTGACAGAACTTCCATTTGTGTGTGAACTATTCAATTAAAAGTTAAAAGAATAGCTTGGAGCTCATCAAAAATCCAATCTCAAGAACGTCAATTACAGTAAAATGTGAATTGACATATCATCTCATATCCAAATGAAGAGAGAATAACATTTCAAAGCACTGCAGTATCTAAAAAATGCAACAGCAGTTGTTTTCGCAAGACAAATAGAGCAAATACCTGCACATATAGAGAGAGAATACATTATTTCAAGCCTGCACTCTCCCACACATGAACACACACGCAGTCGTAAATGTCAGTGATGGTACTGCTCTCCACTGCAGACTAATGAAGCGACTTATTTTCATCAGACAAAGAAAAGCCCTGCCGTTACTAACATCGGATAACAAATGAAATCTACTTTCATCTCCTGGCTATGTTCTGAAAAGATTTCAAGTCAACATAAAATCACAAATGACCACCACTTACTTTCTAAATACATGTTAGTGGTCTTATTGTGAAAGATTCAACTACACATATTTGCAAGAAAATGTCTGTATTTGTTATTCAAAACATAACTTGCTCCATCTCTGAAATGATTTGTTTGTCTGTTACATCACCGAGACCCAATGTTTCTCACCCCCTCCCCTCAAAACAACTGTCATATAGACTTTTCACCATTTCACATACGCACTTGATTTATTTGTTGTGAAGATGGAAGAAAGAAACATTAGCTAGTGACAACAATACTTTAAAGTGTGACCTCAGCAATGTCAATTTTGCTTTTGTCAATGTGCTTGTCAATTTTAAAATGCATTACAATAGAAAACAGTTATTTTAAATTGTAATGTTATTTCACAATATTACAGTCAGATAGAGATACGATCGATCGATTGATTGATCGATCGATATTATAAAAAGGAGATAGACAGACAGACAGACAGACAGACAGACAGATAGATAGATAGATAGATAGATAGATAGATATATAGATAGATAGATAGATGGATAGATAGATAGATAGATAGATAGACAGATAGATAGATAGATAGACAGACAGACAGACAGACAGACAGACAGACGGACGGACGGACGGACGGATGGACGGATGGATGGACGGACGGATGGACGGACAGACAGATAGATAGATAGATAGATATGATACGATATGATACATAGATAGATACAATACGATAGATTTGTTTGAATAGATTTTACAACTCCAAATCAGAAAAAGTTGGGACATTTTGTAAAATACAATAAAATCAAGAATGTGTGATTTGTTCATTCGATTTAACCTTTTATTAACTGACAAAAGTACAAAGAAACGTTTTCCAATGTTTTCACTGACCAACATAATTGTATTCTGTAAATATGAACAAATTTTGATTTTGATGGCTGCAACACACACCCAAAAAGTTTGGACAGAGACCAAAAAAAAGTGAAAATATTATCCAAATTAGATTATCCAACTCTTTTGAAACAGTCCACAATGAGCAGGTGAATTGGTAATAGTTGAGGGTATCATGTTTGGGTATAAAAGTGCTTCTTAGTCTTTTTAAGCAAAGATGGGTCATGGCTCATCACTTTGTGCCAAATATCATGAGAGAATTGTCAAACAATTAAAGAAAAATTCTCAATGCAAGATTACAAAGCATTTATGTCTTTCATCATCTTCCATACATAATATTGTCACAAGATTCAGGGAATCCAGAGAAATCTCAGTCTGTGTTGGGTAAAGCAGTAGACCTCTGTTGAATGTACGTGACCTTTGAGCCCTCAGATGGCATTGCACAAGATACCATCATGCTAATCCGTTAAAGACAGCCACATGTGCTCAGGAGTAATTTGGAAAAGCGTTTTCACTGAACACAGTCTGACGCTGTATCAAGAAATGCCAGTTGAATCTCTGTTACACAAGGAGAAAGCTTTACATTGGAGATGCCGGCGAGTTCTCTGGGCCTGAGCTCATCTCAGATGGTCTAGAAGACAGTGGGAATGTGTGCTGTGGTCAAATGAGTCCATGTTTCAG
The DNA here is from genome assembly GCF_051911475.1 of Siphateles boraxobius. NCBI lineage: Eukaryota > Metazoa > Chordata > Actinopteri > Cypriniformes > Leuciscidae > Siphateles > Siphateles boraxobius. The sequence goes on along the minus strand of NW_027509186.1, from coordinate 33,292,989 downwards.
CTTGTTTTTGGGAGGAAATGGACATCAAGTTCTCAGTCCCAAAGACGAAAGGGACCAACCAGACTTTCACCAGCGACAGGTGCAAAAGCAAACATCTGTGCTGGTATTGAGGTGCATCATTGCAAATGGTATGGGTAACTTGCATTATTGTGAAGGTACCATTGACATGGAGGCATATATTTGGATTGTACAGAGACATAAACTGCCATCAAGATGACATCTTTCCTGGGAAGCAAGACAATGCCAGGCCTCATTCTGCACATGCTAAAACTGAGTGGTTTCTAGACACTCTGCACCATAGAAGGGATGTGTCTACCTGTTTACTGCAGTCCAGATATGTCTCTTATGGAAAATGTGTGACCCATCATGAAAAGGAGAATCAGGCAACGATGACCACAGACTGTTGAGCGGCTGTCTTGTATCAGACAAGTTTGGGCAGATATTCCACTAGCAAAACTCCAATAATTAGTATTCTCAACTCCCAAATTATTAAAAAGTGTAATTAAAAGGAAAGGTGAAGTGACACAGTGGTAAACATGTCTCTGTCCCAACTTTTTTGGGGTGTGTTGCAGCCATCAAAATCAAAATTTGTTCATATTTACAAAATACAATTATGTTGGAAAATTATGCAGTGAAAACATTGGAAAACTTTTCTTTGTACTTTTGTCAGTTAAAAAAAGGTTAAAAAGAATGAACAAATAACAGATTCTTGATTTTATTGCATTTTACAAAATGTCCCAACTTTTCTTGATTTGGGGTTGTACAACAAGTGGCTTTTGTTTGCTTTATTTCCATAGAATTGAAAATAAGGGTCTCAATAGCTTGTGTTTATGTGCATATACGTCAGACTGATGTTGCATCTCTCTGCTTTTCAGCATATTGCACCATGATGCCATGTCAAGTTAAAAGTAGTTTAACTTTGAAAAACGCACCCTGGGACTCTTGATTTGTGTTCCATTCTGCTGTGCTCCATCTAGCTGTCTTTGAACACAAGAACACGTCCTGTGTGAACACAAATCTGTGAACACAAGTCTGGTTTACATGTTAGGAACTATCATGTAACTTAGTCCGAAATTTGATATTAGTTACTGATTAGTTAAGCTTGTTTCCATATTAGTTAAAGGCAGGGTAGGCGATTTGTTCCAGAAAACATTTTTTGTTATGCTGGTTGAAAGTTACTCAACATCCTGATAGCAATCGCTAAGTTGTCTATATGTATTTATATGTATATTGTCTGTGGAAGGTGTAGGACCATAAAATGTTCGTCCAGTCATTGCATACAATGTCCTACCTGCCTGTCAATCTATGTATTTCCATACCTTCACGCAACCGAAACTTTTACAGTTCCTCCTGAACCAAAACAACGAGCTTATGCTGCGTTCACGCCATAACTATGTAATTTGTAAGAGATGGAAACCCGTGACGTTATACTCGGTTCAAGAGTAGTTTGTGACTGAAATTTATGCGTCTCAACGGCAAAACTATCAATGCCGAAATGAATCTGCAGCAGTCAGGTGATACAGGTCAGTGCTCTTTAAGTCGTTTATGTTCATTATTAGTGCAATGTTACGTGCTTTGAGACATGAGGTAGTTTACCGCGGTCTTTCGTGGCGCTTTTATTTGCTCCCTGCTGTGCGCGTTCATGTGTTTTGAAAGAGGCCTGGCTTTGGAGGCGCTCTGAAGGGAGGCTGGGATCTTATGCTTCCAAAGCTAGCTTGCTAATGCTAGCCTCTCCGAAAATCGCACCTTTAATAGTAGTAGCTTAAGTGTTAATGAAGTACCACTCATTTGTCCCGCATTACTTCCTGCATAGTAACTTATTAATGATGAACCATTATAATAAAAATAATAAAAATAAATAAATAATTTGTAGTAAGGAAGCCAGAAACAGAATCAGCTGTAAACAAACTGTTGTGTGTTGAGTACGAGTCCTGGATGACTTGAAGTGAAACACTTCCATCCTTCCCCACTAGGGAACCTTTAATGATGTTAAATTGCTTTTGTTATTGCACTGCTGATGTGGATGCTATGAATCGTAGAATCGATTCGTTTGTTTGTGTGGCTGGCCCGTCTGACAGAGAGCAAGAGAGAGACACACATGAATGTTTAGTCTCATTAGTCTTGAGCCCAAACTCATTCTTACACAGCACATTTCCTTTCGACCCGACCCAGTAACCCACTCTGGTTCTGCTGCCAGCTCGACACACCAGACTGATTTACGGCTCATCCGGCCCAAACTCACCTTTCTTGTCCCCGAAGAAGAGGGTCTGTTGTGCTGGATTTGACCACTGGAGGGAGGTGTTATCATTATAATCCACTCGACAGGTCATGTTAGCCGTGCTGCCCTCGACCACCGTCACATTCTGGGTGATGGGGAACTGAGTCTGGCTTCCTGCAGAGAGACAGACAAGGAGAGAAAAAAAAGAGATGGGTATATAAACAAACCACTGCTACACAGGAAAGGAGAAAGTGGAGGAGAGAAAGCTCTCAGGTACTACTAGGACAACTGGTCTCAATACAGTGACTCACACAGCAAGGTCATCAAGAGAGTAGTTTAATTGACACTATCATAAAATAGATATTTCCAGTCCTGGATGTTGATAGTTTACTTTAGCTTGTTTAGCTAAATGCTAATCAGTATTTAAAAGTAGGTTCACTTGAATCTATAGATTAAATTCAAGCTGCACTTGAATTGAAAAAGCAGTTAGCTACACTCCTACAAGCATCAAACAAAAAATAGATAACTAAGCTTTAGTTAGTTATTAGCCTCTGCTTTTAAACAATAACAAAACTGCTTTTTATTTTTATTTTCTAGCATTCTTTTTTATTAACACTTCTAATGGGTAAGTTTAATAAAAAAGCAAAATTTTTAACAAAAACCTGAGAAATTCAAAGACTACAACGTGCATAAGCAATGCTTTTATCTATTGTTTCTGCTTCTTTTCCTGTGTTTTGATACGTAGATTCTGTACTCTTTCAGGAGATGTGTAATAGTGCCCCCTAACACCAGGGATGCCAACTCTCACGCATTGAGCGTGAGACTCATGCAATTGACCCTATTCTCACGCTCTCACGCCACACCCCCGATTTTTTCACGCTGAAGTGTGAACCCGGTCGGTCAAATGCCTGAAAGATGAGTTTATCTATATATCTACCTGTTGAGCCACTCGTGATCGACTAGTTATACTGCAAATTAGTTAAAATATCCCGTAATCTATCTAGAGCGAGCGTGCATGCGAGACAGATATTGTGCTTCAAACCGCGCGCGTGCACGGCAGAGACGTAAGCGAGCGAGAGACCTTGCTGCGTGTGCAGACAGTACCCCCCAGTTGGAGTAGTCTCACGCCAAGCTAAACTCGAAAGTTGGCAGCTCTGTAACACATAATAGTGAAAACCCAGAAAATCGGAAATTTCATCAATGGCGTCGAAGAGTTGTCTCATAATTGACAGAAAATTCCATCAATTGCAGGTAGAGAGTTAAAAACAATGTGTCGTGCTACACCACTAATCGCTGGTAAAAGCATTTAGTTTATGGAAAAGCTACTTATCAAACAGCTACTCTCAATACTACTGAAAAATACAGTTAAGTCGCTAAACGAAGGTAAGAGCTGTAACAAAATGTTTCTGTATGGAAAAGAGTTACATGAAGATTCGTCAAAAGTCATTATTTTTGTGTTCCATAGAAATAACAACATAGGGGTTTCAAACAACATGAAGGCAACTAAATAATGACAGATTGTTCATTATTTGCTGCATATTATATTTGTAGTTTTCTTAGTAAGTAGCTACTTATAAAAGTATAATGAATGATTACTCTAATGCACTTAGTGTCTACAACGGTCTAGCAATGCTCTTTTGCCATAACTATACAACCAACTAAATTGGTCCAACTATCGACTTGTTCTATTGAATACGACATATAATAAGAGCATGTTAAACCCATTACGCTCAAAATGATGGATTATTGCACACATTTAGCACAGCTTTTGGGTATAGAAAGCGAAACAATGGTGTAATTCTTTGCCTCTCTCTCTCTTTCTGTTCATTCTGACTTGGGATCAGCAGTAATTGGTAGCATGGCCTAATTAGAGCTAGTCATGTTCGGCAAGGGAGACACTGCCACTGCAGCTGGGTGGCAAATTGACACATAATCCAAACTATGGTGGGCCTTCGATCTGAGTTAGCAACTGTCTCGTGTCTCATTTGGGAAAGCGGGATGGAAAGTATAGTGTGAGTGAGTGTGTGTGTGTGTGTGAGTGTGTAAGGGGCATTGGGGACATCCAAGCCAGGCTTAATCACGTAGCTTCAGTGGATTTTGCTCGGACTTATTCCACATTTGTTTTCCTTGTCTTGCTGAAAAGTCGCCTAATTGCATTCCGGGTGCATCTCAACTCAGTGTTCCTTTGTTTTTAAGCCCATTTAGCTTAGGGAAAAAATCACCAATGTCGCAGGTGCTCTCGAAGGTAAAGTGTGTAACTTTTTACATTTACTTGATAAAAATACAGTAAAAACAGTAATGTTATGAAATATTATTACAATATAAAATAACTGTTTTCTATTTTAATATAATTTAAAATGTGATGCCAAAGTGGAATTTTCAGCATCATTCCTCAAGTCTTCAGAGTCATATGATCCTTCAGAAATCATTCTAATATGCAGATTTGCTGCTCAATAAACATTTATTTTTATTATCAATGTTGAAAACAGCTGTGCTCCATGATATCTTTGTGGAAACAGCAATACATTTGGTAATTCAGGATTATTTGGTGAAAAGAGTTTAAAATAGCATTTTTTAATAGCATTATATATGTCTTCAAGGTCAATTTTGATTAATTTAATGTTACATTTTTTGGAATAAAAGTATACATTTTACATATACCTTTATTCAAAAGTATATCATCTTACTGATCCCAAACTTATGAATGATTGTACTGTACATGCTTTTATTTTCTTACAAATTGGCCAGTTGAATATATTAATGATCCAAAACGGAATATTCTGTCGAAAAATATTTGACATTTTAGTAAATATATTTAAAAAATGATATAAACACATAAATTAAATTGTTAATACTACATATTAAATAAATTAGACAGAATAACCAGTTCTATTTACAGCTAAATCCCAGGAACTGTGAAGTGGCTCGTAAATCAGTGTGTTAGCATGCATGAAATTATTCACAAGCTAATACTCGTCTCGTGGCAGTAGGGGATCACCATGTGGGCTTCCCAAAAGCACCAGGCACTGCTGCGTTCTCCTGAAGGTGACATTGGGATCTGTCTCATTCAAGGCCCACATGCTACGGACGTGTTGTACCGACCGCGGTTTCCACTGCCTCCATTATTCCAGAACAACATGAGCACACGAGGTGTGAGGTGTTCTTGAAACTGACATGGAGTGTGAATGTTAAATAGTGATGCTGGCTGACAAATCAAGTGATTAGACTAAGAGAAAGAAGAAACCAATTAAGAGGAAGGTCAGAAAAGAGACTGGGATTATGGAGATTTACTTTCATTACTAGCAGAGGAGTAGTTTAAAGAACAAGTGAGCAGTTTTTTTTGTGTGTGTGTGTGTGTGTGTTAAAATACTCCAAACCTAATATGCACAGACATCTTTGAGTGAGCCATGTGTACTATAGGGTCATTTTCCAAAATGAGTAAACACGTGGGGCTATCAAAACATTGCATCCCAAACAGCCTGACACAGCAACAGTGACTCAACCAATGGCAATTTTAGGGCAGGGCTACTGTTTTTTGACCAATGGCAGGAGGGGGAGTGTTCAAGGAAGCCTGTCAGTCACTATTTTTGCGACTCCACTAAAAGGTGCAGTATGTTATTTCTCAAAGTCGTTGATGAACATTGTTGATATTTCGATCGCTGGCATGCGAGGCTTGTGCACCTAAAAGGTCGCTGAACAATAAACACAGCATTCTAGCAGTCATCAGTCAGCACAACTCTCACTAGCTGGCCTCTGTTACACACGCAGTGCAAGAGTGGATGTCTATTTACTGTAGCAAAAACGTCTGGTTGCGTTTCAAATATCGCTTACTCCTCGCTTACTTTAAGAGGCCTGTTCCATAAAACAAGTTTACAAAATAAGCCAGGCTTTTTTTTCAGTTAGTCTGACTCATTGACAGTTAAATTTGTTCCATAAGGCAAATTTAACATAGCTCAAGCTTAGTCACTCATGCTAACTGTCAGGCTAAGCCTGAGTTGTTGCAGAGTTCCTCTAACACTGACCGACAGGAACACAATGATATTACCACTGACTCTCTCGTATATGACTTTATTGACCACTGTGAATAAAAGCCTAAATTTAATCTGTTCATCATATAAAGCGATCAAGTCTCGTTAGAAATTTTGGACTAAACCACTCAATTGATATGGTCTAATTTTAAAATATCTTTATGGACTTTTGGAAGCAGCAAAATGGTAGTTGCATAGCTGTCAACGTAGGGACAGAAATCTCTCCGATTTTATAAAAAATATCTTCCTTTTTGTTTCGAAGATGAACGAAAGTCTTATGGGTTTGGAACGACATGAGTGTGAGTAAATGACAGAATTTTCATTTTTGTGTGAACTATCCCTTTACCTAAAATAAGGGAACAAATTATTACAACATGGCCATGATTTCATTGTTTCAGTGCTTTTTTTTTGAGAATCAGAGATCTTTTGGAAAGGGAAGAAAGTTCAAATAAGCATGATACAGCATTATGTTCTTTATCCTAGTCTATCTCTTAACCATGATTTATACAAAAAGTGTTATCTTTTGAGACAGGCTGCTGATGTAATACAAAAAAAGTCTTATATCTTAACTGAGGAACTACATTTCACACAGATACTAAGTTTTGTCCAACTGTAGAAAAGTTGAGAAAGCTTTGTAAATGCAAAGATATTATCATGGCAGCGTGCTTGTCGTATTCAACACAGTTCAGCTGATCAGAACGTCACAACTGGAAACACTCATGTAGCTCTAATTATATGGCATAGCAAGGTCATGCTTTCATTCCCAGAGAATGTTAACTGATAAAAAAAAGGTGTATCTTAATTGCATGTCGCTTTGGATACAAGTTTGTGCCAAAGAATTGAATGTGAGGCATACAAATTATGCATTAGCTTCCTTACAAAAAAGTAAGTCAGTTAGCTTGAAATTCTGTGACATTGCAATCTACATCTTACAGTTAACCTCCATCAAATGAATGAACAATTAACTAAATTTTTTCATAAAATACAACAAACCAGTCCCCGCATTCAGAAAAAAATCTAAATGCTAGCTGTAATTTCACTATTAAAGGTACAATATGTTGGATTTTTGCAGTAAAATATCCAAAAACCAGTAGGCCAATGTTATATATTTTGTTTAGTTGATTACTTACAATATCCCAAATGTTTCAACAATTTGTAAATCGTGAGAAAATTGCGATTTTAACCAAGGAAACGGGGCGTGTGAGCAGGGGTGAGGAGTCGCCAGTCAATGACGTCATACCCGCGATACCCTCGGTTTCCGCCAGGTTTGCCTCGTACGGGCATAGTAACCATGGCGACAGACGTTGACAACTGGCCCGTTATGCCTAGCATAAAAGATCCATCAGCTTGACGACAAGATCCATAACTCAGCTTAATGTGGAATATACGTTATATACGTAATATACGAGGTTAGCGACCCCTGGTGGCGAAAAATCCTTGCATATTGTACCTTTAACTTAATCTCAGATCCCTTGAACTATTTTTATTACCAATAAAATAAAGACAGACGTTTGTGTACGGGCTAAATGGTTGTCCTTGTGAGAACAGACGCTGCTGTGCTGGTACAGGTGGACGATGGGTCAGCAGCTTACGTTTCACTTTTTATTCCAAACCACTTAAAGCAGATCCCAGATCAGCTATTCTCTCCAGTTGGCCCTTTATTACAACAGGGCAAAACTTCAACATCAGTTAAATACTGGCTAAAGGGCCTTTTGTTTTGTGGCCTGTAAATGGAGACTGGCCTACAAATCAAATGAGAAAAATAGGACTATAAATTAAATAAAAGCTGATAAGCAACCAAGCAGTCATTTATCAACTAAGTCAGACTCTAACCTATATTCTGCCCATGATACATATATGATTTTCGTAAATACAACTATTTCCGAAAAGCAGCAATTCTACCAAAATACATATTTGACATGTTTGGATGGTGTAAAAGTATCAGTTGAAACAACAGTTCACTAATTCATTGTGGTCCCTGCAATGAAATTGATGTTGTCATTGTTTTGGTCTGTTTTCTATGTTTTTGGGTCATGTCTTTTATTTTGAAGTCTGTTAAGTTCCTGTGTCTAGTTGTCTAAGGCTGTGTTCGAAATCACCCCCTATATCCTCATTCACTGTTCCCTACATTAGTCCACTAATATAGTCCACTTGAAGGAGTGAATGAAAATGAGTGAGTGAATTCGGACACTGAATGCCGGAAGGGCTGCCGCTTTTGCATAGTTTGTGCTTGGTGTCATGGTAACTCTGTATAAACCTTAATTAAACAATTTAATAATCAATTAAAAAAGGAATTTATACCTATATGATATTACACTGTGGCCACATTGGACCAGCGGTTTGAAAATGGATGGATGGATGATTCAGCTGCGGCGCCATCTTCTGGCGAAACGCGGGAATTCATTCAACACGACCCTCACAGTGCATTATGGGTATTCTCTATAGCCGATGAGCATACATCGGATGTACAGTACACTCGCTATTGTGGTGCATTGTCGGATTGAATGACCGATAACGTCCACTATGTTTTGACACCACTTCAAATGGCTGTTCCCTCAAATAATGCCCTATTTAAATGTAGGGTGGGCAATTGCATAGAGGCTTATGTCTTAAACCAAAAAACATTACAATAATAATGAACATAAAACACTTACAGAGCCCTTACATGTACCACTCTTATTTGTCACGGGTTGCCAACTTGTATTTACTGTTACGACATGGCGTGAACCCAGCATTAGCTTGTTTTTTTTTGGTTCAGGAGGAACTGTATAAAGGCTTATTTGTTTTTGGAAAAAAACGTTTCCCGTGTTTAGTAGATCGTTGTCATATAAACGCACCAGAGTTAGGGTTTGTTTATTTTGTTACTATTATCGATTCTAGTAAATCCCCTGCAGATCCTCTTCCTGCTTTCTGAGTGTTCTACTCCAGGAAAAACACAAGTTCTTTTTTTTCCCTGGAGTTCTTTTCTTGTTTATTGTGCTGAATGTGCACTTGTAGTGTAATTTAAATCTTAAAAGTATATCTTAAAAACCTGTACTTGCACATCATATAATAATGAAATAAAAGGCCAAATGAATACTCAAAAAAGTATGCTTTCATGACTAATTCTTAACACACATTTTGTAATAATGTCAAACTGAAAGTTTTACTTTAAGGAACATTTTAAATCATTGTTTCAATAATCTTTTTTTGTGTGTGTGTTTTAATGTACACTTATTTTGATGTGTTGACTAACATACTAAAGCCATGAATGTACTAAATTGCAACTTCATCATTACTAATGTGTAATTACAAATATATTTAAATACATGACACACACGTTTCAAAAGAGATGACAAAGTACATTTTAGTTTGCATGAATAATTTTCAGTACATTCAGCTGTACACTTATTTCACAGACAAAAGAAGTAATTATTTAATTACACAAAACAATAAAGACCTAATTAAATGGGTCAAAAGGGCCTTTTAAAGTTCAGCTCTAATTGCATTTAATATAAATTTAAACTGCAAAAAACTTATTTAATTGCAATTAAGTATCAGACAATATTACATTCAGTTTGTACTTAATATTCTTTTAAAATCCATTATTGCTCTTTTTAAAGTAGGCTAGAGTGTACTTCTTTTTCACAAAGAGGTTGTATTTACTGTCAGATTAATCAGTTCAGTTTAATCCTGTCAATATAACTGACATCCTCATTATTTTTGTGGCAAATAAATTCTGCTTTAATGCAGTTAGCAACTTTTTTTGTAATTGTACTTGTTTTTAACAGAATAGCTTGATTGCTTGTAGCTACAGTTCTAATGTAGCTTCCCCAACACAGTTCTTATTGAATCAACTTAAAGGATCACATTTCTCAGTAGGGAATTAAAGTGCTGACATATCTCATAAACGCTTGTGCATGGGTCGAGCAGGAAGTAGCAAAGAATGAATGAATGAATGAACCGCACATCCAGAAAAGCATTCTTTTTTTTTTTTCAGCTGACTGCACCACATAATGGAAATCACTCGTTGATGAATGACCAGAAAGCAACCAAGCAAACCACTGTACATTGTATGCTTTGGGCACCAGCAAAAAAAGCGAACAAATAACCATGCAGCAGCCAGAGGAACAACCATCTCAATTCATTACACACAAATAACACCCCCCGTATCTGGACTAATGCGTCTGCCTTAGTCTTCGGCATTAAAGCCGGCAGAAGCATTTGTAGAAATGTTGCACAACGGGATTCAACGACAGCTCAGGGCGAATCTCTCTGCGGCAGCTGCTTTGTGATTCTCAGTAACTCAAAGTAAAAACCGTATCACTCAGAGGTTACGCTTTCAGAGCTCAGTTATGAGCTTCTCAGTTATGTTTTATTATGTCAGATTGACAAAGTAAACCACAAAACTTGGCTTAAGGTTTCAAAATCACCAACCAAAACCAACATGTATCCTAAAGGGGCAAATAAGTTATGACAACATAGGTTTTTCACTTTTTTTTATCTCATCAAGGAAGGTAAGCAATTTTCAAATTTTTTATAAGTTATACGAATCAACTCATTTTTAGTTTAATGTAATTTAAGTTTCATTCAATTTAAGTTTAATATCACTTTAATGTGATTTAAGTTGAAATAACTTCCAAGTTTATTGTACTTAAATATTTACAGTGCTTTTTTTTTTTTTTTTTTTACAAATGTCCCCAGTTTGTCAGTAACGCACTTTATAATTCCGGTCTCTGTAAAACCCGTGTGTGTTGTGATTGGTCAACCGCTTTGAGTGTGTTTTGGAAATGCCACGCACCTTACAATAACTGTTGCACAATTTGGAACCGCATACTAGCATACTACTTTTACTACTTAAACAATAGAAATATGCTAGTATGCGGTTTCAGCATGTGAGTTTCAACACACTATTAACACAACACAAGCCCCGTTTTTTGGCGTATGCCTTGGGTGGGAATTATTTAAATATTTAATGGATATTTAATGAGGTGTACATCCCTCGAAGAAAACTCAAGACTTCCATTGAGGCATTTCAGGGAGTGTGTAATGTTGTGGTTTGAGCATGAAAAAGGTCTGCAGAGTTACAAAGCACAAGTCCACTCCAAAGGAAGTTAAAAATGTAAAAAACAAACATAATAGGTCTTCTTTAATTTGCCCTAGTGCAGTTTTTATACATTTTTGACCCCCAAAATCCAACTGTTCAAAACAATATTCAATTAATTATTTTAAAATATCTCATTGTGTCCCACTTGGAAGTTTACCGAAGTCTTGATTGAAACCAACTAGAGCTTTTTAACTCATATCCACCTAACTTTAGTTCTGACGTATTATATACATCTTTTCTAACCAGCCAAACTCAAAATAAATTATACTCACCTACAAGCTGACAAAATAATTTTTTAGCAGACATATACTTTTATCATTTACAGTCTTTCTCTGCAGTGAAAACGGACCACAAATACAGATGACTCAACTTTTGAATCTCAAAGATGCTGTATAAATGCTTAATGCTTCATAACCTTCAAACTTCAAGGCTCTGTAAAACTTTCAGACTAGGCTTTGCCAAACCAACGTTCAAAGTATGTCTTGAAAAACTTTCCCAAAACTTTCAACTCTGTCTCAAATTTTTTCCTCCTAAAATCTCTTAGGATTTTATTCAATATAAAAAACGATAAGGTATAACATTCATGTGGATTGCAAAGTGTAGATTTTCATCTCATTTGGTTTCGAAAGAATTAGATTAGAAATCTTTAAATTCAGAAAGACTCATGTGAGATCTCTAGGGTGTGTTTCTTGGGAGAAAAACCTGAAAATCATGAACAAGTCTCCGTTTGTTCTCCCTGTAATCTGAATGTGTGTAAAATGTTGGTGAAATCATTATTTACATAAATTAAGAGACAAATTAGGCCTATCCATGTCGAACACAAACAATTGAAAAATTAAAAAGATCTCATTTGTGATTTTTCCTCCTATTGGGAAATGTTAAGGATTAGAACTGACTTCAAATATTTATGGAAACAGAAAGCAGTGGTATTGTCTCCAGACTGTTAAGACCTTTAATATAACTGTACAGTATATGGGGTCACAGCAGGGGTCTAAGACAGATCCATCATATTTCTAGCACATATTTCTCCCAGATCAAAAGACAGTCACTGAAAAACAAGTCAGCCTAACAGCTGTTATTTTTATTTTTCATTTTTTCCCCCTCTGTGCACTTATGATTAGTGCCTTTGGAATGAAAGGCATGCTTATCTGATCAATTCTCTTTTCACAGTGAGTCTGTGGCTTTAAGCTGGCAGAAGATTAAATGAGAACTAATGCGAGAGGTAATATCATTTTGAATGCTATGTGATTGGTATGTCTGTCAACCTTTGCTGGGCACGGGAAAATTAAAATTCATTACTTGTGAAAGAGCCCCCATGCTGAGGTAATGAGAGTGAGGATGAATTAGCTTTCATGCAAGGCTTCATTTTGGTATTAATACACGTGCGCTTGTACACACAGACACACACACACACTCGCAAATGCACAACATGATCAAATGGTCTAAATGCACCAAAAACATCTCAAATTATTGGTTGAGAACTTGCAACGTGATAAAATTACATACAAGCTGCATACAATTGCTTTCTACATCATAAATATTGCAATACTGGTACATGTACACGTTTTCAACAGAAACTTTTTCGTTTTAATACCTGGTCACACTTTTTACTAAAAAAAATTATGCAAGCTGAATCAGAAATGGGTTTTTGAGGATATGTGAACCAAGTAGGGCTACATTTCAAGTCCAAATTAGGGATGTTCATGATAACAATTTTGACGAATTGTTTTTTAACGTGAAAATATTTTCAATACCAATTTGGATAATAAAAGAGTATGCAGCATATGCAACATATATTGATGATAGGAAAAAAAAAAACAATAATAATAGTGTTATCTTCAGTTTTGGTGGCAGCTCTGTATATTTCTATGGCATCGCTGTCGAAGAGTAATTAGCTGGTGAAGTGGACTTACTAATTGTATGTAAATGAGTATTGTAATGTTTGAAGTGGATGTCATAACAAATGTCAGTAGACTGAGAAGATTTTAAAATGCAAAATTCATAAATTTATCTGTAAGATCTACCTTCATTCTGTGGAAATACAAATCAAAAGACAACACAATGAGCACAGTGCTGAAAAGGGCCGCGGCTACATAAGGTCTTATGCTAGCCATTATTTAAGGTCATTTACTTTGTTTGCAGAAAACCAAAGAAATTAGTAAAAATTTTATTGATTTTAGTTAGCTTCCTCCATCCAGATGTAATAAGCATTTAATATTTAAATAAGATAAATATGTTGAGAAATATACATGACCAATTAGTTTTAGTCTTTATTTATTATTATTTATTTATTATTAATTTAGTCTTAGTCCTGTGTCAAATGTACTTTCTTAATTTTTAGCACATTTAAATAAACTTTGCTCTGTTTTTGTGTAGTCAAGTTTTAGTCAACTAAATGTCTAGGTATTTTAGTCTAGTTTTAGTCAATGAAAACTTTGTCATGTTGCATAATGGTTAAAGTGATAATCACAATGGTTATACTCAAAGTTATAAATCACAACAATTTGTGTCATTTACTAAATTCATTTTTACACTTCATCAGAAGTATTGCACTGTCACCAAGCACAAATCGAATGTCAATTCATTACTTCATCTAGATTCCTGATTTATAATAGACTGCCTACATTATGAAAACTGGTAGGCTAAAACAAGAAACTTCTCTCAAAAATTTTAACTCCTAATAGTAATTCCAAATTAATTTTCTTTCTATTAAAACAAAAGCAAAAACGACTGAATTGTCCACAGAGGTTTTGTAAGTGCATTTTTTCAGCAACCACAATCGCTAACAATATAGTCGAGATTCATGCTTGGATTTATTACAGTTTATCAATGAGAAGGTTTGATCACAGATTTAGTCGCAGCAAACAGCACAAGTGGCTCGTGACAAAACACAGAATGGATCTATTACAGTTTGATTTGAGTAGAAAATATCAATGGAGAGCGCTAAACTACAGTTTTCAGATTCTTCCGCAGTGTAGAGAGAGTGCGTCCACATGGGGGCAAAGATTAAGTAAAACACCGGGCAGAACATATTATGTTTCCAAACAAATTTGCAAATTTAACTTATGCACAAAATTGGAATATCTCATAAAACATTTGCGAATACAGTAGCGTTTACATCCAGCGAAAAATCATCACTTCCTGATAAACTGGTGCCAAATATCGCTAAGAAAATGTAATTTAAATTCCAAAATGAGCATAAAAATAGGTGAATGGAAGCATAGCTAATGAATCCTTTTAACAGCAAAGCTTAATTTGGGGATTCAAACTCTTGATATCTGGCAACCGCAAGAATAAAAGCTCCTAGAGGCTCGTTAAAAACAGTCTTTAATATTTTGTCTCCTTTTTTTGACAAAAGTTTTTGACACCATGAATCCAAATGTCCGCTGAGGAACAGAGAGAGAACATAGAAACTACAGGGACATATACGACCAAGTTGACAACGTAATTTTTAATCACTGAACATACAGCAACATCACATACTTTAATTAATTGGCTGACCATGAAAGTAACCATGGCCTATTTGCTAAGATGTTTGGGGAGTAAGTCTTATAATGTGGGATGAAGATGAATATATTTAATTAGGACTAGAGGCCCTTTTGTTGTGGCGGTCTACAATGGGATCGAAGGGTCTAGTCATATCCCTGAAGAGGAAGAGCTAGTGTAATTTTTCAGGCCACCCTTTCACGTTCAACAGCAAACTCTTAGTTAAATTGGAAAGCACATGTAGAGCGAACGCTGAGCTGGAGATTTCCCTAAAGACGCTCTGGTTTTGAGTCTCCAGCTTTTCCAGAGGAAGACAGATGCATTAGGGGCTCATTAAAACCTCACGGTGTCTTTTGTTTCCTACAAAGCAGCCTCACGTTCATTATCGGGAAGAGGTCTGAACAATTTAGAATGACACTTATTCTGAGTTCAATGGAGTTTAAAGGCATCTATAGGGGCTTTCGCTCCGGAGGAACGTTTTCACAGTTCCTAAACCTATTGACAGAAGTACCCACTTTTTGGAGTGTTCACACCATAGGAACTTGGAAAGATATTAGGTTTAGGAATGCCTTTAAGGGGGATTAAATTATCTCCTAAATCAGAGTAGGAACACAGAACAATAGTAACCATCAGTAAGTGTACGCTGATTGGCTGAACATATGCAAAACACCGGCACCCACCGTTCTTTAAAAGCCATGCAAACACACAGTTTATAGCCTACAGTATATATTTACTCCACGAACATGGAAAACAGTGATAGTTGGACTAACGGCGGAGTCCAGGCACTTCTCAACCTTTACGCAAAGGAGGACATCCAACGCAATTGAAGGGACCAAGCGAAACATGATTACTGTATGTATTTCTGCTCAGAGAGCAACATTAGACATCAACCACATAGCAAATGTTATAATACTTTTTTTGTATACTGTTTACTTTTTTTAACAATTCTATCTAATAATGTATTAACTGTTAAACAGATTGTATAGGCCTACTAATGAAGACGGAGAATGTAAGCACTGTGTGCTCAGGCTCTTGCGTTCTCAGCGCAGTCAAAATAAAATTATGTCGTGCCTTCAAAACTGCTGGTGGTGCAAATGCAACCAGGACAATGGCCCTAGGGGGAAATTTCGCTCTTAGGGGACTGCCTTGGTGGCTAGCTCCTATAACTGAGTTGATATACAGTCAAACCAAAAATTATTCAGACACCAGATATAATATTTTATATTTTTTACTAGTGGGTGCAGGACACTATAGTTGATTTATGTAAGTGAGGATAGCAAAATAAAGTAAACTGTGACATCATACCTAAAAATTCTTTATACAGTGGACTACCAGTAAGATGTACAAAAATTTGGGACCAAAAATTATTCAGACACTTTGACCTGACCATGTTTTGCTTAAGTGTTTTTTCTTTATTTGCTAATGTGACCGTTTTACACCACAGACTGAACCAAATTAAGCATTGCTTGGTTATTGGTTGACCTAAATTGGTATTATGTAATTGTGTACTTACATTTAACAGCTGACAGCTATTCAACCTAATTAATTTTTGTGAGACAGTCTAACAGAAGGATGGCCAAAACCAGTGAAATATCAACTGATTTAATAACTCTGAGTTCTCATATTGTATTACCATTTTCTATTTAGCGAATAAACTGTTATAATGTGAGAAATGTTGAAGGTGTCTGAATAAATTTAGGTTTGACTGTAACTACTCGGTGCCAAAGCCACTTTATCACCGATGAATAGAGGGGAGACAAAAGTCCATCAAACAAGAGGTGGCGGGGTTGGTGTTCCCCCCTCACCCAAATTATCCTGCCCCCTCAGTAAAGATCAATGTGAAATTGGATTTTAATGATTAAAAAAAAAAAAGTGCATAGGCTTTCTATCATTAATATTAGGCTACTATAGTAACATTCTAAACTTAAGGACGGTCTGTTTCACAGACACATTTTGATTGGTACCTACAGACTTCATACACCCCAAAGAATGCAGCTCTACTACTGTAAGTAGGCTAAAGGTATGGGGATTTTTTTAGAGTGCTAGGTCCTTTGTTGTAGTAAGTTGATTATTTCACCGGTTGCATATCAGGTTGTTCTAACTTACCATAGATTACGCATCTGTTAAATGTGTCGCAATGAGTGTGTTTTATAAGAAGACACCATGTAATTTTGGTGTCAATCATGGTAACTTGTCTGTATTCATGATAAAACTGCTGAAATTGTGAATCTATAAGAAGCATTTATCTGCCATCTATATTTGTTCAGTAGCTTTTAGTTTTATAATAATATAAAATATATACTAGCGACAGGTTTGTTATGATCTGACAACTATGCAAATGTTTTCTAGCAGGGGATACTTCAGAGCTACCCTCTTCAGAGCTACACTGGTGTCAGGCTGCCAGCTATGTATAGTGTCATATTTATTTATTACCAAAATGTCACAAAAATACCCCTAAACATTTGAATTAGCAATCATTTAATTTAATAAAAATTAAATTGCAATAAATGTATGATGGCACCACTCCATATTCTACAGTTTGAGGATCACTGTAACATACTACAATATCAAGTCTATTTATATCTGTCTATTTACATTATCTGCCATGGGATATTCATGTGTGCATTAGATACATACTGTACGATGGATTCTTGGTATGAACTTGCATTAAGACACTTCAAAGCGCTGTTATGACAGCCTTTCTCGTAATGACAGCCTTTTAAAATTCTTTTCGAGCAGATATTAGAAAATCCATTGGTAATTATCTTAATAGCGGAGACTGGATTACTGTTGCCTATGATTACTGTAGAGTGAATCAATCCCAATTAATGATATTCTCAAAAACAGGTCTGAATTTTTGTTTAAAAACAGGATCCACATGTTCAAAATTGTAAAGCAATCACGTTTTCTGTGCTCCAACATACATTGTGCCACATTTGTTCCTATGTAGTCATAATAGGATAAATAGGACTCTGTAAAGCACAAATGTTCAGAAATGTATGCGCCCTCTTGGGACCCAGAGGTTTCAGACACTGCTCTTTTATTGAAATTGTGGGTACCGCTGGGGAGCCAGTGACGGAATAAAAACAAAAGGAAACAAAAGATTCTCCGGCCGGCCCTCCACCGGGGGAAGGAGTGGCGTGTTCACCATCTCCTGAAGAGCAGTCTGATCCACCTCTGGGTTGCCCGTCTCAGGGTCGTTTGCACCTTCGCTTGCCTCCTGGTTTGGGAGTGGTCTGGACAGGCGTGGTCGACTTCCTGTGGCTTGCTCCATGCTGAGGCTTGGGTGGTGGCTGCTGCTGAAGCTATGCAGGAGCGAAGGACACCGCAGGAGGTCGTCCTCGGCTATGAGCGAACAAAGGGTCAGTGGCCGGCGGATGGGTGGGGGCAGGATTTGCCGGATTGCCTCCGTCTGCTTTTGGGTGGCCGAGAACTGCAGGGCATAGCTCTTGACCGCGTCGCAGAATAACCCAACCTGGGAAAGAGGGGCATCCAGGAACCGATATTTTTCAGTGTCCCTCATATACCACTTTTCCACCAAAGCGTTTTGAGAGCCGGTTCGGAGCCGGTGCCTGCGCGCGAACCAGTTCTTTGTGTTTCGACAGCCAAAGAACCGGTTCTCGGCCAGGAAAACTGGTTCCAAAGCGGCACCAACTCTTTGCTGGACTAGAACCAGAGAACCGTTCTTTTACCACGTCATGCTTACGTCGGGGGCTGGGGGCGGGTTTAGATGTGTCCTAAACATCTTTTCTGACCGCAAAGCCAGGAGAAACATTTGCAGAAACACGATGTAGTCCGCCATTGTAATTGTTATGCTTGAAGTTGGCGCAAGCGTTTCTAGCTTTTTAAAAAAAAATTTTTATTGAAAACATTATGTAAGCAAAGAAGAAAACAGTCACAAAATGGAACAAATAAACGGAGAGAAAAAAAAGACAAGACAGGTGTACATAACTAATCAGAAAAGATTACATATCAAAGGAAAAGATTAAAAGACTTACATATTTCAATTGTTTTTAAAGCCTTCTTGGTTCACGAGTTAGAGATAATCCCAAAGTAATGTTGTACTTGCAAGCGTTTCTAGCTGAGACGTAAAGCGACGTACACAGTGACGTAACGACGTCGTTCGCTGGGCGCTCTAGAAGTGGAAAAACAAACAGGTTCTGAGGAGGTTCGCAAGTTGAACCAACTCCGAACCAACTTTGAACCAGCACCAGTTCCGAACCCGTTCTTTTTTGGTGGAAAAGGGGTAATATCAGCCAGGTTGAGCCAAAGGTGGCGTTCCTGGACCACCAAGGTGGACATTGCCTGACCGACAGAACTTGCGGGAGGCGTGGATTGCCCCGCCAGGAGGAATCAGATGCTGGACACAGCTGCATCGCAATGGCACACTCCACCGGCGGGACATCCACATGCCTCTTAGCTGCTCCGCCATTGAAAGTGGTGAGGAGGGAGAAGCCACTAGGACGGCTTCCGACACTATACGGTGCCGTCCATGTCCTAGTGAGCTCCTCATGCACATCCACCGATCATCCAACCGAGAAGGTTCGGGATGTGGTGGAGAATTCCACGCAAGCCCAACTTTGTCGACGGCCCTTGAAAGCATAACCGCCAATTCTGGATCGGACTCGGGCACGCCACACATCCCTTGCGACAGCCCCTCCCTTGCCCATTCCTCTGATAGAGGACCCGCTCTCTTAGAGACGGGGCACCCTATGGCACCCGCGTCCAGACCTCTGGAAACTCCATGTCTGGTCCCTGGACGGGACGCGGAGGTTCTAGGTGAACTACCACAGGCGGTAGTTGACGCAGACGAATTCTCATCTCCAGAGTAAGCTCCCCCTCCGATGCTGCGACTGACATCTGATCATCAGGAGGAGCACCAAAAGACACGACTGGTCGTCCATGAGAAGGACCAGCATGCCCTTTTGGAAGCTCCTGCGGCGGCAGCTCTTGTGAGGCGTGAGGGGCCCGCGGAGATTGCCTCGGCGGGGAAGCCCTCATTGTAATCCTCAGATCATCCTGGCTAAGCATCGAAGTAGGTCTATTCTGAGGTCCAAAATAGGCGCTAGATCAGGGCATAGGCGAGGAGATTGCACCTCCCTTGAGGTAAGCGAGTCTTGATCTTAACACTGCCATAGTCATATTCCCGCAATGGGAACATAAACTATTCACAAAAGCTGCCTCAGCGTGCTGAATGCCCAAACACGAGAGGCAATTGCTGTGGCCATCTGCTCGAGCTAGGGAACGACCGCACCCAGAAACGCACAAGCGGAATTCCAAATGGTTATTTCATCTGAAAACAAAAAAGAGAAAATAAAACTCTTTCCGCGCTGAGGCACCCAGGGGTAGCCGCGTCTGTAGTGAGTATAACTCGCCCACCAATACCAACACACACACACAGTGTAAATGCTGTGAGAACAGCAGTTTTACCAGAAAGACTCAGGAGAATAAATACCGTAGCAAATATACATTTCACAGCCCAGCAAGCAATATTATGATGTAAAATTCTTTGGCATAGTCCGTGGCTCGCAATCCGAGGGTACGGACTCTGCATTTCCTGCCTGAAGACGAAGGCAGGGGCGCAGCCGACCCCCTGGGAGGTATGGGAAGGGACCATCCTGGTGGTGGGGGGGAGGATGGAGGTTAATAAAAGCGTTAGCATCTGCGAACTCAGACATGTGTAAGTACCGATCTTTTATACCACAAGTTGTAGAACATGATTGGATAGATGAGAAGATAATATGTTACATAACAATTGAGTTTTCCCGGCAGAACTTAATGTCACGGTTCATTGATTCACTGACTCTTTCTCGCGCTGTGTTTGTGTATGTGCGTTAGTACGGGCATGGTCGCTGATCAGCCACTGATTGTCATCAGCGCCAACTGATCCTGATCAGCGATCCCTATTTATACCCTGGTCTTTCGTCTTGTGTTTGTCAGATCGTTGTTGAATGTGCTGTTGGTCTTCGTCTGGTGTTCCCGTTCCTGTTTTGGAGTCGTGTTGAGTTGCTGTCTGCCTGCCGTCGTGTTAAGTTACTGTCTGCCTGCCGTCATCGGAGGGTTCTGTCTCATCTCTTCACTTCACGGATTATCAGGTGGCTCTCTTCACTTCACAGATTATCAGGTGGCTCTCTTCACTTCACGGATCATCGGGTGTCATCGCATCACGGACTGCCGGGTTGCTCACCTGCCCCTGCGCTACCACTGTGCTTTGGACTGCGTCTTCTCACCACCATCATTTCTGTGTTGTACAATAACTCTGGTTCCCTTTCAAGGGAACTCGAGCTGCGTTTGAGACGTGGTGGGAACGCTCTGCGTGATTACGTCGTGAAGCATGTGTAAAATCAGTCCAATGGAAGCCCGGTACGACATAGGTGACGTCATAGACCAGGAAACTATAAAGCAAACCTGAAATCAGACCACAATAGCTTCTGTACCTTCAGCAAGCGCTCTCTGTGATATATGTCTTTGTCTATTTATTGTTGTCTGTCAAGCCCAATTATATATATATATATATATATATCATTATGGCGAGCAAGCAAGATTATAGACGGTGTGTTGTTCCCTGCCCTCGTTATATTACGGGTGGGGACACACATCAGCTTTGTGTTGCTTGTTTGGGAGTGGAGCATGCCCAGTCAGTCCTCGAGGGGGCTGATTGTGAGCATTGTATGAGTCTATCTATGAAGACGCTCCGCTCTCGCCGATCGTTCTTCGAGGAGGACGGTTCGGTTCGTGTTCCCCGGGGTGCGGGTCCCGCTGCTGCTGAGGATCAGCGTCGACTTTCATCTTGGGGTTCGCAGATGGATCTAGTAGCGGGGTTTGAGACGGGCCCTGCCCTTTCTCAGCCCTTACCTGCTGGATCCGGTGTCTCTGCCCAGGAAGGATCCCGCTCTGCGGCTTCTCCTTCCCGGGCTGGGGCACCAATATTGCGGCTATCCAGTTCTGAGGATCTGAATTGCGCTAGTATGGGGGATTTTGAGTGTTCGCCCGCTCATACCACTGCTAATGAGGAGCTTATGGAGGTTTTATCTCGTGCTGTAGCTAAATTAAATAATGAGTGGCCAGCCGATGATGTTGATGTGGTATCTAGAAAGAGTCTGTTAGATGAACGTTATCTACCATCTAGATCACGACCTCCTCGTCGGGAACTCCCGTTCTTTCCCGATCTCCACACTGAGGTGTCGAGATCGTGGATCAAACCGGCATCTTTCAGAGTACATAACCCTAAGACCAGTAATTATAGTAAAATTCAAGGTATTGAGCACTATGGTTATTTATCTATGCCTCGCGCGGAGGACACACTAGCGAGTTATCTTTCCGCCGAGTCATCTTCTCCTCTGAAAGCCCCGACGTTACCCACCAAACCTTTAAAAAATACATCTTTATTGGTGGGTAAAGCGTATTCGGCAGCAGGTCAGGCCGCGGCATGCTTGCACACTATGTCAATTCTCCAAGCATACCAGGCTGACCTGCTGAGGGACATAGACGATTGTGAGGAAGTTAGTGCTGACGCAGAAAATAGGAAAAAAGCGGCTACGTTTCAGAGGTTTCTTCCTCGCCGGTCTAGTGTCCCCGGGGCTGCTCGTGGTGTAAAGTCAGAGCAGCCTCGTCCGTCTACGAGCTCCGCTCACAGAGTCCAGCAAAAACAGAGCGTCGTCGCTCGGGCACCTCCTCAATCTGAGGTTCCAGAGTGGCGGTCACAGTCCAAGCCTGTTAGAGGTAGACAAGATCTGAGGACTGTTATCTCTAGGAGAGCTTGGTCTAAGAAGAAGAAGTCCTGACGCCAAGGCTATCAGGCTTCTGAGGGTGGTCCCCTTCAGGAAGGGACGATTCCGAGGAACCATACCTCCTTGGCACCATCCGGGGGGCGACTCTCCGAGGAGAACCGCAGCGTTGCCACTTCGGTTTTTCCCTGCCGGTTCGCCGCTTCAGGGCGCCGAGGTGTCAGCGTCCCCGTGCAATCCTCTGAGGAGGGTGGTAGAATGGTCAGTTCGGTTGTTCCCTGCCGGTTCGCCGCTTCAGGGCGCCGAAATGATTGTTCAATCAAATCCAGAGGCCAGTCTCGAGAGACTGGTTCCCTTATCGGAATTTCTGGCAGCGTGGAAACTTCTGCCAAATATTTCTCTATGGGTCCTGCACATAATAGAAAAGGGTTACAGAATTCAGTTCGGTTCTCGTCCACCCAGATTTCAAGGGGTCCTCCCCACGGTAGTGGACTCACAGCAGGCTCTGGTTATGGAGCAGGAAGTACTGACACTTCGTCAAAAAGGAGCTATAGAAAGGGTTTCTCCTCCCAGCAGAGAGTCAGGATTTTACAGCCGTTACTTCATTGTTCAAAAGAAGGATTGAGGGTTCCGTCCTATTCTAGATCTGCGCCAGTTAAACAGCAGAGCTCAGAAACTCAAGTTCTGAATGCTTACACTTACATTCAGTTCGAGGACTGGTTTGTCACAATAGACTTGAAGGAAGCATATTTCCATGTATCTATCCATCCTCATCACAGGAGGTTCCTGAGGTTTGCTTTCGGGGTGAAGCATACCAATATCGGGTTCTTCCATTTGGCCGCGGTTTATCTCCCCGCACCTTTACAAAATGCGTGGATGCAGCTCTGGCTCCGTTGAGACTCCAGGGCATCCGCGTATTAAATTACATCGACGATTGGTTGATTTTAGCTCAGTCAGAGCAGGTGGCAGTTCAGCATCGAGATGTTGTTCTGTCCCATATAAAGAGTTTGGGGTTGCGGCTCAACACCAAAAAGAGTGTGCTCCTTCCTGCTCTGAGGACCACTTTTCTAGGTGTAATTTGGGATTTGACCACAATTCAGGTACGCCTGTCTCCTGCTCGTATTTCTGCGATTCTTACAGACGCAAAGAATGTGAAACTAGGCCAGTCACTCACTGTGAAACAGTTGGCAGCTGCGTCCAACGTTATTACTTTTGGCCTTCTGTACATGAGACCCCTGCAGTGGTGGCTCAGGACCAAGGGGTTTTCTCCGAGGGGAAATCCGTTCCGCAAGATCAAGGTCACGCGGCTATGCCTTCGTGCCTTGGTCATGTGGAAGAAACCTTGGTTCCTTGCCCAGGGCCCAGTGTTGGGGGCTCCTTGTCGACGCGTCACATTTCGACGAATGCTTCCCTCACGGGATGGGGGCGGTCATGAGTGGCCGCTCAGTGCAAGGTCTTTGGCAGGACCATCAATGTTCCTGGCACATAAATCGTCTGGAGTTGATGGCGGTATTTCAAGCTCTCAAATATTCCTGCCAGACCTGAGAGGCCATCATGTGTTGGTCCGCACAGACAACACTTCGGTGGTCTCCTATATCAACCATCAGGGGGGGTCTGAGGTCACGTCATCTTTGCAAATTGGCCCATCAGATCCTCCTATGGGCCCAGGGGAAGTTATTGTCGCTCAAGGTGGTATATATCCCAGGGCGTCAGAATGTGGGAGCAGATATTCTGTCGAGACAGGGGCTGAGGCCCGGGGAGTGGAGACTTCACCCCGAAGTGGTGGAGCTCCTGTGGGAAGAGTTCGGTAGTGCTCAGGTAGACCTTTTCGCATCATCAGATTCAACCCATTGTCCCATGTGGTTCTCTCTAACGCACCCAGCTCCTCTCGGCCTGGATGCGATGGTGCAGGTGTGGCCGAGGATGCACCTGTACGCCTTTCCCCCGATATCTATGCTTCCGGGGGTTCTGGAGAGGGTTCGCCGAGAAGGGGCTCGTCTGCTACTAGTAGCCCCTTATTGGCCGACCCGAGTATGGTTTTCGGACTTGGTGTCTCTGCTGGACGGCTCTCCCTTGGAGATCCCACTCAGGGTGGACCTCCTGTCCCAGGCCGTGGGCACGATATTTCATCCTCGGCCGGAGTTGTGGAAACTGTGGGCCTGGCCTCTGAGGGGGCCCGGCTCAGGGAAACCGGTCTCTCGACTGATGTTGTAGAAACCAATCTTCAATCCAGAGCTCCTTCCACGAGAAGGCTGTATGCCCTAAAATGGAAACTTTTCACCACTTGGTGTGTTGAACGTCAGTTAGATCCTGTTAACTGCCCTGTTGGTTCAGTTCTTGATTTTCTGCAAGACCGTTTCTCTGCCAGGTTATCTCCTTCTACCCTAAAGGTTTACGTGGCGGCTATATCTGCCTACCACACCCCTCTGGGGGGTACTTCTATCGGGAGAAACCCTTTAATTACTCGCTTTCTCCGTGGTACATTGAGTTTGAGACCTGCACTGCACTCTAGAGCACCGGCGTGGGACTTGGCCATTGTACTTGAGGGTCTGGCTTTAGCTCCCTTCGAGCCCATCGATGAGGTTTCAGAAAAAAACCTCACCCTAAAAACTTTATTTCTCCTTGCTATTTCATCTTTCAAGAGAATTGGTGATTTACATGCTCTGTCAGTTGCTCCTTCATGTCTGGAATTTGCACCTGGTATGGTGGAGGCATTTCTCTACCCCAGGTCGGGTTATATTCCTAAGGTCCCACTAAATGTTGGGGGCCCAATAGTGCTGCAGGCCTTTTATCCTCCACCCTTTAATACCCCAGACCAGGAACAGCTTAACCTGTTATGTCCAGTCTGGGCTTTAGATGCCTACGTTCACTGAGCTGCCCTCGTAAATCTGAGCAACTATTTGTTTGTTTTGGGTCACTCAAGAGAGGATGCCCGGCATCTTAACAGGTTATGAGTAAATGGATAGTCGAGGCTATTTCATTGGCTTCTAAAAACGGCAGGACAGCCTTCACCTATGGCTGTGCTGGCCCATTCTACTCGGAGTATGGCGGCCTCTATGGCCTTAATTTCGGGAGTTTCCCTTCTTGACTTGTGTGATGCGGCAGGATGGTCCTCTCCGCATACATTTGTCAGGTTTTATGACCTTGACCTCTCCACTCCTGGGGCGTGGTTGCTTGCTTCTTAGTGTGCGCAGGACTTTCATACAGAACGGGCATTTGTCACAATGGCGTAGTGGGTATGGGGTTCCCACCGCGTCTCAAACGCAGCTCGAGTTCCCTTGAAAGGGAACGTCTCAGTGTACATATGTAACCCTGGTTCCCTGAAAGGGAACGAGACGCTGCGTTTGCCTGCCATACTTCCTGCATGCCCTGATCGACTTGCTTCAGGTTTTTTAGAAGCTATCGCGGTCTGATTTCAGGATTGCTTTATAGTTTCCTGGTCTATGACGTCACCTATGTCGTAGCGGGCTTCCATTGGACTGATTTTACATGTGCTTCACAACGTAATCACGCAGAGCGATCCCACCGCGTCTCAAACGCAGCGTCTCGTTCCCTCTCAGGGAACAAGGGTTACATACGTAACCTGAGACGTTTTCTGCACTTGCATCTTCTGTCATCATTCCACCCGTTACACTTTTGCTAAAGCTTCCATTTGTGAACTGTAAGCTCCCGGCCACCACTGATCGTGCCGTCACACCAAAGCTGGAACAGAGTTAGAAAATTTTTCCAACTTGTAGAGTCTCTTCTTGCAGCACTCGTGAAGTCAAATAACCTCTCGTCTCCGAAGTGAAAGACAATGTGTGCGTGCGCCCACTTTCTACTTATACCCACGCTGCGGGGCGGTGCACGTGATGCGATTCACGCACGTCAACGTTCATTGGCTCGTTCTGTAGACACTCGAAGATGATAGGGCTCCCTGAAGTGATCCCAATTACGTTGTCACGTCGAACGTGAGCGACTCATAGGGAACTGCAGTTCCTAAAGCAAGCCACAAATGCTTTGTTATTATTCCTGTGTAAAATAGAGGACTGGTAGTGCTTGGCGGTTTGACAAAAAAATTATACCACGTTTCTTTTCAAAATTATGCCGGTTTTCCGGTTCATGACGTTTTTTTTTTTTTTCATGCATAATCAGGTGCTCAAATAATTTTCTACTGGTTGAGAGAGGAATTACTGCAGTAAATTGACTTAGGATGGTCTATTTTACTGTCATTAGTGAATATTGTAGAATAATTCCACAGTTGTAATACAGGATTGCATGGCCCTAGAAAACTATGCTGGCGTTTACAAATAAGAGCCAGTCATGATTCTAATGAAGTGAGGAATCAGAATGCAAAGACAAATGCAGTCAAAATACAGAACTTTTATTTTACTGTGCAAATTCCACAATTTTTGTTTTATAAAAACCAACAGAACAATAGAACAACTTGCAATACTTTTGCTTCAAGTTCAAGCTCCAGCCCAGGTACATTACACAGTATTCAAGTAAATCTTAAAAGGAAATATAACACAAGTGACTTAGTGAAGTGTTTGCTTTTTCTGTCGTAGTAAGTGCCTCTAGCAAACGCGTCTTTAAGTGACATTTGGCTCGACTTTTCTTTTGCTTTCCCGTGTTACCTGCTGATGTGGAGGGCGCTGAGTCCGCTGACTTTAATTTCATACATTCTTAATATTCCAAGACGTGCTTGCGGCTAAGGTGCTAGAGCAAATTGCCCGTGTTGTCGCCTTTCGCGACAATTTTAGCCCGAAAGCACTTGCATAAAATGGAAGAAATGGCAAAAATTGCATAAAAAACAGACCCGGCTCCTCTTTTTGGCACAAGTTCTTCTGTGTCATGTTCTACTAGTTCTGCAGCATCCATTTTTCGTAACACCAGAGCACTGCTGTTTGTTTTCCCTCGCCTTGAGCAGTCGCTGCTTAGAAGTGCAACATTGTAAAGGGTCCGTCTGAAACTGTGTCGCGCGGCGCAGCGTAACATTCGTTCCGAACGTTGTGTAATTAAATACATCAGTATGGCGGTATATTAAAAATGAACATCATAACGAAAATATACACCGGTTTTCGGTATGAACTGGTATACCGCCCAGCACTAAGCATTGGTTTCCTAAACAACTGCTTTAAAATTCAACAGCTACACATGTAAATAGTCTTTAATTTCATTCAAATGAATCACAAAAGTAGTGAACTCTTTGAATTGATTTGTCCATGTTCACATTGAGTGTAAAAATTCATACATCACAATGAATAGTCATTGTATGGATAAACAATTCACAAATTATTGGACATGAGGGCAGGATTTAAATTTTTTGTTGAACTGTTCCTTTAAAACTGAAGTGAGTTGATATGAGTTGAAAGAACCGTTTTTAAATGTTTAAGTGCTAACACATTAGCAGTTGCTATTCATTAACATATATTGTATGATGTAGCAACTTCTAAATTTTGCCTTACAAAGTAACAGTTAAATGTTTACTAAAGTCACCATCTTGAGTGCTTGCTATTTCTATTTACAGCTAAGCATGATAGAGAGAAGGTTAGTGTTGACTGTGACAGGAGCTAGCAGCTACGAAATAACCAGGAACTGCTCAGAATTCAGTTTGCTCATGCACTAATAGCCTGAAACTGGCTGGGTGGATATAACCTGCTGCAATTACTGCTAAGCAACAATTGAAGTGTGACGTAGCCCATCTGCACAAACACACGCACATGTACACACGCACACACACACACACACACACACACACAGACACAGACACAGACACAGACACATTATATATTTATATATATATATATATATATATATATATATATATATATATATATATATATACATTTTAATGGTAGGGCCATGTACCATCCTTCCCACTAAATTATCTCCATGGGGGGCGAGGGAACAGGGAGCAGAACAGAGAATGGATTTCCCCTCTCTAGGTTTAAAAGCCTTCAAGTGCTTTACTCTTCCCTTAAAGAGACAGAGTGACACACTAAAATACATCTACTGTAGACCAGAGAATAGCTCTGAATGGTAATGGCATAGCTTAAAACATCTCACAGCAGTATGATATTACAGAGACTGTCAGGCACTATACGCTGATTTCACGCAGCATTTATTTTGAAATCGAAAGCGAGGCTCCGGTGGGAAGAAAACCGGAAGTGTCGCCTTTAATCATAGGAGAGTCGCGAATGCGATGGCATATTGTTGTGTTTAATGTAGAAATTAGTTATTCTAAAAATGTACATACATTCCTTTCATACTTTAGACTATATACAGTGAAATTCATTAATAAATATGTTTTTAAATAAATATTATAAATAAATATTTTTTATTTAAGTAAAAAAAGAAGCAGGAACGAACTATATACATATCCTATATTGGATATTAACATCCAATAGTGTAAATCGCGGCAGCAGCTTCAGGTTGGTAGTCCAAGGCTATGTTGTTTATCTTTACTTCCGGGGTTCTTCCCACCGGAGCCTCGCTTTCGATTTCATAATGGCGGCTGTGTGAAATCAGCGTATTGGGGTTAAACCTACAGCTCTATCTTTTGAAATATGCAAGAAAACCAAATTTCTTGCATGAAAAATGACAGCTCCATCTTATACCTTTATAAAACACATTCTTCTTGTGCATGATTCATCAGTGCATGTTTGACAGAAAAAAAATCTTTGTAATCTTTCAAAAACATACCTGTATAATAACTAGGGATGCCCCCTATTAGTCGACTAAATGTTAGTCGAGGAGAAAAGGCATAGTCAACCAAATTTGAATTAGTCTCTTAGTCGCAGAAAATAAAAATCCACAGGAAGTGGCGCAGTCCGTGACGGACAGATCGTAACACGGCTGGTCCATGTGGTAATTCCTAGGCATGTAATTGTCAACCTAACTATGGCTTATAATTTGAAACGTTAGTAGCCTAGTGTTTGCCACTATTTCTCTCTGTAGTGTATGCACGTCCACTATATTGCGGAGATGGCGAGTCAACTACAGCCGACACAGACTCAGAAATCACGGGTTTATTAATAAATTATTAAAATGTCCAGACATTCTCCCCCCCCCCTAATTATTCAAATTGCTTAATATAATAAACATGTAATTACTGGACTATCGGCTTAAATTAAAACCTACAATTCGACTAGAAACTCAACTTGATTGGGGACAGCCCTAATAATTACTTGATCCATTTCTGAAAGATTTTCTCTCAATGGTTGACATCACCTAGATCAGGGGTGTACAATGCTTTTTCTGTAGGGCCACCGTCAGAGTGCAGCTGCAAACCCACTTTAAAAACACCTGAACCAGCTAATAAAGGTCTTCAGGATTACTAGAAACTTTCCAGGTGTGTTGGAATGAATCTATGCAGGAAGTTGACACTCCAGGAGCAGGAATGGGCATTCTTGACCTAAGCCGAGTACGTAGACATGAGACACACAGGTTTCAAAGTAATGTTAACTAATAACTAAATAACAATTTAGACATTGTTTAGGGTATTTTGTTGGTAATATAACAGTCTTTCAAAAACCTTGCCAAAGGTTAATGCAGTAATTTAGTGCTTGTTAAAGTAAAAAGTTTACAGCAATATTAACAAATCACAATACATTTGTAGAAGAACCATTGCTAGTAGACATTTCTCGGTCAGTACTTCCATTGACAGTCATCACATCACTGTAATTGCAGATAGTTGAATTCGCATTACCACTGGTCTCATTTTCCCATGTCGCCTCAAATTGTCAAATCTTGTTGAAAATGAATGACTTCTGGTTGCCTTGTCACTGTAAATCAGTGTCAGTGTGAATCTCCCTTTACACCAGAAACAGTCATCCAGGTGCTTCTTTTACCACTGCTATGCTGACAACAATCTCACAATGGCAAGGATCTCTGTATGCCACTCTGACATATCAAACTAGATGTCCATCCACAACCCTGAGCTCATACCTCCAAACTAAGACTTCCCTGATGAGTTTCCTCACCCAACCTCTCACAGTCTCAAATCACAGCTGAAGGTCAAGCCGCTGTTTGCTGCCATCTTAGATCACCAGCTGTCCTTTGAAGTCCACAACAACTGCCTGGGCTTTATGCCATTCCATTTCAAGAAAAATTTACTTGAATGCCTCTATACTCAGCTCCTGATTTAGACCAGTCATTTCACTGCTATATCATCACAACTTAAGCTTTGCTTATTAGCAAATTGTACATATTACATCTTTGCTCAGATCTCTACAGATAATTCAGGTAACCTTGACTTACCCTAAAAAGCTAAACCTAATTATGTCCACACTGTAATTGCTGTACACACTGTAATTGCCTGTGAGTTTTAGTAAAACACACACTGTAATTGCCTGTGAGTTTTAGAGTCATCTTTAGAGACTAATCTGTAGGAACTTTATAATACCATTCTGCTTACATTACTACCAACTTTATAACAATGTATATGTATGTATAGAATATATATGTATAATAGCAACTGCTGTTTGTTGTCATTAAATATAAGCCTACTACATTCTCATTTACATTTTCTGATAATTGTCACAATTTTTCTTTTGTAAGAAATGGATTTTCTGCAATTTGGAGTGTTGGTTTTGTGGTCTTGGTCCACAGGAGAACTCTCGAGACCACATAAACATGGCCTTGGTCTGGATGTAGAATTGTTTTAAGACCCCACACAAGGGATAGATATCTGACATCTCCAAGCACACCACATCTCTTTGGTGTACCTCAAATATAACTTGGATGGGAATATGAGATACTGTATGTCTGGGCCCCGATTTGTCTTGTCATTGTCTGGTATTGGTCTGGTCTTGACATTAAAGGGATGGTTCACCCAAAAATTAAAATTAGCCCATGATTTACTCACCCTGAAGCCATCCTATGTGTATATGACATTCTTCTTTCAGATGAAAATGATCAGAGTTATATTAAAAATTGTCCTGGCTCTTCCAAGCTTGATAATGCGAGTGAATGGCTGTCTGTCTTTGGAAGTCCATCAAAGCACATATCTATCATAAAGAGCTCCACGCGTCTCCGGGGGTTAATAAAGGCCTTCTGAAGTGAAGCGATGCGTTTGCGTAAGAAAAATATCCATATTTAGAAACTTTATCGACTAAAATAACTAGCTTCCAGGCAGAAGGCCGTACGCATCAATTTACGGCAAAAGAGTAACCTTTGCCCAGCACTATTTGTTTGACTCTTTAACTCTATTTGTTTCCCTTTAACTCTAATTTGCTAAGAACTTCATGTAAATTATTTAGATTTGTTAAAGCCAAACAGACTATAATGCTACAAAGCTCTTTTAACACTATCTTTATCTATCAATCTATTACCATTTCAGTCGTATCCGACTCTTGGTGATTCTATGACCATCTCTTGCCATACGCGAGAGACTGTCCAAGAAATTTCTTGGCAATCATTTTTCGGTTGTAGGCTGCCAGGTCTTTTTCCCAACCCACCCTTTTAAATGGCTTGGGACTCACACACACACACGCATTCACACCTACTGACAATTTAGCATCTCCAATTCACCTATTCTGCATGTTTTTGGATTGTGGGGGAAACCGGAGCACCCGGAGGGAAAGCTGCACCCACAGGTGAAACCCAGGACTACTGGCTCAGCCAAGACTCAAACCGGGGACCATCTTGCTGTCAGGCACTGTGCCGCCATCCTTTAACACTACAAAGACTTAATTGCCTTGTTTTAGCTAAACTCAATTTTCATGGATGCTAATTTCAGTTTTAGTCGATATGGAAAATTACCACAATCTGACTAACTTTATTGAGATTATAGCACCACTGCGATCTAGACACCTGAATCAGTCCTTTTAAAAAAGCACATTCAACTACATCGTACATCTGAATATATGTTCTTCTCCATCATTGGATGAATAACTGCTGTCATGATCAATAGAAAATATACACAAATTATCTTTTTAAATTAAATTCCATTTACCACCTACTTCCAGTGGGTGGTTATAATGCAACGTTAATTGCATCAGGCAAACAGCATTGCGATTTGTGAAGGTGCCTTCTATAATAAGCATAATTCACAGGCATTTTTTGAAAGGAGGCGTGTTTGCATGGAAGAAAATTACAATATCTTAATTTAAACACGCTGCATCGTTATTACAGTAAATTTAGAAACTGGTTATAATGGATTGTGGGTTTGTGAATAAGACGCAGGTTTTTGAGCTAAAATACAACATTCGAAAGTGGCAGTCTGTTTAGAGAATTAATCACTGTGTCACATATCCAAGACAAAATGTTTCCACTTTTTGTTAGAGTAGTGGTTCTATGCATCAGCAATGGTGACCTGTACAAAATCTGGCATCTTTCTCCTAAACGTGTAGCACAAGTTTGCTGTAAACCCAGGAAGCATGTAAAGCGGATTCAGCTCATAATGGATATTCCTGGGGCCAATTCATCAAATGTTCCAGGTTTGCTTTCTCACAGGCAGAGACTATGTAAATGCATCCCAGGCTCCTTTGGGAGATAAGAGGGGGCCAAACGGCACATTGTTTATTGGGAGTTGTGTTCAACATAAATCATCCAGCCACAAAGACAGAGAAGATAACTCACCTTTCACTTTGTTTTTCGTTGCCGCCTCTGAGAGCATGAAATGGAGAAGAGAGATGGAGGAACAGGGATGAAGGGGAAAGAGAGAGAGAGAAAGGGAGAGAAAGAGAGAGAGAGAGACTAGAGTGATTATAAAGTCCTCAGCATATACTCCTCGAGTCTCCCATTAAATTAAGTAACAGTTTGCCCCCCCTAAAAAAGAAAGTTTTGGCATCAATGACACCATCAACCCAAGTGAACTTTATTCAGTGGAGCACAAAAGGTGACGATTTCCCCACGCAATTGCAACGAATTGAGGCTTTCAAGCTTCAAATCAGATGTAAAAGAACTATAAAAGTTTTCCCCGCCAGCATTAAAAAAAAAAAAAGAAAAAAGAAGTTGCCAGCCCCTGCCAGCATTTTTGATAATTTTCACAAAACTTTCATGGCCCCCAGAATATTTTTTTTGTGTGAATATCTGAACATACATGCAGTACACCAAAAGAAAGAACAGAGCCTCTGCTTTAAAACAAAAAACTGTTTTATTCTAGCTTCATGCATTCTTTTTTATCAACACTTGACTGAGGGTAAGTTTCATGTAAAAAACAACATTTTGAACAAAAAGACTCGAAAAGCAGCCTAATTCTCCTTGGTGCAGTCTTGTTCATAAGAATTCATGATAGAAGTAGGGTTCTCCATTTTGTGAATTATATTATTTGCTTCACAAAACAAGTCTGAATGTTATGTTCATGAACAGTGTGATCTGATTGTTGAATTCAACCAATTCAGGCTCCTCTGAGACCCGAATGATCATGTTGCAACTTATCAGCTCACTGGAGGGGAATAACATAACTGCAGGGAAAAGAGCGACTAGAACATTGTTCAATCTCCTTTTGTGTTCCACAGAGGAAAGAATGTCCTACAAACTACATAAGGAAGTATCCCTTTAATGCCTAGTGAGTTTATAGATGAAATACAACTACTTCTCTTTGTTCAGAGTTGAAAGTTTGCTCATGTTTGAATGCATAAGCTTAATAGTTTCATTATGCCTGACCTTCTGCTTTGCAAGCCGCCTGCCATAAACATTGCCTTGATGAGGAGCGTAACGGACATATTTTATAGCATGCACCATCTGTATAGACTTCTTTACAGACCCAGCTGAATAATAATAATATACAACCCTTCATTGTCAATATGCATATGTCACATCAAAGATGAGGTGAGACTAAGAACCGAAACGACACTGCCCCCATTTTTGTTGCATGAAGGAAAATGACAGTAAAATCCCCATAAATGCATTTGCACTCCTCAACTTTGAATGTGATTCATTCAAGGCAATGAATAATTCACGCAGAACACTTTTTCTGACAACTTTTCTGACTTTGACAGTACATAGGGTGAAAAGTTCATCATATTTGGATATGACAAGACAAGTCTGAGGCAGAAGATATCACAAAAATGCACTGTATATACTGTAGATTCTGCATCACCAGCTTAAGAGTTGTTTAGTGACGATAACAATTGGACGACTATCTAAGGGAGTGAACTAAACGTTAGCGTAATCAAAAAAGATGCACATTTTTAGGAACATTTGTATTGCTTATACTGTAAGTAGCTCACAGTTTAGGAGACCAGGAGTTCCCAATGATGTTTTAAGAAACTTTCAGAAAAACACCTGAGATCTGAATAAAAATAGACATAAATAAGACAATTGTTATCATACAAAAAGTGTATAGTGTATAGATTATGAATAATATAGTTCAGACAATTTGGTATTGACTTTAGCAAATCTAAGCAGTTTGAGAATTTGTTTTTGAGAAACATGGGATTAATATCTAAGATTATTGAGCAAAAGTTTCCAATAATCCTGCATTTAATCTCATGTCTAGCAGTAACATTTGATTTGCAATTGAAATATTATATGTTGATAATGGTAATATATATTGAAATATTGCATTTGTGATTTTTTCCCCCACACACAATGATCTTAGAAACAGCAATTTAACTTGAGGGCAAATACTACACCGGTTTTTGGAATAACCTTGAAGCCTCTTTTGTGCCACTGCAATTGTTCCCATTTATTAAAAGCTGTTATGTGATATAAGTGGGCGTGTACTTGAGTATGACATTGAATACTGTCATTTATTTTGTATGAAAAGCAATTTTAGGACACATGGATCCTCAGTCAATGACATCCAGTACAATGACTTAAGACTGTCAATGACATATAAAAGTGGACAAATCTTTGTTAAATGTGCCAAGTTTTTAGAAACGCAGTGAATTATTTTCTTTGTATTCATGTTGGTTTCATAATGGTTTTTAAAAACTTTAGACCATATAAAAGAGAAGTTTCTAAAAATGTCATGTACTGTACATGACATTTGTAATGTAGCCATCAAGAAAGAAGAAATGACATTTTACCTACATGTGTGTACACATCTTAAAGAGGACTTATGCCCTTTTACAAAGTCTTGATTTTGTTTTGGGGGTTTACTAACAAAGGTTTTTCTCGTTTGATTGTTTGAAAAAGACATATTGGTTACACTTTATTTCGATAGTCACTTTAGACATTCTACTAACTATAAGCAACTTTTCAACTACATGTCAACTAACTGTCATTTGAGTATTAGTAGAGTGTAGTAGACTGTGTTAACAGATATTAAGCAGACAGTCTACTAATGGCGCTTTTCCACTACACAGTACCAGCTCGCCTCGGCTCGGCTCGACTCGACTCGACTCGCCTTTGTTTGGTTTTCCACTGTGTAAAAGTTGTACCTGTACCTGCTTTCGGGTACTTTTTTTCGTACCACCTCCGGCGAGGTTCTAAGCGAGCTGAGGCGAGCTAAGGCGATACTAAAATGTGACGTGAAAACAATGCCGACTGCTGATTGGTCAGAGAGAATCGTCACTATTCACTGCGTCATCATTGCACGCGCCAGATGGAGTATCCAGAATAACCCCGCCTTTTTTAAATAGTTTAGCCAGAGATAGTTACTAAACTTACTACTATTATTATGGCAACTCGGAAGAATACGCCGTGGTCAAACGAGGAGGTGCAGACATTCCTTTGTTTGGTTGCCGAAGAGAGGATCCAGCGAGAGCTTGATGGGGCAACGAGGAACGAAAGGCATCGCTATGACGACCGGGTACTATTTGTGGCGATACTTTCTGCAATGGAAAACGGAACGAAAAGCGAGCCGAGTCGAGGCGAGCCAAGGCGAGTCGAGTCGAGTCGAGCTGGTACTGGTAATGGAAAAGCGCCATAATACTCTAATGACAGTTAGTTGACATGTAGCTGCTAAGTTACTTATAATTAGTAGTATAGAGTGTAAAGTGGACTATCGAAATAAAGTGTTACCGACATCTTTCATATATATGACATTGTTGCTGCGCCTCTCTTCACAGTCTGACAGAAACGCTCTGGGGTGTGTTTCCCGAAAGCTATGGTCGCAAGTTCCATCGTTATCAGCATAGTTCAACAAGTCGGTGTTTCCCGAAACCATAGTTCCAACGAGCATTCGCAAACTGCATCGCAAAGTTGTGTGTTTGGAATGACAGCTCTCGAGTTGTGGTTAGAAGCATAGTTTCTTGTTTGCATGACATGTGGTACTCATTAAGTCCTTATCTTCAGCAAAATAAGCAAGCTGACATTCAGTACAATCTGTACCTTTGATTTATAATATATACAAATGTAATTTACTTCTTTTAGTTTGTCAAGAGATTTAAAGCACCATCTTTGAAGACTGCGCATGAGCGTACGTGATCTATACTACTTAAGAACGAGCCTATGATTGAATCTGGAAATAAAACAAAATAGTTCTCAGATACCATGTCCGTAATTTATAGCAAAACATCTAGTATTAATTCGATCTAAAACAGATTCATTAAAATAAGTTATCACTCCACCACGTGTGTGACATCATTAACCAACGTGGTTGAACGACAAATTTGCGACAGTACGGTTTCAGGAAACTGTCATGACTAGCTAGTTGATTTCTTCAACAAAGCATCATACTATGGTAGTTAAGTTACATCTTTGTACGGGAAACACAATCCTGTTTAGTTATTTTCTATAGGAAGCCCCTCCATCCGAATAGTGCAATGTGCTCTGATTGGTCTGCTGGACCAGTGTGTTGTGATTGGTCAACTGCTTCAAGCATGTTTAAGAAATGTCACGTCTCTTACCATAACTGTGAGTTTCAACACACTAAAATGCAACTCAACCAGGCATCGCCCCTTTTCAATTCCAAATATTATGAATTATTATCTGATAAATATCATGTTTTCTGGGGTCGGCCGTGCTTTGTTGTACAGTACCAATTCTAATGATACTCCAAAGTCATGCAAGTTTGGGATCAAAAACCTAACATGGCCACCAGTTCCTCAAGTACTGGCAGTTAAATCTCCTTGACCCTCACAAATAACAGTTCTCAGGCCCGAAACCCCATATTAATCAAACCGCTGTGAATTGGCACGTCGATCTAGAGTTTAACGAAGGAGTCATTGTTTTTCACACTCGTTAATCTCTCTCATTCTTCTGCCTTAGCCAACCACCCCCGACCCCCCTGCCTACATGGAAGTTATTAATCTCTGACTCTCTGCACGGTGTCGGAATCTAATAGTGTTGACAAAGTCAGACTCCATGATAAGATTCTCCTTGCTGTAAGCGGAAAATATTTGCCAGATCCTGAGAGGAATACCAATGGATACCAAGGATCCACTAGAGAGCAAAAGCTATTAATCGAACTCTATTTGCTCGGCTTTCACTCTTTTTTTTAAATATCTGTTACCCCCTTTTGGGTTGTTTATGGGAATTAGTGAGACTGGCAAATAAAAAACACTCCAAAAATTACATTAAATAAAGAGATCAAATGCTACATCTGACAAAGACAGATTCAGAGGCTATGTGAGCGAACATGAATTATTAATAATCTTGTTTGACACCTAACCTCAATCAAAGAAACATGAATTAGCAAATTACAGTTTATTGGATTTTTTGTTTGAACTGGTGTTTCCTATTTATTCTTTTCAACACTGCAGGGAATGTCTTCCAGCCAGACGCTGAATATCATACAACTTTTCAAATGAATAGCAAATTACAGTATGTTTTGCTTAAAATTAAGCCTATTTGTACTTACCATTAAAGGATTCAACTTTATACAACTTTAACCATTCCATCTTGCATTCGTAGCATGATGTTACTCGGAAAATAATTTGACTTGTCCCTGAGCTTTTAAAAGCAAAAATGGCATTTACAGGAATGCACTTATAAGAGTAAACCATTTCAGAGGCTTTAAAAGCAGAAATGGAGTATTTTATATATTTTATATTTTTTTATAGCGTGTATTTTTGTTACAGCACTTATACTTGTTTATTTTTTGAGCTGGACCATCTTTTCGTGCTGTTAATACATTTAAAAGGAGAATGAATGTCTGGTTACCACCGTCACTGGTGTCATGACAATGAAGCTGAACAAATGTGCACAGACAATGTCAGGAACTGATTTTATCACACTAGTCTAATGCAAACACTTAGGTCTCATGTTCTAATGCCAACACATAAGTCTCATTATACTGTACTTTAAATGCTGTTGTCTAATTAGTCATCGGACAGCATATTCTGCCTTAGCAGTCAAGGTGCAGTCACATTTGTTCTCTGCGAAATCCAGTTATTTCAATAGGAATCCAGGGGTTCACGTTAGAGCCATGTTTACGTTTTAAAGTCAATCATTTTAACCCTTAAAACGTCTCAGGTTACGTATGTAACCCTGGTTCCCTGAGAGGGAACGAGACGCTGCGTTGAGACGCGGTGGGAACGCTCTGCGTGATTGCGTCGTGAAGCACGTGTATAATCAGTCCAATGGAAGAGCGAGACGTCATAGGCGGTGACGTCATAGACCAGGAAGCTATAAAGCACACCAGAAAACAGACCGCGACAGCTTCTGAAAAAGCCTGAAGCAAGTCGATCAGGGCATGCAGGAAGTATGGCGGGAGAACGCAGCGTCTCGTTCCCTCTCAGGGAACCAGGGTTACATACGTAACCTGAGACGTTCCCTTTCAAGGGAACTCGAGCTGCGTTGAGACGCGGTGGGAACCCCATACCCACTACGCCATAAGACAAATGCCCGTTCTGTGTGAAGTCCTTGCGCACACTAGAAGCAAGCAACCTAGCCCCGGGAGTGGAGAGGTGTAGGTCATAAAATCTGACAAATGTATGAGGTGAGGACCAGCCTGCCGCATTACAAATATCCTGAAGGGAAACACCCGAAATTAAAGCCTAGAGGCAGCCATACTCCTAGTAGAATGGGCCTGAACAGCCACAGGTGAACGCTGTCCGGCCGCTTCATAAGCAAGTGAGATAGCCTCAACTACCCACTTGCTCATTATCTGTTTAGATGCAGGGCAACCTATCTTAGGTTACCCGAAGCAGACAAATAATTGTTCTGATAAACGCCACTGAGCAGCTCTGTGGACCTAAGCATCCAAAGCCCGGACAGGGCATAACAGATTTAAGATTTTCCTGATCTGGGGTATTAAAGGTGGAGGACAGAAGGCCTGGAGCACTAATGACCGCACATTTAGTAGGGACCTAGAAATACAACCCGATCTGGGGTGAAGAAATACTACCACCAACCAGGTGCAAATCCAAGTACGTGCAGGCCTCAGCCTCATGTACCACGGAGAAGACGAAATTAGGGATCTCTCCTCAGAGATAGCCCAGCAAAGAAACATTCATTACAGAAATCAAGTACTGTACCAAAAGGGCAGAAACGAGATTCAGAAGGCGTTCTCTGCACCAGGCAGAGAACAGCATATTAGTCTTCTCGTGGAGGGAGCTCTAGACTGGAGTATGGTCTCCACGACCTCGGTCGAGAAACCCGAATCTATGAGCTGGGCCCCCTCAGAGGCCGAGCCCACAGTATCCACAACTCCAGAGCTCCCAGGAGCAAAGATATCGGGAAAAGCGTATAGGTGTAGTGGCAACCACACCTATTACATTACATCCAGTCCAAGCGGAGCTGGATGCGTGAGGGAGAAACACAAGGGCAATGCATTGTACAAGCGATGCGAAAGGTCGACTTGTAGTTTGACCGAAGTTCTCCCTAAGAAGCTCCACCACCTCGGGGTGAAGTCTCCATTCCCCGGGCCACAGCCCCTGCCTCAACAGGATATCTGCTCTGATATACGAGACCATCAGTGTGTTGTCCGGACCCTTCGCCGACCAACCACTCATGATTGCCCCCGACTTGTGAGGGAAACATCCGTCGATAGCATTATGCGTCGACAAGAAGCTCCCAACACTGGGCCTGGGCGAGGAACCAAGGTTCTTCCACATGACCGAGGCACGAAGGCATAGCCGCGTGACGTTGATCATGCGAAAACGGATTTCCCCTCGGAGAAAACCCCTTGGTCCCGAGCGACCACTGCAGGGGTCTCATGTACAGAAGGCCAAAAGTAACTACGTTGGACGCAACTGCCATGAGCCCCAGCCAAAGACCGTTCACCGAGCGGCCACTCATGACCGCCCCTCATCCTGTGAGGGAAGCATCCGTTGATAGCGTGACGCGTCGACAAGAAGCACCCAGCACTGGGCCCTGGGCGAGGAACCAAGGTTTCTTCCACATGACCGAGGCACGAAGGCATAGCCGCGTGACCTTGATCATGCGAAAAACGGATTTCCCCTCGGAGAAAACCCCTTGGTCCTGAGCCACCACTGCAGGGGTCTCATGTACAGAAGGCCAAAAGTAACTACGTTAGACGCAACTACCATGAGCCCCAACAGTCTCAGAGACTGTTTGCAGTGAGTGACTGACCTAGTTTTACATTCTTTACGGCTGTGAGAATCGCAGAAATACGTGCAGGAGACAGACGTGCTTGCATTGTTGTCGAATCCCATAATACACCTAGAAAGTGGTCCTCAAGCTGGGAGGAGTACACTCTTTTTGGTGTTGAGCCGCAACCCCAACCTCCTTATGTGGGGCAGAACGACATCTCGATGTTGAACTGCCAAAAGCTCGGACTGAGCTAAAAATCAACCAATCGTCGATATAATTTAATACGCGAATGCCCTGGAATCTCAGAGGAGCCAGAGCTGCATCCACGCATATTGTAAAAGGTGTGGGGTGATAACCTAGGCCGAATGGAAGAACCCGATACTGGTATGCTTCGCCCCTGAAAGCAAACCTCAGGAACCTCCTGTGATGAGGATGGATAGATAAGTAAGCGTCCTTTAACTCTATTGTGACAAACCAGTCCTCGGACTGAATCTGTGACACAATCATATTTAGCGTAAGCATAATATGCTGTTTAATTGACGCAGGTCTAGAGTAGGACGCAACCCCTCATCCTCTTTCGGAACAATGAAGTAATGGCAGTAAAACCCTGACTGTCTGCCGGGAGGAGGAACCCCTTCTACAGCTCCTTTTGCAGAAGTGTCAGTACTTCCTGCTCCATAACCAAAGCCTGCTCGGGGTCCACCACAGTGGGGAGGACCCCTAGAAATCTGGGCGGACAAGAACCGAATTCTGAACCCTTTTCTATAGTGTGCAGGACCCACCGAGAAATATGTGGCAGTAGTTTCCACGCTGCCAGAAATTCTACTAGGGGAACCAGTCTCTCAAGACTGGCCTCTGGATTTGGTTGAACAGTCAGTACGGTGCCCTGAAGCGGCGAACCGGCAGGGAACAACCGAACTGACCGTTCTACGACCCTCCTCGGAGGATCGTATGGGGACACTGACACCTCGGTGCCCTGAACGGCGAACCGGCAGGGAACAACCGAACTGGCAGCGCTGCGACCCTCCTCAGAGAGTCGCACCCCAGAGGGCGCCGAGGAGAAACGATTTCTCAAAACCGTCCCTGCCCCGGAGGAGCCCTGAGAAGCTTTATTAGAGATGACAGTCCTCAGATCTTGCCTCCCTTTAAATAACTTAGTTCCAATGACCCTCCTCGGAGGATCATTGGAAAAAGCAGGCACCTCGGCACCCTGAAACGGCGAACCGGCAGGGAAACCGAACTGGCAGCGCTGCGACCCTCCTCAGAGAGTCGCACCCCAGAGGGCGCCGAGGAGAAACGATTTTCTCAAAAACCATCCCTACCCCGGAGGGGACCACCCTTTAGAAGCCTGATAGCCTCGGCATCAGGGCTTCCTATTGTCCAAGCTTTTTTAGAGATAAAATAGTCCTCAGATCTTGCATATCTCTAACTGGCTAGACTGCTACCGCCACCCAAGTCCCCTTTGATTGTGGAGGAGCCCAAATGGCGATGCTCGCTGTGCTGCGAGGAGCTTAGTAGACTGAGACTGCTCCGCCCAGCAGTCTCAGGAACATAGATTGGTGAGGAAGAAACCTCTGGAACGCCGCTGAACGGTTTATTCTTAGTTTCTTGAAAGCGGAGCATCCAGAAGAACAGACATAATTTTATCTTATTTTTCTTTACTTTTAAATCAGAAAAACGTATATATATATATATATATATATATATATCAGTCCGTGGCCACCAGCAGGAAAACAACCGAACTGGCCGTGTGCGACCCTCCTCAGAGAGTCGTCACCCAGAGGACGCAGAGGAGAAACGATTTCTCGAAACCGTCCCTCCCCAGTATAGTTTATCTGTTTTTGCACGACGCAATTCTCGAATAGCGTCAGTGCTGACAACCTCACATTCATCCATGTCTTTATAATTTACCCACCAGCGTTGCCTAAAAAATTTTTTATTTAGATGGCTGGTGGGTAACGTCGGGGTTAAAAATTATGACGCCGACTCGGGAGAGAGAAAGCTAGCAAGCGTCTCTTTAACCCGAGGCACTGTCATACCATGATACTTAATACCCATAGCATTACTATAGTTAGACGTAGGGCATTAAACACATAAAATAGAAACCGACTTATTCCACGATCTTGACACCTCAGTGTGGTGTGGAGATAGTGAAAAACGGCAGTCCCCGACGAGGAGGCTGAGATACAGAGTTTTTCTGTTTTTAGATTTATTTCATCTAATAAACTCCTTATTTTCACTCTCATAAAGTTCAGCTGGCCAGAAAATATTTAACTAGCAACAACACTAGATAAACCTCCTTTTAAAGCTCCTCTTTATTCAACAGAGTTATGAGCTGACTTATTTATTCATTTATTGAAAACTCAAACATCTGCCTTTTCTTAATATCTTTATTTGTTTTGTTCTCTTTTTCTAAACAAAACACTAACGATACCAATTCCTCGGAACTGGAAATCGCCAGCACTGGATCTGGCAGGTGAAAGCTGAGATAGGGCAGAGCCCGTCCCAACCCCCGCTGTCAGATCCGTTTGCGAACCCCAAAATGCGAGTCGCCGCCGTGCATCGGCCACAGCGGGACCCGCGCACCGAACCGTCCTCCTCGAAGAACGACCGGCGGGAGCGGAGCGTCCTC
Organism: Siphateles boraxobius; assembly: GCF_051911475.1. NCBI lineage: Eukaryota > Metazoa > Chordata > Actinopteri > Cypriniformes > Leuciscidae > Siphateles > Siphateles boraxobius. Next base: position 33,249,500 of record NW_027509186.1, on the reverse strand, counting down.
ACGGACAGTTTCTCGCAATGCTCACAGTCAGCCCCCTCGAGAACTGACTGTGGCATGCTCCACTCCCAAATAGTAACAAAAAGCTGATGTGTGTGTCCCCACCCGTGATATAACGTGGGCAGGGAACAACACAAAAGCTGCTTGCTCTCTTTTGCCATAATATATATATATATTGCAACTTGACAGACAACAATAAATATGACAAGGACAGAATACACAGATCGCTTGCTGAAGGCAACAGAAGCTGTCGCGGTCTGTTTTCTGGTGTGCTTTATAGCTTCCTGGTCTATGACGTCACCGCCTATGACGTCTCGCTCTTCCATTGGACTGATTATACACGTGCTTCACGACGCAATCACGCAGAGCGTTCCCACCGCGTCTCAACGCAGCTCGAGTTCCCTTGAAAGGGAACTCACCTTTTATCACCAAAATGACATATTTAAACGTTTTTCCTTGAAAAGAATTCTTCATGCTTTAGAATAGCTTGAATGTAACTTTACACCCTTGCCTTATTTAGTATAAACTAGCCCCGCCTCCACTCACTCACACCAGCTCAGAGATCCACTCGCAGATGATCACACGTTGACCTTATTGGTTATAAGGTAGTTTGTGATGTCAGAAACACTCGCGATTTCAAACCGCGTTTTTGAGACTGTCTTTGGTTCACTGCAGTTTTAAGTGGAAAATACTAAGCAATGGTGTTGACTTGCATATGAATTTGCAAAACATATCTGAAAACATATCTATATATATCTACATATCTAAAACATGTATAGACATATAAACAACATTGAAAGCTTGATTTTCACCAGAGGGGGACTTCTAAAAAATCAGACCAAAATCCAGAACAAACACACACACAAATTAAGGCATGAGACTAGAACACACCCAATGCAAAAAAACAAAAAAAAAACACACACACATGCACACATGCATGCATGCACAAATGCACATACACGCATCTCACTTAATTTGGACTTTGTTCCTAGTTTGCACCGTTTCCATAGTTGAGATTGTTGTCATGGTTTCAGATTAGTTGTCATTTAGTTCAGGTGTGTGTCATCATTAAGTATCCTTGTTCCCACATGTACTTTGTTCATTGCGGTTGGGACTTGTCTGTGCCTAGATGTGTTGAATGCTGCTCTCTTTGTGAGGTTTACTTGCGTGTGGATTTATTAAAGACTGCCCTTCATCTTCATCATCATGTTCATGTACTTTCTAAAACACAGTGGTGTGACACCAAGGAATTCCCATTAAAAATATAATTTTTCCAATTTTTTCCAATAAAAATTAATCAGACATGCAGTGGTTTGATTTTAACACATTTACACACGTGCCCTCGTAATCTTTCATCAAAATAACTTCCACTGACATCTCTACGATGACGTGTGTACTGGTGCGAAGACGGGACAACCTGTCACATGAGACCGCCTCCAATGCTGGAGACACAACACAGTCTCATGACAGTGCGTATCTATACTACAAATGTTATTTCTCGTGCCATTTAAACGCCAAAAATGTTTTTTGCGTGTATATGCTACGCACTGAAATCCCCTTAGGTAGAATTAGGGGAAGGGGGGAGGGGGTGCGTGCTTATTACACGCCATAAAGTGCGTATCATATGCACGCGCAAACTGCGTATCATAGACACGCAAAGATTCTTTTAGGTGTATAAGTGGCACGAGAAATAACATTCGTTGTATTTATACGCACTTTCATGAGATCGGGCACGGAGACACGGGTCTGAATCCCGCTCTGAGCGGGTCGAGTACGGCCGGTTACACAGAGATGCCAATAAAGAACCTTTATTTTTAAGATTGCATGAGTAGTTTTAAAATGGCGTATCAAGTTACAAATATTGTCTAACTTTTAAAATTACACAGTCCTCATGAATGATTGGTCGTTCAGGCAATCACACAGACTGGTCAATTTTAAAATCTCTGCCCAAAATGCTAAAAAGGCTTAATGGTGCTAAAAATAGGCTTTGGCTTTGTATGCAAAATTTTACCTTTGGATCCAGGGGTGAAATGTGACACGGACAAGTTTTCGTGACATTTACCTGTCTATAAAAATGAATCTGGGCAATTAGCTCGATTCTGCTCATGGAGGTTCCTGCCTCTGGGCTTTGCCTTAGTAACCACTGTTTCTCACACGTTCATTTCTCTCTCCAATGCTTTTTCTGGCAGGGCCTATTTCTGATACCTGCCTGCGGGCGATGTGAAGAGAAGGGGGAGTCGGTCCCCACGGTGATTAGTCTAACCAACCATGAGAAAGGGTTTGTCCTCCAAAGCAGAGAGAACGAGGCCCTCCAGTGCGCTCGCCAGGCGGCCGGAGGAATCATAGCTCACATTGCCAAACAGAGAGAGTCCCTCGGGCACTACGGCTGCGACTGACCCCACGTCAAAGAGTAACCTATCATTCTCAGGCCAGAGGAATAAAAAAAGAATCCATCAGACAAGCGCAATAAAGCTTGACGCGAGTAATTTTGATTTCTGCTATCGTGAACGTATAGCTGTGTATTTGTATACCATTTTGGTCATTATCATAACAGTATTGATTGCTTTACTTAGCATTTCAAAATATGGCTAGCTGGTGATGACATGTGTAAAACTAAGCATAGCCCTCATAACCAGAGCAGTCCTGAATGTTTTCAATGCCTCAAAACTTTTTGCAATGTTGCAAGATTTTGAAGCTTTCCCCGGAGAAACGACCTGCTAAAGCAACTGAGATCAGCAGTCGGCGAGTGCCCACTTAAGGAGTCTTCCATTCCCCTGATAAGAGTGAGAGTCTGAGGAAGGGAAGATAGAAGACACTCCATATGTTCCATTAGGACATTACAAAAACTTGAATGAGATATTGAAGCTCCCATGTGTACAGTTTGAATCAGTACATTTTGCAGTAGCAAAACCATGTTGATTCAACTAGAATCATGAACATTATTATTTATTTAAAAGATGAAATTGTTGTGTCCCTTCAGACATGCTTAAACAAGTTGCAAATAGCAGCAATAATACAACAAAATAAAGCTTTCTTAAGAAAATATGACGGTTCCCATTTTCCCTATGACTTCCCATGCAAAACAAATATTTTTTTTATAAGATAAATATATTTTTATATCACTTCAGACATATTTAAATAGAAAACAGCAGCAACGATAATAAAATAAAAATATATAATAGTGAATAACGCGTGAAAAAAAATGTGTTTTGCTTAATTAAACAAGAAACGTGAATTTTAATTTTTTAATCACCTCAAACATTTTTAAATAGAAAGGGACAGCAGCAACAATAATACAATGAAAAGAAATTTTGAAAAGTTATCAATAAAATAAAATTTAAAAAATGGTTTGTTATTTATATCAATTTAGGCAAATTTAAATAGCAATAATTATTAATGAAAAGAAAATAATACAACTGAAGAAAATGTAACTGCTGCTGTCCGATGGAAGATCATATTGATTAAGATCTATCTATCTATCTATCTATCTATCTATCTATCTATCTATCTATCTATCTATCTATCTATCTATCTATCTATCTATCTATCTATCTATCTATCTATCTATCTATCTATCTATCTATCTATCTATCTATCTATCTATCTATCTGTCTGTCTGTCTGTCTGTATTTTGCTGTTTTAGACCCCACTGACTTTCTTTGTATGAATAGAAACAGCTGATTTTTATTGGCTGTGAACAATTTAACCTGCATTCCTAACATTTCTTAAGTACAGTGCACTGTTAGTGAACTGAACAAACCCCTCACCTTGAATATGAGCAAGAGTAGTAGGAGCTCTTGTCTTAGCAAGTGGCGCTAATAATACCAACATGATATTTCTGTCTTTATTGGTTCCCGAGGGAAAAACACCTGAAAATCCAGGCATGCCCACAACATCCTCCTCTGCATGAAGTGACAGTCTGCTCAATGTCACCCCATGCTGTCCTCCTCACCTGTGGCCAACAGCATGTGAATAATTCAACAACTCTGTATTATTAATGAAGAATGAGCTGTAAGTAATGGCCGATGCCTGGGGCCATTTACAGTGACAATGCTGAACACAATTCCAGAAGCAAGGAAAAACTCATATAAACAACTCGCCGTTTCCCTCTGGAACATTTAATGCCTTGTACGTTTACCGTTTCATTCTCCACATTATCATAGAGTTACACTTAAAGGGCAGACAGGAAAGAATGACTTGGTAAAAGGTTAAAACTAAATTACGTTAGCTGGGCAAAACGTCTGAGGCAGATTTAAAAGACAACCACACACTGGTATAAAACCTCGCAAACATCTTTGTGTTCTCTCTATGAAAGAAGGGTAATATTTTAAAGATATTATTACACTGACATAGAGGGGGGTAGGAAGAATAGCAATGAAAATGGAGTTACAAAGAGAATTCCATACTTTTTTTGTCTGAGAAAATACCACAGAAAATACAAGCACAGCTGATGAACTACAAGGAAATCTTGGTAAATGTCAAACCAAATAACTTTTGTGGCTTTTTGTGTAGCATTTAAACTGGCATTTTCCAATAAACCTATGTTTAGCGAAAGGCTAAAATTATGGTATAAAGGCCCCTTTACTTCAAAATGAGAAACACATTGGTATATTCTGTAGCTCTTGTATTTTCTAGCAGTAGATTGTAATAAATAATCTCACATAGCCAGATTTTTGACTATTGTTAAAGTTTTGGCCCACTTTACAGCTTATTCTGGCCATGAACTGACCACTTAGACAGGAAGAGACTTTCTGACTGACTTGTGAAGCAAGCAGTTGCATTGCTGTCAATTGAGGAACAGATTTTATAAAAAAAACTTTCTTTGTGTTCAGAAGATGATCGAAATTCTTGTGGGTTTGGAACGACATGAGGCGGAGTAATTACAGTAATGACACAATTTTCATTTTTGGGTGAACTATCTCTTTAAGTTAAAATAGTTTGCATGAGCGAGAGTATAAATGAAGATGCAAAAGCAGACTAGTTAAGTGTCTTTAAATGTCACATGCAGAACAAATAATGTCCATGACAAGCTCTGAATGTTAGCTTGTGTTAAACACAGACATTACTTCAAGCATTTAACTAAAAACCGTTCAAAAACCAATTGACTTCGGGAGGATGCAAAATTGCTAACTCCGACTTCACAGAATTTTTGAAATAGCTGCTGATTGAATCTTTAGCAAGTGCTTTCCAATTTTGTGCGCAAAATGCATCAGACAGTCCAAAAACATCAGACCGTTCAGACTAGCTATAGTCATCCAGATAACATTGAGCTCTTTCAATAAGCAACTTTTCTTATCTTAGGGAGTACAGCGTCAACACATGTGTACAACAAATCTGTTTTGCACAGCTCTGTCACTAATAATGATTTTTATGGTTAAATTGCATCTCAGATGACATTAAATGTGTCTAAATCTTGTTTACAAGTCCTAAATATTATAAACGCACATTCTTCAGTGTCATCTTGATTTATTTGTTCTTGTATCAACAGCTTAAAATTTCATTTAAAGCCGTTCCTTGTCTGACACTCTATGACAGACACACCATGGTGTCTCACCACGAATGTAAACACATCACCACAACCTCAAACACAGCATCAGTGTCACATATCAAGTCACTGAAGCAGAAAAAGAACTAAGTTAATTAATTTCAATGTTTATTTCTTCAGGACTGCCATATTAGACACAGGACTGTCATACAGCGGATAAACATGGGTCTTTGGGGTCTGTGCTCGAATATTACCACCTTTTATTTGGCACATGGCTGGAGCTTTAGAAAATGCTTTAAAATTAAACTCCCGCTGCATGTTTCCCCGTGGAACACGACATGCAGATAAGAAAGAAACGGCCTCCAAACTGAAGGTAACGGAGTATTCAACCTTCTGCAGTCCTTATCTGACACCTCCCCTGAGGAAAGACGACCCGTCAACACTGCACTTCACGCTCACCCCTGACTTATGTCTACAACGCAGATGACATTGGCGGCTGTGTGTCCGTACACAAATAAACCATGTTTAGAAGTGCTGATCGGCCGAAGTGAAAAAGCTGTGCTGCTTCCTTTGAGTTGTATGTACATGTGAGTCAAGAACATGTGGTTGGAAAGACATTTTAATATTGTTGTGATGACCACGCATTCAAAATGGCTGAGATAACAAATTACTGTCTGTGGCCCTAAAAATGTCAGAGTGTCATCAAACACAACTAGTATCCATAAGAACATGATGTTAAAGAGTTTTCTGAACCATTTTTGCAGGGTGGATGTATGAAGTCAGGTCTCCTCGTGTTCACACAGGTGAGTAACCACAGCTGTAGGTCCTCACATTAACTATGAACATGTTCCACTAACATCTGACAAGTTATGTCATACTGTAGTTTTGAACAGCAGGGAAGGACGGGGTAAGATGTGACTAAGGTGACACACCTGGTATTAAGATGCGTTTTGGTCGATTGGATCACAAGTGAACGGCGCTAAATACAGGTGTAAATGAGGTCTGACAAGTTTTGAGCTTGCCCACTTTCGACCACTTCCAGAGGTAGTAAAATACATTCGACCGGATTGCTTTCGTAGTGTAAGCACTCATGTGGTCAAATGCATTCGAACAGCCACAAAAGACACTCAGTGACTTACTTGATTGTCTATTATTTATCCTAATACTAGTGATGCAATATTGCAATAACAGTTTTTATGATTTTCAATTTTGTCTAGTCTTTTAACATCTAAATTAAATGTTTTCATTTACTTCCCATAATAATAAAAGTAATAATGAGTAATATATGACAACATTTGAAGTGGATCAAAACCTTTCATCAAAGTTATACATGAATTTTAGGACAACTTTGATGAACTCTTTTGATCCACTTCAAATGTTGACAACTGTATGTGTGTTTATGTATATATATATATATATATATATATATATATATATACATAAACACACATACAGTTGTCAACATTTGAAGTGGATCAAAAGAGTTCATCAAAGTTGTCCTAAAATTCATGTATAACTTTGATGAAAGGTTTTGATATATATATATTTGATATATATATATATATATATATATATATACACGTACACATTTCTTTTTTTTCTCATAAAAAATAATTGTATGCATTTTGCCCGAAAATTGTTATCACAAATAAATCTGCTTTTCTGTAGATACAATTAGAGCATACAAGGTTGGAATGACTTGTGTGAATAATGATGTGATTTGGTGAACTATTTCTTTACCCTCTAACCCAGTCATAATAAACCTCGTCCTCTTCTTGAAATGCCTAGTTCTTCATTAATTTGTTTTTTATTGCACAGCAAAATCCAGCAGAGCGTTGAATGACCCACATGCGGCAGGTACATGGGGTCTCTTGGCCCGAAGAATGGCGAGTTCAATCCATCTCTTTTCATGTTTCGAGCCGTCTCATGTCATTGTGACCTTCTCAAAGTCAGTGCCCTAAATCGGTTTTCATCCGTGTAAGCTGTGACCTTTCCAGCTTGGAGGCTTTTAGCCTTACCTGCAGCACCACACAGTTCCACCACCTGCTCCAAGAGCACAGTCTGACGGAGAGCTAATGCTTCAGAGATCAACCAATCTCATTCACATCCTCCATGCCAGTCCATGGCATTTGTGTATTCAACCTTCTGAAATTCTACTTCAATAAACAAGAGGGATGTTATGACACCTCGTGATATGATATGATGGCACATACAGCGTGTGATATCACTCTGGTCTGCTGCTCGCATTTTAGAAGCTATTAGTTTTGCTCTTTTTGTTTAGGGGATGGTATAAAATGGAAAAAAAAATAGTTGTGGTGGACAGACAGGAAGGATAGACAGACGGACGGATGGACAGACAATCAGATGATTGAACGATAGATAGATGGACAATCAGATTTTATTTTTATTTTTATTTAACCATTAAAGATGGTTGAACGGACGAACGATAGATAGATAGATAGATAGATAGATAGATAGATAGATAGATAGATAGATAGATAGACACATACACAGACAGACAGACAGACAGACAGACAGACAGACAGACAGAAGCCCCTTTCACACAGAGATTCCGGAAAATACACGGATAAAGTGACCCGGGATTTGACCTGGGTTCGTTTGATTTTGGTTCATTCACACTGCCAGTGATTTTCCGGAATCAGAGAGTGCGTTCACACACAACCCGTAAAAATCCCGTAAAGACACGTGACATCGATGTGACATGTAATGTCTCAGCAGCGTCTATAGTTTGCTTATGAGCTGCGATTTCTCTCTCGAGAAACCACGCTTGTGCATTCTTTTCTCTGATTTGATCTTAAACTAGCGCATTACGTACCGTTTCACTAGCCTGCTTTCACTTCACTTCAGCGTCATCATTACGACACGGCATTGATTACGGCTTTTGTTCACAATGCGTGCGTTCCGGGACTGATCCCGGCAATGTTACTAGGTCCCCAACCCGGCATCGATCCTGGCATCAAACCCGGGTCGTTTTTGCTTTCACACAGAAGGCGTTCTGGCAATTTCCCGGGATCAATGCACTGTGTGAAAGGGGCTAGACAGAGACAGACGGACAGACACAGACAGACAGACAGGCAATCGACAGACAGACAGACAGACAGACAGGCGATCAAATGAGTGAACGATAGATAGATAGACAGACAGACAGGCAGACAGATAGATGATCGAACAAATGAACAATAGATAGATACAACAATAAAGAGACAGACAGATAGATAGAACAATCGCATGAACGAACGATCGAAAGATAGATAGATAGATAAATAGATAGACAGACAATCAGATGATTGAACAAATGAACGCTAGACAGACGATCAAATGAGTGAACAATAGATAGATAGATACTGTAGATAGATAGATGATCAGACGAACAATAGATAGATGAACAAATGAACAATAGATAGACAGATGATCAAATGAGTGAATGACAGACAGACAGACAGACAGACAGACAGATAGATAGATAGATAGATAGATAGATAGATAGATAGATAGATAGATAGATAGATAGATAGATAGATAGATAGATAGATAGATAGATAGATAGATAGATAGATAGATAGATAGATCTTAATCAATATGATCTTCCATCGGAAGAGTTTGAGAACTGAAAATATTTTGCTATTGCATAACACACACACACACACACACACACACACACACACACACACACACACACACACACACACACACACACACACACACACACACACACACACACACACACACACACACACACACACACACACACACACAAATGTCTGAAGCAAATGAACAGATTGATTTGATTAACACAGCACAGCAGGGAAACCAATCAGTATGCCAGTGTTGTTATTAAGGACGGAAGTGGATGTGTTTGTACACAAGTCCAGAAATACTGCAATTAGCAAAGCATAGAGAACAATAATAGCATAATAGTTTGGATTACTGGTAATGGCTGACACATCTCTGCATGGTATATAATAAAAGAAGTGATGCCACATTGCAGAGAATGAAACAATTTTATCTTGAGTACTATTACTGCTCTCAACGCATTTGCTCTGTCTCAAAGGTAAACCAGTTTGCTGCCTGTGTCTAGAGTTATTTAGTTTACTAGGATTATATCCAAAAATATTATAATAGCAATTTCTTTTGGAGCTCTATCCTCAAAACGGGGTGGGTATGTAATTACTCACATATTGTTGTGAGAAGGGTCAATGATAAATAATGATGTCCAAGAATGAAAAATAATTTAAAAATGTAGTTTACAAAGCCAAATTCTTAAAAATGTAATTTGTGTATTCAGGTTGCTCTTATGTTTTAACAAACCAATTTTAACAAAATACTCAATCAGTCTATAAATCAATGTACCTATCAACTAAACAATAACAACAAATTGTATTTTATTTACACCTTGAATACAAGTGAGTTTGCAGATATTCTTGGATCATGAGTACATTTTTTCTTTGATATATACCATTTAACAACCTGAACTATCCCTGCTGAGTCATAAAATGTCAAATTATGTGGATTTTTTTATAAATCCTAACACACAATCATGAGGGTCTACAGAGTCTCTCTGTGATATAATTACATGTTAATGGATTTCTTGTCACATGACAACAAATTAACTTCCTGCAAATTGCTTACACCAAACGGACTTTGATTTGGTAAGCTTTTTTCTTCCAAATCAACTACTTTTTAAAGTAATTTTTTTTATCCACAAGAATTTCCATTTGTTTTACAATCCTAGGACAGTTGCACCACCTTGACTTTTATTATTTTATGCAATTAATTTTAGTCCAGTCATTATCTGTATGAACTGCATTTCTGAATAAATGAATAGATCCATCAACCAAAAATGAGCTATACAATTTACCCGAAGATCAATATTAAAAGCACCAAAATGAACATAAAGGAATGACAAGTTTCCACCACATCTCTTTTGTTCATCATGATATTTTGTTTCCTGCTCTTTCTTTTTCTATTTTGACCAACAAAGATGTTGTTTCAAGCCGTAGTAACATGGCTTCAAGTGCCGACAGCATATCAGATTCTCAACGTGATCGCAGCGCTCCATCGCTCATGTTTGGATGTGCACAAGCGCTTATGCTTTGATACAGCGTCAGCCATAAATCTCTCATTTAATTTTCCTCAGAGAGACAAAATCAGAAAAATGGTCAAAACACACATACGTAGGTCAGTTTTCATGAAACAGATTAAACCGAGTACTAGAGCAAACAGTAAATTCATTGTAGAAACACTATTGACAGTGCAATTTAATCCAGGACTAAGATTAATCTGTGTCTGGGAAACCGGCCCTCAAAAGTTCATGGACTGATGTGGACGTGTAGAGCAGACCGGCTCTTTCCCGGTGGGGTTCTAGACAAACAATTTCTTATGTCATGCTTCCGTGAACACACATCTAATATGTACTCTTGGCATACACTGCTGGCAGCAAACACATTGAAAGGCAACCAGTGTTGATTCCACTGGGACGGCGGCAAAGTGAGCTGGGCCAAGTCCAAATTCAGGTGTAAGCATTTTTTTGCAGGTAGTTTTCTGATTTTTTTTCTTTTCTTTGCGGAGGTGATTTATTTTGAGTACAAAAAGAACAGAGGCTATGTATAGGAGCAGTTTGAAGCCTGCTCTTACATAAATGCCCTGTAGGGATAAAAGTCCTACACTAAACTGCAGATTCTTGAGCTACTGTGGATTGAAAGCTGATCCTTGTTATTTTATAAGCAAAGTAAAAAATCTAAGTGTGTGTTCACAACTGAGTTTGGTTCGCTTGTGCATTGAACTAACACAATTGAAAATACCCTGAAATGTTTGAAGAAAAGTGCAGTTTTGATGATCTGTTGTGATATTAGTACTAAGAATTTTGAAAATGTACCAATTGCTTGTGAAAATTGTGCCAAAGCAATTAAAAATACTAATAAACAGTAAATTAGGAGTTTATTGAGGCATGTTGTAGTTAACAGCAAATTTGAAGCTTTTAAAGTGACAGCAGCCTAATAAACCCGATGCAGTCTGTCATTAATGATAATCAACAACAAATGACAAAAGGAAAATCACTCCCTGATTTTGACTGGTTTATTTATTTTAATAAGGATTAATCTGTATTTAATGTGTACAGTAAGATTATGAGGTGCTATTTTACATTATTACATTTTTTTGTAGGTTATTACTTGTCTGAATAACACTGTTAGTACATCTTCCTGAATAACTTAAAACACTGTTTATTTAATTTTCATTTTCATTCTGTTGTATTTATTTGTCCGTCTTGCTTGTAATTAGTTTCTTTGGTCTTATTGTATTGTATTGCTGACTGTTTACTTTATTTTGAGGACCTTTTTCTTACATTAGTTAACCGAGTATTAGTTTTTGCTGAAGTATCGTTAATTGTGAAATTTCACTGATATTTAAAAGTGATATCAGACTTTGAGTAGCTACACATAAAATAACCATAATTACTCAACAATATTATTTTTAAGAACAAACTAAAATTTAAGCCATTACTAACCAAACACACACTTGTACTTATTCAAACTTGAAAAGTTAGTGACTTGACATGAACCAATGACACCAGTGACATCAAACCCATGAGAACATTTTTTATATTTATGCAACCTAGCCATTAAACATGGAATATATGTGGTTTATCACTTGACACTTTATTATGTTGCACCTGGTTATATTTATTAATTTATTTTTATATAGTTTGTCCAGGGGTCAGCAATGACTACCTCCACTCCTCCAATTAGCATGCCAGATGACAGCAAGGTGAAAAGGTGAGATCGGCCTTCTTAAAGTCGTTCTTAAAATTCAACGCTTTCCACTTTGAGTCTTAGCTCTTGAAGCGAAAACATTAAACACAGACAAAGACAAAAAAGGAAACTCATCAAGACGACACTGAAATGGAAAGAGCAAGAGTTCAGGAAACTCATCAAGTTTAACTCAAACAAGGTCATCGTAACGCTTCACTCCCAAAAAAATGACACCATCCTCTATTCTCATTTGGCTCGCGGGCGGCTTCAGGTGAGTCTCAAGGTCGCCCGTTTAATGATCAAACCCCACTGAGTACAAGAAGATGTGTCTGCAAGTGAGCCAACATACACAGCATCTGAAAACAACCGTTATTATTTGGCCCTGGTGCGAGGAGACTCGGGTCCTGCTGACATTTGCGGCCCATGGGCTCAGACACATAGCAACCACTTAACTGGGTCCTGGGAATCCAAGGCAACTGCACGCCTCGCTAACACCCCTGTTGACAGGGCGATTCCCAATAACTCAATTTCCGGCCCAGTAATTTACTCCTGGTCCCTAGTGCCTCCTCCGCTCAAAACAGCCGATATATCGCCCAAACAAGGACTGACAACTTTTTGTTTACATAGGCCTCTTTATTTGCTGTCGCGAATACTTATGAATGTCCTGCGGGGAGGGGGGAGGGGGGGGGGCGGGGGTAAGTCACGCTAAATTACCATGGGTTCTTATAAGTGCGTAGAAGCAGGGATCTCAAGTGCGTGTTTAGTTCACTGGCTTGTGGTCCAGAGAGAGAGCTAGATTCAAGCGTTCGGCGCCCACGTCCCCTCCAAACAAAAGCATTTGTCTTTTTAATGTTTCACACACATTCTTATGGGTTCTAACGGATTTTTCTCCACATCGAGCTCTTGTCTCACATCTTATCAGTTGCGGTCATCAATTACAATCTGGAGATAAATTACTGAGAGACGGCAAGGCTGCACTTACGCCGCAGTTCGAGATATAGGAATGAGGCCAGAGATTCAAGGTCAATAAAAATCCCAGTGCTGTTGCAATCCGAGCAGCTCGTGTAAGATACATGCTGACAGCTAACAATTACAGCCGCCATGCAACCAATACAGTGAAGTGTCAAGCCGTGTCAGTCAGTTTGTGACGGATGCAAGCCTTCACATTTTTTCCGTATGCCACAAATAAAATAAAGGCAAGTTTCGAAGTGGACTGTCACATCATTGTCTGTTCCCAAAGGGATGACATACCATTCGCATAGGTTAGGTAATCTGTCTATTATCAATTTATCTTTTTAAAAAGGTGTCAAAATTGTGGCTTAGCGCTTCGCACACATGCTCGGTCACACTGAGAAATGTCGCTCCGACACAAGATGTGTGTTTGATTCGGTCTCAGATACTTCTTGATCCCCTATAATAATAATAAAAAAAAAAAAGAATGTTCTTTTAAAAAGATTACATTTAATCTCGAAAATTGTATTGTCCTGTTATGCTGCTTCTACGCAAGTATTTCAACTTTATTCATTATTTTATTCGACACAATTAATTCAATTTTATTAATAAACCTTTTTTATTAAAAATAAATAAATAAAGCCTTTGTTTAATGAGGGACTGAGAGTTAACTTAAATTAGGCTTTCAAAGTTAGTTACAAAAAGCTTTTGATATCAGCATATCATATTCTGTAATTTTTCAAACCCGATGGAATGTTTTAAAGTGAAAAAAAGCAACTAATACCACAAAACATCAAGAATTAATTAAATTTAATTAAACTTATCTGAATACCACTGTTAGTACATCTTCCTGAATAACTTGAATAAACACACTGTTTATTTAATTTTTATTTTCATTCTGTTGTATTTACTTGTCCCTCTTTTTTGTAATTAGTTTCTTTGGTCTTATTGTATTGCTGACTGTTTACTTTATTTTGAGGACCTTTGTCTTACATTAGTTAACCTAGTATTAGTTTTTTTGCTGAAGTATCGTTAATTGTGAAATTTCACTGATATTTAAAATGATTCATATCGTGAAATAAGACTTTGAGGAGCTATAAATAAAAGCACCATAAGTACTCAACAATATATATGTTTATCTAAAGAACAGACTTAAATTTAAGCCATTACTAACCAAAACTCTTCCCTAATGCACTTGTACTTATTCAAACTTGAAAAGTTAATGACTTGACATGAACCAATGACACCAGTGAACTGAAACCCATGAGAAAAATTGTAATATTTATATCAACCTAACCATTAAAAAAGTAATATATGTGATTTATCACTTGACACTTTATTACGTTGCATCTGGTTATTTATTAATTTATTTTTATACAACAATTATTTTATGTTAGAAGTTAGAGTATCACCCAGGTACATGGCAAAACCGGCAACAAAATTTATGAAAATATTTCAAATATTTAGTACAGTAAGCATTCACCCTATATGTGTACTGTACTTAATTGTGATATGATAGACGATAAATATCACTTCCATCTATAACAACCGATGAAAACAGTGAACACAACAGTGTGTGTTTGTGCTTTCATTTCAAGTGCATCTTAAACTTGAGTGTGTGCATCTGCGCTGCGTTTCAAAAGAGCTACCGGTGTACCTTCACCTTCCCATCATCCCTTAACCAGAACCCCAGCGCACTTGTCACCAGGCGAGTCTTTCAGCATCCCTACTTGACTGTGCGAGTGCCCTGAGGGAGAAATCCGCTCACACAATCCTCTCGGAATGAGAAGAGGCTGTTTTTAATGGCTCAGAGCGCTTAGCATGGCAGCAGATGGGAGTCCAGTTGGCACGGCTCTCATTATTGGAGCTTGAAGCCATCCTCCGTCCCACCACCACCTGTCCGGCAGGTCTAATGCCACCACAGCACCTGGCCAAACCATTACATGTTATGATCAGGGATCAAGATGGGCGGCATCGCAACTTCTTGCTTCATTTGTCTGATCACTGGAGAGAGGAAAGCACTAATGGCGGCATATGCAGTCACCTTACTGAAGATTGATGTTTTTTTAGCAGTAAGACTTCTTCGCCAACGTTTTTCTTTCTTGCATCATGTTCCGTCTATTTCGGCTTATGATATCAAGCACGAATCCTCAAAGACCCAAATATGTCTAACGCACAGATGGGGATATAAAAGGACAGCTCCAACTGTGATATTTCTCTAAACATCAGACTGAACACATAAATCACGTCTAACAGTGATTTTATGCCCTGTGACTGGACATCACATCATCAGACGGTTGAGTTTGATCATTCGTCAGAGCTCACCGGGTTTAGTAACAGCTGATTCCAGTGGTTTCTTCGAAAACTCCCAGACTCTGAAATGAGGCACTTTTTTAAAAAGCTGACAATGCCCATCCAGCATCCAGCGTAATTACCTCCTCATTTAGATCACTAAACAGTCCTGGAAAAAAGCCAGACTTTCTCTCTGTCACTTAAATATACTTTCCACTTCGTGTCTACTTTAAAGTTTTCAGAGGTGAATGACATTTAAGAGCTGTTGGCTCACAGGGACCCAAGTTCGAATCCTTTAAATAAAGGCAATGTCACAAAATCCATTTCCCTGGTGTTTTCTTTGTTGACCAAAGGGTCAATAAGCCAGCTATTCTGTTCATTTATAAAAAAATGAATTAAACAAATTTAGACAATGACTTCAATACAAATGTGGTTTGCATATTTAATATTTTTGCATCACAAAGGATTTTTATGGAGCATAAAGAAACCCATTTTTATATAACTGTCTTATCTTTGAAAAAAGAGATATCCTTGAAAAAAGTAATGAAAATCATTATGAAAAAAAAATGAATACATGCTATTTATCAGAAAATAAAATCATCATATAGTCAGAAAATCATGATATTTGTGAGATAAAAGAAAATAATAAAATAATAATAATAATAATAATAATAATAATAATAATAAACTAAAATAAAGCAATATCATCCAAAAGTTTGGGGTCAGTAAGATTTTTTAACACTTTTGAAAAATGTTTCTCATGCTCAGCAAGGCATTTATTTGATAACAAATACAGTGAAATAGAATTACAATTTAAAATAACTATTCTATTTGAATAAATTAAAATGTAATTTATTCCTGTGATATCAAAGCTGAATTTTCAGCATAATTCCTCAAGTCTTCATAAATCATTATAATATGCTGATTTGCTGCTCAAGAAACGTTTATTATTATGATCAATGTTGAAAAGATTGTGTTGTGCTACTTCTTGCTGAATAAAAGCATTCATTTATTTTTTTCTTTTACTTTCCCAAATAGTTTTTCCTTTTCATAATTTCAGACATCCTTGTAGCAGAATTGAATTGGAACAGAATTCTGATTTCCATCAAGATCTCCATCAGCAGAAATGAAGGTCTGTCCCTTTAAAATCATTGTTGCTGATGTCATCATAACCAGGATTGTGTTTGTGAGTTAAAGGACATCTGAGGCGAATACTGTTTTTTCCCTGGGCGTCTCCAGGGATTCGCCACTATATAAGAGATGCATTGTTTATAGTTGGAGACACAATGAAAATAATACATTGGGCATTTATCCAATAAACAAGAACAACACAAAACAAATTGAGATGAATGATGCAATTTCTTTCTCTGCCCCTTTAGGCATGGAAGTTCCTTTACTTAATTAGATGCTTAACATACACCACTTGCGAATGCTCAAGACGCACAATGTATTTACACAATGTATACTACGCTTTGCATTCAGATTGGTTTTGAGAAAATAAGTACAGCCGGAAGCATCTTTGAGCTGAATATATATATATATATATATATATATATATATATATATATATATATATATATATATATATATATATATCTTGTAAAGTGCAAACCTTAACATTCAGGTTATTACAGAAGGGCCGTGTGATGCAACGACTGCGACAGTGGTGCAAACCATCTTCATCCATCATAAGTAATCTGCCGCATTTTGCCCAGATTTTAAGTGATATCCGGCGACGAGAACAAACAACCCATCTGTCACAAAGACTTTGGCTCAGCAAAACACCTCTCTCGACCTCGGAGAGTGGCCACAAGACTTCCAAAATATCAGTACAATATCAACATCAGTCGCCAGTGATATAGTGCAGGAAATGAAGGAACCGGGTGCTGTCAGATGGGGACACGTATATTAGGATCTGCCAATGCCCAGATGACCTGGGGCCGTATTCACAACACATTTTAAGGCTAAAAGTAGCTCCTAACTGGCGAATTTAGGAGCAACTCCTAAAAATAATGGGCGTGTCACTCGTAACTTTAGGACTCCTAATTTTTTTGACTAAGAGTAATTCACGAAGCATTTTAGCCCTAAAAGTAGCACCTAAGTCTGGGACAGCTTAAAAGAAGTCGAGAGGACTCCTAACTCACTAAGACCTATTCACAAACCGCTTTTTGTGGCATTTCACGTTGCGATGTTTTGAAATGCGTATGCGGCGGCTACAGGAGCTTCCAATCACGAGGGAACAATTTTGCATTGTAGGCATAACTAGGGATGCAACAACGCCACCAACAACAACCAAAACTACTCACTGCATGTAAACTAATTGTAACATTTCATTGTGAATCAAATTAAAATGTTCTTCTCTTTGCAAACGTAGGCAGAGGCATATAGTGACAGATTAATTCAATAATGTTGCAAAGATATTGCATCAATCCATATGTTTCATTAGGCTACTAGGCTATTTGTTTTTCCTTACTCTTTATTCATTTAGGCTATTTATTCAGTTATTCATCATCTTCCGTCCTTCGCACTACTTGTGTAGCGCACGCATTCTCAGACCTGTCACCTGTCACTCATCATCATAGGGGAGGTGTTTGGAATCATTCCCGCGTTACAATCATCAGCCAATCAAGGTGGTCACTTCAGTCAAGCTCGTGCATGAGTAATGACGTCATCCATAGCAACGAAAGGCTTGTTCGACTTGAACCGGCGCTGCACAAACCGATCGGTTGGTGACATCAAAGTACCGCGAGAGCGATTAGAGAGCAGACGGCTCCTTATGCTTTTGAATCGCTCTCGCGGTACTTTGATGTCATCAACCGATGACATCAAATGACATCCGGTGCAGCGCCGGTTCAAGTCGAACAAGCCTGAAGACTCACTCTTAGTTTAGGAGTTGTCATTTTTCTTTACTAAGAGTAGGTCTGAAAGGCGTTGTGAATAACTTTTAAGAGAAAACTCCTAGCTAAAATATTTTAGTGCGATTAAGGAGCACTCCTAGTGGTAAGATAAAATGCTTTGTGAATACGGCCCCTGAACTGCATGTATAGCATCAGATACTAAAATACTTACAAATAAAAAAACATTACAAGAAGGGCATGGCTGTATGATGGTATCGTAGGAATGCACTCTTTCTTTTTTTTTTTGTGAATCTATAAATTTATTCAAAAAGCTGTGATGTAGGCTACTTGCTCATGATATTTCAAAACTGTTGGCTCACAAGAAACCCAAGTTCGAATCCTGAATTAGTTTGTGAAATGATATAACTGTGATAAAATAAATAATAATAACAGCAAATCTTATTAAAAAGTATGAGATTCCTGTGAAAAAAAACTTTTCATTTTATTTTATTTATTGTACAAATATAATGCATTTTTTAATCATCAGCACGAATCAATATTTTTAAAATATTTAAAAATGTATAATATTTATTTTTATATTATTTAAAAATATTGATTCATGCAATTCATTATTCAAAAATGTGTAAAATAAAATAAAGTTAGTCGATACACTACTGTTCAAAAGTTTGGAATTATTCAATTTGTTATTGTTTTTGAAAGTCTCTACTCAACAAAGGCTGCATTCATTTGACCATAAATTACTTCAATTTTAAATACAATATATGTATATATATATAATATAATGTATATTATATTATTATATTATATTATATATATTATACAAAAAAAACATTGGCCAAATTAAGGTCAATGCATTGTGACCAACATTCAGGAAGACATTGTTGTGACATCATGTGACAAGAAAACCATAATAAGATTGTATCTTTTGGCTTTTTATGAGAAAGTGACACTTTAATTTGTAAAAAATATAAATATATTTTTTTTTTTACCATGAAAAATGTTTTGAAAAATAACATATGTTGTAAACTCACATGTAATTCAGCTGCAAGAAAAGTACTTCAGTACCTTTGATTTTCATTTTTATTTTTATTTTATTTACTTTTTATTTTACTCTTTTTTTTTTTTTTTACTTGTTAACTTGACATGTCACTTGACATTTGAGTCATTAATAATTATTTGTAGAAAATAGTTATATTGCTTTCTAAACATGAATACAAAGAGTACCTTTCTATAAGAACTTGGCACATTTGTTTTAAAGTTGACTATATATATATATATATGTGGTCTCAGATATTCATGTGTTCTTTTTTATAAGTTCACTACTCCTTGCAGAATCTGTAAGATGTTTAGCATTATTTTTAAATATTAAAATAAAAAAATAAGAGATAAAATATTAAAAATGAGATTATAATTTTTAAATTTAGTACTGCCCTGAAGAAGCCGCATAACATATTTCATATATTCCACAAGGCAAAATAATAACTTAATTTACCCAAATCATTCCGTTTGAACAATAATAATTTTTTTTTTTTTTAAACTAGGTTTTTAATATCATGTGCTGCACCCTCGAGCATCAATGACTGAGTTTTTGGTTTCTATGTCAAGTAAAGCTATTTCTTTGCAATAATAATAAACATTCATTAAATTTGAATAATCTTATATTTTGGCTAGTTTCAACTATTATTATTATTTCTTCCTTTTTTAATTGTTTTATTTTATTTAAGTTTTTTAATAATTCCTACCATGACATTAGATTTGGCCGACCTCAAACCGAATGATTCCTGTATTGAAGTGAACTCACTTCACTCACAACTGTTTTGGTTGCTCTCAATTCCAAATAAAGAACACGACTAATGCACTGCCACTAGAAGCAAAAGGCATCTGTACTACCTTTATGAAGTTTTTTAATTCATTTTGAAGGATTTCCAAAGATGAGGGTTTAGATTGACAGAGACAAACAGGAAACCATTAAGGCTGCATTTACACTGCAAAGACCTAATGCACAAATCTGATATTTTGAATCATATCAGATTTGTTGTTCTGTTAGTTTTATGATCTTTTGACATTTCCGACATCCAACATATTCTGTGTTTATGATAAAACCATGTGTGTACTACTTCCATCATTTACTGGTCTATCTGTCATGTAACAATAATAAAAATCACATATTACAGTAAATACTAAGTGTGTAATCATTTCGGTGCCTCTATTGACAACAAACAGAGTTCCAAAAATAGTTACAGTTCCCGTAAAACTCCCCTTGCCTGACATTGGTTGGACAGAGAAATAGCCCCGACTTAAATTCACACAATTGATTGAGCCGCAGCATTTAAAGCCAACCAATGGGCCAAGCTAACTTTTTATACGCTTTGGCCGTTCATTAACACAACAATGCCTGAAAACGTAAACTTTTGAAAACAGGTTTCAAAGTGCTCATTTTTGAAAACGATACCGTTATCATCTCTGTGTAAACTACAAAAAAGCGGATTTGTGAAAACAGCGACGTCATGCACATGTGTATTAGGTCTATGAGTTTTTTTTTTTAAAGTGACATCGCCAACTACTGGCCAAGCAGCATAATGCAGCGTTTTTAATCGTTTTCACAGATCTGTTTAAACGGGGATTGTTTTGACAATGTTGTCTTCTGTATGTGAAAAACGTTAGAAGAATTCTGGTTTTAGTGCATCTTGTTGTGTAATATGGCCTTACAGTTGTTGCTACACATACATTTTTTTTGTTGTTAACATGATTATAGTAAGATGTGATTTGTTGATGTCTGTATGTCTGTGAAAAAAGAATATCATAACTTAATAAATTGTTTTTACTGCATTAGAATATATATATATATATATATATATATATATATATATATATATATATATATATAAGACATGAGTGTGAAATATTAAATATCAATAAAATAATGGTTTTATATGCATCATTCTTAAATATAAATAAAATTAGCTTTTTGACAATTATTTGTGTGAAACGAGTATCCCTGTAAATTGTTTATTTAATTTCATAACTAACAAGCCTTATTGGTCAGTGAAACAGTGTAGATAATGCAATAAATGCAGTGACTGAACCTCTAAACTATAACTGAATACTGATCTATTGCATTTGACCACTGAACACATTCAATGGCTGTAATCTGTCATGCAGCTTGAGAGTTGAAGTTCTCCATATATCGCACCTATTGCATTCCTTTCCGCCTGTATTTGTGTATTTACCACCTACTGTACATCTATCAGTATTAGCAGGTTGAGACTTCCACTGAGAGACTGTGTGTGAGAGAGAGAGAGAGAGAGAGAGAGAGAGAGAGAGAGAGGGAGAGAGAGAGAGAGAGAGGAAGACAGTGGGAGCAAGGGACTTGTCAGCATTTGTTTATGATCAATCAAACTAATAGGTCTCCTTGGGCATGTTGTTTACAATGGACTTATTTCCCCCAGTTCGATCATGTATTCACTGCTTTTCTCTCCCCTGTCAAGAGGAAATATGACTCTTATTGCACTTGATTCCACCAGTGAACTCACATCAGCAACTTTGGCTTGTTCCTGGCATCTCAACCCCGCCGTTTTTTCCTCTCTAAACCAGTGTCTTTTTTTACCCGTCTCGGAGCACGCTCCAAAACATGTAATTTCTAGCTGTCTGAACTGATGGCTGTGGCAGCCTGCCCACCCCTCAAGACTAACAATCATCAGATTTGCTCATGATCCATGCAGAAGGAAAAACAGCTGCCTGTGTTTGATCGGCCCTGTCAGATCATCTGTCCTCTCGATACAGCCCTCCAAGCTCAATCTCCTGTTAATAATATTACTCAATATACCACATAATGGTTTAAATAGTATATTTTGATACTGTAGGTAACATTTTTTTATTTGATATAACAATGTAACATTTATATAAATATGTTAATCAAAATGTGATTTTTAAACAAATTATTCATAATGGAATGCAATTCATAACAGATCCACACACACACACAATATATATATATATATATATACAGAGTTCTGGCATGAAACTCTAGATGCTGCAGGCTAATAGGTCCTTTAAAGGAGCATTCGGCAACTATTTCAACTTAATAAAACCGTTTAGAAATCATTTGGATGGTTTAATAACCTGTTCTGGTGAGTATGGTGACTTTCCCCGCTCCTCCCAGCGTTCCCAGGTGTAAAACCAACCTTGCAACATGGGGACTGACGTCCCTGTAAGTTGGAAATAGGAAGTCTCGTGAGAAGCGAGAACGAGCGAGAAACACGATCTGCTTTACGGCAATTCGACATAAACACACACGCCGCCCTCAATGTGTATGATGTATTACCCACCTCGGTAAACATAGCTCCACACGATAAAGTTGGCCGGCTACGATAATAACAAATGCACATGAGCAGCGGTTGAAAGTGGGAGGAGGGTGCCGCAAGTGAGTTTTTTTACAACATTGTTGTGAAATATTTGCCCCACAGCTGTAGGGGGAGCTCGTTGAGAAAACATGCGACAACAAAAGTGAAAATCGGCGAAGAAATAACTAGAGTTGCCGAATGCCCCTTTAACTCACCTGTTCATAATCACATTGCTATCTGTAGGGTGCAGATGATTGGTTTCTGCCATATCAGTTTTCAATAAACTCGCTGCTCAACCTTCAAATACTTGCGTAGCATTTGCCTTAGCAGTGCAGCGCGGTTTCAGAAACCCTCCAACTTCCCCAGCTCCACCTGTATAGATCTGCTATGTGTAATTCATGTCTGCTATATTGTACAGAAGCAGCATGTCTTACTTGCTCACAGCAGCATGTTGTGTATGTATTGGCAGTAGCAAGTCCCGTACTTGCTCTGCAGCAGCAGAAGAAAAAGCAGCAGCAGTGGAGCAGATCTACTCTGACAAGACCCCAAAAAATCTAACAAACACATAAAATGAGAATCCAATGAGAAAAATGGAAATTCTAATAAACCTTTCATATAAAAAATTGTCTCAATGCAAAAAAAAGTAACATGGACATTTTCAGATTTTCTCAATAACACTACAAGAAAGATAAGTTATAAACCCACAGTGCTGTGGAGAATGACAGAGCAGAGAGAGAGAGAGAGAGAGAGAGAGAGAGAGAGAGAGAGAGAGAGAGAGAGAGAGAGAGAGAGAGAGAGAGAGAGAGAGAGAGAGAGAGAGAGACGCAGAGGAGTCCACAAGTGTCTCATCTTCAGCCCTCCATCAGACTGCAGAGGAGATGGACAGTATGTCGACTCTCTCTTCTAGGAGATTGATTGCCTGGAGTTTGCTGTCGGGGGATATTAAGCTTTGTGGCTTCCCCAAAACACGTCTGAAATGATCTTTGTAAAGCATCAGCCAGCTGAAAGCCTTACTATCCAACCCAAAACAAAGTCTAACCGCTGCAGAAAGGCCTGCAGTAATGCCAAGTGAACAGTGAAATCTTTAAGAATAACATTAAGGGTGATAACATAAACACATTGGGGTCCAAACATCTTAGACCACTGCTGGAAGTGCTTCTATTTTGCATTTTCTGAATTATATTTTTTATAAGATGAGTGAAAATTTGAATTGCATACTTAACATGAATTTCAGAATGTCTTTGTATTTGGTTTGACCTTTTTTGCTTCAATGACAGCAGTGCTCAAGCTCCATGAACTCCAACCTGGTGATCATGTTCTCCAGCATGATTTGAAAATGATCCAAATAGCATCTTGAGCTTCATTGGAAGGACATCTGACTGTCTGTACAAAGGAGTTCACATGGTCAATGTCACTTTCCAAACCCTTCACCCTCTCTGCTGCCCTGTGGTGGAATGAGTTGCCAACTTTCATTCTTCTTGACATTTTTCCTCTGGTCTAACTTGTTTCCTAATCTAGCTTTCTAATAAACCTGGCAATGTATACTACGAATATTGTTGGCTCTGTTACTAATTGCTTTTGTTCCTCTATTGTAAGTCGCTTTGGATAAAAGTGTCTGCTAAATGTAATGTAATGTCTTTTCACACTGTGCTAAACACCGAGTTGTCATCGTTCTAAACCCCGCATTTAACCCCATGTTTTAAACTTGTATTTAAGAAGCGGGTTTGAACACCACTTTTTACCCGGGGGTAATGCATGTTAGCACTGCTTTTGCGGATTTAACCCTGCATTGTTGTGCCAAACTTGTACAGTGTGAAACTATATCCTTCAAAGGCTGCATTCGAAGGCCGAATGGGTCACAGCATCGCGACTGGATCCTTCATAGCCTAGCCCATCACAAGGTTCATTGCACGCTGGTGACGACTGGATTTTTTTTAAAGAAAATGCCAGATTACTCTTTTTTTTCAATGTAAGTATTGACTTTCAACTTACCCGAATATATAAAAATACAAATGTAAAAATGTCTTTTTACTGTTTTATGGATAGTTTATGCTTTTTATAATGTACATAAATGTAAATTCACCAAGGTGAATATATTTAGACAGGTTGTAAAACCCTGTTTTGTTTTTTTAGAGTGTTTAATATAACTTCCAAAAAAATTCAATGGCCTTTAACAACGCTCGGTTTGACATTCGTGGAATTTGAAGGCATGGCCTTTAAAGTCTGTATCCTTTGCATGATGCAGATGTCTGAACTGGGACTAAGCTAATGCAATGTTAAAATGTTAGAGTTAGATGCTTGGCAACCGACGGCCAATCGCGCGCCTCATATTCATGTGCTTTGTACAGTCAAGGAAACACAGAGTCTTGTGTAAACAGTAGTTTTAGCTTTTAAGGGAGAAAATGTCAACAGAAAATGTGTCAAAACGCGTCGCTTCCGTTAACCCAGGGTTTAGAATGACCCAGGGTTAACTATTTCAAGTGTGAAAAGCTCTAAATTTACCTGTTTGTTTAATGACTAAGAAATAGTGCTAAATCTTTAATCTTTTTTATTAATTTTGCATCTTAAATCGAGTTTATTCCCAAGTTTGAATTTGATTTTGAACCCCAAACTTTCAGGTATAGAGCTATAGTTCAAGTGTAATGGTCTTCAGTAAAGGCCTGTGCTATAAAGAAATGTTAGCTTCTGTCTAGCCACGTAGAGCAGCGGTGACAGGGCACAGCGAGACAAAAGCACTTAACTCTGACATTTTGCAAGGCTGTAACTTCAGTTATGATAGAACGAGAGAAGGATGGAGATCTGTGTTTATCTGACTCTTCAGGTCAGGCTACTTAAAGGCTGAAATTCCTCCAGGCATGCACTCCAGCTTCCCTTACTGGACGGTTAGTCTCAGAATTAAAGGACATTTCCCAACGATTCCCCACCTCACTCAGCACTGCTGCACACCAGTGCTCTATCACATAACAACCTGCCGTTTTCATTGCCTGCTCAACCTTGTGGAAGCATCTTGAGAGATGAGCGCCGTTGAAAAACACACTGCATACATTTACATTTAGCTGACGCTTTTATCCAAAGCGACTTACAATTGTTATATTTCAGAGGTCGCACGCCTCTGGAGCAACTAGGGGTTAAGTGTCTTGCTCTGGGACACATTGGTGTCTCACAGTGTGGATTCGAACCCGGGTCTCTCACAGCAAAGGCATGTGTCTTATCCACTGCGCCATCACCACCCATACACAGACAGCATACTAGCAGTCATAAGTGAATCATTTGGAACGCTCTATATATAGACAGGAATTTCACACGAGAGACTTTGACTTGTCAATTAATTTTTAAGAGTCTGACCATAGCATATTGCTAAGCCAATAAACAACATAATTTCAGCTTAATAATGCAAAAATAAAATCTCACTCATTTTCTCCAGGGGAGAAAATCAATTTCTAGGGGAATTGATTTTGAACGATGACTTAACAACCATTCAAGACTTACTGTAAGCTCCGAGGTTGCAAATCGATGGTATATGCTTTTGTTGAAGCCATTACCCCGTATAACTGGGGGTTAGCAGAACGGGGCTGATAGCCGTAGGAGCGAGGTGTTAATGAGCGTCGCCTGTGTGGCACACCGGACTTGAGTCCCATGGAGGGGCTCCAGAAGGATAAAAAAAGGAGTGACGGCAGAGGAGGATGAGACCATTGTGGCGCATAGGTAGGGTTGGGTATCGGTTGGGTTTTATCCGATACCAGTACCTACTCGGTATTTTTTAAACGGTTCCGGTGCTTAAACGGTTCTTGAAATGGTACTTAAGAAAACGAAACCGCACACACTTTGTCAAAAAATAATACCCTTTTATTTACAGGGCCAAACTGAACACAATATTAACTTAAATCTTTAAACAATATAAATACAAGTAACATATGGTAATAATAAATAAACCAATATTAAATAAAAATTCACATTTACATAATATCAAATAAAACAATATTGTATCAAACAATGTAATAATACTGGAGATTAATAGAGATTACTACCAGGGTAATCTAATCTCGACATCGCTCCAGGTTCCCATGTTTTGTCTGCTTGATCCAGTCATGTTAATTATCTGGTCGTTGCACTAGTTACGGCACTGCTTAGCTTGGCGAGTTTGGTATTTCGTTCCCACTGCGTTTTAGCTACGCAGTGTTGAGAGAACCTATGAAAAAGAGCGTCTCTGGTTACTGGTGTAACCTATGTTCTCTGAATAGGGTACGAGACGCTGCGTTCACTGCCAAGATCCTCGCGCTGCCGACAAGCTTCCCTTTTCGGCAGAGAAATCTGAAGAGCAGATGATAACCGTTTAGTGCGCACACGGCGAAAAGGGAGAGAGCGAGAGACCTTGCGTGTGTGCGCCTCATGACACAGAGAGTCAGGCACCACAATTATTGTTCTTATTCGGTCTGGTTACTACCGTTTACGTCGGAACCGGTTCCCTATTGGCACCGCGTTTCGGTACCCAACCCTACGCATAGGCGACACAGATTTACACTCGCGCCACAAGCCTCGCTCTGTTCCCAATGCTATCGACCCTGTCCTGCTCATCACAGCAGTTATACGGGGTTATGGCTTCAACAAAAGCATATACCATCGGTTTACACAAAATCGAGAGCTTTGATAAAAACTATAGCAAATATTTAATTACTACAATAGTAATGTCTCGCTAGAAATTACATCAAAAAAAAAAAACGTTGATGAAACCGTTGGTCAAAAACGTATTTACAGAAACCAATCACCAACAGCAACTTTCAGTTGCCATCTTTCTTTGTTAGCTCAACTTTTACGGAATGGAACGCACAGAATTGTGGGATATCAAAGGCAGGGAACGAGCTTTCTAGGCTTCCTTCAAAAATCCATAAGATAAAGGTATCTTAGGAGACCGGAAGTGAAGCTAACATTGGATTCGGACGTGCCCCGATGCCTTCCAACCTTGTAATGCATCCTCTGAAGACTTTAAAGATTTTGGACGCAGCCCATGATTCTGCAAAATATCTCCCCAATCAGAGTAATGAAACAAGCAAATAAAACACTTCACATCACTGCAAATATCATAATCAGTTTCCCTACCCAACCTAAATATTTATATATATTTGATTAATATTTAAATATTTTGTAGGGGTGTAACGATACCCTAATGTTACGATTCAATACATATCATGATACTAAACTCACGATATGATATTATTGCGATACTTCAAGACATATGATAAAAGGTCAACAAAAAAATTACTGTTGATTAAAATGCCAAATTTTATATTACTTTGGGGGTGGAAATGTATAGGTTTTGACTTGGTGCTGGAAACCCAATGCACAGGACAATGGTGACACCAGAACAAAAATATTCATGATTCTGAAGTTGAAAATACAGAATTATTTTAGACAAAATATGCTTGCTCTCTGTCACTGACTAGATATATTTAAAATAATGTAGGCCACTTTTTACTGGTAACATAATACATTTGACATTAGCAGGACCCACAAATATTCCCCCATTGCATTATTATACATTAACAGTATATATAGTGGTTTAATGTAGTACTGACACAAAAACTTTGAAAACTTTATTTTTTTTTCGCACACAGTAATTTTTATTTTGGGTGAACTATACAGAATACACATTGTCACTATCCACTATAAATATAGTTGCATTTTTGTATTGCGTTATATTGTGACACAATATATCATTACAGCATTTATATTTTGCAATAAACTTAAAATGTGCTTGTTCTACATACACAATCAACATCTTTAAATGATTGATATTCACATTGCTTCATGGGATTGTAGTTCTTTCACTCATTAGAGCACAATATTTTTTACCCATGCCCTTTTTCTCAGATTTTCAAACACTTTTGTTATGATTCACCTCATAGGCTAGTTAATTAAAAAAAAATTTTTTAAATCCCTATGGAAAAAATGAATGGGAAAACCAAGGGTGTTGAAAAAAGTGTCTGCCACTCTCTTACGCTACACTACTTTTCAAATTGTTCACCATATTGGATTGAATTTTCACTGAGCTTGTTGTAATGCCGTCTGAGATCGCATTTTCTGGCTATATTCTGCCTTATAACAAAGGATCTTAGGAGGTGTAATTTGACGCCTTAAAATGTTGCCTCTGTAGGCAGCTCACTTGGTCTTGGAACAGAGCAACTAGCTTCCATATAAACATGACTCCTGATCAGAGCACTTTATTCCCATTCGAACACATTATATTTGAGATTTCATTACCACATAAGATGAGATGAATACACCCAATAAGTTGCTGTCTGTACCCTTAAAGCTAAAATGGAAAAAAACAGAGGCATGAAGCACATCAGGAAGAATCAGTGGGAAATCCACCATAAATCATACATGAGGAAGACATTCATTATTCATCGCGTGCCATTCAAATGTTTGTATAAGATGTATCCAGTCATAGAGATTAACAACGACTAGTTTTCGAATTCAGAATAAATAAACATGAAATGCACAGTCAGGACACCACTTGTCCTAGTGAATAATTTCTTGGCAACAAAGTTCACAAAGCTTTAAGACACTTAAAAATGACCCTCTCAACACTAATCACTTGGCTAATTCAATAATGAATTTGTAAATATTCATCTAGTGCTGTAAGAGTGCAGATTTACAGGAGCATTCAGTCGTATAGTGAAGGCTGAAAGACAGACTATTTACACAGTAGGCCCCCCTATGAATGCAAACATGGCAGTTGCACGGTCTGCAAAGTGTCCCGAGCTCTTGTTGAAAATCTTTCAGCGCAATGCTCTGTCAGAAACACAATCAAGCATGCCGTTTAAAGTTTGCAGTGCAGCAGCGAGTACACCGATTATTTTCGCCTGGGTAAACAGCCATTTATCTTTCAGAGAAGGTATTGGGACGCTGTGTCTATTGAGGTGATTAAAAAGACTGACTAATTACAATGAATTATTCTAATGATGAGTGGTGCCGTCTACAAGAGCTGATTTGTTGACATGCCTAACAACATTTCCTGTGCAGGGGAACCGTGCCAGCAGACCTGGTAAATTCATTACCTTTTTCTCCTTCTTTGCTTATTAATTTACAATGAACCACATGTAAGGTTTCCTCTGGGTCCTTTCGGTCGAACGCATCCTGTCACACTAGCGCTATAAACAATCAAGAACAAGTTGTTTTGTCAAAATGTAAGACAGGTAAAGGAAAACAAAATATGACTCAATCAGGTTGAAATTTTAGCTGTAAGTGTAAAAGTCTTCAAAACAAATTTCGAGAATTATGAAACTACATTTTGCTGGTTCAATGGCATGAGATATATTAATTTATACATACAAATTACTTAAATGCACAATGATAAGCATCAATTTAATTTCTAAAAATTAATATTTATTTTCCCCTTTTTTTTCTAAAAATGAATCCGATAATTTGACATGACAAGGTTAGATCAGATTGTAAAATGTCATGTAGTGCCACTCTACAAATAATTAAATTGATAATTCTGTAATGAATGAATTTGTTATTAAGTGTATATTCACATTTATTGGAGGTGTAAGAAAAGTATATACCTTATTACTTGTTGTTTGGCTAGAACACTTTTAACTTTTCTTGAAAGTGGTTTTTCAAAACCATATAAACAAACATCAATACAAAGAGTGTGGCACAAATGTTTTAAACCACATTTTCAAAAGATTTTTCCTTTTCTTATCATAGATTACTCTTGTCTTTGACCCATTTAAAGACCCTTTTGGCTTTCCCTGGAACAAAGCACAATGGCTATTGATGTCATTCGGCTTGCAGGGTTTTTGAAATTTTATTTAGACGTTAACAGGCTATTAAAAAAATAATTGCTGGGTTTGTTTGCAATGTTTGTGCCTTAATAATGCCTTCTGCAAGAACTACAAATTGCCAGACTCATGTCTTAAAGTTTGCAAACTTCTCAAGCGTAACTATAAGCAGCTACGTTTCTGAAATATTAATGTAACATCTTTTCCAAGGGAGATTCTGAACACAAAATAAGTGTTTCTCTAATTATTTTCAGTGTAATGTGCAGAAAACCTTTAAGTTTGTTGAAGAGTTGGTCATTATCGCAATATTAAATAAACCCCAACAGGGTCAACGGAATCATACAAGTTTGTCATCTCGCCATTCACAAAAAAAAAAAAAACAAAAAAAAAAAAACATAATTATAACCCTCTCTTCAGTGCCTTCAGTGTTTGTTTGCACCAAAATAAATACATGAAAGAATACTCTGGGAAATAATTAATAAAATGCTCTAACAGCTTGTATGATGTCAGATTAATCCTGTCAATGAGAACGGGGCAAAGTAACTCATGTTCCGCTTTGTGAAGGATACCGCAGTCTGGCCAGTGGACATGCCAAAATTATGAGTCCTCCGGGAAACACAGCCTACTTCATTATTCTGCTTTCCACCAGAGAAAAGATCTGTCGTCGTACTTTTTCTTCACACACACACACTCAGTACACCACTGGAAGGTGGTAAACACACCTCTACATTGTACAGGAACACAAAAAACACTAAACCGACAACCATTCCCTTCTTCTTTTTTGCATTCTTTTAAAAAGAGTACTTATTACGAAATTAATATACTTTAAAAGAATATACTTGCAAAAAGAATGATATATTTTTAGACTCTAAATTTCTTGTTATTTACAATCAAAATAAAATGTAAAAAAAAGTAATGATTTTTTGACCCACTCAAGTATATATTTTTATGGCATTTCTATAATTAGTTTTGTCTCTGAAATATGGTAAAGCATTCCATCTATGAAATATGGTTAAAGCATTTTTGGTCAACTAAAATATACTTGAATATCATTTCTATTGAAACTTGTTTGTCATGTTTTAAAAATATTTGTAATGATAAAGTTGCAATTTGTACATTTACAGTATATTACATTTAAATGTAATATTTACAAAAACTAAAGTTCAAATAATAATAAACCTAACCCTAACCTTACTTTATGTGCTCACGTGCATGGGGCCCAAACTTCTCCAAAAGTCCCAAATCAAACCAGAACATTAAAGATAGCTAAACGCTTAAAGCAACCATTTTACCCTTCAGAATCAGTGTTCATTCATCAAAAATAGGCATACTTAAAAAAAATAAAAAATAAAAAGATAATTAAACCTTAAACACCCTTACTGCCAGGGTAATTTAACACAAAGTATAGCATTATTTTTTATATTTTTTTTTATATAGGCTATATGAAAAATGGGTATAGTGGATTTCTAGTTCCCAGGATGCATTGCATGGGACTGGATAAGGAGAATAAATATTAAAATCAGTATTATTTTATTTGTTTTTTAGTGAAGGGTAAGACCCGCTAGTGTTTAATGCTGTTATATTTGACATTTTAAACTGTTTCTATTAGGTTTGTGGTTACCATTGTGCTGTAGAGATTTCATGAGGGTAAACGACTGTTTAGCAAATAAGTAATTGAAATTGTAAACATTAATGTCTTACTTTTTCAAGAAATATACATGTTAAGTTGCATTTAGTGTGTTCTACGATAGCTGTGGTTTTGAACTGAAATAGATAAGATTAATTGACCCTTCGCTAAGCCCCTCCCTCCCTAGTTACTGTTGCTACGCCTGTCAAGCTTTCACGCATGGCACGTCTATTACAGTGTGTATGCACCGGTATCAGATATTCCCAATGAAATAATTAGTAATTTTTGGCGAACATGTGAAATATCTGAGAGAGCTCTGAGCAAGACAAAAGGGACTGCAGTGTGCATTCGAGAGATATATCCACGACATAATATGCCACCGATTAGAGAATAATTTCATAAAAATTGAAGCTAAAGCCTAACTTATAGTCCCAGCGCAAGCAGCAGCCTCCTCATACGCTGACCATTCAAATGGCAAACACACAAATTGAGGAGCAGCTATGTTCGTGCACAGCAGGGTAAGTGAACGTGAAAATAATCTAATAATTATAAGCAAACAGCTTATCCATAAATCTTGTGTAATAACACTAACACTGGGAGAGCCGCGACCGATTTACAAAATGCTGAAATATATTTTAAAGTATGTCAGTGAGCCTCCGTCTTGTCTTTAATTGTCTTATTTTACGTTAAAATATATGCATTATGAACAAAGAAAAGTAATTGTTTCCAACTTCCAAGCAATAGGTGTTTTTGTTAATCCTGTGGACATGTAGTTGTGAATGGGGTCTCACACTGCTGGATCCACGCACATCATTTCTCACCTTGGCTTTTAGATTTTCGGGAAGGAAAAAAATGCCACTCCCCCGTCCAAACTTTTAGGATACCGGGTATCAGATTTGCACAATCCATACGCACATCGCTTCGGCATGTTTCCCTCGCTAGAAAGCTTGCCAGACCTCCCGCGCCTAGTTACTGTTGCTAAGACATGATTGGTCAGTGGCGGTTTTCGGGCGTGGCTTAGCGAAGGGTCAATTGGCTCCAGACCTACAACATAAAGCTAGAAATTATTAAGTTCCTCTAACTCAATGTAGTTTGTTGGTCGAACAACTTAATTCGAAGCTGTCATAACAAAAATAAATTTTTCAGTTATGCTAATTATTTTAATTTTTATTACGTGCACTTATTTTACACAAGGGTACTAATGAGAAACTCTTCTGGGATGAGGACAACCTGTTTTAAGGAACGGGGTGACATTTTCCCAGTCCATTTATCCATGGAGAAAATGTAAAAGAAACCACATCTTGACACAAATGCCAAAATGAAAATGTTAATACAGTATCCATGAAATATGTATATATACATCCCTGGCATTAAATATAAAGAATATGTACATCCCAACCAGTAAAACTGGCGGGAGCGCTGCTTTGCATTAGTCACTAAAATGACTTTACCTTCTGCCTCCATTACTCAGACAACATAACAAGGATGAATCCTCCCCAACAGCGACACAGACCTTACTCTCAACATGAAGTCCTCTATAAACAGGAAACAGGCTTACCTGTGGAGACAAAAGAAGTGGATATGAGACACAATTCAGGTCATGATGCATTTTTTGGTGAGGATACAGTACATAAGCAGAGAACAGTTTGAATAATTAATACACAAAATGGAAAGGCAGACAATTCTGTTAAACCAGTGTAAACGCCTTATAGGTTTGTTTCTTCTGCTTGAATTGAGATATTACATTAAAGATATACAAACCTTGCACTTTTACAGGTTTCCTGCATACATTCAGTTTATGACAGCCTCCAGCTGAACACCTACTAAATCCAATTCCCGTCTCTCAAAATCAGTGGCGTAACTTTGTTTTAAAAAGTGGGTGGGACAGGTGTGTGTGTGTGTGTGTGTGTGTGTGTGTGTGTGTGTGTGTGTGTGTGTGTGTGTGTGTGTGTGTGTGTGTGTGTGTGTGTGTGTGTGTGTGTGTGTGTGTGGTGTTGGGGGGGTATATATAGTATACAATAGTACATTGTGTTGAATTTGTCATTTAATGAGATCTAATATATGTTGTTAGTGGCAAGTATTTTTACGTGAATAAATACATAGATCCGAATGTTATCTTTATGTACTTTAATGGTCCAGTGGCAGAACTTTTGTCAAGCGTGTCAGAGGTTCTGGGTTCTAATCCGCACTAAGTAGGCTAGTATAGTTTTTTTTTTTCTCATCAAAACCGATTGTTTATTAGTGGTTGTATATCAAGCAGGGACACGTTTTTTGTGCATTATGTTTTGTGATTTCACCGTAACGAATAAAGAGTCTCTCCGCAACGGATTGAAGCGCGCGTCCGTGTGAAGACTGTGCGCGAGTCACAACAGAACACTGTATCCACGCCACTGAAAGCAGCGGCAACGAACAGTTTGTTCACTTGATTTCAAAAACAACACATTTCTCGCCTCTTATTTAACAAACGAACAAAATGAATGTTCTACTAGAGTTAACTGGAGATTTTTTATTTATTCGTATAGGTACATCCGTGCCGCGAGATGTTTCAAAAGTGGTGGGGACACAATCGACCCTGGCAAAAAGTGGTGGGGACATGTCCCATCCGTCCCACCCGTAAATTACGCCTATGCTCAAAATACATTTTAACATAAATATTGACATCATGTGCACAATGTTTTGCACTGTTAGAGAAAAAACACTTGAAGACGCTGAATTTTTAAACTAGACTTTTAGATTTGCAGAAGAATGCCACAATGCTGGGATGTTATCAGTGTTATTTTGGGATTACTATTCACTATTGTAGTATTTTTTTAGTCTAAAGAAAAAAAGATAAACCTCCTCCCTAAAAGACAGTACAAGGTCTTGATATTTACCAGCATTACTGTCATTATGGTTATCAGCATTACTCAAGAGTTAAAGCATCGGTACATACAGATTTAAAGCAGTCTGCTTTGCATTCTGCATCAATCTACAGATGTGCATCCCAAACACTAGCTGTGTGAAACAGACACACTGGTAATTGAAAGAACCCTTAGAGTTCTAAACATGGCTTGGGAACTTTTTTTAACAACATCAAGTCAAAACTATGTCAGAACACGCAGTTTCTGACTGAAGAGGAACACTGTGTTCAGTTTTTTCTGGAATTCATTCTTGGCTTGTGATATGCTTTAGTCAGGGAACATGTTGTCATGGATCTGAGCACACATTTAATCTCAGGCTTTTACAAAGTTAAGGTCACACACACACACACACACACACACACACACACACACACTAGACGATGATCTCACAAATCCTCTTGGAAAAAAAATTGTGTCAAATTAATTAACAAGAGATGGGCCAAGATAGTTGACTGTCTTTTAACAATATACTGTATATACACACAACTGTTGTCAACACTGATAATAATAAGAGATGTTTCTTGAGCAGCAAATCAGCATTAGAATGATTTTTGAAGGATCATTTGATCCTTTTTTTGTGAGCAAATGTGAGCAAAACCGAAGACTGGCGTAATGATGCTGAAAATTCAGCATTGACATCACAGGAATATATTACATTGCAAAATATATTAGAAAATGTTTTATTTATCTGCTTCTGTCAGCTAATGTTGTTATATGTGAATCAGTTGATGAATTAATCAACATTTAATCTAAGTGACTCAATTGCAATTATGAATCTATTAAAGGGATAATTCACCCAAAAATGAAAATTCTGTCAGTATTTACTCACCCTCATGTTGTTCCAACCCCGTAAGACCTTCGTTCATCTTCGGAACACGAATTAAGATATTTTTGATGGAATCTGAGAGCTGGATCACTCCTCCATACTAGTCCATAGGCTTCTCAAGGGATTGAAACTTGCCAGCCCCGAAAAGTTATCAAAGACATCGTTAAAATTGTCCAAATGACTACAGTGGCTCAATCTTAAGTTTATCAAGTGATGAGATTACTTTTTTGTGCGCAAAAAAAACTCAAAAATAACGACTTTTTCAACTATTCATTTCCTTCTCTGTGGGCCTCTAGTCAGTTCACTAGTATAATAGCATAAGCTTCTGTTGTTGTACGTCACACGCATCACACACATGACCAGCGTCGGCCAATAGTGAGCCAATGTGTGACGTATCTCTACGTAATCATACTACTTTAACTGAATAGAGGCCCACAGAGAAGGAAATGAATAGTTTTTAAAAAAGTCGTTATTTTTGTTAGTTTTTGCGCAAAAAAAGTATTCTCGTCGCTTGATAAACTTAAGATTGAGCCACTGTAGTCACTTGGACAATTTTTAACGATGTTAATAACTTTTCGGGCCTGGCAAGTGTCAATCCCTTAGAAGCCTATGGAGGAGTGATACAGCTCTCAGATTTAATCAAAAATATCTTAATTCGTGTTCCGAAGATGAACGAAGGTCTTACCGGGTTGGAACAACATGAGGGTGAGTAAATACTGACAGAATTTACATTTTTGGGTGAACTATCCCTACCTGATTAAAAAAAAAAAGAGTACTTTTGTGACCGGTTTCATATTTTTGGTTGATAAAAAGCAGCATTTCCACATAGAGTGTGTAAAGTGTACATATTTGGGTAAACACAGAGCTTCAAAATTGAATTGTACAATGGCTGGCAGATACGGATAATGACAGAGAGACTAGAGACTATTGAATAAGTAATTAGTGAATATTTACAAAGGGGCCTTTTTTCTGTGGTGGAATGTGATGCTACATTTAGGTGCCAGTGTTACTTCACACATCGCATTTGGACACATACCCGCCATATGGCAGCTCTGAATATGATCAATTACAAACATGCTGTCTGAAAGCAGTACATAAGCAGTATGCACGCTCATCATACTCATCAACACAGAGGGAGAAAACCAGAGGGGAGAATGAGAGCACTAGATTACTGAGTATAATTACCATGACATACTGTAAAATTATATCAAATCTGCGTGTTGGTATAAATACGATACAAGCTGCCATGCTTGTTTCAAGACAAGCAACATTATCGGCAGCAATCAGAGACAACATGGAGGCGGCAAAAGGGAATTCCAGCCTATTTCATAACATGTTATATGAAACCTGTACATAATGCATGAATTAATAAATGCTAATAATAAGCACTATTAATTTCAATTCAATCTATTACAATATGAATTTAATCATTTAATTTATACATATAATGTGGAAACCATGATGCATTTTTGCAGTATTCTTTGAATATAAAGTTAAACTTTTTAAATTTTTTTATTTCATGTGTCCTTGCTGAAGAAAGAAAAGTATTCATTTCTTTAATAATTATTAGGGATGCACCAATGTATTGGCCGATGATGTATTTCCTGCTGAAAATTCAGCTTTGCCATCACAGGAATAAATTAAATTTTAAAATAGTGTACATTAAAATAGAAATGAGTAATTTTAAATGGTAATAACATTTCACAATATTACCATTTTTACTGTATTTTTGATCAAATAAATGCAGCCTTGGTGAGCATACGAGATTCCCTTCAAAAACATTAACAAATGTATATATTTATATATTATAAAATAGAAAAATTTATATTTTCAAATGTTAATATAGTTCTATTTTATAAACATTCAAGTAAACATTTACACAAATAATGTAATGAGACTATTATAGTCACCATAAAATAAACAAAGTGTTCAGTGTATAGGCTATAATCAAGAATACAGAAGCAGGCTATTTGGTAAAATAAGAAAACATCAGTAAAACAGAGAAATAGCCTACCATTATCAGTATTATACTGCATTATATGTAGGCTGTTACCATACATTTGGTTAATGCACGACCCATGGCCTAACAAACCACTTTAATCAATACGAAGCAAGACTCACACAATAAAAGTAAAAACAACTCACACAAGAGTCAATGAACCCCGTGCATGGTGATCAATCCTCATTGGCAAATCCATGTTGGATGTAACTTATTACATCTGCTTCAATTGCTCTAAACCTATAGCTTCTTCTGAAAACAGAAAGAAAAGATCTGACGTCTCGTGTCCCATCACAATACAAAGGCTAACAAACCAGACCCGTAAATGAACTAGCCTGCTGGAGCGCTAGAGCTGCGTTGTGAAACCTTAAACCCTATTATAGTGTGTCAACGTGTCAAGGGTGGGAATTCTATTCGCTGTGATATCAGTGATGAGAGCTTACTCCAGTTTTGACAGTGTGTAGAAGTCAATTTGGCCTCTGCCACTTTTACCGTGTTGGTTTTGGAGTAAGCGATGTATACGCTGCAGCTTCAGTTCCGCGCGCGCCGCCGCCACGCGTAAAGCCAGTAGACAGAGGTATTGTGTGCGCGGGAGAGGGGCTTTGGTATGAATAGAACAGAAGTACTCTAGGCACAGCCGTGTTGGGGATCAATCTGGGAAATTACAAAAGCGGAGAAATGAACAAGTGAGCTAGAATAATGAGGTAATTCATCACAGCTTGTCA
Organism: Siphateles boraxobius; assembly: GCF_051911475.1. Classification (NCBI taxonomy): domain Eukaryota; kingdom Metazoa; phylum Chordata; class Actinopteri; order Cypriniformes; family Leuciscidae; genus Siphateles; species Siphateles boraxobius. The sequence continues at coordinate 33,210,943 of NW_027509186.1, read as the reverse complement.
CCGTTCTGGGCTAAGGGAAGAAGGGAGGACTACGAGGGAGAAGACGTTCCCCCTTTTCCCCTCGCTTCATACTATTCATGTTTTTCAGTCTGTTGGGTATAAGTGTACTCATATGCCATAACATAAAATCTACATTAAGCGTACATTCATGCTATGCATTTACCTAATGTTTTAGGCAAGCTTTTCCATACCAAGGTGAATCTGGGTGAAGACGTGGCCCAAAATTGGTCATTTCGGCATTATATTGTGAGGTATTTATACATTAATTAATTATGCAAGTGATTTACTTTTTAAAAGGAAAAAATTGTATTACATGATTGAGTATCTCATCCTAGGGAATAAATGTATACATATACATACAACATTTAATAATTGATACAAGATACAAAGGTGAGTTTAATAATTAACACCCTACATTTCCATTTTTCATTTGTGTCTTATGGATTGCCCTATAAGGTACGTTCACATAATGCCACATCAATTTTGCAAGGACATGATTCAACCCCCAGTGAAATAAAATGGATAGATGGTTCTGCAGTCGTTTACACACTCAACTCTCTCCCCTTCCCTCCAACATTTCTCATATCCTGTGCCTTTATGAAGCCACCGGTCAAATCTCTAGAGCCCTCTGCGATCCTTCATCCTCGCAATTGCAACTCTTTGTCTTCACTTTCCCAGACAAAAGCAAAACACTGGTCATCCAAACCCTAAAGACTCACTTCATGCTAGGCAAATGGCACAGTCAAACAATAATTTCCCAATAACAATTTTGTACCTTTCCACACTTTTTCATATCTAATGCCAACTCTTCTTTAATATAATATCCTCAGTGGAAATGCACAGGACACACCATATAAATCTCTAGATTGGAAAACAGCAGTGTTCTCCTTTTAAAAGCAGAAAGAAAATGAGGATGTGCATGCATTTACTTCATGTTATCTTGACAAATATTGTTGAAACCGTTACAGATCACAATGGAAAAACTTAACAAAAGGGTCACTGAAAATAATATGGTGACTTTCTGACTATCAAGAGCTTGTTATTCACCATATGGACTTAACTTTTGAGCTTGTTTAAAACTTGTAACGAAAAACAAAAACAAAACAAGATCTTTCCCGACTTCCTAGGTGGGCTATAAAAGCATGTGGACTGATTTTTAAGTGAAGGACTTGGGAAGTTTTTGGCGGGAAATCTAACTAATACGTTTATGCACGCTCGTTGTGTTCTATGACACAATGAACAAATGTTTACGTTCAGGGAAATTCTGAAAGAGCTATTCTGTACTGTATGTCAATGTTTTATTCAAAGAAAAGGGATTCATTCAAACTATAGTCTCACATATCCAGATCTAAAGCTACAGCCTGTCTCAAATATACTTTACAATCAAACTACCTTAACAGAGTCATTTTGATTACCTCATCTGTCGACATGATGCTGGCGAATTACACAGCTGGTCAAAAATATCCAAATCGCTATGATCCGACAAACAAACAAAAATTAACTGCTGTTCTCTCACCACTGTCATTTTTGTTGTGTTTATTTTGTTATTGAGAGGACATATTTACATCTGATAGGCTACTTATAATGATCAAAGTGACCAATTTAGAGATGAATTAATAACTTTTTCAATGTAAGTGGCAACTCAGCATGTTTTGAAAATGTCCTTTATTCCTCTGAATTTTAACCTTGGAATGACTTTCACATTACCTTTTGTATTTTTTTTCAAAAAACAAGTTTTAAGCATTTACAACACTAATGACATCAAATTAATATATATATATATTTTCTTAATAATGTTTTGATTCTTGCACAAATGTTTGTATGGGGGGAAAAGTACAAAAATACAATAATTAATTAATAACTGTAAATGTCATACGGTAGAGGTCGCAGTTAAGTTGAAGGATACAAGCAATTTTCCATGCACCTGGCAATTTCAAATGATTAAAAAAATGTGCAACACAATATAGTCAAACCACTACATATCTATTATGGTTTGACCATTTCTCAAAGATTTAATTCTTTTTCATCACTGAAAAGTCCTTTTCAGTTCATAATTTGAGAATGACCCAAAAACAGTTTATTTGTGCTGACATTTGCCAGAAGTTTTTGACGGGTCACAGCGGAACTCTTTGAACTCCAAAAAGGCATGGTGCTCATATAGTGGGATAGCTTGGCACATGAAGAGGGCATCTCTCAATATCACATCGGAGCTCCAGCTCCTGCTGGTGTAATGATTCTTACCCAGAGCTGTTCTACAGCACCATGGGGTTTCTCTGTGTGATGAACAGCTAGAGTTCGAGCCAAGAGCCGGAGGTGTTATTTCATGTGGTTCGGCATCACTCCATCCAAACTCATTTTCCTCATATAAATATTTGGCCTTGGGGAAGACATGGCTCTTAATTATGACGCTTAGGATATCCTTCAAGCATTATTTCCTTCTTGGAGAACTTTAGCCAAGTTGAAAGTCAAGTTGTTTGAATAGACACCCACAGGGGGGAAAACACCTTGCCGTGTGGAAATTTTAAAAGATCAATCCGCACATTCTCGTTTGTACCTAAACTAAATGTAGATGCATAAGTTTTCTTTGTGAGGTGAATTAAATATTCATGATGTCAGTTAGAATGTGCATAAAAAACACCTCCTGGAACAAACTCTAGCTGCTATCCCTGGCCTTTCCTTCTCATTACAGAGACATGATGTCCTGCAGCCTCACTGACCTTGTTTCTCTGGCCAGGTTTCTCTTTTTAATGTTCACCTCTGTCTGGCCTTGGCTCTCGCGTGTATTTATTGCTGCCCACTTCACTGACATGCAGAATGGAGAGCGTCTGATGGATGATGGACTGTTTTTGTACATAACTTCCAAAGTGTATTAGTTACAATTGGTAACTTTTTACCTCAAACAGAAACAAAATAGGGAGACAATCTCATATCAAATCAATATGCTTCGCAGTAGGAACAATAACTGAATAAAACTTTCGTCATGAACCAAAGAGAATAAATTGTTAACTGCAGCTGCGGTTAGAAGCTCCGGTTGTTATACTGCGCATGCACATTGGCTGGTCCAGCCTGAAAAATTCATTTTTTTGTCATGATTTGAGTGTTTAGAAGCAAAATTTACGAGAATGTTGTTGTCAGATTACGTTGGTGAGTGATTTCAGGTGAACAGCTTTGGAGAATGTCATGTTTCCCCATTCAAAGAGCTGTACCTTGCATAACTGAGAGGTGTTTCAAAGATGGCCGCCGAGTGAAATAACTTTGGGACTTTTATCCCAAGTCTCAGTACTTTTACCCCATTGCTATGTTCAAGTCAACATGAAATCAACATTAAATGACACTCTCATCCTATTTTAATAAATACTTTGCTTGTTACATATACAGTATGTGCAACATTTATGCCGTAAATAAATTATAAATATTAGCTAGATTATGTTCAGTACCTGTCTAGCAAAGTATGTTTATGCTGAAGTGTAATTAAATAATGGTTTGCATTTTTTTTTTAAAACATCTATCGCGGGTCATTATGTGTGATTTATGTTTCACACTAAATAACTTCCGATAAGGGAACATAGTGAGCATTGATGCTTCCTGTTTTTTTCACGGTGCATTGTGAGACTATTTAGGAAGCGAACTTTGTAATGCACTGGAAGGATTTTGCAATTGAGACAGCCCATAAAATGCCAGACTGCCTGATCAGTGCCCTGACTACTAAACTAGGGAGCAGATTGAGATGAACCTAAATTTCTTATACTATATCAGGTCATGAAAAGTGATAACCCTACTTTTACTAACTCTCTTTTGAAACACCATCAGAACATGTTAGTTGTCTAATAAACTTGGCATTGTATATTCCAGATATTGTTGGCTCTTTGACAGATTGCTTTTGCTTCTCTTTTGTAATTCATTTTGAATAAAAGCATCTGCTAAATGAATGAATGCAAAGTTGTTACATATTCTGAAAAACCTTTAGAATAAAACCAGCATTTTTTGTGTGTTTTTTGAAAGCATAAGGCAAATTGCACAATAACTTTTTCTTCTTTTTTCTTTTTTTACAGAGGAATGTGCTTTTTATTCCATAAAAATGTCCAAACTAGGAAAGCACTTTAACAACTTCAGAGTCCAAGTACGAACATAACCCAACTAAACTTGCCAAGGGATGAAAGCGATCACATGACCCCCTCTATTTGACCTCTGAAGCCACCTGCTGTGGAAAGATACAGTCGAGAGCTTAAGAGCAGAAGTGCTGGTAGGCTTTAGCGCGGGCGAGAGAGGTTTGAAATAGATGACTTAGCATCTCCCTCAGGTCTGCGGGGACCCTGGCTTGTGGCTCCCAGAGTGATTTTTAATCAGGGACTGTGACAAGTGCCAGTCTGTTCATCCCTTGCTGATGGCCTGCGGCCCTCCTCCTGAGCCCAAGTGAAGGAGAGAGCGGCCAATACACCCAAGAAACACTCATCAGCCCTGCCTGATACTGTCCATTGACTCCCATGCTCTGAGAGTTAGTAAAAGAGGCCTCCACCAGCCCTGGGCACGAATATTAAGAAGTAGGCGGTGCCCGACTGTCGGTGCCTCTCATCCATCTTTATCGTGTTGGGATCAGGCCTGACGGAGAAGCACCGGTGCGTGGGAATGGCTCTTTTGCCAGCCATGTCTGGAATTAAATCCTTTTTATGGAGCGCTCTAGATACCGAAATGCGAGAATAGGGCCGCGTTTCGTTCACTAATGGCATCGGTCTTACCTTGAGTGTATGGATGAATAGGATGAAGCGTAGATGCGTGGAACAGGAAATGGATGGAGTCGCCTACTATTATTCATTACGTAAATATAAGGTCAGCGGATTCTATTATTGGGTTAATGGAACGGCCTTTTCAGAGTGATTTGGCTTTTTATTAAAACGCAGCACAGTGAGGTCACTCTCTCAGCGGTGTGTTGCAACAAGAAAGGTCTTTCCTCAATAACTTTAATTAATACTAGAGAGACTATTTGTGCATGCATATAGCCTACTTTACATACACAGGTGTGTATTCTGTGTATGTCATGTACGTATTTACAAAATATTCATCTCCAACGCGAGTTCACGAGAGCAGCACGGCGAATGTGTGTTGTGTTGATGTGAGAGATGTGTGATGTGAGAATGTGTGTTGGCCATTCATATTTTGTAAATATAGTGGTAAATTATGATTTTTTTGTGCAAACAAAGCACTCACGTCACTTCATAAAACTGAGGTTAAACCGCTGGAGACAAATGGATTAGTTTAATGTCTTCACTAGCTTTCTGGGGCTTGAAAGTGGTAGTTGCGTTGTCTGTCAATGGAGTGACAGAAAGCTCTCAGATTCCATTAGAAAGATTTTCATTTGTGTTCCAAAGATGAACGGAAATCTTACAGGTTTGGAATGACAAGAGCGTGATTAATTAAAGACAGAATTTTATCTTGGGGTTACTGTCCCTTAAAAACTTGATTTTAACCACAGGAAAATCTTATACTGAAAATAAAACAGGTGAATCCTATATGGAGCAATTTGACCACTTTTATACATTCATGGGTTTTTGGGACATGCATTCTAGGGTTAAATAACCATGTGGTAATGTCTATTTATGGATAATCCAGTGGATAAATATTTTACAAATGAGGTAAAAGGATGAGTCTCATTTCAAATAACAAAAAAGCTAATACACATACACTTGTTGCTGCACATCAGCTGAATTTACTATCAATATGGCAAACTGCATGTGTCTGAAATGTGCTTTGTGTTGTGCCAAACAATATTAATAAGTCCTTCCTCATCCTTACAGCTGCACCTATTGGTTCTAAATATGTACCATGGTATAAACATTATAGCAAAAAATCTCTTTCATTTTTCTTACATTTTTAACTGTTGCAAAGTTTATAATGTAATTTTGGCCAATCATATAGTGTGTACATAAAAAAATAATAGAATTTACAGTTAAATACACTACACTCTTCCCATACAACACACTATAACACAGGCCACTGAATTGGAATCAGTGTTGCTTTTCCTCTCCAGTCTGCGAATACAAACTGACTATAAGAGTCACAGATGGCCCCAATCATTACTTGTGAAGACTGTGATCTGTTATTATAAATGGACCATTACACTTTGTGAAGCAAAAAAGAAATCAAACGCCATTCTCCATTAAAGCTTAATGGCTACCTTTTCATCTCAACCATAACGGACCATCTAAATACCACCGGCAGGATTCTCCAAATTGATGTGGAGTTTGACTGGAAAAGCCACCAGAGTATGAACTTAACAACATGCCTTTACGCACATGTCTCCTTAAAGTTTAAATACACGTGATTGCAACAAAACCAACTGAGATTATTCCCTACTGGCTAAACATGCCGCTATGCATGTCTAGTTAATGCAACAGCTTGTCCCTATGGTGCAGGTGGATCGATTTATAGATGTAATGCTTATTGGTATGGATGTGGCCCTGGAGGTAAACTATGGGCTATTTTAGTTTATTTAGTATGTTATTTATTTAGTTTATGTAGTGTTTTCTAGTTTCGGTAACACTTTACAACAAGGTTCCATTTGTTAAAGGTGCAATGTGTAAAAATTTTGAGTATCTATTAACAGAAATGCAATATGACATCCATAACTATGTGTTCAGTGGTGTATAAAGAACTTACTTAATAAACCGTAATGTTTTTATTACCTTAGAATGAGGCATTTATATCTACATTGGCGCGGGAATCCCCTTCTATGAAGGTCGACATATTGTGACGTCATGTTTCTACCGTAGCCGACAGCGAACAAACAGTGTTACAGAGCGTGTTTCGTCACTACCTTGAAAGAGAAGCAGCAGAAAGCTAGAAGCTAGCCATAAACACCGTGAGTAGTGACTTTTCCCTTGTCAGTGGTGTAAAATATGTAGTTGGATTGTTTCATGTAACTTAATTCTTCTCCCTCGCTGTGTTATGGCTTTGCTATGTGGGGATAAATGTGCTGGTTACGTTCGTGAGACAGCTGATTAGTACTCTTGTCATTGACCGTAACACAGTTACAGGAATCACCAACCCGTCGATCTTGGAAGCATTTTAAGTCGATCGAGTTTCCAAAATCAGAGAAAAAAAGCCTATTGTGTGTAGTAAATGGTGTCTAGGGGATGCGAGGCGCGCGCGCTGTTACAATCACGTCATTTTTGCATTAAAATCAAAATGTGTATCTGTTAATACTATTTAATTGCTAACATGAACTAACACTGAATAGTGAAATTTGATTGCTTAACATGAACAAATACTAATAAATAGAGTAGCAAATGCATTGCTTATTGTTAGTTAATGTTCGTTCATGCATCAACTAATGTCACCTAATGGGACCTTATTGTAAAGGGTTACACACATATATATATATATATATATATATATATATATATATATATATATTCACAATGTGCAATATAAATCTCGGAAAATGTTGCAATTACCATAATTTAATATTTCAATTATTATTCTTTTTTATTACTTACTCAATGGTAGAAGCAGGCTTCCAATAAGTTTCTTTATTTCTTCCTTATTTTTCCTTAGTATTTTAGGGCTCCCCAAATTAATGTTAAATCGGTTTAATTAATTTAAATCGGTTTAAATTTGTCATTTATATTTTAAATACCATTAAATTTCTCTAGTAATATCTAGTGCCATATTCATGTTTAATGAAGGCAGGTTGAAAATGTGAAAAAATGAAGCTAAAATTAGAAGTCATTATTACTTAACGCATTTAATTTCTTTAGTTGTCATTTTATTTTTGCCTAACAATATGGATACGTCCCTGTGTAGACAACCTGTGGGCTGTTTTGAGACTGTTTTTCTACCTCTGATAGTGGAGGAAACTGGGATAAGAAATCAGACCCCGCAGGGCAGCACTCCCTCTATCTCTTTCTCCAGTCTGAGACACGTCATAATTTCTTCCTTCATATCGGTCAACAATTATCTTACACAGTCTTGTGACATGGCAGAATTATAAGGAGAATGAGGTGCTCAATATTTCCCACTGCCCTTTGCCTCTTAATTTCTCTGCTTGCCGAACGCAGCCCACCTCCCTCTCTCAGTCTCCCTGCAGGTTTGCATATATCCGCCTGCCTGGTAGGCACATTTAAACTTCTACTCAGAAGGGTGAATTGAAAGAGCGTTGAGTTCAAAGAGGGTAGGACAGAATCAAATGCATTTAATATCACTATAAGAGTGCAGACCTGTCTTCTAAACTTTCCACTTTTTTCTCTCACTGCATGACTAGCATATAAATAGAGAGGCAGAGGAGGAAACATGGAGTGAGTGTAGGCTTATGTGTGGTGGATTTGACTGCTGCTGTCTGAATCACTTTTTATGTCATTTGAATCTTAGTACAAATGGCCGAACACATCAAACTGATGTGGGGAGTCATTGTCATTAACAATTCCCTTAATGTATTCCACTGAAAAAGGCTATTTTGAATTGTGACCATGGATCACAAAACCAGTCTTAACTGGTGTATTTATGGGAATAGCCAACAATACATTGTATGGGTCAACATTATATTTTTTTCTTTTATGCCAAAAATTATTAGGATATTAAGTAAAGATCATGTTCCATGAAGATATTTTGTAAATTTCCTACCGTAAAAGTATAAAACATTTATTTTTGTGAGTGAATGCAGCACAATCACGAATATAAATGGACAACTTTAAAGGAGATTTTCTCAATGTTTCGATTTTTTTGCAGCTTCAGATTCCAGATGCTCAAATAGTTGTATCTCGGCCAAATATTGTCCTATCCTAACAAACCATACATCAATGGAAAGCGTATTTATTCAGCTTTCATGTGATGTGTAAATCTCAATTTCAAAAAAATGACCCATATGACTGGTTTTGTCATCCAGGGTCACAATTAATCTCGAATGTACTTTATTCTGAGTAAAAGAGGAATTTTGTTTCATTAATATTAAATTATCTGCAAGTGCAGCTTTTAAAAATATACTTTTACGATTTAAAGTACTACAAGTTCACATTCAATACAATTACATGCACTTCTTTTTCTCAAGAGATAACATGCTAGCTTAGCTTATACCCTATGCAAGTGACTTACCCTTCACATTGGCAGTGTTTAAATCCACTTTTAGACATGCACTCATGAACTTCCCTAAGCACTTTCCCGCAAGGGAATCCCTGCTGCCCTTTTGAAGTGCGTTCAACTTTGTCAAGTGGGCGAGGGAATTTTTTGACTGAGGGAGCAAGTCTACTCAATATGTTCAGGCAGATCCATAGACCACAATGCAACACAATTGTTATGTCACAGCAGATCACGCTTAATTTACCCCCAACCCACACAAATCTAGTGTATGATATTGGCATTTAACTGCATAATACTTGTAGCTACTTTAAGCTGACTGTTGTAGTTTATTGTATTGTTGTCATTTTCGTTTGTTTCATTTTTAATGTTTTCTCCAACATCCCAATCATACATACATTAGTATAGAAATATAGAATGGTGCATAAAACAAATTCATAAGGAAAAAAAAAAAGTAATAAATCAGCTCCAAGTGATGAAGGGCCTTTCATTTAAACACATGCAAGAGTTCTGCCAGAGGTGGGCACTCATGCAACATAAGCAATGACGTACATCTGAGTAAACGAGACGGAGGGAAGTTAACAAGGGAAGGGCATAAACAAATTGGACTTAACACAGCCCTAATCACAGCAATCCTTATGGCTTTTGATCAGGCATTATAAACGGCTACCCCCAGTGGGCTCCAAGGGGACTCGATTGAAAATCTGAGAACTCCTAGCAAAAGAACATTATAGTGAAGGACATAACCCCAATTACTTTAATATTAGACTTTACATAAAATAATTAAAATGTTATGTAATACATACATAAAAACATTTGCATGCAATGCTGTGGGGGTGGGGGTGGGGGGTTTCCACATTTTCTTTGTGACTAAACAATCCTGAAATGCCATTGTGCATGATAAAATTCGAATGATATCATTTATATTTTTAAAATAACTCCTGCAACTGATGTTAACAGCTGCTCACATCTGTGTACAGGACATACGGGTGCAGACGGGTTAAACACTGCAGGCATCAGGACAGAGCTGAACTCAGATCAGTTCCAGAAGGCCGCTGTGCCAGTGTCACAGGACGTGTATGTGTCGCTGCCAGAGCTGACAGGGGTTAAGTGTTTGCGAGAGCCCAGGAGATGGCTGCTGTGAATGGGATCGACTTGGTCTATTTGGAGTTGCAAGCCACTGATAGATTCTCTTCCCAGTCTGAGTCAAATGTGCCGCCAGCCTTGCCGTTAACCTGCCGTAGTCCTGCCGTTGCCCCCCCCCCCCCCCCCCTCTCTCTCTCTCTCTCTCTCTCTCTCTCTCTCTCTCTCTCTCTCTCTCTCTCTCTCTCTCTCTCTCTCTCTCTCTGCGTGTCTCTCAAAGGGGGTTCTAATTTTATTCTCAACCAGTTCTGAAAAAAAAATTAGTAGTGCTTGTTAAATCGCTGCCACAATGCAAGGGTGGTGACCAGGGTGTTGCTGTGCAATTACTAAGTTGTTCTAAGTACCTGTTAAAACATGTGGTTGTTTGTTTTATCTGAGTGGTTGCCAGGGTATTGCAATGTGGTTGCTAAGGTGTTCTGAGTACTTGTAAACACATCACTATGTGCTTGTAACAGTGTTCTGGGTGGTTGCCAGGGTGTTGCTATGCGATTGATAAGTTGTTCTGAGTGGTTGTTAGATTGCTATTCTGTTGTAACGGTATTCTGGAAGGTTGCCAATGTGTTGCTATGCGGTTGATAAGGTGTTCTGAGCAGCTGTTAGTGCATAGCTATGCAGTTGTTAGTGTGGTTGCTAGAGCATTTTGAGTAGTTAAGCAAGTTCTTAGTTCACTGCTAGGGTATGCAATTATTTGTTACATTGCTCTGTGGTTGTTAGATTGCTATTCTGTTGTTAGGGTTTTCTGGGATGTTGCCATGGTCTTGCTTATGTGGTTGTTAAGGTGTTCTGAAAAGCTGTCAGTGTATTGCTATGTAGTTGTTAGTGTTTTCTGAGTGGTTGTTAGGACGTTTTTGAGCTGTTGAACACATTCTTAGTGGACTGATAAAGTATACAGTTATTCAGGTTTTCTGGGTGGTTGCCAGGGTGTTGCTAGAAAAACAACAACAAACAAAAACAAGCCCAAAACAAACCTAAATGCTGTTATTGGGAAATAAGCCAAAAATAGACCCGCAACTTCCTATTTTATTATGTCCATAAATTGACTCGCCTTATGAGCCAAGCCCAAAGACACTTATAATAAGTGGACATGGCAACACTATGGATTAGTTAATATTGTCAGGCATAAGTTTTTTATCACTAATTTTATTTTAGTCATAGACTAAAATTCATGTCAACAGAAAACATTGCTATGGTTACCACTGTGTCAATCATATAGCAATTCCAGGAGTGAGTCGTGTCCCGTACACACGCGGAACGATAATTTAGGTGATTCACTTCTGCATTTAAAGGCTGTTGTCACTCCTGCAACTTTACAATGTGGCCTGTAATATTCAATTTTCTCTTCTGCGGTGTAACAGAACACCACTTGTCAATAAGCATAGGTATCACTTACCCTTCATAGCACAAATTTTGCAGGCCTTGTTCGGTTTCGAAGTGAAACACTCAGGATAAGGGGTTTGTTAAAGCAAAAGTATGAGCAAAAGTATAATATTGATGCTTGCCTAAACAAACACCACTAACAATTGCAGTGACAAAATAGTGTTTGCAGTTCTCACAGAAAAACACAATTTTATACTGATTCAAGCTCCTGAAGAAAACTTCAGTTAGATAATTCATAATTTTCAAGTTAGATCAAGTTAGATAATTCATAATTTTTAAAAAAAATCTTAGCAAATTCAAACATGGAAATTGAATGCAAATTTGCTCACTGCTGTCCTGTGAGTTATGAAAGAGTTTAGGCATGTGTTATTCTGAAGTGAATGGATGGACAAACAGTCTGGTAGTGGAGAATAGAGCGAGACTGAGCGGTGACCCTCACGAGCCCTTTCTCACTACAGGTAGAAGAATGTGTTTGCTGAGCTAATTGTTCGTGGAAAATTGAGTTGTCATTTCACAGTGAACACCCCCGCCCAGCCGACCACACACACACACACACACACACCACAGCTAATACTGTGACAAGCTTTCAGAACTCAAATTGTACAGAAAGATGACTGCATGGTATAGGGTACATACTGTACAGTTACACAATCACACAAAGCGCTCTGTTCAAATACAGAGACCTGCATCAATACTTGTATAGGGCATGCAGTCAAAGGAACGACTGACGTGACACTTTCTACTTATCTTTCTGATGTGAGAGAAGTTAAGAAAGAAGAAAACCATCGCTTAGTTTCCAGACAGCGCTAATTATAAAGAACGATTGTTGGCACAAACTGCAATCCCAACCATTTATCCCCAGCAGAGACTTTGAGTCTGATTTGACGGTTGTGAATGTAGAAGAGTTAATTACACTCCCTGTGTTAAATAGACACACTCAATAGAGCAGAAATCAGCTTCTCTAGTTGCCGCTTGTAAAAACATCTTATACATGATGCAGTAAATGCCATTTTGTTTTAACACGAAGGCCACATTGAGACAACATGACAACAAAATTAACAAAACTGACCCTATCCAATCTTGGCATTAATGTACCTGAATTATCATTGTATGTTATATCAAAACATATGTTATATCAAAACTCGGAACACTATTTTGCCAATGATTTGCCTATGTGTTTTTACATGTATGAGAAACATGGTAAAATTGGTCTGTGGTAAACATAACTTGACGATAAGCTACTTGGACATTTTGCTCTGTTACATAAATACTTACATCCATTTCGAAAACATGAATTTTGATGCTGCTATGTTTATTTTTAAAACATATGTTTCTAATAAGTAACTAGATAATAATGTTTGGGGTTTGAGTGCGTGTAATTTACGTGGTACTCTCTCCCCACCGTTGACAAGTTTTCTGGGTTTTCCATAGTTTTACTGTTATACAGTAGGGGGCGATGTTACATATTTCCTGAAAGAGTATAGCATCTCCGGATCCAAAAAAACAAGTAAAGAAGATGATCTGTGTAAACCAGAAAGAGCAGATAAAATATTGCTTACATCAATTAAGATAGACAAAAATAAGAAAAATATTGAGACAATTATTATACATAAAGTAAGAGCATAGAGAAAATGAATTGTTCAGATAGTTTGATTGCAGACTTCGGTACCTTGGCAAACCTGAGCACAATTTCAGAAATTTAATGTTGAGAGATTCCTTCTGAATCTCTAGAGAAGACAAAGTCTTTTTCTCAGTGGGACAATCTCAAAAGCATATATATTTGCTCTCATTTGATCTCATTTGGCATCATAAAGCAATTGAGATACATCAACAATTAAGATATTAAAGAGATCTCAGAAAACACATGTAAGCTTTTTTTCTCTGGGAATAAATAAATGTAGTCTCTGCAAATCTCTGTTTGTCTCCAAACATCTCTATTTGCTCTCCATTTCAACCTCAGTGCTTTCTAGGAGAAATAACTGAGATATTACAGAGATTTCATTTATGATTGTTCTACCCTATGGGTTTGCCTCAATCTCTTAGCATTGCAGTGTATAGTGCAAAAGTAAATATTGGCCGATGTAAATCTGAGGCATATGGCATCCATATGGCATCCAAACAAACGCCCAGTACATCCTTTGCTGGTCATGCTAAACAGAAAATCACCAATCCGATGTTCCAAAGAGTAATGTGACGGCAACTGATAAGATCTCGCTGAGCAGCACAGGAAAAAAAAGTTTCCAGTTAGAATACCATATAGATATTTTTTTTCATCACATTGGCTCCAAGAAATGAACTGCAGATCGGCTGCTGTGCAATTTTCAAACGGACGTCCTATTATGGCTCCCTTTAGGGCTGTAGATCACAAAGTGGATTCAGGAATTGCAGGTGAATTTATGCTGAAAAAGCAAATCGCGCCAATCCTTTACCTTGTCGGCCTCTATCTTTAGATGAAGGAGATCTCTGCCTCCAGGACCTGCACTGCATTTCTCTCACAATGTCTTTGGTAAGAGAGACAATGTGTGTTAGCTTAATTAGAATGCATCAACAATAACAAAATGTCAGAACCAGAACACAGAGGAATAAGCATCTCCCCATAAAGGTTACAGTCCACTGCATGAATATTGTTATATGAACCAGGGAATCTTTCAAGGACAGTGTATAGGGCCAATGCTAGTGAGGTAAAAGGTGGTTACTGTTCATGGGCCACAGATCAAGGTAGACCTACAACAATTTCTAAAAGTAATTTTAAAAAGGTAAGGAGGCCAGAGCTATATGAGTGGGACCCAGAATACCAGTTCATGATTTTGCTTGGAGTGAGGAGCATTTTCATTAGGCTTCAGTTATCTCTTTTGCTCCTAGATTGCCCCAACAACGTTCCAGTGTAGCGCATGTTGGCAACCTATAATGCAACTGCATGTCAGCAAAGACTTAACTTTATTTAACTGTAAAGTAAGAATGAGAGAAAGATGAATCTGTGAAATATTTTTGCAAAGACAACATGTTTGGTAAACATGAGTAGAAAGGGTGAGTTTGATTGCCAGCAAGGATACATGCAGTTTTCATATTTCTAAACCCAATATAGGCATCTGAAATGAAATCCCATCAGAGGCGGCAAAAATCAATCCTGCAATTCCCTTTAATCACTCGTGAAACTGCAAAACCTGCACGTGCATATTAAAGGGATATTTCACTCGAAAATGAAAGTTCTGTCATCGTTTGCTCACCCTCATATCATTTCAAACCTGCATGCATTTATTTCTTCTGCACAGTACTGAAGAAGATATTATGAAGAACAACGAGGTGCAAACACCATTGCCTATTGACTTTTATTGTATGGGGGGGAAAACAGACATCTTTTATAATACTTCTTTGTTTTCCACAGAGGTAAGTAAGTCATACGGATTGTGAACGACATGAAGGTGAGAAAATTATGTGATTGAACTAGTCATTTAAGAGCATTAATATAGAGGTTTTGAGTTTAATGTTATGCTCAGACAGGCATACTAATTAACGTTGTAATATGCAGTATGAATACAGGAAAAGAATAGTATAGATTTTATGTGCATCTAGATGCTAGAATCTTCAATATAAAACCAGAGTACTGTGTTAAATACTACTTGACATGACCTACAATTTTCAAAGTGAAATTCTACGATTTCCAACTTCTCCCGACTCCACCTACAAGCTAAAATAAAGAAATCACTCACAGAACAGTTTTACATGCACACCCACGTAACACATGGCTAATTCTATCCCAGTTTAATATGCAAATTGTGCATCAGCCATTTGTAGGTTGATTCCCGCAAACTGTGGCTCTGTTGTGTTTTCTAAAAAAAAAAAAAAAAAATTCTGTTTGTTAGAGCATCCCAACCAACCCAGCAACAGACTCAACCAATGCTGTTAATTGTGGGGCACGGCTTACTGGTTTGAAAACAATCATTTCTGCTATTCCGTTTGATGTCAAGAGGCAAAGAAATACACACTTTACCCTAAGGTAGGATCTTTATTTTTGTTGAATATCTCATAATCTAAAGTCTCATGCACTGAAAATTCTGTAGAGACACTAGAATTTGTCACCTGAATTATCACCACCTTATGAAGAAGGGATCTGAGCTCAAATGAATTATCATGAACAATTATCATAGAGTCCTAATGAGATCTGTGGTCCCTATCGGCCAGGCGCTTTGCTCAGTCAGGGGAAGAGAGAGCGGATTAGCTCTAATCCTGCCAGATTGCTCGATCCGAACATCTTAATTTATTCCATCCCCTAAGACTAAATGACAAATAGGATATTAGCATAAGAACACCAAAAGTGCAACCAACCCCTGTGATACCGAGACCTTTTAGCACTCTGGTGCGGTTTGAGCTGTGAGTTCTGAGAGGAAGTTTCTGGAAACCTGTGCATCACGTATAGATGCTCGAGTTCGGGTGACTCAAGTTCAATGAGATCTGGAGGGAATGAGGTGTTTGGATGAAACAGACGATGAATGCAGAGCAGAACTATCAGCCTGCCATTTATTCCTGAGCTTAAAGTATCCTATTTAATGTAACGCATGCAGATATAAACTCAGACGGTAGTTTTCTTTCCCCTGCAAAAAAGAAACCGTTGGTTCTGAAGTCGAGCGGTGGAGTTTTAGTGTTTCCAACCATCTCCTGAATGTTTGGAAACTTTTTGCCTCAAAGATAGGCTGTTTAGGATGAGACAACTATAATGAGCACTCTAAGTTTAGGTGAAAATAATGCATTCGATTCCAGCAGCGTCACCCCAGTGCTTTGATTGACAGGATAAGCTGTTTCTATGTGAATGAGCAATTCAGTATTTGATAATGGGAAGTAGTGTTGCATAGTAACTAAATAAATTTAGTGACTTTAGTGATGGGCGAAACTCTGCTTCATAAAGCTTTGAAACCTTAACGAATCTTTTGTTTCGAATCAGTGGTTCAAAGCGTGTTTCAAACTACCAAAGTCGCGTGACTTCAGTAAACAAGGCTTCGATACGTCGTAACCGTTTCGTAACATTCAGAAATTTCAATGGTTCACCACTGGGTGATCAGTGAAAACCCAGGAATCATCGGGTCATCGGATTCACTGAGATCGGCCCCCAGTGGTGAGCCATTGAAAAACTGTCTATGGGTTTTACCCATGGTCTCTGATCAGTTTTATACATTTGCACATGTTTTAATTAGAGATTAGTATAATGAAAATGAATAATAGTAGTTAATAGTCTCTTTTTGGCCTGTTTAGCTGAACAATCCATGGAACAAACAAAAAAAGGCCTGACAATTAATTAAAAAAACACATAGGCTATTACACAGACACTTGACATTTAATCTTATTAGATTAGTTAAATACATTTGATAGATTTTACTTTCAATAAAGCAAATCCTCCTTCTGCAGTTTGCTCACTAAAGAAAGCAACATAAGCATCCACCAAGTTGCTGTGGACAAGTTTGTCAATTGGTGTGATTCACACCAACTTCATATCAACACAAGCAAACTGGAAATGCTGGTAGACCCCAGATCAGCTGGAGATCAGAGCCCTGTGGCCATCCAGGGTCATGACATCAAGCAGGTGTCCTCCTTTAAATATATCTAGGAGTGTATATTGACAACGACCTGAGTTGGCGCACACATGTAACAAATCTCTGTGCCAGAACTCATCAGACTTAGAGTGTTTGGGGTCTGTAAAAATATTATGTTATGTTGTGTTGTAGAGGCAAAACACTGAAACTAAATAGCGCTGACAAGCGTCTCACGTCATCACGCACAGAACATTTAAAGGGACCACGATCCCTGAACAGTTATGAGGAAAAACATTAAGAACAAAGTACTGCATTTATCACCAACAATGTATAGAACTAGCCTTAACAACAAAGTTGAATTATGTATGTCACAGTCACTACAACTTCGCACAAGTAGCCTATAGAAAAATTTTAATTTTCAATTTGCACAGCTCCTTTGAGTAGCCCTAATGTTCTATGTACTTTTTGTCCTTTTGTTTGTATTAATCTTGTGCTTTTGTGGTGTGTCTCTGTTGTAACTCTTGCAACGAAACGCATTTCTCCATGGGGAGACAAATAAAGATACTTTGAATAAAACATTTGTAATCTGTTTGTAATTTTTGTTGTTGTTGTTGCATGTTTGACCATGAGTTTTTGTCGCATTTCCACTGTTTTGAGCAGCAGGCGTCATCATTGGTTCAATTGAATCGTTCCTCCCATCACTAAGGGACGTTAAGACATTCATACAGGTCACGCAGCCAACATGATGATGGGGCCCTGGCTGTCATGTTTGGTTTTGAGTTTTGGTTAATGGTTTCATGTCTTTTATTTTGTAGTTTTCAGTCTTAATTCCTGGTTTGTCATGTGATTCCCCTGCCTCTCATGTGATCTGGTCATGTGTTTCCCTTGCTTCATGTGTTATGTTATCAATGGTTCCCTTGTCTAATGTGTCATGTTCTGATTGGTTCCTTGTTTCATGTGTCATGTTTTCCTTGGTTCTTCGGTTTCATTGTGTTCAGGTGTTTCTTGTTAGTCGTTAGTCATTGTGTGTATATACTGTATAGCTCTCATGTTCATGTTCATGTTCTCATGTTCTCATGTTCTCATATTCTCATATTCTCATATTCTCATATTCTCATATTCTCATGTTCTCATGATCTAATGAATAAACTGCACATGGGTTTAGATTCAACTCTCCTTCAGTAGACGCGTCACACCGACGTAATGAGAGGGCTCCTCATGGTGAGACAAATACATTACGGTTAATTTTGCTAGAGATTTTACTTCACAATGAAGTTGCTTCAAAAAAATAGACAGTGTTTACACAGGCTTTTAAATGCTGAACAGGGGTGGTCTAAACGCAGAAAAAAGTATTGCGGAAAACAATGTAACGTGGTTACATGATTATTTATTTGTGTGTACAGCAAAACAAAGACCAGCGCTGACTGACATGACAGAGCTGCAGTGTAGCTTCAGAAGACTTTGACAGTCCGTCTGCGTCCCTGTGATGCGGAGGAAGTTTTCAGAACAGAGCTCTGTTCTCAGAATCGCTTCCCTGTCATATGTGTCGCTGTCAAATTTTGACAAAACTGGTTTAAAATTCAAATCTCCAACTGTTTCCAACACTAACCTACTGCAGCCTTCAAGTTTCTAAATGACAGAAATCTAGAAAGATGCACAAAAAAAGTATATGTATTTCAGCTCAGTTAAAAGAGAAAAGTATTTACAGTAGTTCACCCTGAAATGGAAATTCTGTCATGATGACCCTATTAAACCTCTCATCATCTTCAAAACAAATAACGTTTTTCTTTAATGAAACCTGAGAGATTTCTGTCCCTCCAATAAAAGTCCATCCAACCAATAAAAGCCCATCCAACTAAATCATGGAATTTTAATCTTTTATAAGATATTGCCACAAATATGGTTAGCATCTTTTTGTTAGCCGCTTGTAGTGCTGCTAACTACATTTTCAAAAGAGTAGCTTGACTGAGTGTATCTTGTAGCTTGGCAAGATAAACTTTCAAAGCAGCTTCCCCAACACTGGTGAGTAGGAGCGTCGCCGAAACATTCGTTTTTCAGAGCTACGCGGAGAACCTCAGAGGGAACATTATTAATTAACACCCACGCCACAGATCTGCCAAATAAAGCACAGTGCTCTTCTCTTTCGTTTTATTTCTTCTGCGGATCACCCACAATCACACACACCATGTGCACAGAAGTGTCTTTGTTACAGGGTAATCTACCTACTCAAGTGCACTTCAAGGTCAGAGTTGGGCAGGGGCTTTTCAAACACCTCTCAAAACATCTAGGCACGATAATCCCTGTGAGGCTCAAATTTTGAAGGGCTGTTATCAATATATGCAAATTTCAACTGGAGACAGACATTTTCAGCCGCTAATTACCCACTTGTCTCTCGCCATACCTGCATCCACGTGATCCACTATCTGTGAGGGGAAAGGAGAGGGCGATCAAATATTCACAACTGATAATAATGAGAGGTCATCTTTCACATGCTTTGTCAGCTTTTCTACTAGTATTTGTGAAATTGTAAGAATAGCATACAGTGGTTAGATATTAAGTATTATGTAGTAGGCCGACATTTCATCAAATGAATACTTCTAGAATATTGTGAAAATTTTATCAATGGAACATTACTTTTCAATTTTCAATTTTCAATTTCCATTTTAATGTGACTGTGGCTAAGCAGGACGAGGCAGAGGGCCGTGAGAGAATGGCGTAAGGCCGGCGTGATTTCTAATGTCGCAATGTCATTACATATATATATATATATATATATATATATATATATATATATATATATATATATATATAAAAAATGGTAAGTTCCAGTTATTGATTCTGATCGGTCAGTGGAGGTGTTTTATTCATGATAAAACATGGCTATTACTGCTTCACCCTACGGTTCTGTGTATCACTATACAAAACACCGTTAGCAACCACTCTTAACTATATTATGTAAAGTATTGTGTGAGTGAGAGATCAAGTGAGCGAGTTTATTAACTGCATTTAGATACAGCATTTTATTTCAGGTCAGTCCTATGTTCATAAAAAATCCATTTGAATGCCCGCTGCAACATCTTGTCCTAACAGTTAAGGGTTTCCCATGCCTGACAGTGCTAGTCAAAGCATTTGTCAGTTGCTTCTTGTTCTGTGTTTTACAACAAGTTTCAGTTCTTTTCAATATAAAAGTCTTTGCTACTGAGTGACTCACTCATAAAGACAGTCTTTGCTGCCATCTAATGAGGGTACTAGAGATGCGTGGTGGCGGTTATAGCCGCGGACTCCGCGGCGGATGACGTGACGAAAAAAAATATTTTAATTAAATTCGGGCGGGTGGCGGGCGGTTTCTAGTCTCGCGGCTGTCATCAGCAGCGCCTTGTATCAGCGGATGGCGGGCGGGAAAATTGGTCAAAAACGTCGGTGCGGATGGATGTCGGACAGATGATGAGTTATGTGATGCGGTTGCGGATGAAATAATAGCCCATCCGCGCATCTCTAGAGGGTACAATGTAACTTCTGTTGCTGTTCACAGTCAGGGAGTGTTTTTTTCCAACGGAAGGAAGGCTTTTAGTTATTTTACTTTATTAAAAAGCATTGATACCATTTTTCGCATTAATATTTGTATTGTGTGGTAACCATTTTATAAAAGCAATAAGGTACTCAATGCTAGTGCTGTATCGTGAATAAGTGACCATTAGTTAAGTCTTGTGGCTGTACTTTTGAAAAAAATATGTATTTTAATGTTAATCCCGCTGCAATGTCTTGCCCCATAGACTTCCATTAAAAATGCATTATTGTAAATTGAATTTTTGTTTGTTCTTTCAAACTGACGGACTAGATTATTATTTTGTTAAATAAATTACTCACATTATTGTAATTCATTATATATATATATATATATATATATATATATATATATATATATATATATATATATATATATATATATATATATGTGTGTGTATATATAAATATATATATATATATATGTGTGTGTGTATATATATATATATATATATATATATATATATATATATATATATATATATATATATATATATAAATAAATTCATCAACTGTATGTTGTTTCATTTAAATTGAACCCGGAGCACTCCCCAAAGAACAACCAATGCTATTTTACACAGATCTTCTTCTCTGTAATGTTTTGATACCAGAATGAGAATTTAATTTGATGCAGCACAGATTGAATCGCAAAGAATGTTTGGATTTAATTAACAGTTACTGGCTTTAATAGAATTAGTTTGCACTGTTTGTTTCTGATCCATTTTCAGTGTAGTAAGGACTTTTGTCACACTCTCCATGGGGTAATTACGATCACAACTTGGAGAAATTTGGAGGCAATGTTGTTTTCTATTCAGTGAGAGACAGATTAAAATTTAGCTTCGCTTTGATTTGTTGTGGTTATCATCATGTTGTGAAATGTTCCTGCCTGATGCTTGTCTGAAAACAAATTCAGCACATTTGGCACTGTACTTTGAACACAAACTTGCTTGGACTGTAATATGTCAGAGAGCAACATGATAACCGCTTTTGTCTGGTCTCATGAAGAAACAAGGCCGTAAGTGATGCTCAGTGTGTCAAATAAGGCTCAGTCAAATGGAGGTTGTCTATAATTTAGTCTGACTTGGAAACAAAAAGAGCTGCAATACCAAACATGCTTTTATCACACTTAAAAAATATTTGTCCATTAAAGAATTCTGACACAATTTTGGTGTCAACCAGTCGGGGATTTAATTTCAAAGATATTTTGCTATTGACCTTGTGGGATATTTTAGTGGCTTGCCGTTTGAGGGAGAAAGGAACATGAAACCCATTGATATAAAAAAACAAATAACTTTGATAAGCTGACATGAAGTTCATTAATCATGGCAGGATTAACTAGGAGAGGCAGGATTAACTAGGAGAGGTTGGACTAATACATGCTTGAAACACAAAGAAGTCCACATTTATAAAGCCTTGTCGTCTTTCCATGTTCTCCTTCTGCAAGTCGGCAAAACAAGAAAAGATAAATAAGCCACAAATCATAGCCAAATTGCAAAATGTGCCAGTCGCAGATGCTCTTTTTGTGTGCAGGGTTCAGAAACACTCTGCATAGTCATGGACAGCATCAAAAACTTGTTTGTAATCTTTGTTTGTAATATTCCATTTGTTAATATTACATTTATTAACATAACTTAAAAATAAAAATACGTCTAAAGCATTTATTAACCTTAGTTAATAAGTTTAACAGTTACTAATACATGATAAAAAAAAATCAAAAGTTGCAGCTGTTAATATTATTTAATGGACCTGAGTAATTAATAATGAACAGTTTTATTTTTTAACAAACATGAACAAAAACAAATAAATACTGTAACAAACGTATTGTTAATGCATTAACTAACAACTGGCATCTTATTGTAAAGTGTTACCGGTTAATTTAATGCTGAAGGTGCAGTATGTAATATTGACAGATAGTGTGTACTGCAGTCCAAATTCAAAATATTGGAGAGTTGATTCCCCGCCCCCTCCTCCTCAGACTCCACGCTCACACGGGTTGCCAGATTGAGGACATGCAACAGGAACGAGTACAACTGACAATGGAAAACAACAACCTTTACACTAAGTTGTATCTGCGTTTTAATATGCTTCTGGTCATAGAGGCCGAGGCTTTTTAGTTTGTTTGATTCTACAATCTCTGACCTAGTTCGTTTGCTGGCTTTCATGGCAGCAATGCGCTGCGTTTTCCACCAACTGGCAACCCTGCGGATAAAAATACTATGGGGTAAACTGGCAGCAGGTGGAATCACACAGACCAAAACAAAAACAGACATTCCCGGAACAGAACACACATTTCAAAGTAGAATAACTGAAGGTATAGCATTGTTTTTCAGATAAACAAGTATGTTAAGTATGTTTTTTCTGAATATCTGCATACGTATTATGATATTTTATGCTTCAGTACAGTCAAAATAATTGTAAACAGGACCTTTAAGAAAACTCATTTGTAATGTGTGGAACCAGTGACCACAACTGAATTAAAGTAAGATTGTATTAAATGTTATTTTAGTACTAAATACCGAAATACTGTAAGTATTGAGTGATATCAAGAAAGAGAGCAGCAATTTGTCTTTTTTGTGCATCCAAAAAAAGTATGCCCCCTTAACTCCCACACAGGTTGTGTGAACAAGTGGTGTCATTCAGACCAATAGAAATACGTCTTAATTCAACACTGACTGCTGACCCCTACAAGTAACTCTTGAATACGCTTCCAAAAAACCCCAAATATTTCAAAATAAAATAAAACAGAATAAAAAAGGAAAGTGTTTCTTAATAAACTCAATACTAAAAAGTAAAGTGTTTCTAAATAAACTAAATATTATTTGTGAGCAAAGCTTTTTCAAACACAAACAAAAGGTTTTGAGAGCAAAACCTTTTCACAAAAAATAAAAAAAGAATATATATATATATATATATATATATATATATATATATATATATATATTATTAGCTTATTAGCCTTGCTTGTAAAATAAAATGTTGCAACAAACTTCTCTCTCCTAGTGTGTGCTAGGCATTACTCTCACAAACTAGACATCTTTATGTTTGGAGGCTTTGTTGTTGTTTACAGAATTAGTGCTGGACTGTTCGTTCCACCACATAGAGTTCACTGTAATTTGACTTTAAGTGAGTATAGCTACAGAGGCCTGTATATTTGCTGCCGAAAAGCAAATTCCTTGAAATAAACTTGGTGAGAGAGTAATAAGAATGGATTAGGCTGCCCCATACCATAATCCTCTTTTTCCACCCTCCAAACTTTGAATTCAGCCCAGCCTGAATATGTCTATGCAGACATAATTATCCTGAAACTGGCAACTGTACAGTATTGTGCGTCTAAACAAAAAAAAAAAAAGCATAAACCCGTGGTCTAGTGTGTGAATATCCAGAAAATCAGACAAGCCTTGGAAGCGGCCCCAGAACAAGCATCTGTCAAAACAAATGGCTCTCATTGGGAAATAAATAAATCAACAAACTTTGCAATGCATGGTAAATCAAATCCATAACAAAGAGTGTAGATATTTCAGCAGAAACAGACAGCCCGTGATGCCAGGACTGAGTTTATTTCCAAATTAATCTCTTAACTAATGCCTGCTACCTGCGTCATTTAGTTTACAGTCGAAAACTGGAATTAAGGAGATAACAGATAACAGTGCGGTCCTGTCAAACGGCAGAGCACTTCAATGAGCAGCTTCCTCTTAAATTACCACTGTTTCTGCTGTTGTCTGGGCCCTTTTCTATGGAAGCTTGTTTCCGCCACGGAATAAAACTTTTTAATAGATAATCACAACTTTATTTCTCAGAATTGGAGATATAAAGTCAGAATTGTGTGTTATAAAGTCAGAAATGCGAGATATCAACTTGCAATTGTGTGTTATAAAGTCAGAATTGCGAGATAGGAACTCCCAATTGTGTGTTATAAAGTCAGAATTAAGCAATTCTGACTTTATAACACGCAATTGTGAGTTATGAAGTCAGATTTGCAATATATATAGTCACAATTGCCTGTTATAAAATCAGAATTATAAGATACAAACTTGCAATTCTGAGAAAAAAGTCTATTTCTCGCAATTACGAATTTATATCTCACAATTCTGACTTTATAACACACAATTGCGACTTTATATAATGCAAATCTGACTTTATAACTCAAAATTGCAAGTTTATATCAAGCAATTGTGAGAAGTCACAATTTGTACCTTTTTTTTTTTTTAATTCTGTCGCAGAGACAAGCTTCCATTCTTGTCAAAGCTTTAACTGTGGTAAAATCCAGCATGCAATCACAAAAAAATCATAGCAGAGTCATGCCAGTTGGGGAAAGTTACTTTTAAAAGGAATGCATCACAATATTCTGTTACTCCCTAAAAGAGTAACAAATTGCGCTACTTAGTTACTTTTTTTTATGGCAAGTAATGTGTTAAAGTACCTTTGCGTTACTTTTTCTCACCTGGGCTGGGCTTGCTTTCAGCTGTTTGTTTCAGGATTGCACAAGAATAGGACGCAGGGGAAGAAAGTTCAAAACTCTTACTTCAGCAATAAAAAACAAAAAATAAAACGCAAATCTGATGTTTATCTTAAGTCTTTTTTTTTTATGGTATGGTTGAATTGGATCATTGAACGAGTTTGCATTTTACTGTTTACATTTTGAGGAATACACTGCACACACAACGCTTCTGCACTTACTCCGAATTTCTCTTAACATGGGGATGGGAGAGCTGACACACTTACAAAAAATAAAAAAATAAAAAAACAACAACATTTTACCCCCCACCTAACAGGAAATGCTGATTATTTGTACAATTGCATGCACTGTATATAATAAAGAAAATCAACTATATATTAGTCCAAGTGGATGCTCACACTGGTGGTGGTTGAGGAGAGACCCCAACATGATAGTAAAGCGCTTTGGGTGTACAGTAGTACATATGAAAAGCGGTATTTAAATGCCTCATTCATTCATTTATTAGGACTATTATTCTGCATTATATCTTAATGTGAAATGAGTTCTGCATAAAATAGCCCATAATCCCATGGGCAGAACAGAATCCCATGTGGTCCACCTTTCGACTTTCATACTAAACTTTCGAATGAGACCCATTCAATAATTTTGACGACCATATATTCTTCAGTAATGTCTATGCAGAGTATCAGAATGGAAAATTCCTAATTTCTGATACTGTCCTGAATGGATGTACAATAATTAGGCCACGGACTCCATTAGGATTCTTGTTCGGAGATTGAGCTGCTCAGCCCATCTGGCTAATGAGTTGATAAGGTCTCAACTTCTATTAAAATATCTACCTGAGGAGAGCAGAATAGCCTATATCAAATTCTATTATTGTCATACTTCATCTAATAACTTTAAATGTTCTAATCATTTCTTATATAAGATTAGACAAAATAATAAAAAGAAATTGGCAGCTAGAAAATACAAAATTATTATTATTAAATTAATTTAAAAAATGATGTGTGAATGTGTCTCCATATGCCCCTTTAGCAATTTTGTACATTGGTACTTGAGCAAACAAATCAGTCTGAATGATAAACAATCATCATTTGAACCCAGTTGTACGGAAAATTAGTTTGAACAATGCAAACAGCTGAATAAAAGATGCATCTCCTGTGTAATATCATTCATCTGTACATCTAGTCGTGTTACGAATCTAAAAGTAGGCCTACCTATAGAGAACAGTGTATGGTTGATACATGGATAGTGTGAAATTGGAGTCCTGACAGACAGCAGACTGTGTCTATACTAACTTGTCCTTCTGGCTTTGAACACATTTATTTTTCCTGACAGCAATCTAAAGCTCAGTCTCTCTTGTGGTACAGCTGTCTGCATGCAAGGATTGAGAAGATTCTAGGGTGAAAGCCTAACAAAGACACAGCTACAGGCCCCAGTCTCTCTCATCAATGTAGGTGGGTGTTTTTCCTGGTCAACTTTGCTTATTAGGAAAATCTACTGGGTATCTAAGGTTCAAAAGGGTATAGAGCACACCCACCTTCTTTAAATGAAGAGGGAAATTACGACTCCTTTAATCTTCTGATGCTGTCTGGTCTAGAATTTCTTTTTATCGATATCTAATCTATAACCACTTTTCCACCGTTGGGCCGAACAGTTCTAAGAACGGTAAGGAACGGTTTCAATTGTATTTCCACTTCAGCCTGGAATGGCACGGCACGATTACAATGTCGCCACTCAGGATTGGTCATTTGTCTGTTGCCTTGTCAACAGTTTTTCTGTAGCTGGCTAAGCACGCTATGTTTTTCTGTAGCTGGCTAAGCACGCTATGTTTTTCTGTAGCTGGCTAAGCACGCTATTTGAGTGACATAAACACAAATTAACAATGAAATTAAAATAAATATCTGATCATCCTCCATAACATGGCCGCTATTTATATCTCATCTCGTCTGTAAACTCGTCCATTAGCAAGGCAACGATTGACACTTTTGTGTTACATTCTGACAAGCCCGGTTATCAGCCCCACAGTGGAAAATGAAACCATATCCGTACCTTGCCATTTTTCAGTCCTTACTTGGTGGCGGGAGGAGGTGGTGATGGATTTTGAGGGGTGGGAAAGAGGGCTAGAACCCCAGAAAGTAGAAACACCCAGTTCATTGGGTGCTGGGGGACCAGGTGACCATGGAGAGGCCAGCAAAGGAAGGGGCACCGCTCAGCCGGCAGTGAAGGAGGCCAATGCAGATCTGGCGAGGTGGGTAGCCTTGCCAGAATAAGAGGGTTGGAGACCCTCGGTAGAGCCTTAAAGGGTACAGTCTAGGAAGGAGCCGAGGAAATGGAAGACAAGGGCGAAGTCGGGGAGGGCTGGAGAACCGAGGTGATGCCGCTGGACCACAGTGAAGCCAAAGTTTCTGAAGACTAAGGTGGAGCTGAGGCTGAGCCGGAGGGAGTGAAGACAATGGCGAAGCTGGATTGAGGATCTCGGTGGAGTGGGGGGTCCAGGCACAGCCACAGGGCCGGAAGTCTGAGGTGGAGCCAGGGAGAAAAGAGTCCAAGGAGGATTTCCATTCCAAAGACCACAGTTGAAGGGGCTGGGCAGAAAAATGTGACGCTTGTGGAGCCAGTGGAGCCAGTGGAGCCAGAGGGCAGAGGATAAGCCAGGGAAGAGAGCAGAACCAGCAAAGGAGACAGAGCCAAGGAACTGGGCAGTAACCAGCAAAGGAGACAGAGCCAGGGAACTGGGCAGAACCAGCAAAGGAGACAGAGCCAAGGAACTGGGCAGAACCAGCAAAGGAGACAGAGCCAGGCAACTGGGCAGAACCAGCAAAGGAGACAGAGCCAGGGAACTGGGCAGAACCAGCAAAGGAGGCAGAGCCAGGGAGCTGGGCAGAACCAGCAAAGGAGACAGAGCCAGGACACTGGGCAGAACCAGCAAAGGAGACAGAGCCAGGCAACTGGGCAGAACCAGCAAAGGAGGCAGAGCCAGGGAGCTGGGCAGAACCAGCAAAGGAGACAGATCCAGGGAGCTGGGCAGAACGAGCAAAGGAGACAGAGCCAGGGAACTGGGCAGAACCAGCAAAGGAGGCAGA
This sequence comes from Siphateles boraxobius, assembly GCF_051911475.1. Lineage (NCBI taxonomy): Eukaryota > Metazoa > Chordata > Actinopteri > Cypriniformes > Leuciscidae > Siphateles > Siphateles boraxobius. Next base: position 33,182,726 of record NW_027509186.1, on the reverse strand, counting down.
GCCAGGCAACTGGGCAGAACCAGCAAAGGAGACAGAGCCAGGGAACTGGGCAGAACCAGCAAAGGAGACAGAGCCAGGGAGCTGGGCAAAACCAGCAAAGGAGACCGAGCCAGGGAACTGGGAAGAAAGTGAATGAGGCAGAGACAGGGAAATGGGCAGAACCAGCAAGGAGGCAAAGCAAGGGAACTGGGCAGAACAAGTGAATGAGGCAGATCCAGGGAACTGGGCAGGACCAGCAAGGAGGTGAAGCCTGGGGACTGGATGGGAGTAGCTGATGAGGCGGAGCTAGAAGACTGGGTGCAACCAGCAGAGGAGGAAGGGTCCGGGAACTGGTTGAAACCAGAGCGACCACAAGCCAGGTGGGATCGGAAGAGAAGAAGAGACCTCAGGTGTAGGGGCATGAGTGGGAACCCATGCAGAGATTTCATCATAGTCAATAAGTGCAAGTTTCGGGATGGACAATACAGCAGGTGCCGGCTCTGCATCCTTGGCGGTTTGGTCCGTGGCAGGCAGTAGTGCTACCTCATGATCTGAATTTTTATCCTCCTCACTCACGGTTAATGGAGATCCTACCATCTGGAGGGCCACATCTAAAAAGTGGGCCAGTGTCTTTTGAGGAAACTCTTACAGGAGAAACTTTATTGGTTTAGTGGTCCAGCAAAAGGGAATCATCTGGAAAATGTACCTAAACTGATGAACACGCTGATGTGGTCCTCAAAGGAATGACATCTATAGAAACCAAGAAAACTAAAGAAGGGGAAAGAGAAACCAGGAACAATGGAACAAGGTACATTTCAACATAAGAGTCCTTGGGAACAGAAGCATTACAACAATGCACACAAATCCTCATGGCTTATTAAATTAAGCCATCAGAGCTGACAGAGTTGGATTGACCTCCGGCAGTCAATCTTTGCTGAATCACAGGCTAATTGGCACTTTCATTGCAAATTGTTCTAAGAAAAACCCTTGCAAACAAAATGATGGATGGCTGAATCACCTGACAGGAGGCAAATGAAACAACAAAGACGTCATATTAGACTTTATCACTGTTAAGGAGTTCTTTCACTGGGAAGATATTAGTCTCAGCTTCAAGGAGCATACGCACATCGCCCACATCCGTCCACTCACCGTCTGATGCATAATGCACACAAAACTGCAAAGCACTTTCTTTAAATGGTACAATACAATCAGATTGGTCTGATTTATACAACATCCATTAGTCTTTTGGACAGTTTTTTTTTTTACCAGTCTACACTGAATTGTTTGCTTTTGAGGAAGAACTAATAAGTGGATTTGATAAAGTTTCCCAGCTTTGTGGCATTAAATATGTATAAAGATGTTTATTTAAATTATTAATATTTTTTTATTGAAATGTATATGTATTATACTTAAATAAATATAAATAATATTTATTATATTTAAATGTTTGCATTAATTCATTTTTGCATTAACAAACTGACAACTGTAAATAAACATACTCGTATTTTCCAATGACATTTTCAAGGACAAGTAATGTAAAAAGACTTTATCGTGCAAAAAATGAACAAGAGCAAGAAAACGAGGTTCTCCAGTGAACTAGATCTCCGCTGTTAGCTGCTGAGGTCAGCTGTTCCTTTGGTCCATACGTGCGTGAGAGAAACATTATAAAAGCAGCTCACTAGAGGAGATTAAATATGGCGTGAAGTGGTTGGATTTATTGAGATGGATCTGTGTGAACTCCTCATTAAGTGCCCAGTGGGACCTAACTCTCAGTCCCTCAGATTAAATATTACTCATGACTCCAGGGTTAATCAGAACTAAAGCCCCACTCTAGATAAAAATCACAGTTTGCACGGAGCTACAGTTCCCCATCCAAAATTTCAACAGCAGCTATTTCAGGAATGTTTTAGATAAATGCCAATGGAGCAGTACATATTGGGTTATTTTTGTCATGTTAATGTATAAACACTGCATCTAGTATGTTTTGAAAAATACTTACTCATCCTAAATTCATCCCACAGCTTGTTAAAACGAAGGTAAGATAGGTTTACAGTAGTGCATTTACAACAAAAGCCTAGCAGGCAAATATGCTGCACCAAAAATAAACATTTAAATATGTAATTGCACCATTTCAAAAGAATTACAGAGTTTACCAGAGTTTGCAAGATTAGTGTCATAAAAGATTCAGAGATTTGCTTTAGACATTTAGTAGCAAGTAGATTACATATCTACTAGCAGAACTATATTCTTCTGTTTCCTGAGGTATGCTGTATCATATATAAATTTGAATTCATGTTTATACACTACAGTACAAGACACGATTGTTTAAAGATTTCGAAAGATCTAAATAAAATGTCATTTATTTAAACAGATTTTAAAATGTAAATTTGAAGTGAATTTTCAGCATCATTATTCCAGTCTTTAGTGTCACATGACCCTCCAGAAATCATTCTAAGATGCCGATTTGGCAATAAACATTCCTTATTATTATCAATGTTGAAAGTAATAGTGCTGCTTCATATTTTTGTGGAAACCATGATAAAAAATTAAAAAAATTCCAGGATTTTTTTGATTAATAGAAAGTTCAAAAGAACAGCCTTTTTGAAATATAAATATTTTGTAACATTATGAATGTGTTTACTGTTTTTTGAACAATTTAATGTACCCTCACTGAATAAAAGTATTAATTTCTTCAAAATTAAAGGCTCCTTCTTTCCTTTATTTTTATGAAGGATTTTACAATCACCTACCGACTGTAATCTATTGTCAATTACCTGAATGAATATGAAGGGGAAGTGACATAATAACCAGATAAAGCGTTGTTTACATTTTCTTTACTGAATAATTCGCAAAAATATGAGCTTTCACATTTCCATTCCAAATACAGTTTATTTCGATAAAAAAATAGTAAAGTTAAAAGTAAAGGACAAGTGGAATTTATTTTCTGCGGTGTAAATAAAGACAAACATACTGTACATAATATTTGAACATAATATTTGTACATAATATTTAATATTTGAAAAAATTCTTTAATTTAAAAAAAATATGAAAATATTATTTTTTACCCATATAGGTTTACACAATTTGATGGTGTTACATAGCTAGCGTCACTGCAAAAAGCCTTTCACTTTCTCTTAAATAACACATTTAACCTAATCAAACCTGACAACCCGAGTGTGCTTCCTCCTTGAGTGTAAGCACACCTCACACAGAGTGGAAAGGAAACAAACTCATCGGCTGCCACCAGCAAACAACCTCCAATTACGAGCATCGAAAACAGGTCTCATTCCCTGTCAGGAGTGTCACCATTAAGTAATGCGTCCTCCAGCTAAATCCGTGCTAAAGTAGCTCGGCGAGGAGATTTCACAGCTACCTGCAGAGTGATCCACAAATGAGGAGGGGAGCAGGAATCGGGCTTTGTCATTACCTGAGACTGTAAATGAGAAAGGCTCATCAGCCACGCAGCCTGGCACGGAAGCGTCCTCCGAGCTCGGCTACAGCCCTTCCCGGCTCTGTCTCTAATGATAAACACCATTAGGCATTGTGCGCAACACTAATGCGCCTATCTGGGGAGCGCAGGCTGCCACCAGGATAAAGCAGCCCGCCTCTCTAATCACTGGGTTTGTTCCTCCTCAGCGGCATGGCACAAATGGAGGTGAAGGAGGGAGGTAAGCTGTCTACGGGGCAGCCAGGTGGGACCCTGTGACCATGGCAGGGGCTATTCTAGGATTTTAGTCCTGAACCAAAACAAGTTAGACCAGCCTAGTGTTGGGCACTTTGGAGCTGGTCAGATGGGAGACCAACTTGCCAAAAAGCTAAACCAGCTGAACAACTGCTGGTTGGGAAACCACATTAAACCCACATGTGTTGCCATTTTTTTTGTGTTTGAATATATCAAATGAATCAAAAATACATAAAAATGCAATTCATACATGCAATGAATACTCTTCTATGATAAGCGCACATTTTTAATTTGGATCTTAATTAAAAGCGCTATATATATATATATATATATATATATATATATATATAGGGCTGTTGGATGCTTGAATCTGATTGGTTGAAGAACATTCTAAGGTGTGCAATTAAGGTGAGTTTATGCCATGTAGTAATTACTGCAATTACGTGATTTCAACTTGTACAGAGCTCCTGCTTGTACCACCTGACCGCTGCAGATTCTTTTAGGCGTTGACAGAAGTGCCATAGAAATGCAGAACAGCTCAGACTGTTAATGTGACGTGTTGTCATCTCGAGACTACGGTAGTTACGACATGGCGTGAATATAGCGTTATTAATAGTAGTTCCAGGCAGGTTTTGACTGCATTACAATTCCATATCACTTCGCCAATTAATTTGAGCTATTTCAAAGATCCTGCAGCCTACAACAGCAAAAGAAGTAAACCCCACAACGTACACTCTCACATAATTGTATTGTCAGCGCTGCTCTGACAATTTTATCAGTAAAATAGTTTAGCAACATAAATTCTACATGACACCTCACTATAGCGAGGTAATAAATTAGTTACTAAGCGTGACGGTGGCGATGGATAGGTTAAACTGTAATTGATAGCTGTCAAATTATATTAGTGTTTCCCATACATTTGTTCACAATATCAATACAGCCATTTGGAAAATCTGTTTGTGGTAGGCATTGACATCGTTGAATAAACATGAGCACTGCACGTTTCAAAGTCAAAACGTGGTGCGGGTGTTTTTATATGAATGTATCTGAAGTGAAATGTGGGTCTTTAGAAATGTGGGTCTTTAGGTTGTGCTTGGAAAAAAAATTAAAATACCGTCATATAGCCTACCGTGAAACCGGTATAATTTTGAAAAATACAGTGATATGGATGTTCGGTCATACCGCTCAGCACTACTTAATATAAAAAGAATGTCAATGCAATGTCTACGATGTTCAATGAGGATCTCTTAATCAACTGTATCAAATGCAGGTCTAACAAAATGAAGCACAAATCCCAGAAGGGCGAATCCCAATCTGAAGTGAGCATCCCTATGCCATACCAAAGATGGTCTTATCATTGGGAGATACAAGGGTCTGTGGCTCTACCATTGGAAAAAGCATAATGGCTAACTTGGATCACGTGTCCCTTGATAACCAATCACATTACATCCTTGACGTCATTGAATTTCGTTCAGAGTTGTGCGACAGTCAATCACTGTTTGCGCATAGTATAGAAATGAATGAGAAGTGACTTCTGTGACTTCTCTTTTAAAATAGCCTTTTTGTCTGTGTGAAATCTAAAAATAAATCAATCCAAAACGAAGATAAGAAGATGAAGATTTGCTAATGGGCTATCGATTCATTAAATAAGCCGTCATCGTTTGGAATTCGTCCTTATTTACCCTAAGAAAAGCGGTACTGTGGTTTGCTCTGAAGCCTGAAATTTCACAAATTTCTAGAGGTGGTTCAAGATAAACTGAGCCCAATGGTTAAACAAAAATGTTGTTAAATAGCACATCAAGATTGTGTTGCACATCTCTGCTCTACACTTCTGTCTCAACCGTTTATTATCATTAAACCAGGGCTGAGGTCTAGTTTTTACGGATTCTGTTTTTAAAAAATGCAATACCATTCAAAATATCAGAGCAAACTGAATCAAAGAATGCACGCAATTCTTCACGAACAGCTCCACCACTGACTAGCGGGAAGAATAATACTTAATGTAATGCGGTTTAATTTTTTTAACAGCCGCTACAGGGGGATTCAGAATTAAATAACCTCAGATGGCTTAGTGCAGAGATATCGCATAATCACAGTTTTTTTAGGGTGCTGACAGCTCATCGCAGATTTTTAGGGAGGCTTAGATGAAAGATAGGGGGCCAGCAATGCTTATGTGGAGAGACTAGACTGGTAGAAAAGATGAAAAATATAATACATTCTTTTTGAAAAGAACAGTAGTCACATATTTTCACTTTTCGAATACAAACACAGGACCTGAAGACACTGAAATGTAATTTAAGTTTCTGAAATCTACTTTGAAAAGCACGAATTCCTATCAAATGAAGTAGTCCAGCATAAACTACACAAATATGAATGTATTTCCTCTTTCTGATCAGCTGCTCATCATTTTAATGGACAAGACGTAATGAAACAATTTTAAATTACGGCAACAGAAGACAGCTTTTGAAATTCCAAACCAAATAAATAGTATTCTGTCTTGCCTCTATTTGTGACCTTTAATTTAATGCACCATGGCAAAGGACATTGCAGATCTTTTTGCATTTTATCAGCTTTAATAGAGAGGACCAAACTCAAGGACCATCACCAAATTAGGTTTAAAAACTTGTTTTCACTAAAAGAGCCATCACCAGCTGCGTGTTGTGAGGAACAGCCATTGGTGATGCTAAACACGAAACCAGATTCAGTACTGGCACTCACATGTTTTACCATCCATCAGAGCAATCACAACCAATCAGATTCAACACCACTCAAAGCTACAAAGCCAGTGGAGCGTGTCCAGACATGAGCGCTGAAATCATGATGGCTGAAGCGAAAGCCAGTCTCCGAGAAGTGCTTAATAGATTTGCCGCTTAACAAGGGAGAAAATTCAGCAACAACTGGAAGAACTTATGGTTTCTGTTTCTGTATTGGGTTGTCCCAGTCATATTTTATCCTAGAAATCAGTCAATATATAAAATGTAGGCAAAGAAGTTGTGGTGGTGAAGAGCAGAAGGAAAAGGGGTTTTTTTTCCTTTCTTTTTTTTCGATGCAGAGAAATAAAGATACTGCTTATATCATACATAAAACGACATTTTCCCCTCACGCTATAGGGAATTTGTGGCTAGGAATTAGTTAGTTGCATACCAGTAGGTGGGATGTTTTTTTCCTAGACTATACCTAAAATGGAGGTTTTGGCAGATTTGTCTCACCTTTGGAGACCACTTTGTCCCAAATCTTGTCAGACTTCTGTTATTTTTACACTGAGCTAATGATATTTTGGATACTTTGGAAACCCTTTATAAATGCATAAAGCTGTTTTCCTCATGGGAACTGTTGGCCACCACAATGCGAGCTTCTCAGGTTTTACTATCTTTTTGGAGATTTTCAGTCCTGACCCCGCACCTATATATAAATACACCCATTTGAGTACTAACACTCTTTTCCTCGGTTCTTTCACTCACCATCTCCCTCCTTCTCACTCATTTTCTTAGGCCGTCATCTTCTCACCCACACACGGCAGATAACCACAACCTTCATTTGTATGCAAGCACATAAGACACACATTTTATCTCTTTTGCTGACACAGTCACACATACAAAGGCACGCAATAACTGTCTCCGCACTCCCTCTCGTTCCACACACACCTGCACCCTACAGATCAGGAGTGTGTGTGGTTGTAGTCGGGGAGGGATTAATCAAGCCAAGCAGCGTGAGCGGAGCTAAGAGACTGCCATCTCACTCTGTCTCTCCTTATCTGTCTGTCTGCCTGCCTTCCCTGCCTATCCATCGCTTGCCAAGTCGCTTCCCTGCCCCGTTCCCTGCCTCATTGTTTGCCTGCTTCCCTCCGTGTCTCCCGCCGGTTCCCGTAGCTCCACTGGTCCGCTTTGCGGGGAGCCAGATAATCAGAATCTAGTCTTCTGTGAAGGAGACATTTGTCTTGCCTCCATCACAAGCTCATGTTCGCCCACTGAAACATTGCTGGCATTTAGAGCCTGCCAATCAATGAAAGTATGAGTGAGGAGATGCATTTTGCATGGGAAATATGTAAGGCTAAATCCATCTATTAAAGGAGCCTTGAGTATACGGCTGCTACACGTCCTGGGGTTTATAAAAACGGCGAGTAATGGGCTTTTTGAGGTGAAGGGGACTGGCTTTCCTCGTAAAGGTTGTATTTCGGCAAACAGCTCATGCATGCGCTGTCAGAAAGTCTAGTCAAAGCTGAATTTCAAGACTGAAAACATTAGAGATGCTATTAACTGAAAAAGTCAGATTATTTCATGCAGATGTTTGGAACCAAGAATAAACACAAGCACAAAAGCATTGCATTTTATTTGAAGCATCAGATCTGCCAGATTTGCAAACCCAAACTCTCAGCATTTTCACTGGCTACAACTTTGACATCAATACCATGGGGCAAAACTGCCATTTAGATATTTTTAATATTATCTTATAATTTGGCAGCAGGGATACTAGGCTGCTGTCACTTTAAGACCTGATGCACAGATCCATTTTACTGTTATACATGCATTTTCTTTCTCAGCTGTTTATGTTGAGAAAACCTAAAACAAAACTGAGTGTGTTTACGTAAATACTCGCCGGTATTTTGACATTATTTTGTGTGTATTTGACTGTTTAAGTGCTATAAGCAGCAAAAAAGAACTCAATTGAGTACTGAGAGGTGGCTTCATGTGCTGTACTTTGGGTGTGAGCACAAAAACTGCAGGAATGAGTAAAATTATGTGTAATACAGGCAGTCCCACGCCGAAATTCAAGCCCTGTAACATCAATAATGTTCGTCCGTAGCAAATGAAAGGAGTGATTAAGGGGAGATGGGTTTGCGTGTAACTCGCTGTTGGAGAGATGAGAGAGTGAGAAAACACAGCTGGTGTTGAGTATAGTCTGTGGGGAAAAAATTGTATTGGAAGCATGTCAGATATTTCAGTATCGATATGTATCGAAAAAATCTATATTTTTGACGACACTACATTGCATTTAGTTTATTATTTCAGATGCCTTTTTTAAAGACTGCAATTGGGGGGAAAAAATGATATTATATGTAAGGTTCAAGTGGCTGGTAGGAGTGACTGCGTTACACGCCACTGCTGAAATCCACCCTGGCGGGTTAGCGGGTGTTAATGTCAAGAGCTGCAGTTGTTTAAATACCTATTAATACTATAGAATGAATCGCCTGTAGATACGAGTGCAAACCGACATATTCATCCGCCCAGAAAAGATGTTACTCGCGTGATTACTAAAACAATGTTCCTTCACCCTGATCATGGATTTTTAAGCTTTTAATACGTTATTTGGTGCAGTTACTTGCTAAAAGGTATAAACTATCACTCAGAAGACATAATGTGGGTAGATTATGTACAACAGTTTTTTCAGCAAAGTTTTGATAATGTTGATAATTTTGTGTAGGCTAGCTAATAGTATACATTAAGCCTAGTTCACACGACATGATTTTAAGCCCGATTTAAGCCCGATTTGCAAATCGTTGAGCTCGCCGACAGGTCAGGGTGTTATCGCGTGCAAATCGCGGGGGATTAGCGAGCGATGAACGCTCGCCAATCTGTTAGTATGAAAGAGCCAACAACGCATCAAAGACCCTCGCAGACGCCTCGCAGACGCGTCGCCGAGCCTAGAAAAATATCTAGCATGCTAGATATCCAGAGCTGTCGCACAACTCAATCTCACTGATGTCATGAGCAACAGCCAATCACAGCAACGCATGAGTTGAGGTCACCGGGTAAATACGTGATTTTTGCCATCAGCTAAACATAAACATGCAGCTACATCTCCGATAGGCTATACATGCTGTACTCACCTCCAACTCTCTCTGTAGCACAGACCTGCTCTTCGCGTATGCAGATCCACTCTTTCCCCCATACTCTCTTATTTTTTCTTTTTTTGCGTTTTTTCTCAGAGCAAATCATCGCGCAAACAGTTTTCAGCACTAGTTTCTGTCTGACGTCCATATTCGCGTGTTGTGTTGTTCTTTGCTGTGTATTGGCGCGTGCTGTTTCGCGCCAAGATAGACATTAGACAGATAGATTTGTAGACAAGATAGAATCGTTGGGTGACAGAGTTGTTGTCAACTCGTGTAGTGGGTTACCTCCTGTTGCGGATCAATCACGCTGTGTCGTGTGGTGTGAACAGCTCAACAACTTGAACACTCCTGATTTCTCAGAGAGCAAGTCATGTAGTGTGAACCGCACAGTTCAGCCCGACGTTTTAAAATCATGTAGTGTGAACTAGGCTTTAGATACATTCGTTTTCCTTCCTTCTGTCTATATGCTTAAAACATTATCATTTAAGGAGGCCTGTTTTTTCCATTACAGACTAAAGAGTCTAACATTAACACCATAAAACTTAATTACCTGCATTTAATATGAGTATAATTGTTGATTTGAGCAGCTAATGTACTTATAAGCTGAACAATTTACACTCTCCTCTACATCTTTTTTTAATTTCACAGTGGCTACTACAGATTTCTTACAACTACCGTCAGCAGTTTTAAATAAACTCTTGTCGTCTTGAAATACAGTATGCAGTTTAGCAATCCAGTGTGATAAAACAACAGATGGAAGGGCAGACAAGTTGTACTCAACCATGTCAAACACCACAAAAAAAAAAAAAAAAGAGAGCAGGAATTGAGCACATTGCTAATAGAGCTTCGATCTGAAAGCATCTCCGACAGAGACTTTTAGCACATCCATTGGCAAGTCAAAAGTGGATAAACAGTTGCTGTAAAATCATGGGCATGTCTCCAGATCAAAATTCCATCTCTAATACGAATTAATAAAAGCGACAGTCAACATGAAATCAAACTTGATTCTATTTATTATTTTAATACATGTTCCCGGTGTTGAGCACAATTCATCAGTGCATGTCAAGGGAAGTTTTATTATTTCGTGCCCCTACTGAAATTGTAGTAGATAATCTTTCATTATGCTGACATCATGAATTACTCTTACATTATAAACCCCTCCCCTCCAATCACACGGCTTCTGGTAAAACACCCACTTTCCTTGAACTGATCTATTCCTGGTGTATACAATCTTTTAACATTTTTCCTGTTGAATATCTTGCTGTGATTTAACCTACATACACTGTATCTTGTTTTGGCACCTGTTAACAGATTACAGAGAAGGCGTGGAGAGGAGACGCCGATAAGCATGGAAAACGATTATTCGAGCACTCCTGAAATGATTTTTCACAAAACGCAGCTTTTTATTGATCTAAATCAAGCATCGCCACTTTATTCAAGAACATACTGGTGCATACTAACATGTGATGACAGCTCAGATTCACAGTGTGTATTGTATTGTATTGTATTGTATTGTATTGTATTGTATTGTATTATTAATTGTTTGTGTTGTGTTTGTTTTTGTTTGCTGTTTTCTCATTCATTCATTCATTCATTCATTCATTCATTATTCATTCATTCATTCATTCATTCATTCATTCATTGATTCATTGATATTGTTTTTCCAGCACTCCTAAAATGATAATATCTTCTTCTTCTGTTTCTTCTTACTTATTATTAGATATATTATTATTCCAGTACTCCTTATTTTTTTTATTTTTTTGTGTGAATGAATGAATGAATGAATGAATGCATTGTTATTCCAGCACTCTTTAAATAATTTATTTTTCTTCTTAAGTATAGTATTATTCCTACACTCCTGTATTATTATTATTATTATTATTTTTTTTATTCAAGTACTCCTGAATTAATTAATTTGTTTGTTTGTGTTTGTTTGTTTGTTTGTTTGTTTGTGTATAAATATTGTTATTCCAGCACTCCTTGTATTATTTATTATAATCATTATTACAATGGAATATATTATTATTTCAACACTCCTGCAATATTATTATTATTATTATTATTATTATTACAGTACTCCTGAATGTATGTATTTATTTATTTATTTACACACACACACACACACACACACACACACACACACACACACACACACACACACACACACACACACACACACACACACACACACACACACACACACACACACACACACACACACACGTGTATATATATATATATATATATATATATATATATATATATATATATATATATATATTTCCAGCAGTCCTGAAATAATTTCTTCTTTTTCTTTACTAAATTTTTATTTTATTTTATTGATTTAAATCAAGCATCACCTCTTTAGTTAATGCACATATTGATTCTTACTAATATGTGATGACAGCATGAGACGATGAGACAGCCGCTAACTAACAACAGATATCAAGAAGTGAGTGGCTGTACACATGACAGGTTGAATTTACTGGACCAGTATCGAAAATCCCTTTGAAAGCAATTCATAATGTCAGGTTGACAGCTGTCAATTTATGTCATGACAACATCTGGCAGAATCTATAACATTTCAGTAGTGATTTTAGCTGGCGAAGTCCCCTAGTGGCAGCACAAGCCTGCCAACGACTCTCAAGGCACGTTAGCGAGACTATTTCTCAAAGCAAACCCTGTTAGAAACTGCAGGCTAGACAAGTCCTACCTAAATTGAGCGTGCAATTTGCTATAATTTGCTAAGCGAAAATACAAAAGAGAGAAAACAGAAAGTCAGCAGTAAACAAATGCATCGCTGCTTGTGGTGATGGTGCAGCAGTTTGCGCCTGACACCTGTTTATTTGTGCGATCATAGGCTAGCGGTGGCCGAGAGCAAACATGAAGGACACAGACTGTCTAACTGTGTCATTAGCTCTCTTCTCAATCCAAGTGAGCTGTCTTGGGGTGCAGTTCTTCAACAGGCAGCTACCTTTTAAGGCAGTCACAAGTGACTCTTCACAATTTGATTTCAGTTTGCCGTTAGCACTTGTTGCTTAGCTAATAATGCAAGACACCTGTTTACACCTCGTATTAAGATGTGTTTTGGTTGATTGGATCACAAGTGAACGTTACCTGTCTTAATCTGTCTCTTTTGTCCACTTTCGACCACAAAACATACATTGTAGTTGTATAATCGACAAACAGTGTGTTTTATAGACAAACTACTTGGTTTAACCTAAACTTTTTCACCAATACAATATTGCTTATCTTTTTTTAAATATTGGGTCTACCTATGTCAACGGAGGGACAGAAAGCTTTCAGATTTCATCAAAATGTTAAAGATGAAAATAAAAGTTTTATGGGTTTGGTCCGACATGAGGGTGAGTAATTAATGACAGAATTTTCATTTTGGGGTGAACTAACCCGTTAAATCAAAAATAATATATACCATAAAATAGCCAATATTTAATTAGATTTAACTATTTTAACGATCTTGTCATTTACATTTCCCTTGACTCCAATGACAAGTATGTCACAATGCATTCTGGGATTTCTGTATCTATGAATGGTACTTATGCGATGCTGCTTCAGGTATTGGCAAAATCTTGAAAATCAGCATAACTCTCCACAACTTTCATTGGTGGGATTTAAGTGAACTAAATGATTCGAGAACTCCTGCATACATCACCAGAAAGAAGTCTTTCTTTTTCACTGGAAGATTCTTTTTTTGAATTATGATGTCAAAAAAATTTAAACATGAACAGTGCGATGTATAACATGCATTTGGAAAATAGATAAGATGAATTTTCAATTCAATTCATGCAGATGCTTGAGACTAAAAGTTCAACACACACACGTTGGGTTTTCATGTCCCCTTACACTAACCCTCTCCCTAAACCTACCCATCACAGAAAACATTCTGCATTTTTACTTTTTCAAAATAATTCATTTTGTATGATTTTTAGGCTGTTTTCCTCATGGGGACCAATATAAAAAGTCTATCTCTAACTATCCTATACTAATGAAGGTACACACACACACAACGCTATTCTGTAATAGCGAGCTAACACTGTGCTGGCATTAGGCCAGGGCATGTGTACACTAACCCCAAGATGACTGCTGGAGCTAATGTGGGGAGCTGAAAGGATATAGCCTACACATTATCTAGAGTTGCTAAGCTGCACTAGCAGAGAGCGGATCTAATTGGACCACAGGTTTCCATGGAGAACAATTTGTTCCTTTTCTCAGCAGCGACCTTCATTGAAATATACTGTGAACTGTGGCTTCACCCCAGAAACTATTCAATAATTTGTCTGAGTGTTTCAAAGTATGAAGAAGAGATGAAGAAATTAAGGAAAACTTATTCACTAACTGGTCAGGCCATATTAGACACTTTTCATGGTCTTCTTGGCCTTTAGAATATAATGCAGTTCTATGAATATTAAATAATTTGTTGCAATAAATGGCATACGGGGCAAGAACTCATTATATTCCCTGCTGGCTTCAAGAAATAGACTCAAAAGGGGCTCAATTATACACATAATGTAGTAATTTAAACATATTTCTTCTGCATTATTAAGGAGCAAGGAATGTATAGCCTCTCATGGTCTCATGGTGGGTCTGTGGAGACCAGGGGGTCGAGGTTTGCTGGTTAGCTTCACAAATTAGCCCCTGTAATAATGTAATATATTTCTTTTATGTTTTTATTATTTACATTATAAATGTTTCATATTTTCAAGCTAACAAAAGTACAAGCACACCTGCATGTAATAAAGTATTTAGCCAAGAGACTATCACTGTGCAGAGGAGTGCACAGCCTTTACTTTTAAAATATAGTAATTATAGTCTTAATGGTGTTAGGCCAATGCTCAACCACAGGCCCTATTTTTCAGCACACTAGTAACCACAAAAACACACCAGAAAACCTTTTAAATTCCATAGTAATAGAATATTAAACACTAACAGATCTTTCCCCTATATTAAAGGGAACATATCATGGAAATCTGACTTTTTCCTTGTTTAACTGCTATAATCGGGACCCCAGTGCATCTTTTACCAACCCTGATAAACCTTTCTCTGCAAGCATGTCAAAAAATTACCCGATCAGATTTAGCTCCCCTTCTGACGTAGGAAGGGCATCTTATGATAATATTACCACCCCCTTAAGCTGCACGTTTCAACTATGGTTTCCACCCACGGCGCCGCCATTTGAAAAAAGGGGTGTTTTTGTAAAATAGTCAATTTTGACAAGCTATAATAAATGACCTGTGAGGTATTTTGAGCTGAAATTTCCCAGACACATTCTGGAGACACCATATTTATATTTCATCTTGTGAAAAGGTCAAAGAGCTTGTCCACAAGCTCCTCGTGGCAAGGCACCGGGGGTTGATGAGATCCGTTCCGAGTACCTCAAGTCTCTGGATGTTGTGGTGCTGTCTTGGCTAATACGCCTCTGCAACATCATGTGGCGGTCGGGGACAGTACCTATGGAATGGCAGACCAGGGTGGTGTTCCCACTTTTCAAGAAGGGGGGCCGGAGGGTGTGTTTCAACTACAGGGGGATCACCAGCTCTATACCCTCTTCAGGGTGCTGGAGGGTTCATGGGAGTCTCTCCAACCAATCCACATGTGCTTTGTGGATTTGTTGAGGGTATGCGACTGTGTCTCTTGCGGCCTCCTGTGGGGGGTGCTCTGGGAGTATGGGGTCTGGGGCCCTATGTTAAGGGCTGCCCGGTCCCTGTACGATCGGAGTAGGAGCTTGGTTCGCATTGCCAGCAGTAAGTCAGATTTGTTTCCGGTGCATGTTGGACTCCGGCAGGGCTGCCCTTTGTCACCGGTTCTGTTCATAATTTTTATGGACAGAATTTCTAGGCGCAGCCAGGGGCCGGTTTGGGTACCACATGATTTCATCTCTGCTTTTTGCGGATGTCATGTTGGCCTCATCAGACCAGGACCTTAAGCTTGCACTGGGACGGTTTGCAGCCGTGTGTGAAGCGGCTGGGATGAGAATCAGCCCCTCCGAATCCGAGGCCATGGTTCTCAGTCGGAAAAGGGTGGGTTGCCCACTTCAGTTTGGTGGAGAGTTCCTGCTTCAAGTGGAGGAGTTCAAATATCTGGGGGTCTTGTTCACAAGTGAGGGAAGGATGGAGCGGGAGATTGACAGACGGATCGGTGCAGCTTCTGCAGTAACGCGGTCGATGTACCGGTCTGTCGTGGTGAAGAAGGAGCTGAGCTGCAAGGCGAAGCTCTCGATTTACCGGTCAATCTACGTTCCTACTCTCACCTAATGTCATGAGCTGTGGGACAAGATCCCGGATACAGGCGGCCGAAATGAGTTGTCTCCACAGGGTGGCTGGGCACTCCCTTAGAGATTGTGTGGAGCTCGGTCACTCGGGAGGAGCTCAGAATAGAGCCGCTGCTCCTCCACATCGAGAGGGGCCAGCTGAGGTGGCTCGGGCATCTGTTCCGGATGCCTCCAGGACACCTTCCGGGCGCGTACCACCGGAAGGAGACCACAGAGAAGACCTCGGTCATGCTGGAGGGATTATGTCTCCCGGCTGGCCTGAGAACGCCTCAATATTACCCCGGAAGAGCTGGAGGAAGTGTCTGGGGAGAGGGAAGACTGGAGGTCTCTGCTTAGACTGCTGCCCCCGCGACCCGGCCCCGGATAAGCGGAAGAAGATGGATGGATGGATGGACTTGTGAAAAGGGGCATGATATGTCCCAATAATGAGCAAAACACATTAAATAACATTTAATTTTAACATTTACTCTCCTTCAACAGTCAGAAGCAAACCATGCCAGGAACTAGAAATCTGTTGTAACTCATTCTGTGGATGTGTGTCGGTATATATAGTATGAACACACGTTCACATTGCTATGTGCAATACATTATGTACACAATAAAGGATAAAACTTTGTGAATATTACATGTAATGCTATTTTTGTCTTCATTTATAAATATTTTATATGTTTTATAAAATATGGCCATAAATGCTCAATGCATATATTGCAGTATATTGAGCAATATTAGATAGATAGATAGATAGATAGATAGATAGATAGATAGATAGATAGATAGATAGATAGATAGATAGATAGATAGATAGATAGATAGATAGATAGATCGTTGAAACCAGCACCACCTTCACAAGATTCATAACCGTCTGCGTGTCCCTGAGTGACTTCATTAATAGTCCAGAGACCACAGCCACACGCTGGATTTCATTACGTCCTCTCTAAAAGATAGAACGTGTTACAGAGCCCCGAGTGCTTTATTAAAACCCTGTGACCTTCACATCATATTCACATTCTCCATAAAAAACAACCCATAAAGACACCAGTTCCCCGCTGACAAAGGCCCATGAAGAGCAGGATCTGAAGTGGCTCCTCTTGGGTTGGTGTGTTATGCGTTTGCACCTGTGTCTCCCTAATTCAATCTAGATTGACCATAGGGAGTACTTTTCCAATGGATTACTCAGAATTGTGAACTGGCTGTCAAAATCAAAAATTAGAAAATATTACTCAACTAGTTTGTGCAGCCAAACCTCATTTCCCCTCATCCTCTTTGCCAGTACAAATTAAATATGCAGTTAACCCATCTATCTATCTATCTATCTATCTATCTATCTATCTATCTATCTATCTATCTATCTATCTATCTATCTATCTATCTATCTATCTATCTATCTATCTATCTATCTATCTATCTATACATAATGCATATAGTCAGGGATCTGCTGTGTGGGTTGTGATGGGACAGCATTGGTCTCGGGCTGATTGTTCGTTTCAGGGTTCATCTGAAGCTCTGTGCGTTGTGCCGCCCGTCTCTCCCTCTCCAATTGCGGGACATGGTGCCTACGGTAATCAATGGTGATGAATGAGAGGGAAGGCTTTCTTTATTCTGCTCCTCACTGAATAGAAAGTTTCCATTATCTCTCACAATGTATTCACTCTATCAAAGTGACAGGGTTCAGGGCAGCCACACTCCACTGTCCTCCCCCCGTACCCTACCTTTCCACATCAGCAGGCTCCAGAACAAGGCGAGGGGGACAAAGGGGAACTTCTAATGTGTCGGCACGTATTTTAGCCATGTGGAGTGCACCATCCCAAACTGATGCTGCTGAATAGAGAAGTTTAATTTGACTTAAGAGGTCCATTTAAAAGCCAAACTGTTAATTTCCAAACACAGTGGATATTGGATCTTTGTAATTACTAGTAGTGTAGCCTGACTGCCTCCTAAATTTTCCTACCATTTAGAAATAAAGTACTACCTGCTGTGACAGGTCAAGCCGAGGGCTGTTGTTTTGAATCTGTGTTAGGCCTTGAGCTGGCAAAATAAAATTGAAGAAGAAGGTTTTTGCCCTGTGGTAAGACAGCGGCCCATGAATGTGAAGTGTTGGCCCTCTGGCAGAAGATTCTGACCTCCAGACTGAATTCCCCTGAGGGAGTAAGCATGAGCTTACAATTATAGGAATCTGTTGTTTTGTTGATGTGCCAAAATAACAATAAAAAAACAGTGCTGCCACTTTTTCCTCTGCATATTGCAAGGATTTTATTTATTTATTGCAACAATAAAATACAGTAAAATTAACCAAAAAATGGTAAAAGCAGTAGGTGCCGAAAATGCACATTTCTTGGCTGTGTTCGAAATCACCCCCTATACCCTCATTCACTATTCCCTACATTACTCCACTAATAAAGTCTACTTGAAGGAGTGAATTCAACTGAAACTAAAACTGGCAGCTCCAGTAGTAATGAAAATATTTATCTTGAACTCTGTCATGGAACAACTATGTATGAACTCTTATTAAACACTTTAATAATCATATGAAAAGGAATTTATACCTGTATAATTTTACACTGTCGCCACATTGGACCAGCGGTTTGGAAAACGGATGGATGGATGGATGGATGGGTGATTTAGCTGCGGCGCCATCTTCTGGTGAGACAGTGGAATTCATTCGCCGCACGACTCTCACAGTGCATTATGGGTGTTCTCTAGCCGTTGAGTGTACATCGGTTGTACACTCGTTATTGCGGTGCATTGTGGGATTAAATGAGTGCGCTCGATAACATCCACTGTGGTTTCAGACACCACTACAAATGGATGTCCCCTCAAATTTTGCCCCATTTAAAGAGGGCGATTTCGGACACAGGCCTTCTTCTTCTTCATGTTTTAGTTAGCCAGCAAAACATAGGTTTATTTACACCATCTACTGGACTGGGGTGTGAAGCGCTGGATGGCATGCAGGAGATCAATGGTGGCCACCACAATTTTACTGTACAATTGCTTAAATTGTGCAATTTCCCCTCCTTATTTAAAATGTTATATAATTGCTCTGCTCCAGCTCCACCTCTGGTTCTTCATTATTTTCAGCTCCACACTCATTTAAACTCTAAATGATTTGAGAAGTCTGTCATATATCACCAGAGAGAAATCTGTCAGAAGATTATATTTTGCTTAAAAAATTATACATATATGCATGGATGAATCATTTACAATAAGATTAATAAAATGCACTTAGAAACTAGTGAAATTTCATTTTATGTTGCCTTTACAATGTTGTCTATTAATGCCTGTAGACCGAATTTTATGTGAAGGACTTTGAACGCTTTTTCTGGGAAAATCAAAAGGATCTGACGTTTACGCACGCTCCCAAGAGCCACTCTTCTGTTCAATGACTCATGAAATGAATGCTTATACAATGTTCCGGTTACTGCCGAAAGACCTATTCTGTACTCTAATGTCAATGTGTCATGCAAATAAAAGGGATTGATTCAAACTATAGTCTCACATAGCCAGATCTTATAATCAAACTATCATAACAGTGTAATGACCTCATCTGTGGACATGATGCGGGTGAATTGCAGAGCTTCAAAAATATCCACATCGCTATGATCAGATGTTTTCTTAGCTGCTGCTTGCTTCCTCGCCGCTGTTTTTTGTGTTGTGTGTTTATTTTGTTATTGAGAGAAAAGTGAGCAGCACATATTTAAATATTCATCTAAACGTCGCTCTCAGCAGCGTGGACGCAGTCTGGATCTTCGTTAACAGTATATTACTGTAAAGGTAGTTCCAGCTTCTTTTTACCCCCAAGGGAAGAATGAAAAAGAACTTCGCCGTGAGTATATTGTGGCCTTGAATCACGTTCAGTCTCTTGTGAGTTACTGTACGTGTGCATGAGCATGAGCAATAAGTTGCTGGCTGCAATTCATTTAACGGCCACCGGTGTCACTAATAACAAGTGTTTCTGAATTCTATACATAGCCCCTGTAAAGTATTTTGTTTAAGTTAACAATTACAACATTTCTACAAGCTTTTCTTTACCTCTATACTTTTCCAGCAGGTGAATTACTCCTCCATTAGTGCTATTCACAGTGCCCGCAATTGACCAGAAGGCAGCTAAACCCTTCACAAGCACAAACGGTGCATTTTAATAGGGGTGAAACTCGCAGGGCCACGACAAACCTACCTAAATAGCGACGGACTTGCTTATAGTCACGGTGCAGCTTTGCTTCCCGTATGTAACATTACCTTCAGTCTGGGGTAATTTCTCGCTTGACTTACAAGCATTAGCTATAATATCCTTGTCATTCTCTATAAACCTATTACCTAGTCAGACACCAAAAAGCCATTCGTGGTTCTAAAAGCTTTTTCAATGCGACTGCACCTTAAAAGTAATGGGATAGTAGGCAGCCTACGCATGCAACTGATAACGTGAGGGAGATGGACTTTCGGATCATACATAGCTTTCTTGCTTAGTCTATTGAGAAAATCTCTCCATTATCTCTGTCAGTAGACAGCTTCTGTTTGGAACTGGCGGTTAAGCACATTTTTGGCAGCATACTATCAGTGGTGTAATGAAATGCGATATCCTTAGGACATAGAAGTGTGGAAGTAATTATTAATATTAGCGCAAGGCCAAAGAGAGGCGTTCAGCTGTGACTAACTTCAAACGTCATTTCACTTCCCATAGAGAGAAATTATGATCCCACTGCTGCATCCGAACACACAGTATCACAAATCACTGCAGTGATGGATGGCACTTGTCAGACTTACCACTGGTCTACTTTTGAAACAACAGTACAGGCATTTACAGCCTCTAAAACACTTTCAATTCAAGAGACAAAGTCAAGTAGGCAAAAGTAAAGATTTAAATCTAATTTATTATCTTTATAATTATTGTGGCACTAAAGTGCATCTTACAATAAGGCCTATACTGTATCATATTTGATACGCACATTTCTAAGTCCTCTAAATTATCTACATGATAATCTGCTATGCCTTCTGTCGTCTGATTGACAGTTTATATTTTTGAGCAAGTAAAATACCTTTCAGTATAATTGTAAAAACGTCCCCCTTCAGGTCGTGGTCCACATGTCTTTTTGCTGCAAAATCTTTACTGATTTTTCTTAAGTAAACTTAAGAATAACTTTACTTACTTACTCAGGCTTTTGAGGAATGGTTATTTCAAATTTAAAATGGCCGCCCCTGATCTTACATTAAAAATAAGGTGGAAAGATAATAAAAAAGTATTGCGGAAATAAACTCTAATATAGATCTCATTGATTTACATTACATGCTATCAGAATTTCATCTTACTTTTCTGGCCATATAAATATCAGAAACTGCACTAAATTGCTCAGTTTGTGTTTCTGAATAAACCTGATGTTTTTTCCTCCTTAACCCTGAGTATGAGCTCCATTTTCTCACCATATCATACTATATGAGCCATAACAGCCTGATTTATCAAATATGATACTCAACAAAAGACACATATGCAAACTTTTTTTTTCTAAACATTTAAGAAACTATGAAAGCTTGTTTACGCCACTGAATAAAAAAGAAAAAAAGATAATTGCGACCTTTTGTCGCACAATTCAGATTTTTTTCTCCGATTTTTAATTCTGACTTTTTTCACAGAATTGCGTGATAAAAACTCCTTGCAAGTTATAAAAAATAAAATAAAAAAATTGCAAGTTATAAAGTCAGAATTGCAAATCTGAGAAATAAAGTCAGTCTTTTTTTCTGCAGAATTGGAGTTTATATCTCACAATTGCGAGAGAGAAAAAAAAGAGTCAGAATTGCAGGATAAAAAGTCGCAATTAACTTTTTTTTATTTTTTATTTAGTGGCGGAAACAAGCTTCCATAGTTTCTTTCTGGCAATTGCAAATTTATGTCTTATAATTTTTATTTTTCGCATTGTGAGTTTATATCACGCAATTCTGGCTTTATATCTCGCAATTCTGAGAAAAAAAGTCAATATTATCTTTTTACATTTTTTTATTCTATGGCGGAAACAAGCTTCCATAAGAAACTGCTCCATTTTAGAAAACAAAATCAATTTTTGAAGTCAAAAAACCGAAATAGTATTTTTTTTTACAGTGTATGCAATTTGCTGAAACATTTTTTATTCACATTCAGACACAATTAATTGATTCCATGAGCGAAAGTGTCTGTATAATATGAGGTTACAAAGATAAAGTGAGTAATATTCAGCTAGTCATGTGATCCAAAATGGCTGCCTCCATGAGGTGACCCGCTTTATGTAAAATTAAACATGACTGTACATTATTTTATTTTTTTTGAAAAGTACTATTTATTTATCTGTAAACAAATATATATTACGGGGGAAAAATATGGTGTGCACATTGAGATTTACTCGAGAAGCTAAACTGCAAGATATAAAGACTTGTTTCAGAGAATATACCCAGAATTAAGTCCCATTGGCTGTTTTTTATTTTCTTGTTTTAAGCTTAAATCTTACAAAAATCTAAGGAGGTTCATGCTTAAAACAGTCTTAATATCTTTTGCAGTCTCCAAAGTAAATATATCTTGTTTCAAGAATGCTTTGATATTTTTACAGGAAAAAAAAAACCAGGACAAAAATAGTGATTAAAAATGATTTTGCAGTGCATTTCCCAGGTGGAGCCTACTTCACAAACACTAGTGCAGAAACCACACGCCGAGTTAGTTCTCAGTTTCATCCTCTTTCATCATTGCGTTCTTCTTCTGACTTAAAACCAACCCATCTTATGCTCATTTCCCTTTCGACCCCTTAGAGGCTCCATTTATGAAGTTCTATCATATTACATCCTTAAATAAAATGTGGGTTGGTGATTTGAGGATGCATCCTATCTCAGGATGTAGACAAGGAAGCGAACTGCCTTAGTCTTCCTCACAGGCACATTTCAGACGTGAAATAATGTGTTTAAGCAAGAGTTTCTGAAACTACAGACTGTTAGAAGAACATGGCAAATATGTGTGAAAATTGTTTGAAGAGCATTTATTTTTCGATGTCTCTCTAAATTAGCACATTTTAACAGTGTGTCACTTCCATTTTAAGTATCTCACCAACTTCTTTTAAAAAAAGAAAAAAACGAAATAAGAAAATGGGGGCTGAAATTATTTCTTGTGATAATCACTGTTATGCCACAAACGCTGAACTCAATTTATACCAAACCTGCAATGTTCCTACTAACAAGTTGAACACAGCATTGTGGGATACAATATTCCCTGCACTCATTTTGGCTAATGCAGTTAAAACATCCAGGTATTACATACCAAAAATTTGCATAGTAAGTACACAGTATTTCTACTAAGTGTGGTATGCTAGCATGCTATTGTGATCATAGTTATTGTTGCAACTCAGGGAACAATAATAGAGAAAATGAGGATTTTACAAATATAGAGCATAATGACCTTTGGCCCAACAGGTAGGAGAACAGAACACTGACGCAGACAGAAGTCTAGCGCAGGCAGAGAAGTACGTCTGAAATAATTCGCTAATTAAAGGTGTGAAGCCACAAAGAGGAGAGACACTCAAGGTCAGATACATTTGAATACTATTATAAATAAGCTATTGCTCTGTGATTACACACACACATGCAAATGAAACCATCTGGTGCAACATTTTTTATAAATTTTTTCTTTTTTCTTTTGTGCAGACTGGAAAAGTTTCAGATGAGGTATAAAGGTATAGACATTCATAAAGAAATACACGATCAAAAACTATCCATGCTTCATATCTAATTGTTTTGGACACTAATTTGGAACAAAAATAAGCCCGATTTATCATTCAATGCGTAAGAACAGAAAATAGAGTGTGCAAGAGTGCTAATAAACAAGCAATTAATAACATGATTCCATATGTAAATTATGCGATTAATTTCAATTACCAATGCTGTATAAATACGTATAAAGGCGTAGATGAAATTGCCACTCCATATGAACCGTATGGTTGAACACAGCATTTGTCCTTGTAGCACTTCTAAAAAAGTTTTCCTTTAAAGATTTTTGAAAATATCAGGAAAGTGTCTAAAAAAGGGTGATATTTGCACAGGGACTTCATGTTCTGCACAAAGTAAATTCATTTAAAAAAAGCTCTCTCGGTCTGGAAGGATCATTCATTGTTTGTAGGCGTCTTACTAAACAACTATTAAATCAATTTCACAAAGATTATGATTTGCATGAGAGGACCATAATAGCCATACACTGTTTGCATTCAAGTGCTGATTCTGGGTATTTAATTTTGCATCATCCTGCTAATACAAAAAATATGGAAATGTGTGTCAGTGTCAGCGTCCTTGTGGATTGACTCTCCTTGTGCACTTGTGAGAGATGGTTAAGAGGACAGGAGATGTGTTTCTGGAGATGTCGATGGAGGAGTTTTCTGCTTGTAAGCCGATTTCAATTAATTAAATACCTGCCGATCACCAGTATTTGGGTCATCTATGAATTTGTTTAAAAATACAAAGTCATAAAGTACAATGACTTGAATACATTCTGTGATGATGAATACGTTTTAAATTTTTTTAATTAAAATTAATAAAATTGATATTTTTTTGTGGTGAAAAGCAAAATGAAACTCTTGAAAAGAAAACCTTATAATATAGTTTGGCTTTTATAATGCTTTATACTCCATAATTATAATTATATATATGTGTGTGTGTGTGTGTGTGTGTGTGTGTGTGTGTGTGTGTGTGTGTGTGTGTGTGTGTGTGTGTGTGTGTGTGTGTGTGTGTGTGTGTGTGTGTGTGTGTGTATACATATATGTGTGTGTGTGTGTGTGTTTATATATATATTTATATATATATAAACAAAAGTATTTATACATATAAATATATATAACAAAACTACTTAAATGATTATTGAATTTGATTTTCAGATGATTAGTTTTTTTTATTTTTTATAGCATAACAGGTTCAGGTTTTAAAATTGTATGTGGTCCAACCCCCAAAACAATTAATTCATTAATAATTTATCATATACAACAGTTAGTTCTAGTTCTCAGATCTGATTGGCTGAGACCCTTGTCCAGACATGCAATATTCTACTAAATTAACATTAACAGTATCATTCCGCTAGTTTCAGCCGGATCTATACTGCAAGTGTCAATGGCGGAGGTGCAAAACCATTCTCACAAATACTACTCTTATTGTGTCACAGAATGTATTTTTTAGGCGAGAATAGATGTTTAGACCTCAAATATGCTATTTATATATAAAAATCATGCCTATATTTGAAAATGTGTTAAGACGTTTTCAGAGGTGTGTCTTCGGAGAACAGCTTTATCTTGGCCAGTCCTTTGGGAATTTGCCGCAGGCTCTGTAGATAGAGGTCAAACATGAGATATAATTCATTTTAAGTACATCAAACGGGCAATCTGTGGTGTTATTAATCTATTGATGTTTTAGAATTTGTAACGGAGGCTTCGGCTCATCTGTTATGTCAACTTGACATTTTAATCCTGGTGAAACAAAGCAGTTTTGCAAAAAAGAGGGGTTTATAGACACTGTTGTTTTTAGAGTCATTAAATTAAAAGTTTTCATGGAAATAAATAATATAAAATAAAATATATTAATATAACTACATTTTTCCTTTACTGTGGACACTTGTTTTGTTTTTTGTGTCATTGAATTTTTCATTCATTCATTCTTTTTTTTTTTTTTTTGCCATGTAAAACAATTTATGCATTTCACATGACTCTCACAGAACGATTTCCACCTCTCTTGCGGATGCATTGATTATATCACTTTGTAAAGCACTGGATTTCTCGCAGGGACTTTATTCCAGTGAAACTCGTGGTTGTCTGAACTGAATGGTAATTATAGCTCTTAAATCAAAACTTTTACCAACAGGCACAATCATTGTCTAGGAATGCCACCAACGATACAGCATTCGAGGGCACTTTTAATGAGATGCTTATTTAAGTTAGTTGCCTCAGGATCCGCACAAATAAAAATGTGAACAGGCAGCCATATTTTACTCTAATGAATGCATCTTCGAGATGGGCATGTAGAATTAGAAATTTGCCTTTTTCTTTTTGAGTAGCTCATTTGCATGATATATTAAAAACAGTATAGCATGGAAACTCCTGTAAATAACCCCATTTAGATGCATTAAATCAAAATGCAAATGGGAACTAATTGCATCTCGAGGCTGAGGTGTAAGCATTTTTCATATAATTACGCTGAGAGAGTTCACCTGAAAACCAGACTGACACAAAATTCTCAGGAGAATAAGACTAATTTTTCGCAAATGAGGGAGAATAAGGCGATTTCATTCCACAAAAACATCTGCACTGGCCTGAAACCAAAGACAAAAGGGTTCAAATGACTGTTAAATATCACAAAATGCCTGCAAATTGCCTTTTTAAAATGAGTCAGAATGATTGAAAACATGAGTCTCATTTGACTACACATCTGCAGTAACTCAAATTTAAACCGAAATTTTTCTAGTTTTCAAACTCAAATAATCACACATCCTTCAATAAAATGAAATCCTAAATAAAACAATACCCTACTAAGTCTGAATACACTGAAATCAGTGTACATAAAACAAAGTTTGTTTTCATAATCAACAAAATGTATTGCTCGCCACTAAACGCCTTTCCTTTCCAGATGGTGTCACCAAGTTCTCACATTTTAACTCGTCCAATCATGTGGCTCCATTATAACACCCACTTTTTACAGCCATTTCATGTTGACTTTTATCACTTGTACATTTAGATTAAACATATAAAGCACTAGTACTTTTCTTGCTCTCACATGGGCCTGTTAAATGGACTGAGCTGCTTTGACTGCATTTTTGACCTTCCTGTTTGTTTTATATGTTTTATTTTTATTTTTACGAACGCTTGTCTCACAACAGTCAAACTGACAAGGTTATGATGAACCCCGATGGGACTGCTGAGGTCAAACAGGGCATAAAAATGGACATCTGTGCAAACTCATTTCCAGCTGAGCACAGGGGACATCATGTAGGAAATGCTTCAATGAAGTGCCACTATTAAGAGTCCATTATGTGCAGGAGGGTTTGATGCATTAATTATGAAAGCACCTGTAAAGTCACTCTGTGTAATATCTATATACATGTGCTGAATATTATATTGTTAAGAATAGCCTATTAGCTGTATGAGATGAGCTCAACAAAGCATGCAGGGTAAAAAGTGCAGATCGATGCCAAGTAAATCAGCTATCCTGCAGCAAGGTCACGGGATAAAATTCCCAATGTGCACAACTACTGTAAAGACCAAATTGATTTTTTTTTCCAAAGTAAATCTACTCAGAGAAAAAAGTAAAACACCTAAGAGCTGAATTACATCCCTAGTGCTTATTAGAACCACAAAAAGTGTGGAATATGTTTGGTGGGGAGCCTATATGGAAAGCAAATGTGCATCATTAATGCGAACACGCAATGTGGTATTGTTCTGCTTGTCGCTGAATAGACAATATGATTGCAGAGAGATATTATAATCTAGATTTTCTTGACTTTCAAAGCACAGCGTCTACCACAGACTGCCTTCCTAATTGAAAGTGGGGTAAATAAGGAAGGTTTAATCAAAACGCAGCACAAACCCTCCATTTTCATCACTGCAATGCTGTACCGCGTGCAAAAGAGTGTTGATGATGTGCAAACATCCCAAAGGAGCCTGTCCGTACACATATAAACCATCTCATGAAAATGTATTGGGAGAGTGGGGTAAGATGCGCCAGAGGGGTAAGAAATGTGTCACTTCATAAATATACATAGTTATTTAAAAAAAAAAGCCTCTTTCAATACATTGAGAAAGAGTGTGTCGTATACCGTCGTATTTGATTTGAGATGCACATGAGAAAAGTGATCATCATAATTGTTTTTAGTGCAAATAAATGCTTGTGTCAAAGTACATTTTCTACGCAGGTAAAATTCGATTTTTGACAAAGCAAATTTATTCAGGCCTAGTCAATGTATTATTGACCATATAAAAAAGGAGGCCTTTAAAACCAACGTGATATGTTAAGGCATAACAGATTTACTTTTATTTTTTTCTTCTTGCCAAGAGGACGTTAAGTAAAAAAAAAATAAAAAAAAAATGGCACAGCTTACCCCATGCTCCCCTATTATTTTCTCAGTGAAATGACCCTGTATGATAAATCAATTAACCTGCTATGTAACCCAATTAGCATTTGAACCTGAGAACGACAGCATGTTTGTGAACTACACGGCTACTATCAGATTGAACAATCAATATTTGTAAGTCAACTGAATATCTAATTACAATCTCCTTATAGACAGCATTCTGCAAATTCAAATTCTATAATTGTTTAAGTGTTCATTCTAAAGGTTTTTATTTTTATAAATTATTTTATTTTATGAATTATTATTTTATTTATTTTTTCGTTTCATTTCATTTCATTTTATGCAATGCAAACATGTCACACATGCCCTGCATGCTTTCTGATGCCAACAAATATATGTATATGCAAGCAAAACCTCAATTGTTTTACATAGAGCACATTTAGAGCACTTTTTACAAACACAATTTATTTATTTTTTTACATAAATACCATACATAACATTTTGCTTAAAATAAACATTTTAGCAGAACATTTAAAGAGCCCATCCAAACCTTTTCACAACTAAGAAGATGATGGAGGAAAAATGCTTTTTGCTGTCAGATGGTGTAGTTGTGGCATTTACCAAAACCAGAAGAGGGTCATAACCAGCTAAACATTGGTCCCATCTGCAAACTGCCTTTGGGAAAAGTCATTCTGAACTCATTTTACAATATGAGTCATATTATTTTAGACAAGTGCAGAATCCTCATTCTTTAGGTACTTTATCTATAACACAATGGTGTTGGAAACTATAGAACAATGACTGCATTGAAATGTAATTGCGAATTCAGAGTTCTAAAAGGTGCTAATACTTTACAATTATTTTAATTGGATTTAAATGTACAAAAGCTTATTTCAAGGATATACAATTTGTGGGCTCATTTAATGAAACCCTGAATAGCTAGCAAAGAAAAACTAAGTGTATCAGACATTTCACAAGGTAAGTAGCATGTCCACTGCAGTTTTCATTTATCTGAGCTCTCATTTCCCTTTACTTTCCCTTAAGTGGATTCACCTAGTAAAGGTTTTCAAAGTTGTCATTTAAAACATATTCACACTTTTTTTTTTAAATTGCATTACTGTATCATCGCACCACAAAATTGTATTACAGTATTTTTAATAAGCATTTAAACCCACCTACCTTAAATGTACGGCACTGTCATGTCGACATCCACATTTTTTTCAACCGTTTTTTACCCGATACTTGTGCCCTTTACTTTTCAGCCTATTTCTCTGACTGCAATTATCTGTAACTATTAGTGTTCGCACATAACAGGTCCATCTGTTTTAGTCATAGACAAGCTCTCTCTCATTAGTCGACTGGCCTCCTCTTTTGTCAGTGCTGAAGGGCGGCTCACCTCTGCTGCTGTGTGTCTGACTCAGGGGCCTAATTACCGATGGGAAGTCATCCCCTACCAAATATGTCACACTTCATTTAATATGTTAATGAGAGTTTTAGCTCCTCGATGTGATGGCTAACAGGCTTTCGCAAGTGCTCATTTGAAAGGTTTTGTGTGGGTGAACTTTTGCAGTGTCCGTGTCATCCGTGTCCGTGTCATCTGTGGGCTATGAATGCAAAGATGGGATAAAGCGGAAAAACGCTTCGTCCAACTTAAACTGCAAAGATCTGATTAATGTGGCTTAAAAGAATCCCTGAGCTTTGTTGAAGAACTGCAGGTGGGATGAATTAGCTTAGTGGGATGTGGAAGTGTTATTTCTAGTGTTAAGCTGAGAGTGAGGTGATCTGAATGAGAAAGAGAGAGAGAGAGAGAGAGAGAGAGAGAGAGAGAGAGAGGTACTTTGGGCCCTATTTTAATGATCTAATTTTAATGGTCTAAAGCACATGGCACACTTTATTCTCTTAATGAGTAATGGGTGTGTTTTGGGCGTAACATGCAATAAACCAATCAGTCTCATTTCCCATTCCCTTTAAAAGCCAGTTGTGCTCGCGCCATAGCGTATTGCAATGTAAATTTTTGCAATTTGCAAACGGAAAGACTGAATGCTTCTCAGGAAAGGAAACGGATCTGCTTGTGCGCATGTTAAAGTGCGCAAGCAGACCATCAACGGGACAAGCCGGATTCCATCGTATCTTTATGTACATAATAACAATCTTTTACATTGTAATCCTTTTCATTTTTTATATTTTGCATGTTTGTGTGCTGCTGCACGTCCCTGTGTGTAATAAGCAGAGTGTACGAGCGTTGTGGACTCGCTTATAGGTGCACATTACTAATGCGCCCTATAAATAACAAAAAACTAAATTGTGCCATTGACTTTAGACCAGGTTACAGTTGGTCAATGCATGATTTCAGGTGCCTCAAAATAGCAACGCACCAATGCGCCTGAATAGACCTCGTTTTCAGAACAGCACACCCATGGGCGCACAAATGGGTGCAAATGCATTTGTTATTTAAACAACGTGGCACAAAATACACTCACGTCGCGCCTGGCACCGAATTGCGCCGGGTGTGTGATAGGGCCCCTTATTTTTCTGTGTCTCTTAAATGCATTATATATGACATTATATATTGATTATGGTAAATCTAATAACAATGTGTATTGACAAGCAGCTCCACTAAATAATTACAAGTATACTGCAATTACAAAAAAATACTTGTAGTTCATAAGTTTTACTCAGAAGAAATTATTTATCAAATAAACACTGTGATAGAGCAAAAGTAAGAATTCGTACGAGTGAGTAAAATGTGGCTAATTCGTCTGAATTCGCTCGTACGATTTGTCTAAACCCACGTGATGTATAGGTTTAAGGGCGGAGTCAGGTGTAAGTCGTTCTTACGAATTCTTACAAATTAGCCACCTCGTAAAATTCGTACGAATTGCCGTGAGATCGGATACTATGAATACTTCAATCTCCCATGAGGCCATAACAGGTGAGCCAAGCAACTGAAGATGTAAGTCACATGACAATGAAAATATGAGGATTGTAGAACTTCTGGATTACATTCACGTGCTTTGGTAGTGATTACTTGTTCAAAAAAGTACATATTTAGAAAGTACACAATTTTGAATGCAGAAATTATCTTTATGAGTGAGTTATTGAATTCTTAATTTAACCGTTTTGTTCAAAAAACACTGATTCATTCAAGAACAAAACATATCATTGACTTCATGAGTGAGTCATTGAATTATTCACTGAACCGAATTGTAAAACGCTGATTCATTCAGAAATTAAACAAGTGACTAAGTTTCTGATTGAATCATTTAGTGAAAATACAGATTCATTCAGTAACAAAACTATTGTGTGTTGTTCAGTGGTGCGATTCTGCTGTTCTTCATTAGGAATTATTATGGCTGCCGGAGAAAAAATAGACCAAAATCACCAGAAGTATTGCATCTAAAACGTAAGTTGCTCAATAACATCTTGTTATTAAACTGCTGTCTAAAAGCAATATCTCAAAATCATGCCACATCCTTGTTACTGAAATAAGTTGTAAGAAACTTAATCTTTGCTAACATTATGTTTCTGTGTCTAAAATTATATTTTCTAACATTGTGGGGTGGCTATGGCATGTTTTACCTGACACTCATTGTTTCTTTCATAGTCATTTACGTAGACAATTTGTTCACTGAACAAGTATACCTAATTCATATCAGTATAGCTGTAAGTCACTCATAGGCATATTGTGTATACAGATAGAAATATAGAACATATGTGGGTGATCATTCCTTAACTTCTTTGACTGCTGATTTAATCAGAAAGTGAGTTTTTGTCACTTTCTGCAGTAATTCGCCCTAGGCTAAGTGAAAGAACTAGCCAAGGGTTCATTTTTGTTTCTTGGATGTATCTGAGTTAAGCCAAAACGGCAGGTTATAGAGCAAAACTTGAGATTCAGACTACAGAGTGGTGGGTGAAACTCTTAAGACAACCTGCTACACCAGTAAGCATGCGGTAACACCATGAAAGTTTAGTTTATTTCTCACTTCTCTTTCCCATAGATACATCACCTGGACCATGAGAAAGAATACTGGACTGCAGCCAAGTGTCTGAGATCTCCAGGAGATGAAAAACCCGTAACCAGCCCCCTCACTAGTGTGCAGACTTTAAGTTTAACTCTATATCAGGTTCTGAACTGGTGAGTCACAGAACTGTTCTGGAGGCCACAACAGAAAGAAAAACAATGCTTAATGCAAAGAATAAAATGCATCCTCAATGTTAAATGAAGATAATAAAAAAATCGCATAATAATGCAAGGTTTTGGATAGCATCAACTTTGAAAAAAAAGATAAAATTCGTCCTAAATCTTCTGCTGTTGGTGCAAAGTCTTTGCCAATCCAATCAAACTCTGTGGTACTTTGGCACAAATTCATCTATCACCTGCTTAAAGCTTGCCAAAGTAGACAAATGCCAACATGGACAGGTTGTGTGACATGCCCTCATCCCTTTAAACACCAGGAGCAAAACTACCCAAGTTACAGAAAATACAAATCACAACTACATTTAATATTTGAAACAGTATAAATATTTATGTTTGCTCTGTGAATTATTGATTGCTGAATGAAATCTTTGAAATTTAAGACATTTAGAAACCAAGAATATAAATTTTCCTTTTTGGCATTTGTTATATTAATATTTCATGGTAATTGATTGTTTGATAATGATAAATTGGCATGTTTTTTTTTTTTTATAAATAAATATAATAAATGTAATATAACTAGGTCCACTGATCTAAGGCTTTGTTCAGATGGGCAATAAAACGGCAATTTAATTTAAAATATTTTTTTTGTAAATCTGTTTAATTGTTTGTAGTCTAACGGTAACAGAAAAAATAAATAAAATGATTTTTAAACCAAATTATATTTGTAACCAAAAACACATAAACGTTGAGTCTGTTATATTATAATTTGATTCGTTTTCTATTTTATTTATTTTGAATTTTAAAGAAGATTTGAAGTAAGATTCTTTTCCTGTAGAAAATACATAAACTCATTATACATCTAAACAAGCAGATTAGGGTATTGACAGTAAAAACTATCACTTCTACAGATGGGATTTGACAAACGAATCAGATTTGAGTGCGGTGTGAACAAGGCCAAACGCTCTGTTTATTAGGACATAACTTCCAACATAAGGCCATCATCCTCGGTTTCTCGAGCTTTGGGGGTCGTATTCATCTCAAAATTGCCTCCATGCATGCAACTAAATCTTGGTGGGTAACCTGAATGACACTGTAACCGAGATGGCCTCCATGCCGCGGCCCACGCTGGCCTCTGTCGGCCTGGTGTTTGTAATTACTGCGTGTGTCACAGAGGGAAGGGGACGGGGCCTTGCAGGAGACGACTGAGGACAGATGGCTGGAGGATCAGCCCTACGCAGGAGACGTGACAAGCCACAACGCTGCTCACCACAGAAAGCTGACAGTGAAGGAGCCTCCTGCCGGGAGCCTGGAAGCTCTTTCCAGCGCTGTCCAACAAGCTGCCATCGCTAACGTGTTCATACGGCCAAGTCCGCGGGGACCGGAGGGAAAGTGTTGTATGTTAAAAGGGATGAAGAGCAGGAAACAGGTGTGAACACAGAAAGCTTGTGCTTTCAGGGCAGAGTTTCAAACAGTCTGTCACTCCGCCTTTATCACTACCTTAAACTTAAAAATGTATAACTGGTAACACTTAATAATGGTCTGTCATTAATAGGTAACTATGCAGGAATTAATACAGGTAAAATGACTAGTACTGCATTACACTACACAGTTAAGGCTGGCCCACACTCAAATATTTTCAAAAGTTTAAAATGTGATAGATCACAAACATGACGATAAAAAAATCATAGATGTTACAGTTATGTTTCTATAGTGTGTGGAGGGGTGCGAAACACACAGACATGGCAATTTTAAACTATTTTACATTTTTGGTGAATTTGTGGCAAAATCGTATGATATCATTCGTACTTTTTTGTACGATCTGTTTTTGGCCCGCTGAGAGTTTTGGGGGTGGGGTTAGAGGTCGACCTTCTTTCTAAAACTCGTACATTTTAGAACTTCATACACTTGTACAAGTAAAAAAAAAAAAGCCACCTGGTTCTAATGGGATCGGTTGGGGATTCACTGTTTCAGGCAATTGGGAGAAGCGTTGATTTAATTTTTAATTTTCAAATTTATTCAGTATTTTGTTTTGCTATATTTATCTATTTTAGTCATTTAATTGCATCTGATTTTTGTGATTCAATTTTGCATTTTAGTTCACAAGAACAAATGCAAAATTAAACCAAATATTCAAGCGTTAATTTAAATGAACATTCACCAAAAACAACCAGTGCAAACTCTAGGCGTGAAACCATGATCTCCTGAAATAATATTACGATGATTAGGCTACACTATTGTAAAATAATATTATGTTTTCTTTATGTTGTAGATATTCATTGTCCATGTGTTAGTGCATTCCCAGACAGCAACATAGTGTCAGCCTAGATCCGGCCCACATGTACCAGATGTGGCCCGGATCAGGGCAGAAACTATGTTGCTGTCTGGTTTGTCACTTAAAAAGGCGCATTCACAATGTGTTACTTCTGCCAAGCAACTTTATTCATGTCACCTTGTCTTTTATGCAGATGTAAGTGAAGATAAAACTGTTGTAATATAAATCTGTAAATATTATTTCACATTTCACATGCTTTTGTGTAATATGAAAAATATTAACTCACTAGCAAAGCACTTCAGTTTACCAGTAATCATTCACTGTTCAGCTTCAGCTCACACAGGTTAATCAATGATATGGTTGGATTATTATTATTATTATTATTTATTAACATTATCATTGATAATGCATTGTTCATTTCTTGTTATATTTGTGTTAACGGTACAATAGTTTTAATTAAAACTGTGCAATTATTATCACG
This sequence comes from Siphateles boraxobius, assembly GCF_051911475.1. Lineage (NCBI taxonomy): Eukaryota > Metazoa > Chordata > Actinopteri > Cypriniformes > Leuciscidae > Siphateles > Siphateles boraxobius. The sequence continues at coordinate 33,148,012 of NW_027509186.1, read as the reverse complement.
ATGTGCATTTTTTTTTAATCTTTGTTACTGTGACAAAAAAGAGCCTTTGCTAATGACCATTTCCGTCAGTAATTTTTGTTGATGAGGTTAACACTGGGCAGAAGTCTTGGGCCTCAGGCATGTGCTGGTAACCCTGCCTTGATTTATTGCCTGGTCAATAAATGACCGCTGGCTTGAAAAATATCAGAATATTGAGCATGTGAAAGTCACAGCAATTCAATATGATAGATATCTAATTTTTACAATTTGATATCAGACTTCTGGCCATTTTATCAGTGAGCTGAACACAGAAAAGATAGTAGATGCATTGTAAAAACTGAATTTCCAGGGCTGTCCGTTTAAGTGGACCCCTAACAAGAGAAAGTCGATCCAGTATTAACATGCAGGAAACACCGTTGTCTTAGGTCCTGCGTATTAAGCATATGGCACTTAGTCGATGCAAAACACTGAATTATTTATAGGAAAAAAATAAATTCAAGTCATGAAAGACAAACCCCAAGAGCCATGGCCAGACTGGAGATTAAGGCAGAGTTGGCAGGGAAAGTTGGAGCCCATAACATGCTGTGAATCTGAAGACCTTCATGAGAGAATTAACAGACGGAATTACAGCCACCAAACTGGGAAGTGGCCATCAGGTGCTTGGAAAAATAGAAGTGGGGACTGTGGTCTTTGTATATTTAGGATGTCATTGTATGTTAACTTTCTCTGTATTTAGTCCTTGTATGTCAAGTTTGTTTATTCTCAGTCCCCATTTACACGAAGGGAAAACGCAGATATTTCCCTGCGGTTTGGCCTCTTGTTCACACGAAAACCCCGTTTTTATCACAGAAAATGATTATTTCTAAAAACTCCATCCAAAGGGGACATTTCTGAAAACGCCGGTTATGTGTTGGCGTGTCAACTGGGAAAAACGGTGTTTTAGGTTCTCAAACGTCACATTATGCGCCAGAAAATGATTAACATCATGTGAGCACCCAGTTCGGCATAGTTATGATGGCGCTCGACGGCGTATTTATGCGGGTTGATGTAAATGACAACTTTTTTGAAAACGATGTTGTGTGAATGATGTTATTATTGAAAACGGAGGGGGGGGGGGGGGGGGGGGGGATATTTGTTTCTCTAAATACCCGGCTATGTGTAAACGTGGCCTTAGTTTTCTGATGTCTAGTCTATGTTTTAGTCTGGTGTCCTTAACCAGTGTCCCCTCACCCATGTTTGAAACAGAAGTTTGGCATGAAACAGAAGTTCCAATAGTCTTTTCTTCCCTATTTCTCAAACAACAAAACAATTACTTTGTCCATGGAGAATTGATTGTTTGCTATTGGTCGATCTCGCGTGAGTGACAGGTTGCCCCGCCCTCACGTCAAGAAACACATCAACAGAGAAGAGAAGAGATGACGCTGCAAAAGGGAGGGGAAGTTATTTTGATTAAAGATTATGAGGAACATGAATAAAAAAAATGTTCACGGATAAATAATTTACGACAAATACTGCTATATTCCATAAAAATTAAGAATTGCCGATTTTGATTTCATGGTGACTTTAATATACATGAGGTACTTTTAGTCCAGTGATATTTCAGTGTGATTAGGCTGCCTGGCATAAAGCCCCTGAAATAGAAACCAAGCCACAGACTTGTTAGGACAGAAACACTCAGCTAAATATTATATTAGTCATATTAGAGTTTGATCGTATGGCAATAATGGCAATTATTTGATATCAACAACAAAATATATGGGAAGCTTTTTATGGGACGTTGATAAGCCTATTAACATCTTGAAGTCCCTAACAATTTTTGGGTTGCGACCCACCAGTTGAAAACCAAAGTTTTAATATCAGGTTGATGTCTATAGTGCATATTTAGTGTTTTAGGCTCACACTGTAACATATATGCTCTGTTTTTGGACTTACTGTATGTTATGTTTTCTTTGGTTTCTGTGTTTCCTTCCTGTTGTTATTTCCTGGTTTCTGATTATGTGCTTTGTTACAATAGTTACTGATAGATTATTTGATTATGTTGGCCTGTGTCTTGTTTGGTTCCTCATTTTGCCTGTGTATTTAACCCCTCAGTTTGTTTCAGTCCATTGTATTGTATTGTCTTGGCTATTTGCTTAGCTGTTACGTTAGTGTTACGTGGCACATCTCTCTGTGTTTTGGAATTCTGTGTTTGTTTTATTAAAACAGTTTTCTATTTTAATATATTTTAAAATGTTATTTATTCTTATGATGGCAAAGCTGAATTTTCAGCATTTTTATTCCAGTCTTCAGTGTCACATGATCTTTCAGAAATCCTTCTAATATGCAAATTTGCTGCTCAAGAAACATGTATTATTATCAATGTTGAAAACAATTGTGCTGCCATTTTTGTAGAAGCCGTGATGAAACAAATTCAGGATTCTTTGAGAAATGTAAAATTCAAAAGAACAACATTTATTAAAGTCATTTTTGTTGAAATTATAAATGTATTTACTGTCACTTTTGATCAGTGTATTGCGTCCTGGCTGAATAAAAGTATTTTCTTCTTTTTCTTTCTTTTTTTTTTTTTTACTGCCCTCATACTTTTAAACGGTACTGTATAGTCTCTCTGACATTTATTGAAAGTTATTTCCTGTGAAAGTCTCACATAGTTTGCATAATGAAACATGCTTCATAATATGTGCTTATTTGGCACACTGTAAAATAATAATAATTTATTTATAAAATATATATTCCTTTCCTTATTCCCGCAGGTATTATCAGCTCTGACCAACCTGAGATTTATGACTAAATGCAGGAGTTGTAAGTTGTTTTGCAGTGAGAAACATATATCTGCCTATCCAACTCCATTGGGAACAGATTAAAAATAAGTTTCTCCAAAGAATCCGACACTGTTTGTACTTGTATGAATGTTTGAAGCACTGCTTCTCATTTACCACTGAGGTCTTGGCTTTAGATTGATATATATTGAGGTTGACATTTCATTCTTCCTGGTGATGCAGGTACAGTGCCTGCTGTCTAGAGTTTATATTCAGCATGAAGGTGATGCAATGTAGCTAATACACTGGCTGTATTGGACATTCTGGCCTATATATTTCAAATAAATCCCTGTTTTCAACAGTACTCTCAGCTTCTTAAGCGTAAACGAGCATTGAAGTCCACAAGAAAAATATTGACCATGATGTTCTGCATAAACCAACTGTAAAAAGCTCACAAAAAAAACAAAAACTTTTATTCAGTGTAAAAACATTTGCCTTCCAAAAGGTCTATGGAATTATAGCGGTAGATCTGGCGTAACAAAACAGTCCATAGCAGTTGGCATGCAAATCCGATGATACGTACCTCCTGAACACAGAAACGCATACATTCCAAAGACGATTTCACAGCTATTGGGATGTTACGGAAATGCCTAAACCGGTTATACTGTGGCTGAACCTCCAGAAGTTTTTCGGTCAATGCTGACAAATTTTTTTACCTCTAAACTATTAATTTATGAAGAATACATTCAAAATGCAATTCATGCAAAAAGCGATTTGAATATACCTCTTCTATCTTAAACATGTATTTAATTTCTGAATTTTTGGCAGACATAAAGTCAAAAATGTCAAATGTTTTTTTGAAAAGAAAATCATATTATGGATGGATGGATGGATGGATGGATGGATGGATGCAGGGCCGGAGTGGGGCCATTTTTCAGGCCAGGGGTTTCAGGCCTAAGATCGGCCCACTTTTTCCATGGTGGTGGAAATTGGACGAATAAAAGCAACAGTTCAGCTCTTAATATTGTGTAGTTTTTATTAATACCATGGTTCAACAAATAATGTAAAGGTTAAATAATAATTCACTTAAGCTGAGAAGTTAACAAAAAAATATTCCACTATTCCACAAGGATAGGTTGATAAATTAACAAAAGCATACTGCTCTTTCTTACATTAAATAACTTTAATTCACATTGCTGGTATCCTCTCTTCCTGTCCCTGTAGTCATGGCCTCCTCATTTTCAGCGGGGGACTGGCTTATCTGCTGCTCAGAAGCTACAAAATAATTAAGATAAATAATTAATTAAATGAAATAAAATAATTAAGATGTCATTTTACTGCCTACACAGATCAAGCTTGAGTTTTGTTATCAATATTTGCATAATATTTGCAAAGTCTGTGAATCACCATATATTGGGTGATACAAAAATGCTAATATTTTAATCAAATGTAAAATTTTGCTTGAGAATAGGTTGACAACGCTACTGTCCATGGCTACAACGGTATTAGCCGAAATAATTACGTTGCAACGTTGCTAATGCTAATCATTACTAGGCTTATCTCTATTTACCTGTTGCCACTTGTGTTTGTCCTCTTGAAAATAAGTCTGTAAGCTTGGCACATTTGGTCGCTTCCTCCTCCAATGCCTTTCTTTTTTCAAACTGGGTTTTTCAGTCCCTCCTGGCCTCTTCCTCCCATCCATCCTCCCTGACGCGTACCCTTACGGTAGGGCCGGGCCTGCTATCAGTAGCCTACCTGAGAAAACGTTTTGGAAATGACGGGCTATGGACCCAACCAACTCTATTTGGGAGGGGAGGGGAGAACTCCGTCACATGGTACAACCCTTGCAGAGGCTGCACGCTGCGGTGTCAGAATGCGGAATATGTGTAGCCTAATTTAAGATAGACTAACGTGACAAATGTAAAAAAAAAAAAAAATCCTCGTCCGGCCCAAAAGTGAAGCGGCCCACCGGGAATTCTCCCGATTCTCCAGATTAGCCACTCCGGTTCTGGATGGATGGATGGATGGATGGACCCAAAAACGTCCCAAAAATATTATGATATTTATGAATGAATAATTTTTTATATCTTTAAAAACACTTTTTACCTAGAAAAATATATTTAAAATAAATTTTGAAAATTATGTTGTATTCAAGATGTTAGAAAATTATGTTATTGCTTTTCACTTGGTTACACCACATGAATCATTCATTTAAAACAATTGTTGAAATGGTATTTGTGGCGTGCAGGACGAGGCTGAAGGCCATGAGAGAATGGTGCGAGGTAGTATCTTTCACGGAGGAGCGGAAGCATAAAAGAAGGAGCGACGATCGTGAAGATCAAGAGAGGACAGGCCTGGACTTGTGTTTTACTTTGTTATATGTGACAACAGTTGTCCATGAGGGGCTGCTGTCTTTTACTTTCGTTTTGTATTTGTCTATTTATTTATTAAAGTTTGTTGAATGCTCGCCGGTTCCCGGCTCCTTCTTCCCATAACAATGAACTGTGTTAAAGTATTCAAGTTTTTCTAAAAAATAAAAATGAAACCAACTCCCCAACTCCCAAAAAAAAAAAATTCAAAAAAATTATGATTCCGATTAAATTTAATGAGCCACTAAATTAGTAATTAAAAGTCATTGACCCTTTTACATATTAGCTAACATTACCAAGGCTATACAAGTCTCGCAATAACCACCCACTGACCATTGATTAGAAACAATTGAGCAATCGATCCATCAAAAGGAGATCTTTCTCTTTAGCCATTAAAAAATGTATGGCTGATCAAAGGCGGCTAACAGATGCTTTAGGGGGATTTCTCTTTAGGAGCCCTCCTTCCATCTGTTCTCCACTGGCATTGCCATCATGAGCCTGCTTACAGGCTCCTCACCAAAGCACTCCATAGGAACCATTTTGCCGAGAGCAATGGGGAATGGAAAACAAGTGGCCAAGAAAAGCTTTTAATTTTCCCTTCATTAATGGCTTGATGACTTTATTCTGCATGGAGAATTAGTGCATCTAACTAATCAGTGTCGATACCAATACATTTTCTAATTCATTTCCCACAACTTAAGAAGAAAAGGTTATAAAAAAGATATGGTGCATAATGATTCCCAGAGGGATGCAGATAACACCCTACCAGACTCTCAAAAATCTTTTTTAATCATCTTTGCCTGCAGAGATTATTATTTATATGCAAGTTTATAACCATGAGCTATATGGAAGCGCTTTAATGTCTCTTAAGAGTGAGACTACAGGACAATGCACTGCAGAAATCATCTGAAGGGAGCGCAGATATCTAATCCTTAAAATTATTTGTGAAATAAACCGACCTTTGTTTATAACAGGGACACCCTTGTGGCTTTCCAAACCCATATGATTTTCTTTCATCTGTGGATCACAAAATTAATGAATGTGGACAGGAGCTGTCAAGATCCAGAATGACAAATAAGCACAATAAAAGTATCATAAAATTTGTTCATATGATTCATGCATTGTATTTGAAAGCTTTGTGTGAGAAATGGGCTGAAATTTAAGTCATAATTCACAAAATCTTGACGTCTATATCAGGTCTCGTTAGGGGCTTTGTGTCGAATCATTTCCATTGATCCAGTTCAGACTGAGATCTGAATTTGTTTACAGATCAGATACAGTTCCCTTTCGAAAGGGAACTCGCACTGCGTCAAAGCGCTATGGGGAACGCCTCCGGTTTCTTTCCAGCCATAAAGCTCCAGCTCTCGTGAGCCTTCCATTCCTGCCGGATCTACACAAAGAGATCTGAAAGGCATGGAAGAACCCGTATTCAGCGCGCATTCATCGCCATCAGTGAACTATGCTGATGTTGAGGGGATGAGCGAACACGGGTATGTGTCGATGCCCCAATTGACGAGATGTTCACGAACTCTCACGGCTGGAGAGACATCGACACTGAGCGCTCCAGCCCTGCCTCTTATGCCACTAAAATATGACAGCACATTTAAATGGCAGGGTATTCGTGGTGGCGGGTCTGGCTGGTGATGACTGGCACACAATGACGGTTTTGCAAACATACCAGATTTGAAGCATTTAAAGGAACGCCCCTCTAAAGTCGAGCTTTGGTATCCATGCCCTTGAGCTGGCTCTGGGTCAAGTCCTTTGTGTCAAAGCACAAAGTTACTTCCTCGCTTAGCATCAAGCTCGGGCAGTGGGCGTAGGTAATACTGTCACTGACAGCCTGTATGTGACCCGAAGTGGTAGTGTTTTTGGCATTTCATTGAAACTGCTGATTTTTGTCACAGCCATAATTTAGCATCCACTCCACTCAGCATGGCAGCAGGGGTAGATCGTTCCCCATAGCGCTTTGACGCAGTGCAAGTTCCCTTTTGAAAGGGAACGTTTCAGGTTATGACTGTAACCTATGTTTCCTGAGAACAGGGAACGAGACACTGCGTGTCATCGCCATGTCTCGGGGATGCTTGCTGGAGAGTCCCCTCAGACGATAAGCTGTTGACATGTTCTCCAGGCTCCCCTTATATACTTCCGGGTCGCACTAGTGATGATGTCATAGGCTGTCGCCGGCCAATAGGATTGCCGTGATTAGATAAGCAGTTCAGACTGGGGCGTTCCCCATAGCGCTTTGACCCAGCATCTCGTTCCCTGTTCTTAAGTCTACAGTCGTAACCTGAGACGTTCTTGAGTTCAACTCTCAGCTCAACTGACTCAATGATTCAGTTTACAGTAGAAAATTTCAGTATGTTTATGAAAGTGATCAAAAGACTTGGAATATAGCATACACATTGTATTTTTGGGCCTTGAAAATCCCAGTCCCAATTTCCTTTCATTATATTGAAAAGAGCAGCCAAGATTTTCTTGACATTTTTTTTTAATTTATGCAACGCTGATTATTAATAATATTCATTATTTGTCAAGGTCAATAAGTCTCTTAAATTATCACATAATTCATCATTTTCATAACAAGGAAAGGGTAGTTCAGGTCTGGATTGACCAGTGGTTTTGACCCTATGCCTGTTATATGGATTACGATTATGGATTACCCTCAATAAAGCTGCGTTTGGATCTCCAAACAAATCTCTGAGAAGTCACGTCACAAAATTAGATGTGTACTGTATGTACACATGTATTCAAGAAAACAATCTTATTGGTTCTCACTTGATGGTAATACCACAGGATTCATTCATTCTTAAAATGGCACTGATGTTTTTCATAAACATACAGGTGTGAAAATGTACAAAACCAACATTTGGTGCGACGACTCAAATTTTATAATTATGATATTTAAAAAAAAATACATTGACAAATATCTTACAAATGTTTAAAAAATGATACTTTTATGAATTAATTGTATTTTGAGGCTTGAAAGTCCCAGTCCCCATTTACTTTTCTTATATGTAAAAGAGCAGCCAAGATTATTATCTTTTGTGCTCCACAGGAGAAAGAAAGTCATACAGGTTTGGAACAACATGTGAGTGAGCAAATAACTCCCTGAAATGTTTTTTCTTGAGAAGGAATAACAAAAGCAACAAAAAAGAAAGTGAGTACAAAGAAGATTGGTGCTCTACAGAGGGAACCTCAGGCATTCAGACCTGAGCGTCGATGTGAGGCTTGGCCAAGAGTTTGCTCAGACTCTGCGGAAATGCAGCAAAGCCATCCATGCAGATTATGGGAGCTCTGCAGCCTGGCACTTCTTTTTGTTGCTGCCATCCTGTCTTGACGGGAGAGAGAGGAGGGGAGGTAGCAGAAGAGGCTTTTCTCTGCGGCAAATTCTCCAAGCCCTCTCATTCCCTGCTCCTTGGGGCCTGTCTCATACAACAGAGTTTTGTTTGCGCACATCTGCTCTGAGGAGATAAAAATTACATCAAAATATCACAAGAGACCATCTTGAGAATTGCTCAGATCTGTACATTCCAAACGAGAGACTGTTGCTTCAAGGCTAAAAGTAAGGTACGAGAAAAGAAGACATTCACTGGTGTGTTCACCAGAACTATGCCCATCACAGCACAATAGTTCAAAAACCTGTGGGCTAAAACAAGGAGAACTGAATATGCTGGAAACCCTTTAAAGCATGATGAAATCAGACTGAAGCTTCCAGGAGTCAGGGTTTTATCAGTCCACCAGGAAACAATATTGTGTTCATAAGGTATCAGGTTGATATTACGTTTGTGGGGATGAAATAATCACTGGATTCGGCAACGTTTTCTAGGTCTTCGGCTTCAAAATTTTAACATATTCAGTTTGAGGCACTTAGAAAGTAAACTAGAAATTGACTTGTTTTCTGTCAGCAGAAATGTTTGCACACATTTTTTGCTACTTTTGGTGCACATTTTCTTTACGTTGTTGTTGTAAAAAATCCTTTTCTCCTACAGAATCCCATCTCCCTTCATCAATGTCTGGTCACAAAGGAAGCACATTATAGCGATATCTTATTATAGCTAATTAAAAGAGCTTACATTAATCAGTTAACACTATGCTGAGATGGTAAGGTGCATATTAGTTCCTTAAATTATATAAACAGTATATATAGGACCTAAAGTGCACATATTAGTACCTAAATGGTACATAGTAGTACCTGACGTGCATTACCAATCGTAATGATTACAGATTCACCTAAACCTTCTTTTACACTCAACTAATGAACTTTGACAGTTATTTAAAGACATGTCATTATACTTTATGAATTTAGCAGCAGAGTTACACATACATGTATAGAATATTTAATTTGTAAGATTAAAATGAACTTGAAAGATTGTTTGAGTAGTTTGACACTGATGAGCAGAAATATGGGACTGGTAAACTGGGTGTAATTATTAGAGCTGGCTTTGACAGGAGTTGTAAATGGCATGCTGGGTAATGATATACCGCTTGCAAGTGTAACTTGAAGGAATTTCCGGGGGTTATTTTCAACCTAATGTCTATAGATGGCTTATATGGAACAATTACCACAGTGTTGTATAAAATAAATGATTCATATAAATGAACATTAGCTTTTTTTAAAGTTCTTCTTTTAAAACACTAATGATTTAATATCATTGTTAAATCTAATCTTTAACAAATCACAAAAAATCAATGTTGTGATGCCTAAATTAATTTGTCATTCAAAACAATTGAGCAATTTAGGCTCATCTGAAAAACGTGACATTTATGCAAGACTTCAAAAACATACAATTAACTGCAGTTTCCAGCTGAAATGAACACTAGTGCCAGTAAAACACCAACAACTTTTTTTTTCCTTTTCACACAAATTTTGATTGCAGAGGCAGATTATAAAAATAATTTTTTTTTTTAATTATTTTTGCACGGTTCCTTTTACGATTATGATCTCAAACCATTTTTAGGATAGTGCATGATTTGTAAACTAATACATTTTGACATTTGCAACACATAACCAGCTCCATATGTGTGGCTTTTCTGATCTTGCTCACTAATTCACCGGCTGCACACTTGTGATGTGAAGCACTTGGGTCCTGTGAAACATGAATCATGATAAAAGAGCCTAAAGACTTGCAGAAGAAAACAAAAATGACATGGCTGATTCGCCAAATGCGGTTTTATCTCATGTTTGCTTTTGTTAACACTTTCAGTATAGTGGTTTTAGTGTTGGTACATTATTTTCAAGCACAATAAAGCACAGCGCTACTCACTATAGCAGTGTTGGGAAAAGTTACTTTTAAAAGTAATGCGTTACAATACTGTAATACTCCCAAAAAAGTAACTTTACTTAGTTACTTTTTCTGGAAAGTAATGTGTGACGTTACTCTTAGCATTGCGTTTTCTCACCTGAGCTGGGATGGGCTTGCTTGTTTGGTTTTTAATAACAACAAAAAAAGTTATATTTTTGGCAAATGTAAAGGCCTCTTCACAAGTAAAATAAATAAGTCTCAGGCTGAAGGAAATGCAAATTCCATGTACATTAGAGGGAGCAGCTCAAACAAACCTTTCAGAACTACAATAATCGTCATGTTTATATAGTGAACATTCTTCTCTTACTCCCCATTCCGTAATCTGATTACGTAACTAGCGTTGCTTGTAATGTGTTACCCCCAACACTGCTCACCAGACACTTCCTTTCCGAACTGCCATGATACGTACAACAACCAATGTAATAATACGGTGCCAGATTCACGTTCATCTGTTTCGGAAAACTGAATGTGGCTTTAGCACCACTCACTGGACATGTCACTTTGAAAGTCGAATAAATACACAAATAGAGCTTTTTCCAATTAACATGAGTTTGATATTAGCTTTAAATGCTTCATTTATTTAGTCAAAGTTCTAGTATATGATTGCAATTTTACTTCTGTAATGTATTCCAAGCTCAATGAGAAAATTTTTACAATGGGACATAAACCATCAGCAACTATTGGTCCAGTTGACTTTCATAGTATGGATAAAAACCGTTCTCCAAAATCTCTTCTTTTCTGTTGCACATACAGTAAAAAAAGAAAGTTAATACAATTTCCATTTTCAGGTGAACCGTCAAGGTTTAGGGAGGACAAAGAAATGCAAATTCTGATAGAAAATATACAGTTCTGCTTCATGTCCATTGATGTGTTTTGTCTCAACAATATCTTCATGCTTTTTCTCTTTTCTTACTGCCAGTGTATGTGTTGTGTGTCTCTTTGTTGACACTTCCCTGAACTGTTCCAGTGAAAGGTGGAATCCTAAGCCTTTAAACCAATGCCTTCACAGAAATTCGGCAGAAGCGGCACAGAAAAGTCTGTGGCAATCCAGCCCTGAGATTCCCCTCCGTCTCCTCCTGTCTTCCCAACTTTCTCACAGGCGCAGAGACAAGCCTTTCTCCTGAGATAGATACTAATTACCAAACACTGTCCATCCCATCAAGACAGCCCGACAGAGACGGCATTGTGTTTGGTTCTGCTAGTCTTCATTCCAGCGGTGAACTTTGACCGCACAGCTAACAGACGCATCATAGGAGATACTGAGCGGCTATAATGTTCTAGACTTTTCCGTCCTCTGAGCCCTGCTCCTCTTCCGTTTCCATGGTTTCAGCTCATTCTCACTATGGATAAGTCACTCCACATATTCTTAATTAAGGTCAAGAATATATTTTCATTGCTTGCTGTTTTCAGGGCTAAAACCAGCCATCATTACTAAAAAAACCACACTGACACAACTGGAGCGCATGTGCGGAGAACATCTGTCTCTGTGCTGTGTGCATGTGTGTGAAAGCTATGCAAATTTAGTAAAAAACTGGGGATGTCAGTTGATTAGAAAATTTAACTGACTAAACATAATTTTTTTTTTTTTTTTTTTTTTTTTTTTTTTGGTGTTCACATCATTTTTAGGAAAATTAACAATATTGTTAATTGTTAGGTTCAAAATTTGTGGCTGGAATATATGCATGTAGACAACAGAAGATTAGTCCTTTACTAGTCTCACTTGCTACATCCATAGAGCAAATAATAATAATAATAAAAATCAAACACAAAAATATTGTGCCACTGTAAAGTATAATTGAAATAAATGTACTTAAGTTAAAGGTTAGACTTATAGTTAATTTTTCAAAACGTAATTTTAAACCTAAATGTAACTAAATACTCCAAAATATACATTTTACTAAATACATTTATTTATTATATATATATATATATATATATATATATATATATATATATATATATATATATATATATATATATATTTATACATATTTACTTTTGCATATATCCCAAATAAGATTTTAAAAATAGATTTTTTTATCTTGCCCCATGAAGTACATTTTGTAAAATATTTTTCCATTTGTTTGAATATTTAAATGCATTTCCTTAATACATGTCGATGCCTTTTACAATATATTCTGAATATATTTGCAGTAATTAAAAATTAAAACAATTTTCCCCACACTTTATGGATGTAATCTTACATGTGCAGATATACGCATTAACATTTCTATGAATTCACGCATGGGTGATATTTCAATTGTTGCTTAAATAGTAATTCAATTTCACCATACAAAGAATGCAAATTACTTTTAGTAAATGTCCTGTCTGAGTTAGATTTATAAATAAATTAATGTTTATGTAAATTAAAGTAATGTCTTTCTCCATTTACTGATAAAGGGGTGCTGCTCCGTAAGGGACTTGTGGTGTGTGAACATGGAAGCTTGCGCTTGCGATAAGTTTTTGTTTAATAAATCACACTTAACAGAATAAGGCTGGGTATCTCAAATTAGCCCACAATGTAAAACACATCACAAAGCATTTGTCACAATTTAACATGTTGTGATGCATCTCAATTTTGGTATATTTGGATAATGTTAATATCTCCCTTGTTCGCTTGAGTTTTGACCAGCATTTCATTTCGTGTAGTTTCCTTTAAAGGGATAATTCACCCCAAAAATGACAATTCTTTATTAATTTACTAAACATCATTATCATTCCAAACCTAATTTAAAAGCCTAAACTAAATCTGTTCATAAAGTTATCATCTCTTCACACACTCGAATCATATGGATTCATTGTACGATGCCTTTATAAACTTCTTGGATGTTTTAAATATTGTTTCATTGTTTCATCATTGTTTCACGTTTCATTAGAAATATCTTAATTTGTGTTTCGACTAAGAAAAATAATACAAGTTTGGAATGACATGAGGGAGCAAATGATGACGGAAGTTTCATTTTTGGATGAACTAACCCTTATTCTGAACTTACTGGGAAGTGATAATAATGAACATAAGAAATAAATACATGGGCAATATTGTGAGGAAAATATACACTATACTGTTCAGCAGTTTGGGGTCAGTTTGGGGTCAAAAAGATTGTTTGTGTTTTTGAAAAAAGTCTCTAATGCTCACCAAGACTGCATTATTGGGTCAGAAATACAGTAAAAGCTGTAATATTGTGAAATAACATCACAATTTAAAATAACTCTCTTCTATTTTAATATATTTTAAAATGTAATTTATTCATGTGATGCAAAGCTGAATTTTCAGCATCATTGCTCCAGTCTTCAGTGTCACATGATCCTTCAGAAATCATTCTGATGATTTGCTGCTCAAGAAACAGTTATTTTAAATTGTTTAAATCTCTTAAAGGTGTGTAAATTTTAGCAATATCTAGCGGTGAGGTTGCGAATTACAACCATCAGAGAGTAGCCAGTTAAGCAATGAGGTTATGTATATTATATTACATTTCTATCGACAGATCCTCCTAAATATTACACAATGCACCTTTAATGGAAAATTTATTTGATCAAACTTTGTCATAATCTTAAACAATTAAGATAGTGAGCAAACAACATTTGACAAATGTGTGCGTTATTTTTTTTACAGATGTCGTGATTTTCAACGTGGATTTGAAAACATGGATCGAAAGGTAATTTCTTCTTTTCTTAGCTAGCAAGTATTCAGTGAAGTGATTGATGCTTATGAGTGTATGTTAATGTTTTTACTTTTAATTTTCCAACCGAAAGTCAGTTTTTGATGGACATGATAACGTGCATAAGGGGTGAACCATATTTGATTTTTTGGGTTATCATAAAATGAGCTGGAGACGTTCGAAATGCTTTTTATGTAGTCCATTATTCTTATTTTACGGAATGAAGTTTATTTCGTGGCTTAAATAAATTACATGTCCACCTTTTTACTCTGAGGTGGAAACGGGCTGCTATAAATTAGGGACGGAGAGACGAACAGTGAAAAAAAAAACACCACATCATTATCTAGGAGAACCAGCGGTTGAGATAGTTCAGGTAATTTAGCAGGAAAACTCGATGGCCTAATACATACACAGTGGCTGCATGAGATTAAATCTGTAATCATTTCCGTGTTGGCCAGCACATAGATGGAGAGTCATTAGCCAGCAGGTGCACAGAGTGTTTGTACCATTATCTGACATTACTGTGCCGCATCTCAGCCCTGAATATAACATTCAACAAGCACAGGAAAGATTCAAGCATGAGGACCAGAGACCTGACAGCCGAGAGGGGCTAAACCGTTGGTTTCTACACTCACTCACACACTCACCAATACTCACACATGCACAGACATGCATTTAATGCGAAGTCCCAATAATTATGCGTGACAGCTGAGCTGCTGCTCTTTGCGAGTGGCTGTTCTATCATGACCATATTTAATTTCAGTTTATCTCGGGCTTGGCAGAGTTTACACTTACTCTGCTGAAATGTATGTTGTGTGCGTGCGTGCTTGTATCCTTAAACTTAAAGTTTACTGATACATAGAATTGAGTCGAAACATATATTTCGTCTGACGAACTCACAGCTTGTAGCAAAGGGGAGATTTGCAGATTTCACACAGAGACTCAATGGGTCAAGATGGCATATTAGTTTTAATCTTGGGCTGATTAGTTTTAAATGATATGTCCCACTATCTTTTAGAGATGTCTAAGTTCATCTATTTCACTTTTTGGGCAATAATCATTATATTTAGGAGGTTAATTTTGCTAGCATGCAACGTGAAGAATAAAAAAAAAAAACGCTTTATGAAGCCTCTGCAAAACATGCAAATGGCTAGCATCCGTGCATAATTATAGGATGCATGTTACATCACCAAATTAAAGGTACACTATGTAACGTTTGGCGCTTTAGCGATTAAAAAAAACAAAACTGCATGCATTTTGCGGAAGAACATTGTTTTTGGTTGAGCTTTGGCTCTGCGTGACTGTGTGGATGAATATGGTTCTTTCTCATAACTAAAAAAAGAGAGAGATTATCTTACCGCTCCTAAAACATTCACTACTAGGCTTAAGAGATGTAACCAGTTTAGATGGAAAGGATCTCAAGCTGACTAGCTGAATACATTACTGTAGCTTTACCCATTAATAGACACGGTACAGTACTTCCAAAAAACTAATTCCAGCACAAAGCTACAACAACCATAATGAGATGACCCTACACAATAGATCAACTCTGTTAGAGAGCTACACATGACAATTAATCTGTTCAATAAAAATACATTACTCACCTGTTGAGTAATAAAAACACCATCTCTGCGTCAGTTTTACAACATTTCAAATCTTTCAGTGTTCTCATTCCCGAAAAGCCAAGCCAATCTTGATTCTTGTTTTATTACGAGCTCTGTCGCAAGAAGTACACTTATTTTAATTTCTTGATTAACATACTAAAGAACACGTAAAAGTTAGACCCCCGGTATATTTTTGACGGACGCCGCGTCCAAACCGCACTGTAAATACAAAATAAAATAAGAAAATCCCCAAAAAATCTATTTCAAAATTAACACCCTGGGCAAACTCCCAATTCTATTGCACACCAATATATATTTGGTAGGAACCCCCAAATCAAGAAAAAACACGTCAGACAGGCAAATCACGTGGTCTCGCGCATCCAGTAGCTTCGCTTCTGAAATGCTCTGGTGTGAGTTGGCACCAAGTGGAGGACGGAATAAAACCTTTTTGGAGCCGTAATGAACGCAGACGTGTGCAGTGTAAAAAAGGGGTTTGGTTAACTGATTATCATGCTAACTGTAGGGGATGCATGACAGAATGTTAGCTTAGAAGGCTAATAATTAAAAATGAACACAGTTTGTGGCTTCAGTTATGCTGATATGTGGTACAAATGCAGTTTTTGAAAATGTCAATTGTGTATGTATTTGTTAGGGGCAGTTCACATTTCGCGTCTGAAAACGCGTCAAAAGGCGCGGCTGTGCCGCTGTTGTCTCTTTTCCAAAGCACTCCCGTCCTGTCTGTCGTTGCTATGCAACCATGAACCGCACACTCCACATCATGTTGACTGACTTTCTATGTTGTTACAGAAAGGGTGAAGCTGATTGGTTGGTTCTTGTCACATGACCTGTGGTGCGCTTGCGGCATTCTGAAAAGTTTAGCTTAGTTCATCTCGCTGCTCCTGGAAAAAGCGAGCACGTCGCGATATGTTTACATTTAGCTGACGCTTTTATCCAAAGCAACTTACAATTGCTATATTTCAGAGGTCGCACGCCTCTGGAGCAACTAGGGGTTAAGTGTCTTGCTCAGGGACACATTAGTGTCTCACAGTGGATTCAAACCCGGGTCTCTCACACCAAAGGCATGTGTCTTATCCATTGTGCCATCACCACCCCAGTGGTTTGTTAACGGCGCCTTACAGTATCTTCAGAACATATATTTATATATGTGTTCTTCTACCCACATACTGTCAGATTAATAAAACTAAGACAGTCTACAGCTTTACACCAAGGCCACAGATAATAAGTTGGAAAAAAACTGTATAATTAAACACCTACTGTTAATGCAGTGATGTTACAGAGAATATGTCAGAGTTTTGTATAAACATATTCCTTAAAGATGACTAAAGACCAAATTAAACAAACGTGTGATATAAAGGCGATGAGTGGGAGAAAATAAAGTTTGAAGCAACACCAAGTAGAAACTTTATTAGAAACTTCTGGTTATATATCAGTCTCAGAGCTTTTGCTGTTCATGATTTTAACTGGAGGCTGATATCTGCCCATCTTTAAATAAACTGCTATTTTTAGGACTATCTGCCCATCTGTCACTGAAATTGCTGCAGGCGTCTTCTTACCAATTACTTTTCATTTGGTTGTCATCCTCAAAACTTGTTTCTCATTCACAGCTCTTTGCCTGATTATCAGATCTCCCCTACTTAAACATTGTTATAGTTACATTGTATATGTTTCTTTCTGATGTGGTGCGAAATGTCCAGTGAGTGGCACTAAAAGTGTGTTCAATTTGATCAGAAATAGATGAACGTGAATCTGGCAATGTTTATTACGTTGGTTGTTGTATGTAGAACGGTAGTTCGGAAATTAAATGTCCGGTAAAAGGCGATGAAAGGGTTATCCTGTATTCCGTATGAAAATCACGTACCACCTACAATAAACCCAACCAATAGTGTGTGAAATAGCAAACATAAGATTAAAAACAAATTTGATGAAGCAACCATGCCATTTTAGCTTGCTTCTGCAATTCTGAGCTCTTTTATCGCAACTCGTGTTTCACGGGGCTTGTAACAGAACGCTTCACATCGCAAGTGCAATACTGCACCGTAGATTACCGTGCAAGTTTAATAAATCTGAAAAGGAAAATATATCGAGCTGATTATGTGTTGTAAACGTCAAAATGTATTAGTTTACAAATCATGCATGTGGTAAAAATGTTTTGAGGCCATAACATAGTAATGTGCTAGAAACCCCTCAAAAAAGTCTTTATTAAATGATAATCTGCAAGGTAATGATCCTTTGTGTAAAAAAGGAATAAAAAATTGTTGTTGGTGTTTTAGTGCCTCTAGTGTTAATTTCAGCAGGAAACTGCAGTGAATTGTATGTACGTTTTAGGAGTTTCGCAAATATGTAGGCAGAGGCACGTTTTTCCAGTGAGCCTAGTTTGAATAAGATTTATAGCAATCATTTGAGATATATAAATATATCCCTTTTATTGACTGGAAAATAAAGTAACTTTGGCAAATGAGTGTATCGTTGTATTATATTGCCACGGCGTTGCATAAATTCCTTTACTTTCATCACTGGATTTTTCTCTTCCGTTTTTGCCCCATAGCCAGCGCTCCCACAAGCCATTGCCAGCTCTCGCTGTAAATTATTTTCGTTTTATGGTCATTTCATCAACAAATCTCAGTCACTCAGGCCTTCACCCACCTTGTTATCAGTATGCAGTTCTCGTTCCAAGCGTTGATCCTCCTTTACGAGGTCATGGAGTTGATGCGCTTTTATCCTGTCCCCCACACACACAACCTCAGCATCTCTCCTCACTTCCCTCGACAAACCTCCACACCACCTTCAGTTGCAAATCTGTACGTATTCAGCCTCGCTTCCCCCGCTTTGCTTACCCGTGGGAACCTTTTTAAAGATCAAATCGATATCAGGACATAAACATGCATCAATTCAGGTTTGCGCTTTTCCCTCTCGCTTTGTAGAAAGTTGGGCACACAAGTGTAACGTGTCACTTATAAGTGAAGCAGAGGACCATCGGCCTCTGAATGATGTATGGTGTGAAGGTCAAATGACATTTTGATGCTGATATTGACATTTCTCTCTTTAATAATCCTGTTTAAACTAAAGTAATTTCTGTGCCAAACAGAACTGCAACCCTGTTTTTCTCAAACAGGTTTCCTGAACACTCCTCCCTTCCTGCAATTGGTCTAATAAATACATAGCCACGCCCCAAACTCACACCATTGGTAAAGCCACTGTTGCCGTGCTGGACTTGGCAGATTCTACAACATACAAATGTTTTGAAAACACCAAGCCACAATGTTATAGCCTACCAATGACTTTCATAAAGTAGACACTACTAAGTTTTTATAGGAGAAATTTGAACATGAAATCCACTTTAAACACTAGGCTATCTTTTCATCACTGATTTCATCATTTCTTCACCTGCATTGTTTCTCTGTTATGAAGTCGTTTACATCCACCAAGCAGATGTACTGCCATAGGCCCCCTCCTTCTCTGATTAGATTAAATTGTCTCCTCAAATGAATTAAGGACAGAAATCAATTATTGCGCGTCTCCATGCCTGTATCACAGCAATACCCACTTATTAAATAGCCCTCGCCTTTGCCTGTTTAATCTTTGATTACGCTTTCAATTTGAGTTGCTGTTATCTCCATCTGCCACCATTATGTTGCCTCACCGGCATCATTGAGATGTAGTGCCACACGCTTTTGATTACTCTCATCATGTATCTTTGCTTTGACTGCTGTTTTGACAAAATAGATACTATCTCTTTATAGTCTCTTACTGCAAGTATTAGAATCGGCTCTCTAAGTGACAGACACAATGTTTTTGCTCCCACTTTCTCACACACACACACACACACACACACACACACACACACACACACACTTCAGGAGAGATCAGTGCAGCTCCGTCTAATTGGTGCCATGTCTTCAAATAAAATGTACACAAAACCCTATTTTACCGATCTATACATACACGATTGTTCTGTACATCGTTTAATTTTATGCAAAGCAACATAGGCGTGATGTAAGTCACAAGTGTTGCGTCAGTCTTTTCGCTTGATGGAAACGCCTGATGCCTTGCATAAAGTTTAATGATTTTATTCAAAAAAGATACAGAATATAAATACTTAGAAAGTTAAAATGTGTTCTCAGAACTGTACATTAATTGTTAATGGACAGGTTATGGACTCAGTCACAGCATATTTTTGCTACGAGTTAAACGCAGGGCGGCGGTCTGAAGTAAGAAGTTCCCCTGCCGAACATGATACAAGAGCCGGCACAACATACTAACCAATGAGAAGCGTTGTGGGCGGGGCGACACATGCAGCCCCGCCCCGATCTGCAGGCTCCAGCCAGGTGAACTTGATGAGATCCAGCACGTTACAGTGGAAACGCGACAACAGAGACTGGTCAATTACCCTTGAATTATTTCTAAATGTTTAATTTTTACTTCTAATTGTTGTTAAACAAGCTTAAATGTAGGCAATATGTATTCAAAACTATTTAAAGTATGCTATACTGTAAATTTTTATCAAAAATATAGGAATTATCATGCAAACCAGTGGTTGTGGAGTATTTTTTTTTTTAAGTTTAGAGGATTTAAGTTCATTCGTAAACATTCATGTATGAAGTAAAAACAAAACTAAAAATAAAGAAAAAAAGCTAGTACTATAGTAAAAATGAATCAAGCCACTATGGGTTAAATCAACCCATTATACTGAGTTAAATAAACAACCCAATTTGCTGGGTAAAATGAACCCAGCAAATTGTGTTCTGTCCTATATTTATCCAGCCCCTGTGTTGAAAACAACCCACATTCTGTGGTTTTAACCCAGGTTTTTGAGAGTGTATAATATATAAAACCTACAGAAATTGATAATGAAATAGTCAACAACATGTTTAATTTCTTAGTCTAGTTTTTGTGCTGTGCATGAAATATATTTTTGTCAGTGACACCACTTTGCAGTAAACCTTGAAATGGAGTGTTTGCATATGCCTGTCACTCAAATGTAGAATGGCAGGAAAAGGAAGGGCAATCATTTTGATCACAACAAAAAACATTTTTTTTGAACGATGGAATTCTTTGTTGCAATAAAATTAATGAAAAATGAAGACATAGTATTATATATAAAGAAGACATTGCATTACTTCTTTACAGGAAAAAGTAATCAAAATAGTTTGTTGCAGGCCTATTTCATAATATTAGTCTCGATTTGCAGCATAATAACAAGTGAATCACTGATATATAGCTGGTAAAAACAGCACGGATGGCTATTCCTTCAATTCATGGCGAGGCCACTGAAATAAAAAGCAGAGCAGCTCGGTGTTGCAGAGTAAATGAGATTCATTGTGTGGTTCTCATCCGCAGGCTGTGTGAGGACATTCTTCTAAGAGTAGAGATGGTGAGGGACTCTGTTTAAAGGTCAGACAACAGATGAGATGAAGACCCTGCTTCATTCTCAGCCAAGATTCAAAAGACTCTAAACAACTCCAAAGTGTCTCGCAGACGCAACTGTTCCGCATTGTTTTCAACTCAAAGGTTTCATTTAATCTCGCAGTGTGGCTTTATTTCTTAATTTAAACTTTCTTTTTTTACTCGAAAATGGAAACGAGCTTCCATAGAACCTCTACAGTACTTATACAATACAATTTCAACATGACTTTCAACATGCATCATGAAGTAATTAACCTTTGAGATACAAGAGTCTGTTAACTTTCAACTGACTGAAAGAGTTTCTCATTAGCACTATTTTTGAGTGCTAAAGACAGAAAATCATTGCAGGTATCATCAGTCCAGTCTGTGACTTGCAACATAAACGTCTGCGTTCACTTAAAAGGGTGTCTTCAATGACAGAATTCCATAAAATTGAAGCATAGCGATTCTGACATACAAAGGCACAACAAAACATTTTTCTCTTATTCTGTGGATTTTGCCCATTGTCCTCCATTTGTTACCGCTATTTTTCTGCCACCGCTATGCGCGCAGCTGCAAATGACGTAACTGTGACGTCTACTCCAAATTGGTCTGCGATTTCTTGTTTTTCTTTTTCTTTAGTGTGTTAGCTGTTTGTGCATGTATGAGATCTGCCGAGTTACAAAGCTCAAAGTGTCAAACCTAAAGAGATATTCTTTATAAAAGTTAAGGCTCAAGAGTTTCATAACATCACCCAAATGACGCTGTATTACTGTTGCCGCCGGCACCGCCATGTTGTGAAGAAAACTTTGTTTGGACTTCCAAAAGATGACACAACAGGGCTTATGCTTTATTTACAACACTGTTCCAGAACAGTACAACTAAAATTTTCGACTGTGTGCTGCGCATTTTTCGGAGGACTGTTTCCAGAACATGGGAAAGTTACAAAGTCTGATTCTAGAAAGTGGGGCAATTCCATCTTTGCATGTACATTGTGGCGCTTCTGAATCACAGACAATAATATTGTTTTCATATTTTATGTTTAGTGTTCTCACACCCGTAGCGCGGCGGGACGCGTAAAAAGACAGTATAATCAGTAATTATCTCCTCAAATAAATAAAACCTTACCAATCTGATACGATCTGGTCCCGTTGCGCTGGCGAAGTTGATCGATCAGCTTGGTCATCTGCATTTTCCGGTTCAGATTCTGGCTCGAATTGATAAGGTAGTACCGACATTGTCACCTTCATTATTGGTTTGGGAGCTGATGTTCCAAATATGGTAAGGGGCGTGACATTTCCGTCACACGCTTAAGGTTTTTGGGCAAATCACTGGAATGCACTGGATCGCTGGCCAATCAGAGCACACCACGCTTTTCAGAACGATGAGCTTTGTAAAAATCGAAGCATTTCAGAAAGTCGGGACATAGAGGACCAACAAAAATGTAGGCCTACAGTATGTGTAAAATAATAACGTTTTTAAACGTAACACAGCGTAAACACATTGCATTAAACCAAATACACAAAATAATGTTCTTTATAGAACCATCATATGACCCCTTTAAAGAACTGGGATCAGGTGCACCGTTTGGGTTTCTGGACCGCAACTTCTCGACTGGATTTCTCCGTCAGTGGTGGGGCATCAGAGCTCTTAATTTCTCTGTCTGGGGGGTGGATGAGGGAGCGTGTCTCCGCGATAGCGCCGAAAGGGTCCCCTGTCTGACAAGGGCCCGTAGAATTGTACTCTTCCCCTCTTTAAGGCACCCCTGACTGGGACATATACACAAAAACATCTATGAATTAATTAGTAATAAGGCTTCGCAGGAAAGAGTCATTTGGACATAACAAAAGGAAATGGCAGTGTCAATGAGAAGACAACAGTTTGCTGATCATTTTGTTGTGGTACTAACAGAAATGCAGGGGTGACAATCAGGTAATTTTAGTGTCTGAAGCTTTCGGTAAACAACTAATTAAGTCATCTGCATTTTTTGCACATCCTGTTATCAAGCTGTGACTCTTTTAGCAGCTGCTGCTTTCATGTTACTTTCCTCTTAAGAAGTTAATAGGACTTTCCTCCTATTAGTTAACCAGTTATGAGATGATACTTAATAAATCAAATAGCAGAGTAAATAAAAGAGTCGGAAAGGTTTAGATGCATTTCTAGGGATCAATACTGAACCACTTTCAGAAACTTTCCCTTTATCTCCACTTAGAGATAAAGAATAGAGAACAGACGTAATATCAAATGCCCAAAATGCTTCTCTCTGTTCTGTGGCCAATGGATCGCCAACAGAAGCTAATTATCATGTCTGTTTGCCCAAAGGTAGGTGATCTTATTAATTGTGCTTGTCACTGCACCATTTATCAGTAGAGTTATTATGGTCTTCTCAAGCGAAGAATATCTGTCCTTTCATTACTGAAGTCTTTCATAGGCGCAGTACTTTAATTGCACTTACATCTGAATCTGCTCAGAGCAACCCTTATTACAGCCTACAGACACAAACATGCCATTACGACATCTGTCATGTCGCGCTATAATGGTCGCAGTTAGGACTGGACGAACCGAAAGACTCTACAATCTAGATTAATCAGTAACATTGAGCCAATAAGCATGAACTCGCACGGAATCTGCATCCAACACATTTGTACCCGGACATGTGCAATTACACAAACGTAATGAAGTAATTCACCTGCCCTGAAGGCTTTACAACAGCCTACGTGACGGTCCTCTGGGCAACGGCCAATCTCAGTCTAATCATTTTACTAAAAACATCATTTATTTCTTGCAGGGAGTTGCATGTTTAATCCACAGTTAATGAAAGCGACCTAACATTCTGGTATTAGACTAAAGGCAAAGATTTTGTCAGTAAAAGAGTTTTATTATAAAAACCTTCCAAAACCATTCAATATTATTATTTGAGAAACTGACTCAACTTACCCCAAAGCCTCTGGCCAGTGCTGTCAGTGTTAATTAAAACTAAAACTATTTTAAAATATTAATTTGGTAAAATAAAACAAATAAATACAATTTTAAAAACAATGCATTGGCTACTACCTGACATCATTAAAGTTGAAGTACTAAAATTACTAAAAATATAAATAAATTAAAGCTAAATAGAAATAAAAAAAGGAATAAAAATGGCAAAACATAAAATTACTCAAACCAAAACTGAAAAGCTCATTCAGAATATGAATAAATACTATAATATTCTATAAAAAAATAAGATAACACTGCATCTGCCACACTGACTGGAAAATGCTTGATTTAATCATTCATGGCTGCATGGTTTTATAAATCGGCAATGCACCAACATACGTGGTACATATTTTTATATAGAATATTTTTAGTATAGAATTTATCCTCGGGCATAAAAGTCAGGGGGCAGCACATCTTACCCCATTTTTATCCCCTACTGATTTTTTTATCCACACTAATAAGAATGTGTTTAATGCGCAAAGCATTAAACACATTCTTATTAAAAATCTTTTAACAGGCTTCAACAGGAGATGATGATGCTTCTAAAAATACAGCAATAAATACAAAAGACTCGTCCTCGTTTAAGACAATAAAACACTAGCTGTCATCCAGGCCCCTTCTCTGCTGTTTTTCGATGTCTCTTTAATATCATACCCCCCCACCCCACCACCTCATAGCGCTTCTGTGACTCATCTGTACAGATGTAGATCTGTCAGCCAGCACAAAGCATAGAGGCTTGGCTTCTCTCTACACACAGCCTGATTTCCCTTTACTGGATTACTGATATGCGGCGGTATACTGCGTAGCTCCATGGCCGGCACTCAGCGGCTTACAGCCCATTCTGCTAGGATAAGCTAACCCTCCATGGCGAGGAGAGAGCATAAAGCATTCTCCCCGTCACACCTCACGTCAAAACGCTGTGATGCGCTAACGCTGCACTTCAGCTGCCGACACACACTACCTTAAACGCTCAGCTGACACAGGATCTATCCGCACGTTTAGCTGGGCCCTGGGGCAACTGAGCCACAAGATGTTTCGGGGGCTTTTTTAGTCCCTTAGGCCCAATTTGTATGGCACATTCACAGAAAGCCAGCTACAAATGTCTTTTTTTGTGAACTGTTAACTGGTGGGAAAGAACCTGCTCTAATGGGAATATGACGGTAGAGGAACAACGGGGTGAAGTGAAGCCCTGACCTAAATGTCTGGTCACAGATGTAATTGGAGACCTTAAGTTTTATATAGCTATTAAGACACCATGCAGCAGTGTTTTGATCTGTGGTGTGCGAGATTCGTGGAGAAGTGAAAGGGACTGCAAATATCAAGTGCGCTTTTACGCTTCAAATGAAATATAAGAGCAATGACAACGGGGTGAGCTTTACGGACCTCTGGTGTAGCGGTAAGTGACACATTAAGTCCATTAAGTCATGGTGCTTATGTGGGAGATGCAGGATTGATTCTGACAACTAACTCTCAATGACTTCTTGACCCCTTTCTTCTCATCTAGCAATAAAAAAGATGAGCCACTCACATTAATAATTCCCATAATGCTGTTAAATCTGTCCCTTTATGGGAGTGGCGCTCAACAAAGGGGGCCACAACGTGGCTTTAAATGATTAAAAATAAGAAAGCTTTTAAAAAGTTGTAAACTAATATTATTCTTATTTTAATTAACCCTTCAGAAACAACTGTAAAAATATTTTCAGAACCAGGGTTCACACGGCTTTGGAGACACCAAACAATACACCATATATAACCAAAATATAAATGAAAATATAATAATAAATATAATGTAGTAATTATATATAATGAAATACACAAAATATTAATTTAAAAAAGTCATGGAAATGTCTATAATGAATAAACATTTCTCTAGTTAATCAAACTTCCAAATTATTTGTAGTTTTAATTGTTTTTTGTGAGTAAAAAAATATTTGTTTTTTTCAGTAATCCTTTTTACACATAGAAATTTCTGGAATACTTAGAAACCCACATTGATAGATCAATCCATATTGATAGATCAATCAATCAATCAATCAATCAAACAAACCAACAAACCAATCAATCCAATTAATCAATCAATCATTATAAATAAATAAATGAATGAATAAATAAATGTGCTTTGGTAAATCAGAATTATGAGATAAAATTCACATAAAAAGTCAAAATTATGACATACATAATGTTAGTCAAATTATGAGATACAAAGTTTAAATTATTAACAAAAATTGTCAAAATAAATGTTCATAATTATTTTTTAATCCGTTTCGATTTGTGTGATCATTTCAACTCTCTCATAATTAGGACAGGGTATATCATAGTTTAGAATTAATATGTCAAAATTAAGAGCTGTTATCTCTTTTTATTGAATTTTATGTCATAATTGTGATTTTTTTAATGATATTTTATGCCATTATTATGATTTAACAAAGTGTGTGTTTTTTGTGGTGGAAATAAGCTTCCATAGGAACGAAAAAATTAATAATTAATTAAAAATTTCTGCTGACACTGGAAGTTATTGTAACTAAAAAAATATTTGAAAACAAGCAGCTTTGTCATTATTACAGATGAAGTAGCCTGCCAGACTTTTTATTTTATTTTATAAATACATATATATATATATATATATATATATATATATATATATATATATATAATTTATTTATTTATTTATTTATTTATTTATTTATAAAAAAAATTGTGAATCACTGACCTATAGCAAAATAAGACACATATTGTGGTTCGGTCATTAAAAAAATGACATCTGAAGTCAGTCTTTTATGCAATTCTCTTTGGAGATCAAGACATCACATATATTTCTTGGTGATCAGTACTGGTTTAATCTGATGATTTCTCTTACTAACCCCTGATGGCCTTTTCTCGTTGTTCTATGCAAGACAGCGGATAAAAACCTCATCAGAGAACACTGACTCAGTCTCGAACATCCCTGCATGAATGTGACCCTTCAGCCACAGTTTATCTATCACTTCTTATTAAGTCTTAAAAGGAAATCATTCCATCAAACTGATAAATCAGCTGAGTGAGTAACTCCATGCAAAAATATTCATCTAAGCACTGTCTGTTCTTCACTGAAAGCACTGAGACTGAGCTACAGCACATTGGTTCACATTTGAAGAAGGGATAAGAATCAAGCTGGTGAACAAAAAAACTGACAGCTTTTGGCAGGGATTCTTGGGTTATAAATTATTAAATTTCTTTTCAGAGTTACCATTTTGGATGTTTCACGCATTAAACTGGAAAGGTTCAGGTATAATCTTTAACTTCACAAGTCAAGCTACTATCAAATCGACTTTATATAAGCAACATAAGCATTAAAGAGCTACTTAACTGTCGTACGCAAACCTCAAGAGACTAAGAAATAAAGCCAACTCTGTTCTTTACATAAAAAAATAAATCTTGATTGCTTGAAATGTATTATTATTATCATCACTAAACCATATGCTATAATACAGTGCTCATAAAATGTAATTTTCACGTGGCCTGCTATATCCTTGTCATTTAATGCATGCGTTTGCACCTTTAGTCAGATTTTTTTTCTTGCAATTGTGTATGATGTGTATGATAACAACATAATATTAAAAGCCAATTTTATAATAAGCCAAAAAAGATGAAATCACTATTTTACCAGAGGTACAATTTTGAAGCAATATTAAGGACTTTTTTATTAAGAAAGTGAACATTTCACATCAGGTTTTTGATTTGAGATCATGTTATTGGGTGTTAAACTACAGACCTGGAATCATCAGAAATCAACAAATTCTCTAGTATCCACACAATATGTTCATATGTTTAAACTATATAAATATCATATCATAACCTTTTCCTCACACCCGACATATTTATGACCATTATTGAGGGAATGCCATGGTATGTCACCGTGATTTTGCCAAGTCATGGAACAACAGTCCTGTCTGAAAATGTAGTCCTTACCCTAAAAACCTAGCCTAAACTTGACATGAACTGTCAACTTTAACCCTCAAATCTGATTGGTTGATTGGAATGTTGTTCCAGGATCATCAAAGGTGTTTATCCAGGAACATGTACTTGGTGAAATCACGTTCCCCACGCAAAGGGCAGATAATTCAAAGACACATGAAAACCAATATCAAGAAAAAAGTTGATCATTGGTTTTGATCCATGCCAAGTTCCAGGAGTAATTATACAGATCTGTAGTCAGCACAGACACTGCCAAACCTAACATTTGCCAACATTTACATATCTCAAATCCATCTACGAAACAGTGAGTGCGGGGGCTTTTAAGAGTACAGACGCACACTGGTAAATCTCTCTTTCAAAAGTGACTTCTCGTTGCAGTGTTTTGGTCTGATTTGGTCACAAAGGACCCGCGATGATCCTGTCTGAATGCGACAGCAGCTTTTAGAGCAGCAGTAATGGGTCCAGGTCAGAAAAAATAAACAGAGATTATAAACAGATTTTTTTTAAACTGTTGTATTTCATTTAAGTCTCTTTTGGATGTAACATTACTTTAAGTACATATTTTTCATATCGACTTGTTTTCCTTGCTCACGCTGTGTTAAACATAGATGTCATGAGTATGCTTCATAATCTAAGCATAAGCAATTTATGACTGTGTGTGTGTGTGTGTGTGTGTGTGTGTGTGTGTGTGTGTGTGTGTGTGTGTGTGTGTGTGTGTGTGTGTGTGTGTGTGTGTGTGTGTGTGTGTGTGTGTGTGTGTGTGCGTGTGTGTCATGATTTTAGAGTTTTAGAGTTTTATATTTTTTTAATCTGTTTCTAATTTTATATTCATTTTATATTCATAAATGCAATTGAATGGGGGCGGGTGGTGATGGGGGATGCCATACACATTTTTTTCGACAAATAAATCTGATTACCACAATAAATCAATTTTAAAAAAAAGTAGTTTGTAACATCAGAATGTTATATAGACACTACTTTACACAGTTTAGGAATAAGCAGTAGATTACAAATGGCTAATTTGTAGCAGACAAGTATGAACATATTATATCAAAATTTGAGAACACATAGTGCATAACAGACACACACAAATAATGTAAAACAAAATATGTTACAACACTCCCCCAGTGCATGGTGTACAATACTGAGACATATCTACTGTATTAATAATCAATATTAATAGTGTAACCTGGCCTAATATTGACTCTCTAGGCAGACATATATTATGGACTCTCTGGGTCGATAAAGGTCCAGCAGCTGTGAGTCATGTTCTTGCAGTGGCAGATGTAACCTAGAGAATGGATATTATTTCCATTATTTGTGCATGTATCCTTTCGCGGAACTTATAGGAAAAGAAAATGCCATGGTGTGTGATTGACGGAGTACTGTGAGATTGTGTGACCCGTGGGGCGCGGCTGCGAGCGATCCGCCTGCGGGATTCAGAGAGTCAAAGTGGGACAGCAGTGCGCACCTGCTCGCTGCATTCTGCCCGCCAGAGATCCATGAACATCTGTCCGTTCTGAAATGTTCCTGGTAGCTATATATAAATATACACACTATGTATTCTTGCTATATAACAATAGTTATCGCTACTGTAAATAAATGCACAAGCCATATCTTCAGTCTGTAGCTACTTGCACAGTGCGCGTCTCGGAAAGAAAATCTTATGCTACGACGACCCCAAGATGTAGAATCTAGCAAATACCCGAGTTAGATGCGTTTTAAACGCGCGTATCCCCAACTTACACCAGTGCTGGCCAACTAATAGTGAGAAGAAAGAAAGAAAAAACACTGTGGGGCTTGCATTAAGCATAAGTTCAGCTTGTTTTGAACATAAAATCACACCCTGAAACCGCAAGCCTACGCGTAACTGCGATTACATTGCAGATATCACAATGAAGCATTAATCGATTTAGAACAATGAGATCGTTATTGAATCAGTGTTCACAAAGTTCAGAAATTGATAAACACAAACAAAAAGACGCATCAAATCGCACACTGATCAGTGAGCAATAAATTGTTGCGTATGCGAACCATATTCATAAATTTGGAGCGCGGGCACATGCCCACCGAAACATTCTGTGTCTAAAGTTGCTCATTTGATAGATGATGGAACACAAACATCATTGAATTAACTACAAACAACTTCCCACACACCTGATCCCGCGTGTAAAAGAATGTGCACTGAACTCAAATCTGCACTGTCATCATCATGCCACAGAACACACACGTAGTGTATTTGACTTGTCCAAACGCACGGGCTATTTCTGAAATATTATCCCTGGTGCAATTGAGGTCTTGAGATAATGTGTGCTTAAATCACACTGGCATTTATGTTCTCCCAGCCAACTCCCACCACACCCAGAGGGCATCACACAACTGTGGCCACACACATCCCAGGGTTCTTACCTTTAATGACAATCCCACAGAAGCCGTAGAGCACGAAAAGCAAGTGCTGTTGGAGCATCATATTCTTGTGGCGATGCTTGCGTCCGTGTTCTCCCTGCACTGATGCTGCTTATCCAGGTGGATGGTGCGCTCTCAGTCGCATGGATGGCGCAAACCCGAATCTCCTGTCCCGATCTGGAGGATAGGTTGCGTGCAGCAGTTACTGTACCCGGGGCTGGGAGAAGATGCTGCCCGCACTGAAAATGCTGTGAAAGTGGCACTTCAGCCCCTGCCTGAGTCTCTGCTTCTCCAGAGCGCCGCAGCAGACGCGAGTCCCGCCCACTCTAGATTGACACATGGAGACGCCTTAACGATAGTACACAGACCAGCGTGAATGCGCAATTGATCACCCTGATTGATCACACTGATAACTTTCTGGCGCTGCTGTCTGACTTTTTGTTACACTTTAGACACCAGCATTCATGTTACTGTCCGGTAATAAATTAGGCTCCTGTAATCACGATAACATGTAATTACAAGCAGTCCCCCTGATAAATTACGGTACATGTTGTTTATTATGGGACAGCAGGGAGTGTTGTAACACAAGGTGAGTTGTGTAACACCCTACCAATTTGGAATGAGATACACTGTATGTATATGGTTTATAATCTGATTTTCAGAGGAGAACATGGAATAATCAGAATCAGCGCATATCTCTTGTTTAATGTGATTGCTAACTTCCACAAAATCATCTACATGTCAAAACAATGTCTTACTTCTGCTGGATCCACAAAGACTGCACGAATTAGACCAGTGTATTGTCACCTAACACACACACACACACACACACACACACACACACACACACACACACACACACACACACACACACACACACACACACACACACACACACACACACACACACACACACACACACACACACATGTGTACGTTTAATGGGTACGTTCCATTGACATAGTGTTGTTTATACTGTAAAAACTGTATATTCTAAATACCCTAAAGCTACCCATTACAGACAACTTTCTGATTTTAACATTTTCACCCAAAAAAAAAAAAATTATATGAGCTGTTGTCCACATGGGGCCCACAAATGTCCCTACAAAGATAATATAATATAATATAATATAATATAATATAATATAAAATAATATAATATAATATAATATAATATAATATAATATAATATAATATAATATAATATAATATAATATATGTCAATGATCAATACCTCTAAATATTAAAACACTTAAAGGGATAGTTCACCCAAGAATGAAAATTCTGTCAGTATTTACTCACCCTCATGTTGTTCCAACCCCGTAAGACCTTCGTTCATCTTCGGAACACGAATTAAGATATTTTTGATGAAATCTGAGAGCTGGATCACTCCTCCATAGGCTTCTTAAGGGATTTGAAACTTGTTCGCCGAAAGTTAAAGATAAAGTAAAAAAGTTAAAGGTAAAGTTAAAGTAGTCGTTAAAGTGACTACAGTGGCTCAATCTTAATTTTATCAAACGTCGAGAATACTTTTTGTGCGCAAAAAAACAAAAATAACAACTTTATTTCAACTATTCATTTCCTTCTCTGTGGGCCTCTAGTCAGTTCACTAGTGTAATAGCGTAAGCTTCTGTTGTTGTAGGTCACACGTATGACACACATGACCAGCGTCGGCCAATAGTGAGCCTACGTGTGACGTAGCTCTACGCAATCACACTACGTTAACTGACTCGAGGCCCACAGAGAAGGAAATGAATAGTTGAAATAAAGTCGTTATTTTTGTTTGTTTTTGTGCACAAAAAGTATTCTCGTCGTTTGATAAACTTAAGATTGAGCCACTGTAGTCACTTGGACTATTTTAACGATGTCTTTAATAACTTAATTCGTGTTCTGAAGATGAACGAATGTCTTACAGGGTACTGAACAACATGAGGGTGAGCAAATACTGACAGAATTTTCATTTTCATTCAAGTAAAGTGGGGAAAAGTGCTAAAAAAACTTTATTAAGATTATAAATTGGTTAAATCATTAAAACAAATCGCAGCATAAATTGTAATCTTATTTTTAAAAACAAAAACAAATCATAAATAAATCATAGCAAACAAAAGCATGTTGAGTGATGATAATTTGTCTTAATAAATATTTTCACATTTCTGTTTGTTTCTTTCTGATTAAAATCGTAGCCTTTTACATCTGTGGCAAACAATCATTATGAAGTCATATATGAACAATACTGAAGAAATTATGAAATTGATTGTTTTAAAATTCCAGCTTTCATCTGTCTAGTTCTTATCTTATCTTTAGTTTGTTCCACACAAAACGCAGAACAAACTCTATGCCAATCAACACTGTTCTACCACACAACAGTGTTTGCACATCTATAGCTTTATTTTGCCTCATCGCTATTTTTGATCTGCAATATGGTGTTATCTGGAAGGTCATTTTGACTTGACAAAAGATGTGAGATGGAATATTTTTGTGCATATAAAATACTGACAGATTAAATTAGATTAAATAATAGAGTAACACAAACATCCAATCGAGGAAGCAGTTTTGCATATCTGTGTGGACTGAAAGGTTTTCTGTTGTTGTTGTTGTTGTATTGGAATGGTTTTGAGATCTCAAGTGGAAAAAGGAATATTGTTTATCCTCGTTGTTAGCATCTTTAATTGGGTCTCCAGGCAATCTATCAGCAATGAGGCCATGCCATTCACACCTTCTCACCTTATTCCTCGTATTGCAAATGTCAATTTCTGTAGAGAGACATGCATGCTTTTATGAGGTCGCATTAAATGTATAGCATAAACCACTGAAAAAATAATTATTTATATATATATAAAGACACATCGATCACTTTGCAATTTAATAAGATTGTGTTCTTCTGGCACAGTTATAGAAGGAAAGTGAGAATAAAGAGTCAAGTGCTGAAGCTGAAGTTCATCAAGCTGAATGATAGTCTTCCTTCCACACCTTCCATACGATTGGGGGGCCGAATCGAGCTGGTGTCCATCCATGACTGAAAACACAGGGCTAAAACTGTGCTTGTAGTCCAGGTTCTCTGTCCAATAACATTGAAAAGATTTTACACTTGATTTCATGTGTCGCTCACCAAATTTCTTCCAATTTAACACAGAAACCTGACTTGCCTGACCAGAGTCTGGACTTGTGAAAAATTTTGGCAAAGAGCATAGCAGGGTCCAATTGGTTAAGTTCTGAGCAACTTATAAATCAAACAATAAAAGAATTGGGACACAGGATATATAGCACAAGAAAGATTTTAGGGGGATGGCAAATTGTTATATCCTTCATTATTTCATAGGAATTTCACTCAAGGGCTTTGCAAAGTATTACAGTTAATAGAGCATGACCTTTGCAGCAGAGGGGCATTTTAAGACAGAAGCAGGTAGAAGCTCTCATTTCTGAGATTTATACACATAGAAAGAAGTTGTAGAGTCACTATTATTAAACTACCATTTCAGTCTAAATTTAACACTGATTTCCTTTTCAAATATGCCCAGGCCGGCAAGGTTTTTCGTATTTGTGAAAAATGTGGTGCCAATCCATCAATATGTTCATAAAGATAAAAAAACTGTTCAATTTATTTTGACCGTGTAATCTTTAATACAAATCGTATGCAAGTTAATCATGCTCTAAAATGAATTTTTCAAAAGATGTCACATTTGGTTTATTGGGTAATGTTACTAAGAACATCATTTAGCCATTATTTTGGCAAACATGCATTTGTCCTATCTTTGTTTCTTGCTGAAAATTTGAATTCACTTGAATTCTACTGAATTGGTTCACCAAATAGATCAGTTCACATTACATCACTGATAAATTCAACATATTTTTACAGCTTACATCTTTGACAGTAGATAGTTTTATGAGACAGCCATAAAATCATTTATTCAGCTGATTCAGTAACCAAGTTGTTCCCAAATCGAATCTCATTATTGCACTTTCAACTTCACCAAAGACATACTTGTTGAGTTGGTCAGCTGATCCTCATTCACGAACAAGAAGAATTCGGGGTATTTTCATACGACAATGATATACTAAAAACGAAATAATTTTCTCGCTCTCGAAAAATAACGTTTTTCGCGTACAGACAACAGCGTTGTCAAAACCATTCAGACAGATCAGAGAAAACGACTAAAAACGCTGTATTCTGCAGCCTGGCCAGTATTTGTCAATGTCACTTTGTAAAGAAACACTACATGCCTATAGATTGATCACGTAATACGCATGCGCATGATGTCACCGGTTTCACAAAATTACGTTTTTGTATTTAACATGGAGTCGATAACGTATCATTTTCAAAAACTTTTCAGCCCCCCAAAATATAATTGTCCAGTAAATGAACGACCAAATTGCTTAAAAAGTGTTCAGTTTTTTGTGTAAACGGCACTAAAATCATTCCCAAACCATGTTTTGTTTCCTCTGTTTCGTTAACAAACACTCCGACTCTCGTTCTGATTCAAAACTGATTCAGTCCAACCAATGAAATACTCCTTCAACTCCCTCATGCAATAGTTGCCCTTTGAAGATAAAATCAGTCGCATACTTTAAAAGGAAGAGACGTCAGTGAATGCAAAATGTGAAAAGATAAAATCCAAAGCAGTGTTTTTTGCGGTGCCACACAATGCATCCCAAACGAAAGTTAGCAAAATTACCTTCATCACTATGTGTCATTAGCAAATTCATTCAACGTTAGAAAAGGTTTACATGATCACATCGAAAAAGTTTGCCGTTTATGACCACATGATCCAGGGTGGCATGTCCTCGCGATTCATATGCATTTAAGTCTATGGCTGCATTTAAGTCCATCCCTCTAAACTCCACTTTTAGACATACACTCGTGAACTTCCTTACACACTTCCCCTCGTTCTCTGGTCAGGCAGGGGGCCCATCGAAGTCAGCCGAAGGAACCTGGGACATCACTAAATACATCACATTTCATTTAGTAAGACTTTCAAAAAAACGTGGCTGCCTATACAGTAGAAAGGTGATTTAAAAAAAAAATCAGTGCTACCTGACTAGAGAGGCTATTGTCTTCCCTTTTGCCAAATAGGTAGAAAAACTTCAACACCCACAATGCACTGTTGCTGTTCAAGGCCACTCCCACCAGTCTGCTATAGATACGCTTGGCCAGAGTAAAATACTGCTTTGTTTAGTAGGAAATACTTAAACTTAAAGTCATAATGGTGTTGACTTGTATTGATCCCGGGTGCAAGAATACAAAGAGTAAAAGTTTAGTGGGAATGAGTTACTTTCAGTTTTCACGAAAGCCCTGGAGCTGTCAAAAGGACTTTTACTAAAAAAAAAAAAAAAAAAAAAGGGAATTTCTCAGTCCAGGTAACACGAGTGAGTAAACATTGTGCATTTACATATACTACAAACATTGCCTATTTTCAACCCGCTTTGTATTAATACAAAGTTACACTACTGAAGTTAAAACACACTATATAGTACATCTCTATACTCAAGAATAGAGATGGCTGTAGAGTTACTTAATTGAACAGTCGCCACTATGGCTGTGTCTCATACTAAGTTTCATGTTGCGTTCAGAGGAAATGTACGTCAGCATTTTACAGATCTCATTACATTGCAAATCTATAAATATTCAATCAAAATGGTTGCCTAGAGAGAAGCGGTTCTTGTGCCTCACCGATGAACTAATTGAATCCATGAAACGCTCTAGCAAATATGCCCGCAGTGCACATGTCATTGTAACCCCGAGAGTCAAGCGACTGCAAATTGGTTTTTTGAAAAACATATTTTTCTTATATGGAGTGTATGTATTCTGCTGGAGAGCTTGGAGAGTCTGTATAAAGAGCTTTGACTGTTGCATTGGAACTTCTGTCACTACAACGCATGTTTGTTTGATCGCAATCTTATGGTGAAATTAATTTAACCCCTTGTGGTGCGGTTAACACAGAGTTCTCAGACCTAACAGCTTCTACCCATTTATTGGTTATTGTTTTTGCACTCATTGCTGGAAGAGAGAAGCAAACAGACAGTAAACCAATCTAAGGAAACTTTCTGAGGTCATCTTGAGCAGCCCAAAAAAGCCTTTTCTCCATCTACAATGCATATAATTGATGTGTTTTTATGCTGTTGCAAACAGTGATGGTGTTAATACCACGATCAAAGTGCCTCTTCCTGATACTTGCATGTATCATGTTCAACAAAACAGCAAAAGTACAGTAAATGATAAACATGCAATAAATAATTACAACACCATGTGAAGAATACAATGTTCTTCCGCTCTTTCTCCAGAGATAGATGTGATAGCAATGATGATTAGAGACAGATATATTACATGGGATATTGTGACAGGCATCTCACTGCTGAATAGAGGTACACGGAGAATGCTTTTTAAATGAGGCTTTCATTCATTTTACCTTTGAGATTAATTAACTTCCGTAGGAGTTGATGAGACTTGCTGTTGTGACATTGTAACACTTGCCTGAGGGATTCTCATGGGTGAATTCATTGAACAATACTTCTGAGCAAAACCTGCGTCTTATTCACTAAAAACAGGTGCTAAATTCATTGAAATAGTACTGCACCTTAAATAAATGAAGTAATTGTAATTTAACTATAACGATAACTCAGTATAAAGTTGAATAATCGTTAGGCTATGAATCAATTAGAATAGGGAAGTTCGCACCACATAACGGAGGAACAATATTGTCGGAATCACATTCAGCTTTTCAAATTTTTTTCAGCTGATGAACAAACAAAATTAAAGTATGCCAGATCTGGGAAGTCTCCTGAATCCTTCACACCCTAGTAGGCCCTCTTCGACCACAGATGGTGAACTGTGTCGTTCAAATTGCTTTCAGCACTAATTTTGTGGGAGTATTTTTCCTGTTACAAGATTTGCATAATTCCTTTAGTGAATCTTGCAGTAAATGTAATACATTTTTAGTGAATTCCTGGATCACATCCAAAAACTAAAAAGACCTATAATTATTTTAATAAAAAAATGTTCTTGTTTAAATAGGTTCATTCCATGAGAAATCAAATTTGCCTTGATCTTTTGATATACAGTATAAGAGGTCTCGGTACCATTAAAACGTCCTGTAAGTTTCATCACTTAAACCGTCCAAAGCATTTATTTAATGAAGCTCCAAAAATGGCTCATTTTGATATTATGGGTTCTTTAACATCATACGGGTAAATACATTTGCATATGCCTGTCTCCAACGTATAGTTATACATCATAGCACATAGGCTCCGCCCACTGGCATTCAGTCGCTTAACGTCTGACACCTGCCAACACTGGATGTGAGTTTCACATTGCTTCAAAAGCGAATACAACCCATTATAATCACTGACGCTGTCTACACTGAATACAGAATACAGACACAAGTTCAGTTTCTGAAATACTCCACATACTTGAATCTGTCGACAGAAGAACAACTGGAAGAGTGAAATAATATTCACTTTAATGCATCCAGTTTAAACGACTGTTTTTTTGCGTGTCTGTACAGACTTCAGAGGGATCCCAGCATCGAAAACAAGTGGATGGTTTATTTTAAAGGCATCCCGCATCGTATTGGAGGATTATATGTTTGTTCGGAGCATTTTGTTTTGTAAAATGAGGCAAAATTTAATGGAGAGTTTATAAAGAGACTTTTGTTGAGAGATGAAGCAGTTAGCTCTACTGGATCTGACAGCTGCATCACAAATATAAGTAAATGTTTTCATAATGCTTTGTCTGTAAATAACGGCTTTATATGAATAATGTTCGGAAACACTTATTCACGTGCAATATCAAGTGGCCGTTGGTACTGTTTCCTGTTAGACAATCATAACAGTGTTCATTTACTGATTAGCCTTTAAGGAGCTGGCCCTTTAAAAAAAACAAAAAAACATTTCAGACAAAAGGTCAGAAGAAAGGTTGAAAATAATATTTTTTTGTGCAAAAAAAGTGAACCTTGAGGAACATATTAAAATAAAATTTAAAAAATCCATGTCATGACTTTTAATGTTAAAACCATAAAACATTAAAGATAGTGGAACTTTTACCAATAACTGTAAGTGATGTTTTGAACTGGAACTCCGTGACAGTCTACACGGCTACATTTTGCAAAGGAATCCTTGCTTCAAAGTATCTTCTTGAGGATCAGGCTTCATGAATCAAATCAGACAATCACTGCTCTTCAGATAGAGCGAGAGAGACATGCATACAAGTGTGTAAGTAATCTCAGCAGTTCTTTTGTGGTGAAAAGCCGTACCATCCTGACAAACGTAACCAGGCGAGCTGAAGGGGGTGCGTCATGAAGTAGAGTGTTTGTTAGACGGGGCCGGACACTGCTCAGATAAGCCCACGGGTCCTGACGACTGACACTACAGCAGATCTTTCTGCTGAAATTAATACACACTGCCAAGGTGGCAAAGTAGTTTCTGAAGTGGCAAGTAGGTGTCTTACACAGATTGTTTAATGCTGCTCAGAGGTGGCATAAATGCATTTACACAGTTATTTTAACCGCATATGGTTATACTAAGAGCAGAGCAGATCTGGCTTTTTTTGCTGCATTGCGTCTTTACATGGAATTTCACGAGTTCACACTTACAAATAATCAGATAGAGTTAAGAGTGCTGTCTGAGGGGAGGGCTCTGTTGTGGCCAACAACAAGCAACCTCTCGTTATTTCAGCCGAACAAATTTTACATATTGATAGCATCAGTTTTGGTCACAGTGAAGTGCGACCACACAGCTGATATGTTTACCTGTTGTAAACCAGACAGTGGAGGTCTGACAGGAAATGTGTGGAAAGAAAGGGGAAATGGGATTGGGATATAATTCAGGTGGCATTTGATGCTGGGTCAACACAAGAGTCCATGGCACTGGTCTGCCAGAAACAACATGTTTACTAGTCTCTGAGAACACAATGACACTTGATACAAACTTCTGTCATAATTCTCTGTGTTAAAGTTTCATGGACTCTTATTTTGATATTATGTTGTCTTGATGTGCCTGTGTTCTCTTCCTGTGGTTTAGTTCCTGTTTCCTTGTTTCTATTACCATCTTTTTAGTTTAATTTGTCTTGTGTTTAAGTTTCATGCTGGTTTTTCCTCTGTATCGTTCCTGGTGTTTATTAAATGTTTTTTCATCAGTCTTCTGCCTCAAGCACTTTGGTGGATTATCATGTCTAGCGGCGCATGTCAACTTCATTCTAGTGTCCGATTTATTCAGTTTATTTCAATGGGTCAGCGGGTAATTATTTATATGCCACCAGTCAAAAGTTTGGAGTGATTGAGATTTAAAAGAATATGTTTCTGACAAAGTACTTACGCTCACCAAGGCTGCATTTATTTGATCAAAAATACAGTAAAAACTTCGAATGTTGTCAAAGCTTATTTTTTTATTGCATCATTACTCCAGTCTTAAGTGTGACATGGTCCTTTAGAAATAATTATAATATGCTGATTTGGTGATTGTAAATAACATTATATTAAATATTTTACAAAATTACCGTTTATAGTGTAGTTTTGATTCAATAAGTGCAGTCTTGGTAAACATAAAGATTTCAAAAGCATTTGAAAAAAATCTTAATTATTAAACTTTTGACTGGTAGTTTAAATATATCTGTTCGAACGTAGTGTTTTCCCTCGTTAGCTACCTTTTGTTAGTAGATTGTAGTGCAGCTAACTAAATTTTTTTTCTTCAAACTTTTGGACTGTAACTTAAATGATGAGTAGCTCATGGCGTGTTTGGGAGTACTGTAGCTTCTCCAACACTGACACGCGCACAAAATGCATGAAGGAGCCGGGGACCCGTCCTGAACCCAGTAGACTTCCACAGAATTAAAAACAGAACCTCCACTAATTGCCTGTCTGTCTGCGTTCTGATCTCCACACCTGCATTTTCCGAGACGGAATCTTCCAGAATGCCCGACAGTCAGCCTGTCGTCCCCACTGAGCCTGGAAAGTGGAAAGAGCTACTGCCACTGCAGATACGTCGCGCTGATTGCTTTCCGTTCGCCTGCGTATGTTAACGATGGCCCATGGCAGCTGGCATTCTCACAGACCACTGCATGGAAAATGGACCGATTTTCGGATTTAATTACCCACGATGGATTTTACCCCTTCTCTCTCTGTTCCTATCCTCTAAGCAGCCAGAAAACATTTATTTCGAAAACAGGACAAGACAAATGACAAGACCGTGGCCTTCCACCCCATTCCTTGGCTCAGTCTATGCATTCATGTTCTTTTTAATCCAGTGACAATGGATGATTCATTAGCATAGCTGAATATGTGAATTTGGACCAATGACAGCACCGATCTCCGCTGCAGCTGTTGTTGTTGCTTGATATCATTCCCTTTTGCATTTCAAAAACTTCCAGTGATCTCTTTTCACTTCATTTAAATGAAAATGCGTGCGCCATCCTACGCAATATTCCCACAGCTCGCAATTTCTGCAATTGCATTTCTCTTTGTCAATATTTTGTTGTCATGCTATTAAACAGTAAGTTACACGTTATGATAAGATGCTTGGGGTCAAGACCTTACATCAAATTAATTGCTGTGTGAATATATGAACAGTGTTTGCTTTAGATAGTTACTTTGTTTCCTAACATTATTTTTGTCTTCCAATGTATTCTTCCAAGGTATAATGTGTTATTTCCCTTGCCTTTTTCTATTTTATAGTCTTAAAGGAGAACTCTGGCACAAAATGAACCTGGGGTGTAATAACACATTGGTACCGAGTCGACTGTTCTATGGGATTTGTTTTCATGATAATCGAGTGTAAAGAGTTTTATCTCTAAAAACTGTTTAGCTTATAACGCTAGTATATGGGACATATAATAAGTAAAAAGAGATCGCTAGTTAATACCACTAACAAGGCTCAAAATAGCCCCACACTAACACGGTAGCTTAATGAGGGTCTCTACATACAAACCGAAGCACTGAGAACTTTGTAAGTGTACAGAGAGTTTAATAATAATATACTTTATAAAGACAATACCATCACGGAGCCATCTTTGGAAAACATTCTCGACCAGTCGAACCACGAATGCCGTGCTACGAGCTGAACTGTGACTTGGATTCTAACAGTTCAGCTCACTTAGCAAGGCGTTAGTCGTTCGACTGGTCGAGGCTGTTTCCCAAAGATGGCTCCTGCCTGTATACGCGATGGTACTGTCTTTATAAAGTATATTATTATTTAACTGTCTGTACACTTACAAAGTTCTCAGTGCTTCGGTTTGTATGTAGAGACTACCGTGTTAGTGTGGGGCTATTTTGAGCATTGTAGGAGCCTCCTACTCAGTGAACGAGGGTTACATCCGTAACCGAGACGTTCCCTTTCGTTGTCACTCCGAGTTCCATCAGATGACGACGAATGGGGTTACAAGTCTAATCACGCCACCTTTTCAGCTGTCTTCCAGTGCCCTGCGTAAATCAGAGATCCCTGTCGTGAGACTGGACTCCTATTTATCACAGGAATACCAAGGTAAACTGGGAAGCATATCCCAAGCTTAGGGGAAATATGCAATTAATGCCAACCCAGAGGGGGGGGGGGGGGGGGGGGGGGACTTAGAGAATACACATATGACCCGAAGGAAACATATGGAGATACTGGGGTGTCCAGCCGCAGGTGGAATATTTCAACCCCAGGGGTGCCAAGGTGGCTTGCCAAGGGAAAGACACATGCTCAGAGAGGCTTACAGTGGAAATACACATGTGGGGGTCACTCAGGGGAGGGACCATGCACTCGGGATGCACCTAGCCGACGCGCAGGCAATAGACACTGGCGCCGAAATCAGGAGTGCTGGAGGAACTCAGGGCTTACAGGGAAGCTCACCTGAGGAGAATATCGCACGTATCCAGTCCGTGGAGTGGAATGGCGAGCAAGCGAAGACACCTGAGTGGGTCCGGTACTAGCTAGTTGAAGCGAGTACACGAGAGGACACTGGCTCCACTCGGAGATTATAGAATCTGGCGAATGTGTTAGGTGTCGCCCAGACTGCAGCTCTGCAGATGTCTGTTAGCGAGGCGCCATGTGCTAGAGCCCAAGAGGATGCCACACTCCGGGTGGAGTGGGCAGTCACACCAAGGGGGCACGGTCGACCTTGCTGCTGGTATGCCAAAGCAATGGCGTCCACTATCCAGTGAGACAACCTTTGCTTGGAGAGAGCCTTTCCCTTCAGCTTCCCACCATAACAGACAAAGAGCTGGTCTGAGGTCCTTAAACACTGAGTTTTGTCTACATAGGCGCGGAGAGCGTGGACTGGACAGAGCAGTGCCAAGGCTGGGTCTGCCTCCTCCGGGGGCAGCGCCTGCAGGTTCACCACCTGGTCCCGGAAGGGAGTGGTGGGAACCTTGGGCATGTATTCAGGCCTGGGTCTCAGGATCACGTGAGAGTAAGTCGGCCCGAATTCCAGGCACGCTTCGTTAACGGAGAATGCTTGCAGGTCCCCTTGATGGAGGCCAGTGCAACCAGGAGTGCTGTCTTCATTGACAGGAACTTAAGCTTGACTGATTGCAGAGGCTCAAGGGAGCACTCTGCAGGGCAGTTAGAACCACTGAGAGGTCCCAAGAGGGAACGAGAGGAGGGCGAGGAGGATTTAGTCTCCTCGCTCCTCTCAGGAACCTAATGACCAGGTCGTGCTTACCCACCGACTTACCTTCGATGAGGTCATGGTGTGCACCAATAGTGGTAACATATACCTTCAGGGACGAGGGAGACAGCCTTCGCTCCAACCCATGTTGAAGGAAGGAAAGCACAACGCTGATCGAGCATCTCCGGGGGTCTTCTCGGTGAGAAGAGCACCAGTTGATGAAGAGGTTCCACTTCAAGGCATAGACGTGTCTCGTGGACAACGCTCTAGCGGGAGTGATGGTAGCCACCACCGCTGGTGGTAGGGTACTCAAACCTGCCTCGAGCCGTCCAGGAGCCACACGTGGAGGCTCCAGAGATCGGGTCGAGGGTGCCACAGGGTGCCCCGTCCCTGAGAAAGGAGGTCCTTCCTCAGAGGAATGGGCCAAGGAGGTGCTGTCGTGAGGATAACAAGTTCGGGGAACCAGGTCCGGGTGGGCCAGTACGGCACGACCAGAATGACCTGCTCCTCGTCCTCCCTGACCTTGCGCAGAGTCTGCGCAAGAAGGCTCACTGGGGGAAACGCATATTTGCGGCCCGGCGGCCAGCTGAGCACCAGTGCATCTGTGCCGAGCGTGCCCTCGGTCAGGGAATAATCCAGGGCGCAATGGGTCAAGCCGTGAGAGGCAAACAGATCCACCTGTGCGTCCCCGAACTGGTCCCAAATCAGCTGAACCAACTGGGGATGGAGTCGCCATTCACCAGGAAAGGGCTGAAGCCGTGAGAGCTCGTCGGCTGCACAGTTCAGAGCTCAGGGATGAAAATGGCTAGAGGCGACCTCAGATGCTTCTGACTCCATAGGAGGAGGTGGCGAGCGAGTTGTGACATACGGCGGGAACGTAGACCACCTTGATGGTTGATGTACGCCACATTGGCGGTATTGTCTGATTGGACCAGTACGTGTTGACCCCTGAGCAGTGCCCGGAAGCGGTGCAGGGCAAGGCGTACTGCCAACAACTCGAGGCAATTGACATGCCATAGGCGCTGGGGTCCTGTCCAGGAGCCCACGGCAGCATGTCCATTGCACATGGCGCCCCAGCCCGTGGTTGAGGCATCTGTTGAGACAACAACATGCCAAGCTCGTTCCAGGGGGACACCCACCCTGAGAAACTGAGGTTCGACCACGGGGTGAAGGTCTGACGGCAGGTCGGAGTAACTGGTACTCGGGAGTGCCTTGATGCCATGCCCACCTCAGGACTCGGTCGCAAAGCCAAAGCTAAAGCGGTCTCATTTGAAGCAATCCGAGCGGCGTCGCTGCGGCTGCATATGCCATAAGCCCCAGGAGCCTC
Source organism: Siphateles boraxobius (assembly GCF_051911475.1). NCBI lineage: Eukaryota > Metazoa > Chordata > Actinopteri > Cypriniformes > Leuciscidae > Siphateles > Siphateles boraxobius. The sequence goes on along the minus strand of NW_027509186.1, from coordinate 33,103,702 downwards.
TGAAAAAGTCTCAGTGGAACCGCACTCTTGCCCTTGAATTGTCTCAGGCAAATCAGCAGTGACTGTGCGCGCTCGCTCGTAAGCTGCGCCTTTTACATGGTGACCGAGTCGACGTCCATACCGAGAAAAGAGATCCTCTGCACGGGGCAAAGTTTGCTCTTCTCCCAGTTGACCCGAAGGCCCAGACGAGCTAGGTGCCGGAGCACTAGGTCCCTGTGTTCGCAAACCTGGTCTTAAGAGTGAGCTAGGACCAGCCAGTCATCGAGATAGTTCAGGATGCAAACCCCGTGTTCCTGGTAGGGGAACAAGGGCTGCCTCGACGACCTTCGTGAAGACGCGAGGAGACAGGGCTAACCCAAATGGGAGGGGGTCAATCGCTGCAAACAAATCCTGGGGCTGCCAACATTCGAAAATGTGTTTGGCAATGAGCATCTGAACAGCGGCCTGTGAAGGGAGCGATTCAGAACGCACAATTCCAGGATTGGCCGTAACCCACCGGTTTTCTTGGGGACAATGAAGTAAGGGCTGTAGAAGCCGGACCTCATTTCGGCTGGAGGGACAGTCTCGATTGCACCCTTCGCCAGCAGGGTCGCAATCTCTGCTCTATGATGGGGCGCCTTGCCACCGATCAAAGTGGAGCGGACTCCCCTGAGGCGGGGAGGAGACCATGCGAACTGAATCGCATAGCCAAGCCTGGCGGTTCGTGCGACCCAGCGGGACAGACGGGGAAGCACTAGCCAGGCTCCCAGGGACTGAACCAGCGGGGTCACGCGAACGACAGACGTAGCAGAGGGGGCCAGGGGCTGGTCATCCCACGGGGGCCTGCTCTGCCAGGGGTCTGGCGACAGAGGGGGGGCAGGGGTGAAGCGGTCCGTGGACGGCACGACGTGAAGGTGGCAGCTGTGATGAGTCATCACTTCCAGGAGAATCAAACCCACCTTGTGAAGCTGCTACAAACATAGTATCATCCTCTGTAGCTTCAAATGAAGCACACGGGCCACCAGAGGGTAGACCCGTGGGAATCACCTGTTCACTAGCGCGCACCGTCATTGAGGAGGGGGGCTGGGGTCGTGGACACAGAGTCGGCGCCTTGTTCCAGACCGTCATGGTCATGTTCCCACAGAGAGAACATGAGTCATCCACGAGCGCTGCTCTATGATCAAGCCCAAACATACTAGACAACGCTCGTGCCCATCAGAGTCCGATACCAAGCTGCCGCAACCATTCATTATTTATTTATTTTTTTTAATGCATGGGCGAGCCGTCTTTTAAAAAGACGTGCCGCGTGCGAGGTCTTTTGTGAGAGGAGAGAAAACTCCGCGATGTTGAAGCGAGCAGGGAGAAACACACTCACTGGCAGATCACTGCACAGATCAGCGGGCAATGTGAATTTGCTGCAGATCGCCGTCACACCAACACCGGAGAGTGGTTCGTCTCGTAGAGCGAAGTCAGAAATAGCCGTGGAGTGAAGAGATACTCTTGGCTCCGAAGCGAAAACATATCTGCATGTTGCCGGTGTCCTCCTTTTATACCCACGAGGTAAGGGGGAGATACGCTATGCAAATTCCTCAGACCCATGGCATTTCTTTGCGTTTGGCTTGTTTTGTAATACTCGAAGTTTCTAAGCGAAACCCCATTCGTCGTCATCCGACGGAACTTGGAGTGACAACGAAAGGGAACTGTGTGTTCCAAGGCACTTTAGTAGGCCTTTAAATACATTTTGGGTTAAGATGAGCTACTTCTAACTCACGTTTATAAATTTTGGGTTAAGATGAGCCACTTCTAACGCACGTTTATACGACAATGATGTACTAAAAATGGAAAAGTTTTTCCTTTACGTTTTTTGTACAGACAACAACGACTCTCGTTCACGTGGATCTGTGAAAACAACTAAAAACGCTGTATTCTACTGCCTGGCCAGTAGGTGGCGATGTCATTTTGTAAAGAAATACTACACGCCTATAGACTGAACACGTAATAGGCATACACATGACGTCATCATTTATTTCCACAAATTCAAATTTTTGTAGTTTACACGGAAATATTTTTTTTTTTTTTTTTTTTTTTTTTTAAAGGTTTGCGTTTTCAGGCCCCCAAAACGCTGTTAGCGTGTAAATGGACAGACAAACCGCATTATTAACTTTAGCTAAAGAATTATTAAATGAAGCATATGGTAGCTGTTGGATAAGTGATCCAGATTGGGGTAAGCGTTGTTAGTGGCTAAACTAATATTGTTTCTAACATCATTACAAAATGTTTAAAAATTGTTTCAGGGATTCTGAATATTAAATGGTTTCTTGAATGGTATTGTGCATTAAAAAAATTCAAGAAAATCTTTATATTGTAATTTGAAATGTAAACCATTGTATCTGATTTATCAATCATTATTTATTAATATTCGTAATAATATGTAACAATAATTCAATACCCACCTCTTGACATGACAGCTTACTCCTAATGTCATATTGACACTTGATAGCACACAATTTTAGTTGATGGCATGTATCCCAAAATATAATGACATATTAGTTTTACCTCAGCTAATATTTCATTTATCTTTTTTTCAAGGGCAACCAAAGCAAAAACTGGCAGAGATTATCCAACTCTTCATTTTATATATATGTGTGTGTGTGTGTGTGTGTGTGTGTGTGTGTGTGTGTGTGTGTGTGTGTGTGTGTGTGTGTGTGTGTGTGTGTGTGTGTGTGTGTGTGTGTGTGTGTGTTTTTATTAGGTGTGCAGCACTAGCAAAATTTCCTTTGTCCTGGTTTTATTATTCAGTTATTTATTTGTAGAATATTTAGTTTCAATGTCTTTCATTTCAAATCACACTCCGGTTGCCCTGTGGACAGTTACTGGGGTGTTATTCACTCCACACACTGCTGTTGCTAAACTGACAGCATTAATTGGGAAATGATGCAACCTGTTTTGTTTGTGATTAGTCGTTTTGCCATCTGGACTGTTTTCTGCAGAGGAACCCTCACACATGATTGAGCGAAATGCTAATGAAAAAAAAAGCTACCCAGATTATGTCACACAGGCCACACAGGAACTATCACCTTCAACGACACCCATGAAAAACATAACGGAAATAACAAAACACCAGACTGTTTGGAAAAAATATCTCAGACAATACCTTGTGATGTGTTGGTTTTTCGTATAAGAGCTTTCCAAACTGAATTTCACAAATAGTTCTACAGTAGCTCCAAAACATAGGGGTGAATTCAGGTTGAATTGGGTCACTTTTTACCAGTCATCTCAAAAAAGTGTCCCAATCAACCTGAATTAACCCCTATTCTGACATTTCTATAAATATTAACTACACTTTTCCCTCAGAATTATAAGATTATCTTTTAACCAACATGTCAAGTCTTTTTAATGGCTGTATAAAGTCAGTTTCCCTCAAGTTCCACACAACTTTTTGTGAAATGTTTTGTTTGAAAAGTATGCATTTTTAACATAAATGCAACTTGGTTTATTATTTTGTTATTAACATTTTAGTGTTTGTGAGTGTCCAAATACATCTTGCTAGTACCAGCAACATCAAGCTTTTTAAAAAAGAAGCAAAAATATAACAGAATGATCCCATGCGTCGCGTAACGTATGTTTCAAGGGCTCTAAAAAGACTTAGGACTTTTTCATGAATGACCAAAGAGACTTTGTTCAAGTATATGCCTTTGTTTGTGCATTTTCCCCATTGTTGTTCTGCAATCATAAATAAGTAAACAAGAAAACCTTGATTCCAGTCTCTGTAGTGTCAATGTACGAGAAGCCTCTCTCTGTCTCTAACAGAAACCTGCAAGGAATTGCATTGACAAGAATTCCAGGCTACTTATGAAGTCTGAGAACAATCTGTCATAAACGTAGAGCATTCTGACCTTGACCTTGAATTATGCCGCAAAAACCTGACAAGCTGGAAAACTTTCTGGTACTGTTTGTCTCATTGCAGAGCTTGTTGCATTCCATATGTTACAACCTAACCTTAAGAGCATTTGTTTTCCTGCAATTGTTACAGAGGCCAGCTGGTAAGTGCAGGTAATAATAATCAAGATTGCAGACTGCTGTCTTTAGCGTCCTTGATAGTGCCCCAGCCTCCCATGCCGGAGACACCGGTTCGAGTCCTGCTCGGAGGGGGGCGAGTGGAACCGGAGGGGCTACATTGGTGCCGTGACCCAGGAGGGAGTGAGGTTTGGGGGGTGAGTATATACAGACATCCCAACTTGCAAGAAGTAATTTCAGGGAGGAATCTCCTTTTGTTGACGGGGAGGGGGGGGGGGGGGGGGGGGTAGATGATTGTTCGGTTTTGTTGGGGGGGGGGGGGTCTTACATGCGCTTCATGAGGCACACACGCACATTTGCACACACACGCAAGGTCTCTCGCTCTCTCCCTCTCTGCCGTGCACACACTACATGGTTTGGAGCTCGCGAGCTCTAGATTCCGGGAGACTTTAACTAATTTACGGGCATCAGGGAGCCACTATCAATATGCGGGAGACTCCCGGAACTTCCGGGAGACTTGGGAGGGATGTCTGGTGTATAACGGAGGCCAGCTATAGTAAGAGCTGTGCAGGTAAACCTCCCTCTCTCAAGAGGCACAAAAGTGTCTAACGCTTGAGACTGCGTCTTTAGCGTCCTTGTTAGCGATCCGCCTCCCATGCCGGAGACGCCAGTTTGAGTCCCACTTAGAGTGGAGCGAGTAGGCAGGAGGGGTTACACAGAGGCATGAAAAGCAAGTTGTCCTTCAGATGGTGAACATTTATTACACTCTTACAGAAAAGTTGTTTAATGGTTCTTTGCAGCATTTTACATTTAGCAAAAACAGGACAAAAGCACGCACATAACCAACAAAAAAAAAAAATTTGGGTGCTGGACAAAGGACAAAATCAGAAATAATTTTTTCATATTCACAAACACACCAAGGCTCCAAAAATGCAAAATAAAATGATAATGGACTTTTAAGATTAGACTTTCATATTTAGTGTTTAGTATTTTTATTTTGCCTTTTGTTCCATGGCTTTAATTTATCCTTCTTTTTTTCTCTTTGGATAATTATTTTTTTAGGGTTTGATCAAAATATGTGTTGACTCATATCCAACATGTACGTTTAGATGAAACATGGACAGGACAATTTTAATTTCAACTATTTGCCGGCATCGTCCCTAGCTGCTGTGTGCCTATTTTTGTGAAGATTAAACCAACGGCCTAGGAGTTCCAATTAATATATTTTTGAGAAAATTATTTGCCTAATTATAGCACCACCAACTGTCTGGCGGAAGTGTGTCTGTGCGCCTGAATAGCGGTGAATTGGGACCATCCTGACAATTTTGGGGTCTTTACAATTTACGGTCTCTGACGGCTAAACACTTTTAGGGCAAACAATAAGGAAGAAGAAAAACAAAAACAATAGGGTAAAAGCACTTTCTGTGTTTTGACCCCTAATGACATTAAAAAACATGATATAGAGGTCACCATTCACTTTCATTGCATGGAAAAGAGCAGGAAATTCTGCCAAATGTCTTCTTATGTGTTGTACAGAAGAAAGTCATATTGGTTTGGAAGGACATGAGGGTAAATAAATAATGACAGAATTAAAAATTTTGGCTCAACTATCCCTTTAAATGCATATTTGACAGAAATGGATGCAACGAGCAGTCTATTATATGAAAAATTCAAATGGAAATTAAATCAACAATAACAAGCTTTCAAAGCCTGAACCTTGAATAGCATCTTTTTTGGTGTAAGCCACATATTGTGATGTTGTTTGAGTCATTGGCACAATCACAAGAGCATGCCATTTTACGACAGAAAATGTTCAATACACAGAATAATGCAATGCCACAGCTCTCTTCAGCTTTGTTCTGAATCTGGAGCCGCCTCAGTTAGTTCAGAGATGTGACTGTCACATACTAACAAAGGAACACCTGGAGGTGATCCACCAGCAAACTCAGCACAGTCGAGAAAAGATCAACTGAGTATTACGAAGGAATAGATAACTTTTGATAAATAGTCTCTTCCTCACACAAAGTGTGTTCAAATATAGAGCATGAACCATACTGGGGTCAATAACGTCAATAAATATTAAATATCAATAAATACTATAAAAGTATATCAATAATACTACGATAACACCGGATAGTAATAGTGATGATTGCCCACTAATTACAGTCATGTATTAAATAACTCCTTAAAGCTACTGTATGTCATGGACTGACCTTTGTGAGAATCAGGTGAACACAATAGTACTAGTGTTTTTGAGACACTTAGCAGGGCGTCCTCTAATCGTGCCTCTCTCAAGTCAAAGCCAAAAAAAGAGATTACCTCTGAAGTTACAACGGGTTTTATCCTCTCAGCTGCAGTCTGTGAGAGAACGGAGGATCAAGGAAGCAGGATCTGGCAACCACCAAAGATTGGCAGCATGGAACAGATGGTCTGGAGGAGAGGAACGATGTGGACATGCAAGGAAGGAGTGCAACCCTGAACACAGATAATGGTTCAGATGGTGCTGATGAGACCACTGCTGTATAATCAGCAATGGAGCAATCCACCTTCAGCCCACACTCAAAGACAATACACTCTTAAAGTTTCAAGAATGGCTTTCACAGCCAAAGACTAACTTTTTGGGAAATTTCTGAAATCGTTTACTCTCCCTTTTCATTGCAAACCAGGTGAATTTCTTCTGCAGAACACAAAAGGAGAAATAAAGAAAAAAAACATACTTGCGGCTCTTTTCCATGCAATTACCTGTAACAGATCTATACAGGTGGAGCTGGGGAAGGTGGAGGGTTTCTGAAACCGCGCTGCAAACTCCGACAGCAAATGCTAACCAAGTATTGAAAGGTTGAGCAGCGAGCTCATTTGCTACTGATAGAGCAAGAACCAATCAGATGTCACCTAAGAGTTAAGGACCTATCAGCCTGTGCCATCTAGAGTTTCATGACAAAACTTTGTATTTATTGATCAATAGTGAATAATGACTTAAATGTCACCATTTAAAAAAAGAAAACTATCATATGGCATCAGAAAAATTACTAAATTTAGCACATAAGTCATATAGAGTTCTTTTTATGGTGCTTTTTTATTATTTTTGGAGCTTGACAGTCCCTGGTCACAATTCACTTCAATTGAATGGAAAAGAGGAGACTTAACGTCTTGTTTTGTGTTCTAAAGAAGAAAGAAAGCCATTGGAACAGCATGGAGGTATGATGACATAATTTTCATATTTAGGTGAACAATCCCTTGAAAATACATAACATGTATTAGAAACCATCAGTGTTTTAGCTTAGCTTTGAAACATCAAGCACAAATCTGATTTTAATGGAGTGGAACAAATGTACGTTATAAAATTTCTGCTATTTTGGAAGTAGATATACTCTGTTTGAGTCTTGCATTATTCAGGATTAAATGTATTATTTATGGATTTGTAAAATCTGTATCAGGGAAACGGGGTGTGAGGTACGTGCAGTTATGAGTTTTGCTCTCATCAAAGTGAAATAAAATAATTTTAATAAATAATGATGACACAAAAACATCCATTCAGCCTAATGATGCTCCAAAGGCGGAGGGTAATTTTACGGAATATTAATCTTTAAATGGTGCAAAGTGCATCAGAAGTTGTATAGACTAAAGGTCTGCATGAAATAATAAATAATAAAAACTTTGTCTGCATGATCATTTCACCACAATCTCTCGAAAGTGCTGTCTCTGTCGAGCTGGTTTACTTACGCATATTAGTATGTATCCATGCATCTCCGTGCCTACTGCAAGTCTTTTGAAGCTACTTTTTCAAAATCACCTTGGGCTTGATCTACGCAAACAGCTGAATCAGCTCTCAGCACTGGCTGTTATTCTCAAAGTCAAGCGTTGTTTGTTCCAGGTTTCTCATCTTAAAAGCTTCGTTTGAGTTCACAAAAGAGGCAAGATGAAGGCTGAGCTGAACCGGAGCCAGTCTAACGGTGCTCATTCAGTCAGCATTTTAATTATGCGTGGTGATCTCTAAAGCAAACATTACTTTGACTCGTGTTAATATTTAGGGTTGGGTTGTTCATGATAGGTAAATATTTTTTTTTTTTTTTTTTTTTTTACAAACTATAATGTATGGAAGCTTGTTTCCGCCACTAAATAAATAAATACATAATAATAATTGCGACTATTTATCTCACAATTCTGACTTTTTTTTTCTCACAATTGCGAGTTTACATCTCGCAATTCCTACTTTATTTCTCAGAATTGCGAGATATAAAGTCAGAATTGCGTGTTATAAAAAAGCAATTGCACGTTATAAAGTCAGAATTGTGAGATATATAACTCGAGTTATAAAGTCCAATTCTATGGGGGGAAAAAAGACTTACTTTTTCCTCAGAATATTTTATATCTCACAATTCTGACTTTATAACACGCAATTCTGACTTTATAACACGCAATTCTGTAATCTACACATAGATGTAATGAAGACCAAGTTCCAGTGAAATGTCTTCACAATCCCCTATGATATCTGTAACATTCACCGCCTTCTTCGTCTGTGTCTTCACTACACTTCCCAGAATCCCCTGTCATCTTCACCTGCACCTGCGCCTCATCATCATCATCACCGTCACCTGTTGTTCTTGTCATTATCTGTGTATTTAAGTTCCCCTCTCACTCATCAAGGGTCCTCACCGCCACGGCCACCCGAAGGGTCCTCACCACCACGGCCACCCGAAGGGTCTTCACCGCCACGGCCGCCCGTATGGTCTTCAACGCCACGGCCACCCGAAGGGTCTTCTCCGCCCTGGCCGCCTGCTCGTCCTGCTCCGCCCAAACCGCCTGCACGTCCTGCTTCACCCTGGCCGCCTGCACGTCCTGCTCCGCCCTGGCCGCCTGCTCGTCCTGCTCCGCCCTGGCCGCCTGGACCATCCTGGAGTCTCCCCAGCTGCACCCAGTCCGCCTTCCCGTCACGGACTCCAGGAGTTATGTCACATTCACCGCCTTCTTCGTCTGTATCTTCACTACACTTCCCAGAATCCCCTGTCATCTTCACCTGCACCTCTTCATCATAATCACCGTCACCTGTTGTCCTTGTCATTATCTATTTATGTTCACCTCTCACTCCTTTTCTTTGCTGGTTTTTCTTTGCTGGTTATTGTTTGAGCACACGCTCACTGTTTCGTGTCTTTAATAAACTTTTGCTATTTAGTATCTTCGCCTGATCTTAATCTTCATCCACCCGTTGACGTTACAATATCTTTACGTCCTTCATTATGTGTGTATTCTGAGTGGCAGTTTCTCTCTGCAGATTATGAGGTTATGATACAGGACAGTACCTGAAATAAACAAATGAGTTTAGAGTTACATTGTGTCTCTTCCATTTGATTATGTAAAAACAATTATGTTCATGAAGGCCAAAATTAGCAAAAAGGGACAGAATGAGCCCTTTACCATGTTAAAAGAAAAAAGTGATATAAAGTCATGGTATAGCTTTAATGTTTTTTTGTGACTGGGTATGTTTAACCCATAACTAAAATAAGTTATGAGTTCTTTTACAATTTGCATATCCTGCATATACTAAATGAAGCAAGGGTGTAGAGTTACATTTAAGCTATTTTAAAGAATGAATACATTCTTTTTCACTGGAAAAAAACTTTATACATGTTATTTTGGTGAGTTTTAAGGGAAACAATTATTGACTACAGGGGGACTTTAACAACACGACAGAATGTTTGTACCTACATAAAATGTAAAAGTCTAGTGTCAAGTTTTAGCAATTGTGATACACAAATGAAACCAAAAAAAGAAAATATTTTTCAGGAAACATCCTGTCTGTTTCACACTGAATGGCATTCGGTCTGTTTTCCCCCCTCACACCTTGGCATGGTGTGCTTGCAGAACAGCTGTGGTGATGAACTCATCCTGGGGCGCTAACACCTTTGCTGTAAGGCGAACGTCTCGACATGTCCTGTTCGGACACAACAAAACGGTGGCCCACCGCCAGCTCCATTACATCTGAGTGACCAACACAAATGCTGAGGGCTTGGACACAGCTCTGATTTTGGAGGTCTGACATTATGACAGGTTTTCACATCTCCCTCCAGTGGCTGTTTGTAAACCAGTGGGTCAGCAGGAGTACATGCAACCCTTCCTCTTTTAATCTTTTGAAAAAACATATGCACGATTAACGTTATTGTAGGATATCAAGTTCAGTTGGTTAAGCTCTTCCCCTGCCATACAAATGCAAATCTATGTGTGCTGATAACTGCATGTTAGCTAGAAGCTAGTTAGCTAGATCTGTGGTAATCATTAAGCAGTATCAGGGAGAAACTAACTACTATTAATTATGATTCTATGTTTATGTATCATAACAGTAGCAAAGGGGTTTTAAACCACTGTACTATAGACTTTCACATAACAAGATACTGTAGTTTTGTTCCCAAACCTGTTAAGCACAAACCCTCCCCTATATGCAGTCACCTGTCAAGAAGAGTTCAGACTTCATGGATTAATTTAGGAGTTCAGTGATCTCATGGTCAGATCCCATAGCGACAAACAATAAATAAATCCAATTCACACTATTATTAAAGCTGCAGTCCGTAGTTTTTCCTCTTTGTCGCCATCTGTGTTCGAAATCTGCAATTGCAGTTATTCGCGGATTATCAACTTTACGTGTGTTGTGCCTCGGCATGGCACAGAGCGGATGAATCCAATGTTTTGAGGAGAATGTGCGGCTGTCAGTCGCTGTGCTGGTGTGGATGCTGTCATTCAGAATCACAGATTCTACTTTTTGGAAGTATGACCAACATAAGAATTTTCACAAATTTGAGTAACATGTAACATGTAAGTAACATCCACTTTTGTTCTGACCAACTAAGGGGAAAAAAGCATTGCAGTAAATCGCGCTGATTAAATCTAACGATCGCTTTTCATTGTCAAACCATGCAAATTATACTTTGTTCTCAAATTGTTAATGTTAACAACATCAGCATTGTGTGACTACATTTCATTGTAGCAAATATTTGTCCTTGTTTTCGCATGGGCCCTGTTGCAGTCTCTTTTTTTCTGTAGCCACTCCGAAGTCCAAAGTCTTTTGCATTTTACAACGGGTGAATCTCCAATTTTCACTGGAGATCATCAAATTAAAAAGATTAATTATATCAAGTGCTGTGAGAAAAGGCTATAAATCTTCACCTCCAACATCCTCACACGCAATATAGCCCACTAGCCGAAACACCTTCTTTATGTGCACAGATGTGACGTAATGACGCAAAGACATGCTCGAATTTCCCACAGAAATCCACCAGTACCACTGGAATTAAAAACATTATTACTGTAACGAGGAGCAGGAATGAAGCGGAGAGAGAATCCCAATGCAAGCACTTTAATTAAACAAACAGGTAATCCAATTGAACTCAGGACAGGGACAAGAACAGCAAACAACTTCAACGACAGACAAACCACAACTGAAACACAGAGGTATAAATACACAAGCAGACAAGCTAAACAAGATAACAAGGGGGCGTGGTTAATCCGAGACACCTGGGGAGACTAATCAACAAGAAGAGGAACGCCTGGGGAAAATAAGCAAACAAATAACAAAATGACAAGACACATGGCAGGATCACATGACAAACAGGGAATCACATGACAGACAAGACAAAACCCACACCGTGACAATTATAAGCTTATTGTTTTGAATCGAGCTAAGGCAAGCAGATAGTTTTGAACACTGGCTGGTTATGTACTTGCTCAAAAAATTATTTTGGATAATTTTTAACCCAAAAAAGTTACAGACTGCAGCTTTAACTATTTAACTACAACTTTTGCCTCAATAAACTCCTAATTACTGCTTATGAATAGTTAGTAAGGTAGTTGTTAAGTTTGGGTTGGATTTAGGGATGTAGAATAAGGCATTAATATGTGCTTCACAAGTACTAATAAACAGCCAATATCCTTGTAATAGTCATACTAATAAGCAAGTTAATAGTGAGAATTGGATGGTCACATTTGGTTATGGAATTTCAGCGATGCAGCATGACAAAATGCTTCAAGTGGATTTGATAAACAATTAATTATGTCCTTGCACAGTCTTCTTTTGTAAACTTTATCTGTTTATCTGTTAAAATTATAATGTTGTCACCTTAATTGAGATCCTTATTATTTGGTGAGAGATTAATACTGCTTTAATTGCAAAATATAAAATATATTTTATGTTTGTTTTTCACATAAAAAATATTACCACCTTAATAGCTTCAATTTATTTTTGTTGGCAGTTTTTGTGTAGCTTCTTTCTCAAAGGGGTTGCTTGCTTTAAATCAGATTATATCTTAATGGAAAAGTAGCAGTCTCTGCTAGTAACTCGGTTGCTCGCCTGACTAAACTGTGACAATTTCCTAATTAAAGCATCCGTAACTTAATTAGCAGTACTTCATCACCTCTCATGAATCATTACATAGACCACCCTGCACCCTTTTCGATATATGCTTCAGATCTAAAAAATAGGTTTGATACCAGTGATTTTTCGGCCCATTTTCTACTCCCTCATTTGTCCAAGGTCAAATAGGTGAAAGAGCATGTTTTACAGTCTCCCACGTGACAAACGTACTCTCTGATAGAGACTTATTTTAAATATTCCCTCATAGAGATAAAGCAAGGTCAGAGGGAGGACTGATGCGTCGTTCACCCTGAAATCCCATTAATTTTTACCCTAATACACAAATGAGTTATTGGAGGAAATGTTTTATTCAAAAATACCTTTGCAAAGGTAAACCCAAAAGCCTTGATGGTATGGTATTTGTGCCAAAACAGTGGTTCTCAAATGGTTTGGCCCTGGGACCCACATTTTCCCCATGGTCATTAAGCCGGACAATGTGACCCAATTTTACATTTTTTGGGGGAATTTGACATCATTCCTGAACAATTATAAAAATGAGTGTGTGTGTGTATATGTATATATAGTATATATAGTCCAATTCTCATTATTAACATTGACTTTACTTTAACATATTGACTTTGATCTCAAACTCCATTTTGTTGACACAATAAAGTTATTAAATTGGTATGAGCCACCACAGTAATTTAAAAATATACAAAATAACACAAAGTGAAACATAATACTAACATGAACTGTTAATGAGACATATGGACTCTTTATTTATAATAATACTTATAATACTTATATTTTATAATTGGGCATGCAATTGAAGAGTAAAAGTTACATAGTGCACCTTTAAAGAAATAATCAAATCATGATACTTAGTCATGTGACTCACAAGAACCAATAAGGTTTGATGTTTCTGATATATTGCCATATTCGATTAGTTGATCAGTGATTTGATTTGAGAGTGAATAACCACTCAAATGTCTCTCTATTCACCATAAAAAGCACTCATATTGCTGCAGAAGCTACCGTAATGTCCTTTTTGGAGCTTGAAACTTTGGACCCCATTGGCTTTCATTATGTGAATAGAAACAACTTGAACATTCTAGAAATAACAATAAATAAATGCAAACAGTTCTGGATTGACATATGGGTTAGTAAATTAAGACAATTTTAATTTTTGGGTAAACTAAACATTTAAACTTCCTTTAAATACACAAACATCATGGATAAAAATTGGCATTTATAATACAGTTTCAATATCCTGATCCTCTAATAACTATATGAAGCGTCTGACTGAAAACCAGCTAGCGGGACACCAGCATTACAGACATCAAATGGGTTTTGAATGTCGTTTCATGCTGACTTTTACCTGTTGTGGTTGTTGGCTGATAGAAAAGAAACTGATGTTAACATTGGAAGGTTTTGTTGTTGAGCTCAGGACCTTTAGCCTAGCATAACACATGCTAAGCCATGACATTCAGTAAATGCCTCAAAAGCCAGTGATCCATGTCTGTTGTCAAAAACCTGGGTGTTAGTTTGTGTCAGCTGGGTGATTGATACCAGCAGATAAAATGTCAGAAGGTCGTTTTTTGATGGCTTTTTTTCTCCTCAACTCTTTTATATGTCCAGACATTGAAAGCTCTTTTGCTTCTTCTTCTGGTCGACTTAGCACTAACAGGAAATATCTAATATATCTAAAATATCTGGTTACACCAGATTCTAAATATTTATAATTCTGCTTAGCAAAAAATACAGAATTATGTTAGACACATATGCTTGCACTCTGTGCCTGACTATAATTTGAATTATTAATTATAATTAATAAACATGGGAGCACAAGTGTGACCTTCTGGGTTTACCGTATTTGATGCGTCATTACCATATTTGATGCTAAATTAAATCTGTCTAAACATTCATTTTGGGTACATGCGTAACCATTATTTTCAAAAGGTTTTTCAAATATTTTTTTTAATCATTTGCACCACATGACATTTAACAACCTGAATTAACCTTGCTTTGTCATAAAAGATCAAATAAAAAAAAATATTGACATTCTCTATAATATCATTTTATTTTCTGTACGTTTTTTGCACTATAGTTGCACCACATGACTACGTTATTCCTCAATTTGGCATAGTTTTTAAATTGTTTTAAAATTCAATTTAAATACAGAAGTACTTTCCTGTTTTTTCTAAGAAATAAAAATAAAAGATTATGCAAACCCATTTAAAAAAAAAATATTTTCAGGAATTGCATCATGACTGACATTTAACGAATTGCTTTGTTGTTGTTTTTTGGGATAAAAGCGTCTTCTAAATATGTAGCCTAAATGTAATAATAATAGTGATAATTATTATCATTATTTGCGTTTATAACTATAAATGAGTTCACTTAAGACAGTAATATGTTAAAATAATTTATGAATGTTTTATTTTTATATAACCTAAACTTGGGTTTTTTCTGTTATATTTCTTTTTTCTTTTTTTATTGCTTATTCTATTATACTGAGCTTTTTCCTCCCAAAAAATGTACTTTAAAGATACAAGTAGCTGTAGCCTAAATGTAATTTTTTTAGAAAATTCAAGAAATTATCCATTTACAAAAAATTTATTTTAAACATAATGAAATGCATCCTGCACCTTAACAGGTGGCCTGGTTGAATCAGGGGCGGGTGGTTTATGGGTATAGGCCTAGTATGATATTAGACTAAATAGCCTATAATAAAAGATAATGAATTTCAAACCTGAACCAAACATATTTTTATTCAAAGATCAACAGTCTATCATTAGTCTTTAGTCTGCCACAAAAAAACAGCGTGTTGGGGTTCCGGTAGACCAGCCATGTCAACGAAACGAATGAAAGAAAATGTGCTTATCAATGCATATCTAAATTCGCGCCTATGGTATCTTTGTAAAACTTAAAAAAAGAAACAAAAAAGATGCTGCAGCCAATGAGCAGCCGGCGGGGGCTGGACGACTCAACCTCCACGGACAGTTTTTAATATTTTATCAGACAATAAATATTCAAGTATAATTTTCGGTACAATTAGGGCCAGATTCGGGATTCAGGACAACAGCTTAGATTTCGGGACTGTCCCAAATTTTTCGGGACGTCTGGTCACCCTAATTGCAATGCACACCTTTATTTAGGACAAATCTTATGGGACAAACAACACCAAAAAGGACAGACAGTTTGACACAAAGCGCTTGCTGAAGAGCAAAAAACTAACTCTGTTGTGTGCCTGCGTCCCTTTTTAGCTTCCGTGTATGCCGACACATGTTACGTAATGACGCAGTACCAATCAGGATTAGATCATTTTCATTCATACTTCAGATCAAGCGTGCCGCACAAGCCCTAAAAAGTGAAGCCAAAGCATCTCGATCGCCCCCCGGTGACTGGTCCTAGTATAGCTCATAAACCCCGCCTCCCCGTGTTATTCAATGGTACGCGAGACCAACTAAACAATTAAATTACACTTCACATATCTTTTTTCCAAAGATAGTTTCTGTCATTTACTCTAGATTTCATCACGCTGATGTAATTTCAAGTGTTTGTTTTTAAAATAAGTTTGTTTTTAGTTAGTTATTTGATGCTATAAAAACGGTGCTGTGGCGTACATGATTGACAGCTGTGATTGACAGGTTCTCTGAGCAAAGTAGTCACTGAAGCAACACACCGACATGGTTTGTTCTGCAGCAGAGGCTCGTGCTTAGGCTTGATTCAGCGAGAGTGAGGGCAGGACCAGAGCGGGACGTTGATTTTTGTGGCTTTACTACCTGCTCACTACTGCGCATGTCTGGTCACGAAATCGCAACTGCGCAGAGTCAAGTCCCAAGATGTCAGCGCCATATCGGGACAATGGCGGCTTCACTTCTCGCCAATGGTAGAGAACGAAGAAGTGTCGTCCATCTTTTTTTACAGTCTATGCTTCAGATGCGTTAAGCTATGGACGTTCCCCAAAGTGTCCCTCGAAAGGGAACAATTGATTTTTTGTTCCAAAAAAACTCTAAATTCTAAAATTCAATCTAGTTTTATATAAAGTATAAGCTACACAGTACAAGTCCAAGTCTTGTACACAGTACAAGTCTTTTTATGTGTTTTTAAATAAATTCATAGATTTAGACAAAATAAATCAGCATCAGGCCATTGACCTTTATGACAGTGACATGACTCTTCGTTCTTGTGCCTTTTATTCTTCCAATGCATTTACGGGATCTTGTTTGTTTTGGAGTTCGCTGATTTGGAATAAATGTGCTCCTCATCAGCAGATGTAATCATCTAATAAATGCAATGCTTTCTGGACCTGGTCGGATGATTCGCCATTAACGCAATCCGGTATCTTTTAATCAGGCTGAAATTAAACCTCTGAAATTGATTTAATTTTACGTGTTTGCTCTTGTCTGCAATAATTACAAACCCCGCCACAAAGTGCTTTGCAGCACATGACTCAAATACATCTTCCAAGATATAACAGACCTGCATCTTGTCATGTCGATTATAAAGCGTGGAAGTCCAGGGGGAGAACGCTGGCTCTTCACCATCTGCGCTAATATTCTAAAAAACAAGTCTGCACAAAAGGCCAGAACACTGAGAAAGATAAAGAAAGGGAGAGGAGAAAGAGAGACGTAGACCGAAATGGGTTCCTTCACCTCAAAAAACAGTAATGCCAGTGTCATTAATTGGCTTGTCAGCACAGATGCAACTCGAGAGAACAAGGAGGGGCGGCACTGTGAGTTCATACTTCAGGTTTTGTATTCACCTCTCGGAGAGGTCGCAACAGGCCGCTATAAGTGTCATCATGTGCACTTGAAAAACTATTCATGTCTGCAAACACCGTAACGAATATTGTCGACTTCATAAGAGAGATCTTCTGAAGAAACCCTGATGAGATGCTTAAAGGGATAATTCACTTAAAAATGAAAATTCTGTCATTAATTACTCACCCTCATGTCGTTCAAAACCCGTGAGACTTTTGTTCATCTTCATGACACAAATTAAGATCTTTTTGATGAAATTTGAGCGCTTTCTGTCCCTCCATTGACAGCTACGCAATGCAACTACCACTTTGACGTTTCAAAAAGTTCATAAAGAGATCGTAAAACTAATCCATATGAATCGAGTTTAGTCCAAATTTTCTGAAAAGACACAATCGATTTATATGATGAACAGTAAATGGAAGAGTGGTAAATGGAAGCTCAAGCATGTTCGCTTGATGCGCGAGAACCTATGAGGTTCATTCTTGTGTTACGCAGCACGTTTGATCTAGATCTATCTATCTATCCATCTATCTATCTATCTATCTATCTATCTATCTATCTATCTATCTATCTACTATCTATCTATCTATCTATCTATCTATCTATCTATATATCTATCTATCTATCTATATATATCTATCTATCTATCTATCTATCTATCTATCTATATATCTATTGTTTCGGGAAGGTTACTTTGGTAATGTAATATGTTAGAGATTACAAGTTACTCTATTTAAAATGTAATAAGTAGTTTAACTATTTAAATGACTTTATTAATGATTACTTTTCTAAATTTCTAACATTTGTTTTCAACTGTAAATCAATTACAAACATTTAAATCAAACAGGGTTAACCTTACAGTAGTACTCAACACTGATTTCTGTCAGACTTTCAAAATACTTTACTTGAATTAAGATTACAATAATTTAATTTTAAAGCACTGCCACCACAAAATCAGACTTTAGCACCTCTTTTTTTTTTACTTTGAGATCGTTCTGAGGTTAAATACAGTTTTCTAGATGAAATGATTTTTCAATTTCCAGCACTGGAACACATTTGTATCACTGGCCATGGTAGCAACTCTCATACAGGTTGTAGCCTAAAGCTTTCAGCGGCAATGTGGATTGATGTAATTGGCAGACGTGGTGCGCTGCATATTCAAACAAGAGAATCAATCAAAAGCATCAGAATAGCATCGCTTTAATAAATTACTTTTAAAGGGGAGGAGGCAAATTAATATTATTCAACATATCCTAGCTTTTTACAGAAAATATTCAGATGTAACCCCATTTTTTGTTAAGTTAAGTTGTTAAGTAACAGATAACAGTAACATTTTTGTAATTAAATTTCGTAACTCCACTACATGTAACTATCTGTATATCTATCTATCTATCTATCTATCTATCTATCTATCTATCTATCTATCTATCTATCATTTATTTTTGTGCAAATACACAGGTATACTCAACCAAATGTGAAAAGATGGACTCTTTTGAATGCAGAAAACGAAATAGTGATGACATCCCTGGTCTAACAAAAAAACAATTAGATAATAGATGTTATGTTTTAAATTGAAGTTGATTTGCTTGAGAATTTAGCTATTTGATTGGAAACCCACTTAATGGAGGAATTACATTAAAACGGCGGGATGTGGACAGGAAATGACTGCCCAAATGTTTGGAATCTTCTCAATTAGTTATGGTTGATTATGTGATGGATGTCTAATGAAGTGGGCTTTAATTAAAATATTCAATGATTATAAGACATTTTTGAGCTCAATTGGATAAGGTCCATTTTAACATACTCAAGCATTTTTAGCACTAATTGAAGATTCATTAGGCAACTTGACGCTGCATGCAATAATATTGTTTAATGGCTCTAATGGAAATTTTTGTTTGGCTTCTACAGGTGCATGGACTCTTGTAGCTTCAGCTGCCAATGAAGAGCGACAGTGAGCTTTTTAAATAATTGACAGCTCACTTCTGAAAACGCCATGTATGCCGGAAACTTCAGAAGGGACAAGAAATGATGAAATTTGGTACGAAAAAAAAGGTTGGTCTCACAGAGGAAATATAACATTAACTTCAATAATTTCCTTCCTGTCACAGGTAAAATTACATCGCCGCTATTTGATTTCCCCAAGCTGACTCAAATAAAAGCATCTATGGTGTTCCTGTTCTCTCTCTTTCAGTTTTTACTCCGAGCTAAAGCCTTTCCCTAGAAACCAATTTTGCCACTTCATCATCAGGTCAAGTGTTAACAATTCCGTTTTTCTGCCACAGCTTTAGCAAGCTCAAATTTGTAATTGTGTTTTGTGAAAATCAAACCTCATACCGTAGTCTTGCGCATAGCTTCCTCTGCCACCATTCTAATAGCAGCAAAGTGAAAATGTAGCCTCAAAACATTGATAAAAAGCTACAGGTTTGTCAAATCGTCAGAAAACCATCAGGTTTACTGATCACGGCAGAAGTGTGGATTCCCACAAATCCACTTCAGTTAAAATTGCCCTCAATACAGCTTTCACAATATAGGTAATTACATTCATAAGAGTCAAAACCAGACGTTGTAGCCTCTGCATTCTCAAGTCCTGCGTGTTGAGATAAACTGCAGCACATATAATTTCCCCTTTTTACATCCAGACTTTATAGCAATGCTTGTAACAGGAGTCATGCCTGGCATCAAAAACAAAACTCTGCTTACAAACTCAACTGAGTTAGCAGTTCTGATAAAAAGACAGTCTCATGATACATCTGTGTTTCATTACGTGTAATTGATGGGATTATGTAGCCTATGTGTTGTTTTGTCTTAGTTTGTGTAATTATTGTGGATGAACTCACCAGGGAAAAGTTCCATTCAACTTGGTTGTGATGGAAATAAATAAAAATAAATAAAGTACACTGTACATCACATCACTGAGAAACAGCCATTTCAATAAAAAAATGTGAAGTTTCACAGAGGGAATGTCAAAACTGTATTTTATTTTAAAGTTATGAGATTGTAACGTAGTTCATTGTTGCGGGAAGGAGGAGGCGAGGAGGAGGAGGTGGGAACCGGCGAACATTTAAAGACTTTAGTCACTGGCCCACCGGTGGGCCCATTTGCCATTGCATGTTTAAAACAATTATATCCTATATGTAACCTGATCTAATATTGACAAACAATATATATCGCTGGAAAGCTCTAAGTGTGTACTTTTCATATTTGACCACTGTTTTGCAGGAAATATTATGATATACAGTTGTATGAATAGTCATTTATAGTAGTAATAGTTGTTGTTTCAACAGTATATTTGTATATCTTTCATTATTATTTCATTATCTTTCTTTGATGTGTTTATTAAAAAAAAAAACTTAAGGAACTGTTTATACTCTTTTAAAACATTTTACATCTTGAAAACTTGTTTTGAATTTAAAAAAAAGGATATCAATCTGTGTTGTGGTGTGAGGTTAAGTGGTAAAAAGTGTCCTTTTGGAATCATCAACTGGGCATGAATTTCACCTAGTGGCCTTTTCTTGGTATAGCAGCTCATAAAATTCTCATTTTTTAAGATATTAGTCTCAAATTTGGAACACAACTTCTTTAGAACTATGGCTTTTATTTCATATAATTTGTAGGGTGAACCAATTTTTTTATTGATATATTATTTTAATAAAATATAAAAATTGTATTGCAGTACTTTTTTATTACAATAAACTTAAACAGCTATAACTTTTATTTTTAAATTTTTTTAAACTACAGACACCTGTGCAACAAACTCTCTTCTTTAAAAAAAGACCAGAATGAGGATTAAATTCAAAAGGGTTCCAGAATTACATTCATTTGAATTTCGACATCAACTTTGCAGGCCTACACTCAAAAATGGCAGTTAACAGGTTAATAACAAAATTAATACACAAATACAAAATGAAAGTAAAGACAGCAGCCTCTCATGGACGACTGCTGTCACATATAACATATAACCTAACTCAGAAATTTGGCTCTAAATGAGTTCAGTGGTTCAGCTCATAATAACTATATTAAAACATAACCAATTAACCTTTTCATTTTGTTCATCTGGCTGTTATAACTAAGTTACAGCAGCCAAACAAAATCTAAAGTTAATAATTTAAGGGTCAAGAGCCCAATTAAAGTAAACACAAATCACCATAATGGTGACTTAAAATGATTTTTAAAGTGATTTTTATTCTTCAGTGATTCTGCTTGTTAACATCAGGTGTCTTCAATAATGCTCAATCATCACTCAATTAATCACTTAATTATCTAATTAACTTTAACACTGCTTCAGTGTTACTTATAACACTCTGAGTGTGGACTCACATAAATACTAAGCAGTGTTAATTGAACATTGGCGATTTTAAATGTAATCCCATACTTTCACCATGTTGTCATTATTATGTGACCTACAAGTCTACAAGTTGTGTCACTTTACTGATTTCTCTCTCTAGGATATACTACTTTTTTTCACATACTGTTTTTCTATAGCGGGGAAGTATGCATATTCAGACCTACCCATGGTCACCATGTACTGCCATTGGTAAAAAGCAGCGTGACAATAAATTAAAATGTTTTCTTCACTTAAATAAAAGAAAGTCATATCAGTTCAGAACAAGTAATGTTGACAGAACTGGGGGGGGGGGGGGGGGGGGGTGAACTACTCCTTTCATTGTCAGAAAATTTGAAGATTTTCACCTTTGTGAGATCCAGGGATATCACTCTTTTCCTCGAAGGCTAATATCTTTCATTAGGGCCTCAAGTCCTCGCGGGAGTCTCACGGTACTCTTCCAGACCACTTGCTCCTCCATCCTTGAAATTGAGGTCTGGAATGAATCTTATCACCTCTCATTAGCTTCATTCCCATTCTCCTCGGCCCCTTTTATTGTTTAACGTTAACCTCCTCACATCACGGCAAAGCACCGCTCACGCTTTTGGGGGAATTATGTTCCGCCAGGCGCATTTCCTGAAAGTCCATCCCAGACTTCTAATTCTGTCCCATAGTGTATGCAGTTTATCAGGTGACGCTTCCGCATCCAATTGTGCAAATGCACAGTGGCTCAATTCCATGTTTGCTGAAACATGCCAGACTTTTAGATTTTCCATTATTTTGGCTTTAAAACAATTTTAAGTGCCAGAAGAATCAGTTGGCTTCTGTTAAGCTAAGTTCAAATGTAATTGTCTTTGTCACAGACAAAACATCTGCCTCTGGGGGTGATAGAAGGTAGGGAATTTATTTGCTACAACAGCCTTAGAAATGCAGGAAATGTCTTCATTTATCACGTTCTACCAAAGAAAATATTTTCTTGTACACTCTAAAACAAACTGCTTTATAATAATTACATTTAAATTTAGTTGGCCATTGTGTGTTCATAACATCACCAGCTCTGAATAGTTCTGTTCCAACAATTGAAAGCCTATGGTATTTCACCGCCAATCACGTCAAACCTGACCAGTGGCGTGCACAGGGGGGCCGGGGGGGCCGGGAGGGCGGGGGGGTCACGCCCCTGCCCCTTTTGTCTCAAAATATATTGTGCCCTTTTCTGATAATTGTAAATAATAATAATTATTATTATAAATATTATAATAAATGAAACACATACACACCCTTGCCACTAACAAGAATAATACAAACAAATATTATATTTAAAAAAAATTGGCGGAGAAGTGGTAGGCGGAGTTTCCTTTGCAGCGCCTCAAACGCATTTAACGGTTCTGGTACGCAGTGCAATACGCAGCAGTTCGCGCGAGTCTCTTCAAACGAGCAGCAGGTAACGTTTAAGCTAAGGAACATTACATTTATCCTACCATCACCATGCTACTCTAAAAGTTGCAGGATGCGAGTTATTCTTAAATACAATAAAAGTATAGCCTAAATCGATTTCAGACGCATACTGAGTGACAATCAATGTCATTCGTTTTTATCCAAGGAATAAAAGTGCAAGGGGAAATACATCCTACAGATAGTTTAATGAAATCTTAAGTCCATGTCCAACTCTAAATTGTGAGGAACTTATATCTTTGATTTCATAGTAATGCTTTACAATAAGGTTCATTTGTTCATTTCTCATGTATGAACTAACATGAACTAACCATGAGCAACACATTTGTTACTGTAGGCTATATCTTAGTTAATACTACAACTGTTAATTGTTTATTCATGTTATGTCACAGTCAGTGCATTAACTAATGATAACAAATACAACTTTTGATTTTAATGTTTTAGTAAATCCTGATATTAACTAAGATTAATAAATGCTGTAATAGTGCAGTTCATTAGCTAATGTTAACTAATGAAACCTTATTGTAAAGTGTTACTGATTCATGCTAGCTAACACTGTCTTTCATATAATACATACATTGAATTTACAACATCAACAAAACTAAAAATTAATTTTCCATAATTATCTTCTTGATTCTCACTGTTTTGTTTGGTAAAGTAAATCATATTTAGTAATATTATCATAATTTCCCTATTTTCATTTGATGTGTTATGTATTCTAATTATTGTATCAACATATTTTCTTAGAAAGCCAAGGAAAGAAAGAATAAAAACAACAAAAAAAACCTGGCACAACTCAACTTTAAATCTACAGTTTGGAAGATATATTCGAATAAACTAAAATTCTATCTATCATGTATAATTATATCTATATTTCATCTATAATTGTAACTATTTGGTCTTAGTTGGCCTAAATTAGTTTGCTAATTACAATAATGTTTCACAATAGTTAACTACATTAGTTAACACAAACTAAGAATGAGCAATTCTTCTACAGCATTTATTAATCTGAATTCGTGTTAATTTCAGCATTTACTAATATGTTTTTTTTTAAATCAAAAGTTATATTTGTTTACATTGTTTAATTCAATGTGAACTAACATGAAAATTCACAATCTTTTTTATTAACATTAACAAAGAATAAGTGTTTTGAAAAATATATTTCTCTTGTTTAAACATTTCGTGCTGTTTATCTATATTGTTCCCATTGGTTATTAAATATGATTTCATCGTTCTTCTGCATCGAGCACCTTTTGTGGATTATCAAGTCAAGCGTGATATTCGTAAATTCCAAATCTTCCTGTGGGATGTGGCCAATTCAGTATAAATGAACACTCATGCATTGGAATTCTTCAAGTCAATTCTTTAAGTGTGAATTTTGCTACGTAAAGATTTGTCAAAATGTAATAAATCATGTTTGATCTTTGAGATATTCCATTAATACAGACTAAGATATAAATATTAAGAGTAATATTAAGAGGTCCTTATATTAAGAAGTATAAGGACCCTATAATCCAAAACAACACCCAGAGGTATTCCAGCTGCTCCAAACAACATGCAGTGATCCTCATGATAAATATTCCATCCGCAACAGAACACTGGCCTCCCCGTCCTCACCTTGCTCATGCAGAGAGCACATCCCTATAGGCCATAGAAAAATGCCTTTGATTATGTGGATGCGATGGGAATTGTGGGCAGGGCTCTAGAAATGTGAGCAGACTCAGGATGAGCAGTAAGAGCCCTTCTCTTGGACAAATGGTATAGAAGAGGGCCCGGTATGTGTGCGACTGTGCCCGTCTAAGTGTGTGTGTGTGTGTGTGTGTGCTTGGAGATCGGGTAAATGATCCGTGCACTCTTATAATGCCTCGACAATAGTCATAGCCATACAAACGCAGCTTGAAATAAGTGTGCAGCCTCCGCCACAGTGATACTATGAATATTTTCAGCGTCTCAAGTCAGATAACTGAAATTTAAAGGCATGCTTGACTGTGCATTGGCGGGTACGGTTTGTACCGAGTCATAGGGAGTTTTGCAATCATATTGCCTCTTTTGGTGTTAACCCTGTGAGGCGGAACAGAAAACTCCCTTATTTGAGCAGAAGTGAAGATAAAGATTGCGACTGTCAGTTTAACCTGATTAGTTATAATCAGAGCTTGACCTTAACAACTGGGTTGAATTTTCTTTATAATATATACATTTTAAAATTTTAGTCTTTTAAAAACACATCTGAAATAATAAACTAAATGCAATGTAGTGTTGTCAAAAATAGTTTTTGGACATATCAATACTGAAATATCTGAAAGGCTTCCAATACTCAGCTCTCTCATCGAGTTGACACTCACCCGCCTCCCCTCACTGAATTTTGGATGAATATTGTTCGTGTTACAGGGCTTGAATTTTGGCGTGGGATTGCGCGTCATTTTACTAATTTCTGCTCCGCCCAAAGTGTGCACTAATAATTCCGCCTCTCAGTATTAAATTGAGTTCTTTTGCGCTGCATATTGTGCTTAAACAGTCACATACAAATAAAATAATGTCAAAATGTCGGTCTTGGCGAGTATTCACGTAAATGCACTGTTATGTTTTACGTGAATGTTAACTGTTCAGCAGAAAATGCATGTGTAACAGTTCAATTGCACTGTGTATCAAGTCTTAAAGTGAAAGCAGCCTAGTATACCTGCTGCCAAATTATGAGATAAAAATAAAAATATATATATGGAAGTTATAAATGTGGCCAGTGAAAATCCTGAGGGGCTAGTAATTTTGGAAAACCATTAGCCACATTGGCTGGTGACCATAAAAGTTAATATCAAGCCCTGGTTATAATGCATTAAAGAATGTTGGCAATTAATTGCTAACTTGGAATTTCATATTAGCAGAGCAACTTGAGATTGAAGAAGCCAAGCCTATATGTAACGTATACAGCATTCTTTGTTGTTCTGTTTTATTATCATGGTGTTTTGGTGTCCCTCTTAGCCTGCCTGTTTTCCTATTTAGTTTCCCTGGTTATTAATTATTTCCCTCACCTGTTCCATTTGACATTGATTACGCACCTCGTGTATTTAAAGCCTTATGTTTCCCTAGTTCCTGTATCCGGTTTGTTCAGTGTGGTTGAGAATTAGATTACTCCTGCGATCTCCTGAGTGCTCCTTTTTTCGCTTGATTCCTCGTCTTCGTGCACATTACAACAACCAACCGTGACAGCCTATTACACTGTAAAAATAATTACAGTAAAATTAATCAAAGTTGTAGATGAAGATTAAAATGATGATTACTGAAGTATACTTTACAAGTAAATACCTTTTCTACTTTATAATTCCTCGTATCGTTTCTTTGCAAACATTTGTGAAATTCACTAGCAAATGGTTGAAAATTGTTTGTACACCAATATTTTTTCAGTGTACCTTTTTGTTTCTGCGAGTCCGCAGTCGACTAACTTTCAGTAATGACTTTCAGTCTCACATTTGTGATTTTATATCTCATAGTGTGCCCTTTTATCTCACAATTATGACTTTATTTCTCAAAACATGACTGCATTTATCGTAACTGCGGCTATATCAAAATATGTCAATTGTTTCCTCAAAATTGTGCATTTATTTCTTATTTTGGACTTTTGGCTTCCATTTTTTTTAAAGCAAATATGCAATTCATAAATTGTAATCTATTGACTATTACATGAATTGAATCACTTTATCCATTGAAAAAGAAATGAAAGGGAAAAAGGATAGGTTGTCAGAACTCTGAAGATATATTACTGCTAATTAACCACATATTGCATCTATATGTACAATTAAGAGCCATACACTGCACCATGTGTTTTATCTGTTTTTCCTGTCAGTGAAAATACAGAGATGCCTCAACTCCATTCAGCGATAAGCCCACTCCCATATGCGTGGGGATGGTGATTGATGGCTGGGATATGGTGATCAACAAACAGGAGGCTGTTTTTCCTTAAAGCAGGTCGGCATATACTGCTCAACCCCGGCAGCAGGAGCTTCTGTTTAAAAAAGCTGTCAGTCCAAAAGAACACTCTATCCCACAAATCACATAGAGTGACTCAATGTACTCTTAGCCCATCCGAACAGAAGCTGCTGCAATCATCTTAAAACACCTCCAGTTAACTGAGTCATTATGGGTATTTGTGCATCAGGATGATCGCAAATATGTAACGGTCCACCTACCACCCAAGTATTGGTTTGGCCTTAGAGCCTTCAAAGTTGAAGGAGAGAATGAATATTGTATCAAAATGAATATGAATATTGATAGTCCACCCAAGAATGAACATTTTGTCATTGTTTACCTCATGTTGTGCCAAGCCAGGATGACTTTTTTCTTCTGTGAAGCACAAAACTTTTTTTTTTCAAGTTTTGTGCTTCACAGAAGAAGAAAAAAACGACTTATAAACGACGAAAATAAATTTCAATTAGCAAAGACTGGGAAGAAGAAGAGAAACAAAAGATCCATACTTTTTTAGTATGTGCTCTATACAAACTCTATGGGCTAGGTAGGTGTTTCTATATTTGATTTATGAAGCCTCAAGTTTTGAGGGAAAGCTGTGATCAACAGATGGGAATTATTAGATATTTCACCTAAAAAATTAAAATTGTCATTATTATACCATCATGCCATTACAGATCAGGATCACTTGTACTTTCTTTCTTTTTTTGTGGAACACAAAAAGTGTTTTTTTTTAAAGATTATCTAGGCCTCTTTTTTCAATATAATTTAATTGAGTGAGGATTGGGAATGTCAAGCTCCAAAATGACAAAAATATACCAATAGAGTGTCATAAAAAAAAGTCCATATTACTCGTGCACTCTTTTTAATTTCTGAAGCGATATGAAAGCTTTATGGAAAGCAGAGACTGACATTTAAAGGGATCGTTCTTTCATTATTTGCTCACCCTCATATCGTTCGAAATGTGTATGACTTAGGCCTACTCTTCTACGCAACAGTCTTGACTCCATTGACCATTGACTTTTATTGACTTCTTTGGTTTTCTACAGTGGAAAGTCATACAGGTTTGAAACGAATAAATGAAGACAGAACTACCATGTTGGGTGAACTATTCCTTGATTTAGTCAAGGAAGATGTTCTTGGATCAACATCCTTATTGGTCCTGGAAAAATATTCTTATCAACCAGGATATAACATTTTGTACTATCAAAGCAATTCACACTTGAAGTAAATGAACACTTTCTTGGTTTTGCTTGCGCACAATAAACGGACTACTGGCAACTCGCCTGTATACCGAGAAATAAATTTGCAACTGTTAAGTGACAATTATGAGAGTTAAGTTGCAATTATGTTGTGAAATAAATGACTTTATTTCTCAGAATTTTTACTTTATCTCACAATTGAGATCATCTTCTGTTTTCTGATTTATATCTCAAAATTGTTCACAAATTATTATTTTTTTGTAAATCTCATAATGTGACTTTATACCTCAAAATTATGACTTTATTTCTCAGTATTTTTCTTTATTGTTTGTAATTGCTGTATGCAGTATGTGAGAATATGATGGACTTAGTATGATCCATGACAAGTACTAAAGAGTCCAGCATTTCTATTTTGACCACTCAAGTTATGTGATGATTCATCATCATCTCAGCAGCCAATAGGAACCGACGGCCATACTGTGTTTGAGTGACCTGCTTTAGCCCTATATGTCAACAAGTATCAAGCAGTCCATCCTTCTCGTCCAGCCAGGGTTTCATGCTCCAGGAAATCACGGGTAACATGGCATGCTGGGTAACTCCGGAGATATTGTCAGCAGCCGTCTGGTGTCTCTCCAGCCTCTCTGAAAACCAGGAGGTGTCATGCTCAGTCAGCCACCAAATGCTGGCATAAATCGACACAGTGGCTTCCTACCCACTGGCCCTGACTCCACGGCTCTGCATAGCTTATAAGGTGTCATACTTGTCATGCAGAAAGGGTACATGGGTTTCATTTCCAGGACAGAGGACCAGGCTCCTGAAGGAGTCTTGACTGTGGCACTGGACCTGAATGCGGTCAGGCCTCAAGTGTGTATGACCGCTGAGTGGATTGAAAAGCCTTAATGGTTTTAATATTGAAAAAAAGATTGTCTTTCAAAGGCGAAGTAATCACTAACAGCACGAAGCAGAATTGCAAAAATGATTGTTTTCAAACATGTTCAGGAAACACTGTTTATCTGCCATTGGTCAGACAGAAAGATAGCTCCACCCCAAACACACGCCATTGGTTGAGCCGCTGTTGTTGTGTGAGACGACACACACACACACACACACACACACACACATAAATGTTTTGATAGTCTCACAGAGACATATTGTTTGAACTTGTGTAGTTGTTTCATATTACGTCTACTTTACACACTTTAGCTTTAATTTAACTTTAACAAGCTTTATTTTGGACTATAGTTTTTAAACTTAAATGCAGGTTCAAATGCAGGTAAAAGCCTTTTGAAGGTGATGAGAATCTGATTTTCTAAGATTAGTTCCAGAAACCACCGACAGAGGGCTCTACTGAGTCCTGTCCATGAACTCTGTGAAGGGAAGAACGGTCACTACAGGTTCACGTGGCAATCAGACAGATTTCAGCCAGAGGTCAAAGTATTATCAGTAAAAAAGATTTTTTGAGAACAGTGCACCACTTTGGTTTCCACAAACATCTTTATTTGGCTTTGAGGGCATTTCAGATCAAACCTCCTTAATTTACCATGTGATTCTTGTGTTAATTGAATATGCTATAATGCTAGTAGCCTATGCTAAAAATACTATTATTTAATTAAAATACACAAAGCAAATATACAGTATATGTTTCTTCGGTGGTAATTATTCTTGCTTTTGACATGTAACTGGTGTGACAAGCATAGCATATTGCTGCTGTGTATAGCCTAAAGTATAAATGTGGGCATTATTATTATTATGTGATTTCGTATGCTCAGAGAGTGTGTACATTAGTGCATATCGGAGAGAGAAGCACAGTGTCACTCTTGGTGTAAGTAGCATAAGGCTAAATGTGATGAACTTTAACGCTGTTTTTAAGCAAGTCTGCTTAAAGAGAGAATGCAAAATACGAATTTGTTATTAGTGGTGATCTCAGTTGGTTTATTGAGGAGAGATGTGTTACTTTTCTAAGCTAATACATTTTTTTGGTGGACAATAAAAAAAGGGGGGGGGGGGGATCTGATATAGACTTACTTTACTTTGAAGGATTAAAACCACTGACAACATCTTAGAACCGAATAGCAACAAGATAAAAACTGGCTAGCTCCTAGCACCTACTCAGAACATGCCACGGCTGCTTCCCAAGTGGAAGGCTGCATCCTTGTGAGAATGTCCTTCCTAGTCCAGTCTTTCAGAGGCTTGTAGGCTAGAGACCTCCTCAGCAATTCTAGTAGGCTAGGTGCGCATGGCTACGTCAAACATGACGCCATCTGTGTTCTCCCAGTGGTTTACATTTGTTTAATTTACAACAAAACAAAATAAAATAGATTTAAAATCCTTTTTTTTTTTGTTTTTTTGTCTTTTTAGTGAATTGGAATGTGTGCAAAGGATTGTGGGTGATTGGAGGACGTGAAGAATTCACTCACTCGTTTTCATTCACTCCTTCAAGTGGACTATAGTTGAGTAAGGAATAAGAATATAGGGGGCGAACTCGAACAGAGCCCAATTGTATTCAGACACTGAGTGCGCATAGTTTTGCATAGTTTGTGCTTGCTGTTTAATAATCATTTGAAACTTAGCAAACTGGCAGCTCCAGTAGTAATGAAAAGATCGACTAGCATGTATGAACCTTAATTGAACAATTTAATAATCAAGTAAAAAGGAATTTATACCTGTATGATATTATGCTGTCACCACATTGGACCAGCGGTTTGGAAAATAGATGGATGGATGATTCAGCTGCGGCGCAATCTTCTGGCAAGACGCGGGAAATCATTCAGCATGACCCTCACAGTGCATTATGGGTATTCTCTAGCCGTTGAGCATACATCGATAGCATACATTGAGCGATGCATTGAGGGATTGAATGAGTGCACTCAATATCATCGGTTTCGGACACCACTACAAATGGCTGTCCCTTCAAATTGTGCCTTATTTAAGGGTATTTCAGACACAGCCTTGATGCATCCTTCCAAACAGGCCGAATGAAGGACACAAAACGAAGGCTGCCTTCAAAGGATCCTTTAAATTAATATGTCCTTTGACTGAGCTTGGTGACGTGGAAGCCGAGATATGCTGCAATGATAAGCACCCTATACTGCCTAGCAACATGCTAAAAACCACTGAGAACACCTTAGTAACCACTAAGCACCTTAGAACTGTATAGCAACATATTAAAAACTAGAAAGGTCTTATAGTGAACACTCATAAAACTGCCTAGCAACATGCTAAAAACACTGAGAACAGCTTAGAACTGAAAATCAATGTGTTAAAACACTAAGGGTGCGTCTCAACAAGCAGTGTATCGTGTACACTAATTCAGGCACTGGTCTGGTAAGGACCCTGGCTCACTACACATTGATGGTGACATGACAAAATCCTCGTTGTACGTCACTTCTGGTATTTATGAACAAAAGCAGAACTGACATAACATTTTTTTTATGCTTTTTAAGGTACATTACAATGACCTGCAACATTACAGCCGTAAATTAATTCTAAATGTTAATGTTCAGTATATGTCTAGCGATGTTTATGTCGAAATATAATTAAATAATGGTTTTAAAAAACGTCTGTCGCATGAGTTGGCTCGCATTATTTACGTTTCACTTTTAAGGGAACATCCTTGTTTTCACTGTGCATCGTGGGACTTTTTAGGGAGCGAATGTTTCAGGGCGCTGGAAGGATTTCACAATTGAGACATCCCTTAAAAATTGGCCGACTCCCTGATCAGTGCCCTGACAACTCAACTAGGGAGCTGATTGAGACGCACCCTACACCTTAGAACCATATAACATGCTAAAATCACCCAGAACACCTTAGCAACCACATAGCTACTCCCTGGCAACCCCACAACATCAAAGCATTGTGGTTTTGCATGGACAAGCAACACTCTAGCTTCTCTCTTTTTTTCTGTACTTTGCTGGAATGTCGATGGTGGAAAACTGACTATTCTTCCCAATGGCCCTGAGTAATAAGAGAGTGTTTACACAGACAGTCCCACCCCTCCTTTCATCACCAACTGCAACTTTTCTTCTGGCTGTGTTTCTAATGCACCCGGAAGCAAAAAGCTTCCTCCAGAAAACCGAAAACATTCTCACATTATCTTTTCATTTCTGTGCGTCAACACAAATTAATGTCAGGAAGAGTTTCAGAAAGTTCAACCGATTACGTTGAATTAATTCAGAGATTTTAATGCATCAACACATTAATTATCGAAGCACGCACAAGATTACGAGATTACATTTTTTCAGGTCCGCTGTGTCAATCAAATTCTGAAATATGCTAAATTAATAGAATTAGAGAAATGATAGTAATGATATTCATTGTGAAAATCACTTCTCAGTGCATCTTTAATTTTCTGACTGTGACAGTTTCTTCAAGGATTATGAGCCTGTAGTTAAACATCCGATGAATCACAGTGTTTATGAAATGCACATTTCTTCTGGGTTTTCCTCCGCCTTAGACTTGAGTAATTGGTAAATCAAAAACTAATGCCCACGAATCAAAACATTAACCTTGCCACTTTTTTTTTTTGCATCTAACCTACATTTATAACATATTCTTTAGCCTTGACTTTCATCTAAACCTCCACATGCTGAAAAATAGTCTCATCAATTCAGAATCATTGACTCGCAGAAACATATTGTTCTTTCATAATATCAACCTTGACTTTCATTTTCCATTTTCATGAATATTATCAGTGTGATATCTAAATGCACACACTCTAGGTTTAAATTACCTCTGATGCCAATAAAATTGAAATATGATTAGTATATATATGACATTTTTATTCTAGATATAAAGAAGAAACTGTGGCTTGAATGTCACTGAATGTCACCCCTACACAAAAAAATAATCATTTAAAAAAAAACAAAAAAAACATGATGTAAACTAGATAAACATGTTTTCAAAAACACAGTATTTAATTCTGTAATGTGATTAAACATAAGAACATTGATTAAAACCAAATGAAAACAAGATCTTCTGTGATGTTAGTCACACTTACTGAGAGTCTAATACTGTTTCAACTCCACACATTTTTCTGCATTTGATCATACTGGACTGTTTCAAAATCAAATGCGATGCAACCAAAGTTAAAAGAGAACTGCTTCGAGGGTCCAGGCTTTGAAAAGTGTTTCAATATTATCAAATATGAGCAGATATGAGATCAACAGCAGCCAAGTGAAGTCTTGAATGTTACATTCATTTCTAAGCACGTGTTTCACTTCCATGCCATCTTCCTCTCAACACTTATTTTGCAATATTGAGTACAAAGAGATTACTAGTTGTATAGCAAATACGACTAAATACAGGATATGAAGTTTGAGTAAATTGAAGTCAGTTATTTGTCAAACTCATAGAACCAAGGCCAACCTGAAGCGCTGGAAAATCTTTATTTGCTGGGGTTTTCTTCCCACTCACTCTAAAACTTTTATGATATTCAGTAATTATAATTGTTGATGTGTCTTGACTCTTTCATTTCTTGCTTTTCAAAAATCGGTGTTCTGATCCATTTGAGTTTTTCTGAGAACCAGGTTCAAAGAACGATAACCTGCCAAATATAAACAGCCACATTTGTGACTGCAGAACTCTTGCAGACTGTATAACACATCGATTCAAGGGCAGAACAACACAAAGCGAATCATTTTGTGGTTTGTGGTTGATAAAATTGAAAGTTAAAACACTTTAATTACATTTTTTGTTGCCTACTGTGGAAAGGCCATAAGCTGATGAAATATCTGTTGCTTTTTCTCGCTCTGTAAATTTTACATGAATATACCCAGTTTATCTTTATATCTAACCTTGAAACTAACCAAACCATACGTTGGCGTTCTAGACATGTCACATATTGCACATTATTCAGTAAGCTGAAGGATAAAAAGATCAATAATTAATGAATAGGCCTACCTGGCCCCGCAAAAGGGCTTGCCTGTTATAAAGCCTCTGCCTCAAACCTCTACTTTTATATAAAAAAAATTAAACATATTTTATTATTGTTTTACCTTAACACATTGTTAGTTATTTTATAGTCATGTTACTAATTATAATTAATCAGATCAAATGTAGCATATATATATATATATATATATATATATATATATATATATATATATATATATATATGTATAGCCTGTATATATAATATAAATACCATCTTATCATCATAGATTAAATAAAATAAATACATTTTAAATATATAAAATACAGTTCAAACATTCCAAAAGTAGACAGTTGAAACAAACCATTTCAAGTTTGTCACCTTTTTAAATAATCTTTAATCACCTCATATATATATATATATATATATATATATATATATATATATATATATATATATATATATATATATTAGTGCTGTTAATTGTTTGAAAAATAACAACGCTATTTTATTTAACAACGTTTAAATTTGCAATATGTTTTTATTTTCTAATTCATAATTTCACATTAAATCTCCAAATCAATGGAGAAACATAGAGAACAGTATATTTTAAATATTTGTTTAATGCCATCGGTTTACTAAGTAGCCACTATGAATGAAGGCTAGTGTCACAAACACTTATGTCTCTATCAAATCAATATTAAATATTTTTCTCAATTTCTGGGGACAAAATGAGTAATTATAGCCACTCAGCATTGCAGTATAATGTACATGTTTAACTATTTTTGACATTTAGGCCTACTACAGGGTTTTAAAAAAATACAACGACTTTTATTTAAGTGAACTTAACAAAAATCTTCACATAAACCCATTAAATGCAATATGTTATTTATATTATTAGTAGGCTGTAAAAAAAATTAAAATAGCTTTAGATGGAGTGTGGTAGGTCATAGTATAGGATATTCATGCACACTAGGATATTCATGCACACTAACCAATTTTTTTTTCATTCTAATATCTATAATGCATTTACATTTACTATAACAGTGATGTTGACAGAAGAAGGTCCGTCCATGTCATAAAGCAAGGCAAGAGTACAAGAGGGTTGAACTTTGTCAAGGACAAAGAGTTCAATGATTAGGCTCCCCGCCTCCCCAAAATCCTCCACTGCCTGAACGCTTCCGCGGTTCCCTTAAAGCACCACTCTATAATTTAAGAACAAACATGAAAAGTGAGCGCAGGAAGCCACATCCTCTCGTTTTGATATGGGCAGGGCAAAAAAAAAACATGACCTGTGTCTCAAATGACAGTGCAATACAAACCGCTGCTTATTGCTTCATAGTGAAAGCAACAATCTCGCGCTTTGGCTTTAAATAAACGAGGAACTCATTGCTCGATTGCTCTGGTCTGGCGCGAACATGGCAGATTCAGAGGATAATGTTACAATTCTTCACTTGAAGTCTCTTCTGCAAATGGACCCTTACCTCAAACCCTTTGAAAAGGACTTCCAGAGGAGGTAAAAAAACGCTCTTTTAAGAGTTATTTGCATCTTGTCGCTGGGTAATGGTCCTTTTCCCGTCCCAAATACACAATGACTCGCATGTCTGTCTGTCATAGCCCTTATCACCCGCTGCTTATGAGTTGTTATATTAAATCAATGTAGTGTCCATTAAGAGACAGCTGCTGTATGCTCGCTGTCTGGATGTGTCAGTGCTTTGAGTGCCCTAATGAATATGTAAATGGACATCTGATGGTTGCTATATGGAAGGTATGACAATCCACTTCTTTGCAATGAACACGTTTCAACTCCAGGACCAGCACAAATATGCTTTAAGGCAGTATAGGACAGTAATTTATTAGTGATTTAAAAGTGCGTCATAGTCAGGGCTGCCAATTGACACCGTTCTCACGCTCTTACGCCACACACCCACTAGTAGCCTACAACAATGGCAATAATAGTAATAATACTAATAATAGGTATTAAATCGGTTACAACTTAGTCTGACATCATTATGAATGATTATGAATTTTCAAGTAGCCAGCACTAGTCAATAAGGAAGTTAGATTATAAAGACACTTGGGGTAAACTGGACACCCCCTTATAAAAACCCAGAAATGACCCTCAGCCCCTTAATCTGTTCTGTCAGAGCAGTTTCACTGTCAACCAACCAACAGAGAGTTGAAAATTCCAGTAATACAATAAAAATGAAAAACAATAGGACACATACAACAACAAAAAAAGATGAAATGAACAATTTAGCCTGCTACTAATAAAAGCCCACAGACATTGAACAAACTAATCAAATGTACAAAATAAATAAATAAACAAAACTGCATTAGTCTTTACTGTATGAATTAAATACATTGATTCTTATTCCAGTTACTAATGTTATTCAGTGCAGAGCATTGAATGATTCTTTCTAGGGGTGTGACGAGACACTTATCTCACGAGACGAGACACGAGATTGGGTTCACGAGAACGAGACGAGACAAGATTTTTTTCTGAAATCCTCAATGACAAAATTCATGACTGGAATAATTTTCTGCAGGTGCATTTTGAAACGTTTTAACTAATAATCTACTAATGCATGTCATTTTAGGTCTACTTAATGAGTATGAATTATCAAATGCCTTGAAAGAAAACAATATGCAATATTTTACTTTCACTTTTAAATTCGTGATCGCGTAGCCTAGAAATCTAGATGCACCCTAGCGGCAGCAAAATGTATTTTGCAGCCAGTGTAGTGTAGCAACGTTGGCTTTCCAGCTGAAACCAAACTCTAGTCAGGCCAATCACATCATGTATAGAGTTGGCGGGCTTAACATAATGACGGCAGAGTTGTGGCGGTTTCGCGTGATTTCCCTGCTACTTGAAAACAAAGATGACCGCTGCTGCTGGCGAACAGCGGGCTTTTGAATCGGCTTTGGCCATGACTTTGGAGGACTTGGAGTTAAGCTTTTCTTTGAGGAAAGAACAAAGAACGGCACTTAAGTCATTCTTAAAAAAGGAAGATGTGTTTGGAGTTTTGACGACCGGATACGGCAAAAGTTTAATATATCAATTAGCTCTGCTGGTGGTAAAATGCATGGGACTCAATCAGCCACAGCCGTTCATTGCTCTGTTTGATTGTAGCGCTATCCTATTGCGTGCAGAGGGAATTTGAAAGACAACCATTTATCCCGCCCCTCGGATTGAGGCATGCCATGGTGAGTTCCCAGACCTAACATCTTGATGTGGGTCAGTGAACTGTGGTTCTTACTGCACTGACGGCTTCTCGTGCTGGATGAGCAGAGAAGACTTTTACATTAGTTTATAATGGTTTTTATGTTTTTATAAAAACAGCAAAACGACAGTTGAGGCGAATGTGAGTGTAGCGATGGAATATTTTATGCTTATTTCACCCTCGCGCTCCGTCATGGAGACATCGCGAGACAGCTTTTCACTCTACGGGAAATCTCGCCACATTTTAGTCTCGCGAGATCTCGTGGTACGAGATCTCGTCACACCCCTAATTCTTTCATTTTCTTTTGTTTGATTAACATTAAATGACAGAGAGAGCAGCAGGTTTATTAGGCTGCTGTCACTTTAAGACCTAATGCACAGACCTAATACACAGACAAGCATTTGATATCTTTCCCAGCTGTTCATGTTCACTGAAGACATAACGTTTAAGTTAAAAAGTCCCCAAGATGGACATTTTGACACATTTTTGCATTTGTCAATTTAATTGTGCGCCCGAGGCCCAAAGTAGTGCCATTGGGGGGCTCCCTTAAAAACGCATATATTCGAGTCACAAACCGCTCTTAATATTCACAGATCATCTCTTTCAAATTACAGTTGCCATGGCGTGAACGCAGCATAAGCTTGTTGTTTTGGGTCAGGAGGAACTGTAAAAGGTGGCTGCTGTTTTGGTTGTGGTGCTCTGTTACTGATGTCTGTCTAACTCTGCATAGCATGAAACTCGCTGATGATGTGTGATGTCTGCGTGAGCAGGGTGAGCGGAGGTATGAAATGCGTTGACAGGAAGGTAGGACATTGCGTTGTTGCCCTCGGAATGAGGGCAATGATTGGATGAAGATTTTAGGGTCATACAACTTCCACAGACGATATATAGGCCTATACATATGAATACATCAGACCACTTAACTTAGCGATTGCTATCAGGATGTGAAGAGACTTTCAACCAGCATAACAAAAATGGTTTAATGGATTAAACTCCTACACCTGACTTGAATGAACCTAACAAATAAGTTGGGGCTAAAGCGGTTTCATAAAAGGTAACTGTTCACGCAATCCCACTAATTTGATCCAGGTTTATCTAGTCTTGATAGTTGCATGTGCACGCGTTTCTGAAGCAGCCCTAGAGGTCGATCATGGATCAAATCGATCCACCATCAGACAGTGTATATTTTGTGCTGTTTTATGCGTTTGAGATATGTTTT
Organism: Siphateles boraxobius; assembly: GCF_051911475.1. NCBI lineage: Eukaryota > Metazoa > Chordata > Actinopteri > Cypriniformes > Leuciscidae > Siphateles > Siphateles boraxobius. Next base: position 33,065,355 of record NW_027509186.1, on the reverse strand, counting down.
TTTTTCCGTTACATTATCCATATGTAAATGTTAGAAAGTCGTTCAAATATTTACATTTGGCTGCTAAACTTCAAGTTTACTTTATTTGTGAAGCACATTTAAAACAACCTTGGTTGACCAAAGTGCTGTACAAAATTATGGACAGGAGCTGCAGGTCCGGGGAAATATGCTGCCTATTGTTGTTGTTGTTACGTATGACTCAGTAAAGCCCTGACATTCGGTTCTATTTATTTAATGAATCATAATACGATCATATTATTCAGTACTATGTTTGAGACATCAACCACTGGTCGATGACCATGATGTTTGTATAAACTTGTATGACCTAAGTCATAAAAACGTAACTTTACACTTAAATATTTTCTTCTCAGCCATGTTGACAATTGTCCGTGAGCGAAATCTCCTCCCATCCGTTGTCTGATTGGCCTTTCGCAAGGATTCCTGGGTAGTTAAAGTGTGTGGAGCCTGCATCCATGTCACAAGAAGTCACATAGGGACAACTCTATGCAAAGTTGCAAACATACTAGTTTTATATAATTTGAAACCGCTATGGCAGCAGGGGAGATGCACGGGCTTTAATTTGCGTTATTTTAATGTTATTATTATTTTTTAAATTTAAAACCCACCTAGTTCTATATTATTCACTATATTGTCAACAAGCACATTCCTTCGAATGAGACGTTAAACCGAGGTCCTGACTCTCTGTGGTCATTAAAAAATTCCAGAATGTCCCTCGAAAAAGAGTAAGTGCCACCCCCAGTATCCTGACCAAATGTGCCCACTGGCCTCTGTCCATCATCCTGGCCTCCTAAATAATCCCCATACTGGCTTCATCACCAGTAAGCTGGTGTGTGGTGGGAGTTCTGGCGCAATATGGCTACCGTCGCATCATCCAGGTGGATGCTGCACATTGGTGGTGGTTGAGAATCCCCCCCCCCCCCTTCCATATGCAAAGTTCAGAGAAAAGCGCTATATTTAATGAATTATTATAGTTACTGTCCACCACTGCTGTTAGGAATGCAGATTTTCTGTATATGGCATGAATGTAATGTTGCTACCGTTTTAAAATCAAATTTTTATGTCACATCCTGTCTTTTAAGATGCTCTCAGGCAGCATACTGTAGATGTATCCCACATATGATATGATATCCCATCCCACAATCCTGTGCATGCAGTTGGTGGAAAGAATTTAAATGGCATCTGATGGCATTTATTATTGGCCTCTGTTACATGGCAAGGGTCAATGTTCCCGTTGGATTCTCCCAACATTGTCACTGTAATGAGATCATGTGACAACACAACAACGACATACTACATTCTTTAGAACTGCATAAATTGTACGGTTTCACGTACCATTTGTTTTGCATCTGCATTATTCAGTACCAATTAATATGCTTTACACTGCTATTCCATTCATAGCCATACAAGATGCTTAAAATGAATGGAAAGAGAAATATTATTAGCTGCGCATATTAATACGCAAAGACCTACAGGAAAGTGATGGATGACTTGAGGTGACCACCTTGAATTTCTAATTAAAATGTCACTCATAATTATAGTTACAGTTTAACAGTGTTACATTTGAGTATATGAACAGGGATGCACAATTGGTACTCCATATTCTGATTGCTTATGCCGGGAGTCTTTGAGTGCTCTGCACCAATTAGATGACACTTAATAGCAATCCAGAGAGTGGCACTGTCAGCAACCGTATGCTCACCACTCGTCTCTTTAATGCATGGTATATACAGGGTCCTATGGCACCGTCTTTACATTTTTATTATAATGATAACAATACCTAATTGCATTGTTGCACACATTAAGTGTGCATGGCACAGTCTGCATATTTATGACTCAACATTCTCCATTCATTAGTGCCACAGAGACCACTGACAAGTGAAATGGAGTTCTTCATTATCGTTTTAATTAACACCAAAGTCTTGAGGGGTAGCCATCGAGGTATCTGAAAACATAGTACATGGTTTCTAATTTTACCCCTCTCTGCGGAACTGGTTTCGAAAGTGGAATAATGTTGTGTGAAATGTGTGTCACGGACTGACTCAGAAAAACCACATGGGACGTAAGAACCTAAGATTATTAAGGAGACTATACTCTTCTTAGCGTGTTCCGTAAAACTCTTTTGAAATGAAGGTTAATAACATTTCATATTTCTGTGCTACTTCCATTTGCTCTGGATGGGAGAGCCCATAGGAATGGGCAATTGCAAATGAGAACTCTTAAATATCTCAATTGTTTCTCCTAGATTGCAGTGATAATTATAGAGAGCTATTTGAGTATTTTGCATAAGCCTTTTACTTCTCTATTGAAACCCATTTCCGTCACATAAGAAAAAAAATGCTTTGGTAAATCATAATTGTGACATAAAAAGTGATAATTAATGCAAAAGGTCGAAATTTTGAGATAAAAAGTTTAAACTATGAGACAAAGTCGAAATTGGGATGTCGAAATTATGAGAAAATGTCAAAATTATGAGATGCATTGAAATTTAAGTCAATTTTGACAAAGTTGAAATTTACAAATTCAAAATTTATATAAAAAGTTTAAAGTTTTTTTTTAATTTTAAATAAAAATTATGAGATAAAAAGTCTTACTTGAGTACTTGTTTACTTAAAAGGTCAACTTAAAAGTTGAAATTGACTAAGTTAATAATTATGAAAATAAATTTGACTTTAAATTTACTTTGTCAATTTAGATTTTTTGTCATAATTATGATTTACACAAAGCATATTTTATCCTTTATGTGAATTCTATACTTCTTAGATATTTCACCATAAATCCAGACTCCAGTAATCCGATATTAAGAGCGTATCAAACAGTACTCACATTTGCTAATTGATATTAATGTTTCCAATAATTGCTCACTAAATTATTTCAAAACTAATTGGTCTTAATTCATTTGAATGTACATAAAAAGATTTTTTTGTTTTATTTAGGAGAAACATCTACAGCTGTTTTTTAATTTAAATTAAGTAGTGTTTTAAAATGTTGCAAGCCAGATTCGACCTTGCATCACTGTCATATGCACAACAGCTCCATATATTGTGCGCTGAGTGTGTTGTGGTACAGCAGTGATGAAGGTCCACTAGATCTCCTAACTTAAGCAATACATTTTCATGTAGTAACTGAATAAACTTTAGGTGGAAGTGAAGTTATTTGGAAGTAAGATGAACTTTGTTTTATTGGTTTTTGGTGGTGAAACCCTCTTATTGAGCTCAGACAGACTGCAAAGGGTCGTGCTCTGATAAACAAACACTCTAATAGGGTGAACAGAAGGCTAACAAAGGCTAATCATTTACACGTTGCCCTGAATATCAGTAATCAGCATGAGTAAACAGCCTGCAGAAGCTGTTTTTCACCTGATCTCTCATAAATATTTAGTTTAGCAAATTTCCCCTGCTGGCATAATGAGACGATGCAAACTTGTAAGCATTCAAGGTGCATAACAACTAAACAATATATAAATGAGATTTTGTCCAGAAAGAATACAAAATGTACACATTTGATAGGTTTCTGTTGTTGTGATGCTGTATTTACACCGATTTGACATTTTTTACCATTGTGATATATTTCAGAGTGAAACCGAAAATTGAATGAGAAAAATAGAAAGCGGAGCTTGTTTATATATCTTTATACAAATACACTGCATTTATAAAAAGAAAAAAGTGTAATCAAAACTGTTATTTCACAATTATTTATTTCATTTAGCCTAGTTTTTAGTTTAGTTTTTGTTTTGATTTTAGTTTTAGTATTGTTTTTTTTAAAAATATTTCAGTTTAAGTTTTTATTTTATTTCAGTTTTAGTTTTACTTTTAAAGTTGTCATGAAACAGAAGTTGTGAATGTGATAGTCTTATTGTGACGTCCAAAACGGCTTCTGGAATGAGAAAAATTGTTGGGCGGGATTTGATTTCATCTTCAATTGAGTGAATGTGGGAAGTTGGGCTTTGCTAACTAAATGGAGGCAGATCTGAATTCTAGTTTGCAGTCAGTTGTGAAGGATATTAATCTCACCCTCCTCTCAGACGCATCATGGAGAGAACAGACGTCGTTTCGAGGGAGAGGGGAGGTTTGCGTTTTTGATTAAAGATTACGAGGGCATATTAATTTGAAAAGAAATCCATGTGCACGGAAAAATCATTTATATTTACATTTTGAAAAAAGAAATAAAAACATGATTTTATGTTGACTCTAATTTTATAACTTGACAACTAGGCTAATTGAAATAAAATGAGTTCAAGACATTAAAGTATTCATATTCTATTTCATTTCAGCTTTATTTTAATTAACACATTTTTTTCCCCCATAGGGCTGGGTTAAAAATATTGATTTCTCAATTTTAATCGATTCTCATTTTGAAGAACCTAAATCGATTTTTAAAAACCAAGAATTGGCTTTGTAGCGCATGGAAGGCATTTTCTGTCAATTTTAAATAAATCAATTAAATGATAAAAATAAAAAATAAAACCAGAGTAACCATTTCATTATAGAAACTTGCACGCAAAATATGTGACAAAATTAAAAGTGATCAAAAATTTCATTTTCTTTTTAATTTTCAATGTGAAAATGCATCACCCCTGTCAACTTGAAAAATAAAATGTAATTGGTGATTTGACGTTTCATTTTCACTACAATCTCTAGGCAAGACTGCCAATATTAAAAAGAAAAGGCAAACGTGAAAAAGAACCTGCAAATACAGTTTTTACAAAGCTTTTTATTAATCCTCACGCAAAAATAGTGACAATTCAAATTAAAATGTAAAGTTTTAATTTTATTTCCTCTTTTGTTTCACAGGTTTCGTTATCATTTTCCGTCAACCTGTATGCAAATTCTATGTTAATGAGTGGGTGGGGCTTTTTCAAGTCACAGTGCTTGTAGCGTGTATACGTTATTGAAACTATAATATTGTGATCAATAAATAAAAACGGGTAGAAACGTTGTCATTTAAAAATGTATAGCTCGCTTCAGTGTGGGCTCGACAAAAGTGTGCATCGAGGGCGCATATCGACCGCAAAGGGGAAATTAGTTTCAATGCCCAGCCCTAATTTTTATTATATGGTTTTAGTTTTAATTCTGAATAGTACATGTATTTTGAATAATATATTATAGATTTAAATAATATTATATACTCGAATATGATGATGAGTTAAAAAATGCTAAGAAATTGTTGACATTCTGTGCTTTTTTCAGTCATTCATGATCAGTGTGAACAGAGCTGAGCAAGTGTTTACCATGATTCCTTTCTTAGTATACATTTCTTTCTCAGTCACTTTGATGTCTGTATACAGATTTCACATGGTTCTTGCCCTCAGAACCTCGAATTCTTTGTGTGGTGTTTTTTGTAGAATAAGTGTGTTTTCGGTGCATGCTTATGAGGTGACTGGATCATGCTGAACACACATCTGTGGGTCTCAGCCCATTCCAGCAGCAGCGAAGCTTTTGCGGACTCCGGGGAGCCCCGGGCAAGCCTCGCACACCTGTCTGGCCCCTGAAATCCCCTCTCCTTCCCATATATAATTGTATATAGGCAGGTGCCAGCGCAATAGCTGCTCGGCTCTTGATCAAACCCAGCGTCAAGAGGCCCCTGAGCAACAGGAGTGTTTCTATGCAAGCGTCAAAATCAACAAGGTCTTGCGGGCAGCTCTGAATCACGCTGTGCATCACCGGAGGGAATGAAGTGTCAGGAATTCAGATGACTAAAGAGACTTGGTAAACTTCAAACTGGGATTGATATGTGTTGCCCTGATCACTTGCTTTGGGAGCTTCAGAAAAGCTGTGGTGTGGAACTTCTTAAATATTTTTTTAGATTATGAACCGTTGGTGCACAACGTAGAACAAAAGCCTTCTTTTATGTCTTGAAGTGAGAGATTTTTGATTTTGAAATATTTCTTTCTGTGTACAGCTAATTTGTCTTTGACTTTTCTCTTTTTTTTTTGCACGGCTGTTTTTTTAATTTGTTTTTTATTTAATCTTACATTTTTGAGAGAATAGTTTTTTGAATAGTTTTCTGTAGTCCCCCTGTAGTCAATTAAACTCCTCTTTGATCACCAAAATTACATAATTAAAGGTTTTATCCTTGAAAATCCTTATTCTTATCCTTATTCTTCATGCCTTAAATTAGCTTGAATATAACTCTATACCCTTGGCTCATTTAGTTAACCCGTGTCTATGAATATGTAAATTAGCCCCGCCTCCACTCACTCACACCAGCTCAGAGATCCACTTGCTGACAATCACACTATGAGCTTATTACCTTACCTTTGGTTATAAGGTAGTTTGTGATGTCAGACACACCTGCGATTTCAAAGTGCGTTTTTGAGACTGTCTTTGATTCAATGCAGTTTTAAGGAGAACATTTTCAGCAATGGTGTTGACATATGAATTTGTACATGGTTTGTCTTAAAGCATATAAAAAATACCACATATGCATAAAAACAACATTTAAAAGCTTGATTTTCAACAGAGTGGGATGTTAATGTGAGTGAACGTATGAGATGATTCCTTCCCAAATTATGGGCCAAAAAGCCAAGGACACACCTTGAGAATGTGTTGCAATAAATAACAATTATATTAATTGGAAGGAGTTTGTCTTCTGACCAATCTGTAGGATTTGTGAGATATTGTTTACTTGTAGAGCCTCTAACTGTATCATCAACTCAAGACAAGTGTAATAAAGCGAATGTTATTATCATAAGATAGACAGGAGTAGCTAGCAACTGCTAAATGAATACCATGAATGGATGAGCAAGTAGAACCTGGCGGTACGATATGTATTACAACACAGGGGTTATGATACGATGCATTGCAATTCTGTAAGAAAGGCGACAGATTGCGATATTTCTCGTTTCTTTTTTTTAGGAAGATCTAATAAAAATAAAAAACTGTCATAAAGAACCCACCACCACATGCATAAAACCTAAGCAAAAAAATATTTAATCAAAACAGTGGGATCTTGCTTAAATTGCACAAAAATTAGTGCTTGCAGGATCTTTGTTATTATAAATTCTTGGATCCTGCTTTAAAGGTACACAGTATTATATTACAGAACGTTCATACTTTATTTTTAATACTGTGTAAAGTTGCTTGCTTTAAAGCAATCTATGGACGTGACGTGACTGGAATGCTGAATTTCAGGCCTTGTGCAAACATATCAATATCTCTATGATCAGATGCTTTCTTAATTGTTTTCTCACCGCAGTTCTTTTAATTGACCTATGGCTAAGCCACGTCCCCAAACGCGATGAGCCAATCACAGTGCGCATAGCTATCCCATACACTCGGACATTCTCTGCTTCCTCGTCCATTGAAATGCATTGCGGTTAATCAGGTTTCATTCGTTTTTATATGTTTTTTCTTTTCCTTTTAAGTTTAAAATGGTCAAGCGGTGTACATATGGAGTACATGCAACTCTGTATCCCGAGAGGCTGGGAGACGGTGTGTATTTCTTACCCTTTCCCAAGCCACATCTCAACCGAGATAATTGTCTGGATTAAGTTATGGTAGACCACAACACCAACTAAACATGGAGAAATTAAACAAGGATGTCTACATCTGTTCTAAGATAAGTCAACAACTTATTTGAACGTTATCTTTTACATCTCTAACGTAACGTTAGCCTAACATTAGAAAACGTTAACGTTAGCTTCTAGCTGCGTTGTACATCATGTCACTTAACGTTAGCTTCATCAACGTATCTGTAAATAACCGAGATTACAAATGTTAGCAATGTTGTGCTGAATGATTCATGTAAATACTGTAGCACCAAACTAACGGAGAGGTACTCTTGGTAGAGATGGTAAAAAGGCTTGTGCTGGAAACTTATGCAACTTAGACCTGTACAGATTTAATTTGATCATGAACCATTAATTAGATATTAAAGCACAATATTTTAGACAACTTTTTACCAAAATATATATATCTATATAATCTTTCTGTCTCCAAAAATCATCAATTGCCTCCTGTGAAATGTCTCCTGCTGTGACAGCTGCCATAGCGCCTGTCACCGAATGTTGACTGTTTGTCCGAGTGAGTGGAGTGGGCGTGGCTTAGCCACAGGTCAATTGTTGTTGAGGAAAGCGTGCAGCATACATTTACATATTCTAAATCTAAACGCTCAGCAGCGTGGATGGCATCGGGATGTTATTAAGTGAACTCTTAGATTCAATGTGTTTTCCGAGTATTGTATTTTAGCGTGGCTTATTTTTCAAACAACATGACTCTTGCCAATCTCCTTAGTGGTTTCTTTCTAGTGGAAGCAAGATGGGTCTACACTTCAGCTCTGAACACCGTGGCGGGAGCTGGTATAATTCTATATTCTATATAATTCTAGTCTTGTGAGTTGGGTTTGCTAATGCTAATGCTAGCGATGCACTCTTGCACTCCTTCGCGTCACAGTTTACGTTCTAAGATAGCGCTGCCATCTAGCGGTCGAGTTTAAACCGAAGACAAAGCAACTGACATGAATCTTGATGTAAATAAATAAATATCGATAGAGTGTCGATGAGCATCTTACCTTGTTGAGTAGGTATAGTAGACCCACCTGAGACCTGCAGACTTATTTAAGACTTATTTAAAAAGCAGTCTTTATGCCGTTTAATATTCACAGAGTTGTGCATATCACAATTTGCCTAATAGTGCAGCCCTAGTTTTGATTTATTCATCCTAATGTTGCCATATTCTGTGACATTCCACATTACAATGTAAATTCTGAAAATCAGAGGGCCCTATTAAGTGAGTGTACTTGAGGACATGCATTGACTAGTGCGTGTCTGTAAATTCCATGAGATGACCCATTTTCTATTTTTGGGTTTCAGAAGGGTGCTCATGAGCGTTCCCTTGTGGCTGCTCTTCTACCTCAGTGCACTTCACAGTGAATTATTACCCGTCCGTCTATGCGGCATCACCGAAGTGTGAACTCAAAGGACAGTCGCAAGGGCTTAGGTGGCATTTGGGACAGGCCCGCAGTAATACCAAGGTCCCGAATGTGTGTAAACAGCAACCTTGGCACACCATTATTCCAAAAATAATAATATCAGTCAGGTTTGCCACTGTGAGTGTAGAGAATGGTAATGTTAGACCACCAGTGCACCTGGAAGTCTCATGAAAGCTGTCAAGATTCAAGAATATATCTTAAATTAAATTTTTTATGAAGACTATTTTTACCAAAAGGCAAAAAAAAAAAAAGGTAGAAGAATATATATCAAATATCAATTTAAAGTATCAAATTAAAATATAATTTTTAGTTAAAAAGTATACATCGTAATGTGTTCCTTCCTTCCTTATTTACTTACTGGTACTGTTTATATTGTAATGTGATATCTGATATGGTTACACTATTACAACTATTCCTATGTTGTTCTTGTATATTTTGTCATCTGTTTTTTAATTTCTCAGAAGTATAAATACTTTCATATAACCTCAAACTTTCTTTTGACACAGTTTCACAAAGACTGCTGGGAAAACCCAGCATTCTGTTCTCTAGACTGTATCTCGTTGCATTCTCTCAGCTGATTCAGAAAGAGCATGAAATGCAGTCTGATTTGGTCTCCATCTGGGACTGATATTTCCCAGCAGTCTCTCTCTGACAGTTACTCAGCTGACTGTACATCTGTGAGAAAAACAGTTGAAACTAAGTGAACAAACTGTGGGGACAGTGGGAAGGTCAATGGGTCACATTCTGTAGTCTGCATGATATTGGCACAATGTGTCAGGGCTTCAAGGTGGTTAACCAGAATGATCTTGGTTCGAATCCAAATCTTGGATACTTGGATCTCTGGGATACTGGCCTACTATTGGGTTAAGCCCTTGAACAAGGCACTTAATCTAGAGCTGATTGCTGCAACATGGGGCTAGTGTTAATACATTTGACTTTCTAAACAAAAGCTGCTTTAAAGAAACCACAAGCACTGGTGTTTGTTGTGTGACATCAGGATACGTTCATCTATTTGATTAATTAATCAGCATATCATGTTCTTAATTTGATTACAAGTAAACATACTAAGAAGCTCTCATTCTGTGAGTGTTGCTATTTAAAAGTAACGGCTGTCTGTATTATAAATAAACTTTATCATTCAACTCCAATGATGTTCTATCAAGTTAATACGATTTGGATGAAAATTTGGATGGAAAATTATCTATACAACTAACTTTTTTGTAGGCTGTTCGCGTCACTAGTTGTCTTTTAAAGCTGAACAGTCCTCTGTAAATTACACTCTGCTGTATACTTATTAATTTGTTTTTCTACTGGCGCACACTTAGATTTTGGACATGATTTTGTCATCTGAGACAAACTTTTAGGAATCGTAACAGATTTTATGTTGTAGGGCACACTTTGGTCACTTAGCATGGCATGCTCATTGACTGCCAAATAATTGCCTTTGAGATGAGTTGTAGCCTCTGACGAACTTCTGACAGTGTCAGAAATTTTAGGTTGCGGTCCTAAAATGTGTCTGCTCCTACGACGGGCCATTTCTACCGATTCCCTCTTTTGGCCAGCCAACTGTCTCCAAACTTTTGTTTCATTTTCTGTGCCAGGCAAAACATTGCCAGCATTTTTCTGTAAGTGCTTGCTGGGTTTGTGTGGAAGGATTCAATGTTGGCAATATTAGAACATGGCACGATTGACCGTCCAGTCAATGCCATCAATCTGCCTCGGCTTTAACGCAGGATCTCACAAGGCTGATATCGTACAACTTAGAGGACAGATAAAAACCACACCACAGACACCCAGCTTTAGAAAGGACATCTATAGTCTAGTAATTTGCACTCATTATAACTAATAAGCATGTGTGCTGAAGTTCTGATTTCACTGACGTTCAGGTACTGGTAATGACCGTGTTGGAAATCAGCTTCCTATGAAGTCACCTTGACTGTCTGATTGAGATGCAGTTTCTGATCTCTCCTCTAGACTCTAATCATCTGGGACACGAGTCTGCGGACATGCGGAGAATATCACTACCTTATGGTGCGGCAGTAGGCCAACCTTCCCTCCGCTCCTCAAACACTGATTTCTTGTAATGGCAGTGACTCTCATAATCACAGAGCAGCTGAAGTTTGACAGTCGGCATGGACTGGGAGGGGGACGGATTAATTTTCTTGTTTATGGCTATCAGATTCTTGCTTTCGTGTTTGCCTTTTGGGTGTCCCAAATACACTGAATCTGTTTCCCTATTCAATACAACTTCAGTGTAAAACACTTTTAAGAGGGAAAAACATAACTTTTCAGGGGCCATTCAAGTTGGTGTTCTCATTTACCTAGCTCAGGTCGGTGTCATACGATGTGATTGCCTTGCAGAATCCAATCCCTCTAATTGTCAGCATGAAACAGAAGTTGCAATTCTTTTCTTACCTATTGTGACATATTATATTCGAGTAAAACGGCTTCTCGAACAAGGAAAAATTAAGGGCAAACTTGATTTTGTTCATGGGGAATATATTGGATGGCTGTGATTTAGCTATTGGTCGATCTCATGTGAGTGACAGGTTCTCCCGCCCTTGCGCCAGTAGGCGTGTCATGAGAGAAGAGGAGAAGAAATGTTGCTGTCCAAACGTGAAGTGGAGTATGATTTAAAGGTGCTCTAAGCGATGTCACACGTTTTTTAGGCCAAAACATTTTTGTCACATACAGGAAACATCTCCTCACTATCCGCCAGCTGCATGTCCCCTGAACACTGTAAAAAAATGTGGTCTCTGCAGACACCCCAGGCTCCACAAACGGCAACAAAAACAAACTGGGCTAACCCGCACCACGAAACATAACAAACTGTTCCAGCCAATAACTGACAAGAAGGATTTGGGGGTGGGGTTTGGGAGATTAGTGCGCGGATGAGGAGGAGGGAGGGTCTAGCTAGCCTCCGTTTTGTTTGACAATATTTCGAATGTCAACAAGAAGTGATGTCACCCAACATCGTGTACAGCACCTTTAAACTAACCCTATTATTCTTTTTTTTGGATATTTCCTTTCATTTAGTGTGCAATATAACTAGGGATGGCGAAAACTAAACATTTTCTTGACCGACCACCGAGCCTCATTAGCCGTTTGAAACCGGTTAACCGATTAGTTTGAAATATGCTACGCTATTTGAAATAACAGCCATTTCGAGCCGCGCCTGCAATTTCGCAACTCTGTCGCATCTCTCTGCCGCTCACACACACACTGCCCCGGGGCCGCCCTTCCACTCACGTCACTTTTTTTAAATCCCCTACAGCGCGAAACATTAATCCCGCAAAGTACGCGGCGCAGAGGAGCTTGTAATCGGAGGACAAATGGCTCCTTAGTTTCGAAATGGTTTGGCTACAAGGTGATCGCATTGAAAATAAAGGCGTTAGTCTATCGTTAGAAGCTCATTTGAAACATTGCCACGGCTCAATTTAAGAAAATGACAGCTCCGAAGAGACGCCGCTTTAGTTTGAGGTAGTGCTAACAATAATAAAGAAAGATGATGATCATCACCACCTTATCTGTTACCACTGAAATGTAGATGTAATGTATTTCCAAATCTAAGCCCATCTTATGCGGAATATTGCCTAGGCTAATAGACTGCAACACGATAAAACCAATGGATAAAACAGGCACCTTCAGAATGCGTAAAAGACGCACCGGGCAAGGCAGGTCTAATAATGTACAGAACAAGTCGCGTTTTCAGGTGATACATCATAGATGATGAAGGCCTACTGTATTTAAGCACTGTATCACACAAGTTGCAACTTACATCTGTGTAATTCTTTTTGATGAAATGGTCCCACACACTACTTTTCTTTGCACGCTTCATCCTGTGGTCTGCCCTGGCTCTTACCTCGAGTGTTTTAGACTGTAGCCTTTACTTTTCGCAAACCTTGTGAGCGCGCGAACCCAAACGCTGTGACCTCGCGCCAAATGTTTTTATTGGTTTATTAAAGTACAAACAGGCGAGTTATGAAAAACTGAGGTTGAGGGATTTGTTCACTTCACACAAAAATATATTGGAATGAGATGGCTAACTGTAGTAGCGAATAGTCCACTGTCTATAATAGCCTAATTTAGAGATCACTTTTTTTAACCGACTACCGACAACTTTGATCGGTTAACGTTGATACGGTCAACCATCGGTCAAACGGTCATCGGTTAGCATCCCTAAATATAACTGTTTGTGACTGATCTTTAAAAAATTGCAGACCTTTTACAAAGTGCATGGTAAATGTTATTGTCTCCCGAGTCCCGAAAGAAAGAACCAATTGTGAATCTGAAACGAGTCGTCAGTAATTCCAGTCTTACTTGAAGCATGAAACTACGTAGGTTTGTAACATTTGCTTAATGCCAGCCTTTGGTCTTCATTGGCTGCCTGTGAACAACGTCTACTTTGACCCTCAAACGCTGTAGTTTTAGCTGAGGCCTGGAAGAGTTTGGTTCAGGTTGTCGACATGTCGAGAAGACACTAAGTTTTGTACTCCAAAGCAAAAGCAAATTGCACTTCCAAAGACTGAAATTGATACGGTTGAACCAGAGTCCAGTCTTTACTGTTCGTATCATGTGCTGAGGAAGATCCAGAACTGAAATTCAGATATGGAAATGTGCGCTTGGTTTCTTGACACATGCTGTGTAAGCGGTAGACCAATCAATACAGACAGGGGCATCTGACCAATCAGAACAGAGTAGGCTCTCTGTAAGGTTGGGTTTAGAGAGATCCAGTCCTTTATCAAACCAATTCAGATACTGTGAGAAAAGAGGTGATATTATATTATTAGAAAATGAAAGGGCATAATATGGGCAGATTAAATGATGTACAGCTAACTGCAGAGTTATTGTAATATTAATTTAAGTAACCCTTTGAATAAACTGCAATGTGCACATTCTTTTCACACTATTGTCTGCGGTTTGCTCTTAACACGAGAGCATGAGAACTGCTTTAATTCTTCGAGGAATAGATTCAACAAGGTGCTGGAAATATTCCTCAGAGATTTTGATCCATATTGACATTAGGGATGGCCCGATACCGATAGTGGCATCGGGGATCGGGTCGATACTGTCCTCATATACTCATACTCGTACTCATAAAAATTTGCTGATACCACGCCCCGATACCACGTACATTTTGCGAAACGAAACTGGCCGCCGCGAGTGCTTTGTCGAGGTGAACTGAGGCATAGGGACGTGCACTTCCAACGCAATAGAGTGCGGTGCGGCGCTAGATCTGATGGCCGAGTGTGAGGCGGGTGGTAATGCACTCACTCTGTGTGTGCGGGTTGCGGGAGAATAAAATGATTCGCGGGACTCCCGCAAACTAGAAATACCTATGAATAAAACATATTAAAACTAATAGATTTTTATTCATCTGTTGCAGAAAAGCAAGAATAACAACTAAAACAAAATAGAAACGATTTACAGGCCAGAGTTTCTATTCATAACATGTTTGCAGCGTTGAGCGATGTAGCCAATCACAGACATATGTGTTGATTTCTTGAACGCAATGGCCAATCAGAAGCATTTAAGATAGACTCCCCTCACCGCTCAAAACTTTTTTGTTCAGTGCTGAATTCTGTATGCTGGCAAATCCTCTAATTATAACAGTGTGTGGATATTATGAAAGATTCATTGAGCTGTCAGCTTCATTGATAATAACAGAGATGTGTGAGATCGCTATGAACTGTCAGCTTTTTAGGAATTAGGCTATTAAGGGAGCGCACTTTGCGCGCATTCAGTCATTCCAGACCATGCACGCAGTAGCCTGCTTGCTTTTATGTTAAATTAACAGTGGTTTGTGTGTTAATACATTTATTATTTTACTCATCATTATTTATTTTTAGACTTGTTAAAACAAAGTCAAAGTCAAAGTCAGCTTTATTGTCAATTTCTTCACATGTCAAGACATACAAGAGATCGAAATTACGTTTCCTCCATCCCACGGTGTACAGACAATATACTGTATGCCTACAGTCAATATAATAGTGCAAAAGTGCAAATAGTGCAAAAAGTCTGTTGTTCCAGTGTGCAATGTGCAATTTATGCATACAGTCAATATAATAATAGTAATAGTGCAAAAGAGAAGAAAAGTAAAAAACAGTCTTCTAACCTGTGTTCTAAAATAGTCTTCTTTTCTGGAAGCCTATAGTTACTTTTGTGGTAGAAATATCGGTATCGGTACTCGGTATTGGCAAGTACACAAATCTAAATACTCGTACTCGTATCGGTTTGAAAAAAATGGTATCGGGCCATCCCTAATTGACATGATAGCATCACACATTTGTCGCAGATTTGTCGGCTGCACATCCATAATGCGAATCTCCCGTTCCATCAGATCCCAAAGGTGCTCTACTGGAATGAGATCTGATGACTGTGGAGGCCATTTGAGTATAGAGAACTCCATGTCATATTCTTTGTGATTTGTCACATGCCGTGTTATTCTGCTGTAAGTAGCCATCCGCAGATGGGTTTGTGGTCATAAAGGGATGGACATGGTCAGCAACAATACTCAGGTTGGCTGTGGAGTTGAAATTATGCTCAGCTAGTAATGGCCCAAAGTGTGGCAAGAAAATACCCCCCCACCATTACACCACAACCAGCAGCATGAAACATTGATACAAGGCAGGATGGATTTATGCCGTTTGACAAATTCTGACCCTACCATCCAAATGTCGCAGCAGAAATCAAGACTCATCAGACCAGGTGATGTTTTTCCAATCTTCCATTGTCCAATTTTGGTGAGCCTGTGCGAATTGTAGCCTCATTTTCCTGTTCTTAGCTGATAGGAGAGACCAGTTTGGTCTTCTGCTTTTGTAACCCATCTGCTTCAAGGTTTAACGTGTTCAGAGATGGTCTTCTGAAGACCTCGGTGGGAACGAGTGATTATTTGAGTTACTGTTTCCTTTCTATCAGCCCAAACTAGTCTGGTCATTCTCCTCTCCTCTGACCTCTGGCATCAAGACATTTTTGCCACAGAACTCCCACTCCCTGGATATTTACTCTTTTTCTGACCATTCTCTGTAAGCCTAGATGATAAACTTAAATCCTAGTAGAGTCTGTCACCAGTCTGGCTAAAATGCCATGTTTAAAGTCACTTAAATCTTTCTTCCACATTCTGATGTTCAGTTTGAACTTCAGCAGATTGTCTTGACCATGCCTACATGCCTAGATGCATTGAGTTGCTGCCATGTGATTGGCTGATTATTCGCATGAACGAGCAGTTAAACGTGTACCAAATTAAGTGGCCGGATTATGCTGAATTTTAGTATCAAATCATCCATTCTCATTCATAATGCTAGCAGACAAGGATGAAGGATGGATTAGTAGGCCAGTAACCTTTTTAAATGTGACACTGTTACAGTGCTGTCCATCTGTGCATTGATTTATGTTAATTTCTTTTTAATGCTTGAAAAGAAAAAAAATCAGTCTCCACTCCTAAAATGTGAGTTTGACACTGACCGAATATGAGCACATTTTTATTCATATCATAATATTTCTGTGCGTGGTAAAGTGGTCCATGAGAGAAACTTTGAAAAGGCTTAACTTTAAAACCAAATGCCAGAGATTAAACGGCCTCGCTATGATCTCAAATGACAATGAATTCATTGACGAACAGCCAAATTTGACGGTACAGCTTTACATGAAGGCTTACTTTGTTAACTTTAGTGAATCCGTGAGGTGTTATGAATTAATGATGAACAATCACAGCATTTAAGTATCTTGGTTAATGTTAATTATACATTGACACACATTTTTTTCGTGCATGTTTTTGAAAGAAGTCTCTTATGGCCACCAAGGCTGCATTTATTTGATCAAAAATACTGTAACATTGTGAAGAATTTTCTATTTTAATATATTTTTCCCTGATATTGTAGTCATAATTTTTTTTCCGGATTCTTTGATGAATAGAAAGTAAAAAAAAAACAGCATTTACTTGAAATATGAATCTTTAATAAAAAAATAAAGGTCCCACTTTATATTGTGGCTTTAAATACTATGTACTAACACCGAAATTAATAATTTGATACAATGGACTTATTGTGTACGTATACATGTTTTTACATTGTACTTATATTTAAAAAATACCTGCGTGTAATTACAGTTGTAATTGATTTATGTAATTACATTTGTAATTACACTGTTGACCCTTCCCTTACACCTTAACCCAGCCTTAAACCGACCCATACCACCAAACCTATCCCAAACCTTACCCGTATCACACCTCAATAGCAGCACAAGTGTTTTACAATACAACATGAAGACAATAGGTACATTGTATGTATTTTTTGATGTAAGTACATAGTAGTTAAAGCAACTTAATATAAAGTGGGACCAAAATAAGATTATAAATGTATTTACTGCTACTTTTGATTAATTTAGTGTTTCCTTGTTGAATACAAGTATTAATATATTCAAAAATGGTACTGACTGCAAACCTTTGATCATGTACTAACAATGAACAATAGTAGATTTTTTAATTAACATTAATCTAGATTAAGAAGTGATGCCTAATGCATTAGTTATGCTAACGAATTGTAACTTTTTGTTACAAGTTTGTCAAATGACAAATTCATCATCAGTGTTTCTGAAGAGTTGACTTAGGACATTTTTTTCTACAACATTTAGTGTATATTTAGTTTGCGATTCATTTTGTCATACTTTTGTTCATTGTGTGATTTCTAGTGCTGTGATCTACAGAGGATACATTTGAGAGAGTTTTCAGAGTGGCTTTTAGCATGCCGACAGCGTGCTCCGCTTCAGTGTACTTAGTAACAGTTAGACTGACAGCACAGTGAAACCCTCTCTTGGTCTGGTGTGTCTCTGAATTTGTCCTTTTTCAGCCTCACTACTACAAAAGCTTTGCTTTATGTGAATCCACAAACTTAACTTACACAATACATTTAGAGACATTTACTGTTAGACTTCAAATTAACTGTTGTGAGAAATATTCTTTTTATTATGGATAATCTTTAGGTCAATGTTGTTTTTAAAGGACTATGATAATTTTGTGTTATTTTAAATTGTATTTAGTCTGTTTATAGAAATCAGTCAGTTGCACTTATCGTTACCCAACAATTTGTCATCTTCCATGTGAAAACTGCCTGTTCATTGGTAATAATATATATATTTTTCGCACCTCTCCCCAAACAACCAGCCTCAAGCAAGAGCCAATGAATATGTATAGATTTAAAGTTTAGACTAGAGTGAAGATGCTGACAGATTTTGGCTATGCAGACTGGAACAGCTTGCCCTCTTCATCCTCGGGCATCATCCAAAAACTTTTTTGCAAAATTTGGTGCAGGCTTGATGTTGAAACAACTTTCACTCAGAAATTGCTTGTAGATTTTAGAAATGGTTACAAACGGAAGGTAACTGAATAAAAAATTTTAAGTAGAAAGAAAGACTTAAATAATATTGTTGTAAACTGTAAACCAATAATATTTTTATTACAGTAAAGCATTCATTCAGTCCATAAAGAATTTTGCCATTAAAAATAGCCCTCAGAGCAAAACGTTTTTTCTTCTTCTATTTTTTACGCAAATAAACTCTCAAAATCAACCTACTCACTACAGAATTTTTTTCTTCAAAAAATAGTTTATATATATATAATATATATATATATATATATATATATATATTAAATGTATATCAGAAATGTATATTTATCAAAAATCAGTTTATATGTTTATTCTTTTCAATATCGTGCAGCCCAGCATCCAGCTTTATTAAGGCTATATTGGTAGTTGGTGTTCATTTGCAGAAAGATTCTTGCATAAATGTTGCTCATGCTGTAAAACATCAACTCTCATTGAAAACGAATGACTTCCAGTTGTTTTATCGGTGAAAATAGCCCTGTGTTTGAATGCCGTGGGCATTAGACAGACCGCTGAGAGCTTAGCTGTTTAGATTCTGCATTTAAATCATGTAGCGACTTCATCCAACCAGGGAATCTAATAACCAGCAGCTGGCAAAGGGGATCTTAAATGCTATTGATTGTTTAGAAGAATGAGAATTTGCCATAAGGTGTTCTATAATGTGTTGAGAGCATCTACGTTTCAAAAGCAGATGTTAAGTCACTTTTAATGTAGAGCTGTGGAACAAAAATATTGGTTGTACGGAAATAAACTTGAGTTAAAATGAATGAGCTTGTTTCTTCTAGGCTCTGAAATACCTTAAATGATGTTTAGTAAGGCAGTTTTTTGCCTTTGTGCTGATGTTGAATGGGAAGCCGTTTTCAGCTCATGTTTTCACATACTATGATGCGCTTTTTACACAATATAATAGAATAGAATGGAATCTTAATGACCAGGGGGTTGGGGGAGGGGTGTATGGTTTTAGTTTAGTTTTTCTATATAACTCAAATCTATATATACAAAATATAGATGAAGGGTTAGATCTTACAAAAACAGTTTACATTTCACCACAAATAAATGAAAAAAAAGCCTGTATTTTTGCTGCATTGTGACATGATTTAATAATGATTATTTTCATGATACTTTTCAATAATTTGTTTTTAATTAAGTAGTTGTGGAAGAGGGCAGTTGGTACTGTAGCTTGACAGACCCATACACACACACACAACCACACCCACACACACACGCACCCACACACGCAACCACACACACACACACACTAGCTTTCACAATGTAATAGCTGTGCAGAATTGAACAAGGTGTTGACTGACTCCAAACGTCCTTGATTTGTCTGAGGAAGCGCATGTCTGTGTCTTTCTGATGAGATGGTCTGCATTTATTTGACATTTTAAAGAGCAACAGATAGGGGTGCCTAGGAATTGTAAGTTGCCTGTTATTGCAATTCGTTGGCTGGAGAGTTTGAGGTCTGGGATAAAACTAAAAGTTTACTTTTTTTGATTACAAAAAGTTAATTTATTAGTTATTGTTAGCACATAGGGTGATTGATTTATACCCTGCTAGCTGATATTGTGCTTTATTTTCAGGGGCTGTGCTGAAGAGTTAGACAAATCTTTAAGCAATTTAATTTTATATCACAGTATCCATTACATAAAAAAGCAGTAGTGTGTGTATACATGTATAAAATAGTTATTTATGATGGAAATTGAGCAAATTATGTTTTATATATTACAACCCCAAATCAGAAAAAGTTGGGACATTTTGTAAAATGCAATAAAATCAAGAATCTGTGATTTGTTCATTCTATTTAACCTTTTATTAGCTGACAAAAGTACAAAGAAACGTTTTCCAATGTTTTCACTGACCAACATAATTGTATATTGTAAATACGAACAAATTTTGATTTTGATGGCTGCAACACACCCCAAAAAAGTTGGGACAGAGACCAAATAAAAGTGAAAATATTATCCAAATTAGATTATCCAACTCTTTTGAAACAGTCCACAATGAGCAGGTGAATTGGTAATAGTTGAGGGTATCATGTTTGGGTGTAAAAGTGCTTCTCAGTCTTTTTAAGCAAAGATGGGTCATGGCTCATCACTTTGTGCCAAATATCATGAGAGAATTGTCCAACAATTAAAAAATCACATTTCTCAGTGCAAGATTGCAAAGCATTTATGCCTTTCATCATCTTCCATACATAATATTGTCACAAGATTCAGGGAATCCAGAGAAATCTCAGTCTGTGTTGGGCAAGGCAGTAGACCTCTGTTGAATGTGTGTGACCTTTGAGCCCTCAGATGGCATTGCACAAGATACCATCATGCTAATCCGTTAAATACAGCCACATGTGCTCAGGAGTAATTTTGAAAACCGTTTTCACTGAACACAGTCTGACGCTGCATTAAGAAAAGCCACTTGAATCTCTGTTACGCAAGGAAAAGCTTTACATTGGAGGTGCCGGCGAGCTCTCTGGGCCTGAGCTCATCTCAGATGGTCTAGAAGACAGTGGGAATGTGTGCTGTGGTCAGATGAGTCCATGTTTCAGCTTGTTTTTGGGAGAAAATGGACATCGAGTTCTCAGTCCCAAAGACGAAAGGGACCAACCAGACTTTCACCAGCGACAGGTGCAAAAGCAAACATCTGTGCTGGTATTGAGGTGCATCATTGCAAACATGGGTAACTTGCATTATTGTGAAGGTACTATTGACATCAGGGCTCGAATTTCGGTGTGGGATTGTGGGTATTGCGCATCATTTTAATCATTCCCGCAGGTCTTGTGTTTATAATGCGGGAAATTCCTGCAAACATTCATTCAATCTAGCATGTAGGCCTATGAGTGAATTTAACCTAACAGATTATAAGATCAAATCAGTCATTTTAAAACTTTATGCAAGAAGCAATTTCACAAACAGCGTGAGTGATTCTGCCAATGCCGCGTCTTCTCTGTCTCTCAAAATGTGTTGCACAAGGCAAGTCAATCGCGCTGCAACTGCAGGCGGTGATTCTAGACTCTCGCGTTTCAGGAGTCGGGACATATGATGGAAATGTCACTTGCACAATCGGGCCATTGCATCGTCACTAATGTTTATAATTTGTGCGTCTTTTTAAGTCTTACCTATTTAAACATTCAAGCGATTTTAACCCGCATAACAAACAGCTCGTGAGTAACAAAACTGAGTACTTTTTCGCGAATTATAGCGCTTTAATGGTCAAAAGCACACAACATTGTCTAAATTGCAGTCTTGGGGAGTATCCTCTCAAACACAATCGGTTATGTCTTAAAAAAATAATACAAAAAGAAAATGCATGTGACACTATAATGAAAACAGTATGGGCCGTTCACGTTACGTCTTTTGCGTGCTCATCCTTTGCTGAAACGTCTTCGTCTTCATGGAGAACGTGGCTCATGATTGCTAAGCAACAGGGAGCCCTTTTTAAAAGAAGAGAAAGTGGCGCGGACTGCGCTTTACATGTGAACGTGGATCCGTGCACTAGCTCTTAAAGTGAGAGTAGCCTAAAATGTGTCTGTCATTATTGTATATAAAACAACAAAAGATAGCATTAATTGTAAGGAATCAGGATTAATAGCCTATGTATTCAAATTACACAGGACTAAAAGACTATTCCGTGTTATTTTACATTTGATTACTTTTTTCCGTTTCTGTAGTAGGCTATTTCTGAATACTAGTGTTATTAGACCTAAACTTTTCTCTTTATTTCATGTATTTATTTGAGGTACTTTTTTCAATTTAATTCAAAGATTGAAATCAAGCTTTCTTTTTTTGTGTAAACTAAAAAAAATGACCCCATTGTAAAAACACAAATACAATGAGTGAGCAAACATTTAGCTGAATTTTTTTTTAAAATTGTCTAAAAAAAAAACTCCCCCCTCAAATTAAAAAATCCCCCCCATAAGAATAACCTAAAGGGGGATTTCCCCCCTATTTTCCAAAACGAAATTCAGGCCCTGGACATGGAGGCATATATTTGGATTGTACAGAGACATAAACTGCCATCAAGATGACATCTTTCCTGGGAAGCAAGACAATGCCAGGCCTCATTCTGCACATGCTAAAACTGAGTGGTTTCTAGACACTCTGCGCCATAGAAGGGATGTGCCTGCCTGTTTACTGCAGTCCAGATATGTCTCTTACGGAAAATGAATGACCCATCATGAAAAGGAGAATCAGGCAACGATGACCACAGACTGTTGAGCGGCTGTCTTGTATCAGACAAGTTTGGGCAGATATTCCACTAGCAAAACTCCAACAATTAGTATTCTCAACTCCCAAATGATTAAAAAGTGTAATTAAAAGGAAAGGTGAAGTGACAGAGTGGTAAACATGTCTCTGTCCCAACTTTTTTGGGATGTGTTGCAGCCATCAAAATCAAAATTTGTTCATATTTACAAAATACAATTATGTTGGTCAATGAAAACATTGGAAAACTTTTCTTTGAATTTTTGTCAGTTAAAAAAAGGTTAAAAGAATGAACAAATAACGGATTCTTGATTTTATTACATTTTACAAAATGTCCCAACTTTTTCTGATTTGGGGTTATAAATAGTCATGGGGCAATGCCCATTTTTAGTAACCCAAATTAACTACAATGTTTTACAAATGGAAGGTACTATTAAATCATTAGATTATAGCCTATTTTATGGATGCAAATCAAAATATTTATATTACATAATAAATGCATGAGTTTGGCACCAGTGCAAAAGCAACTTCCAAATAGGAAAACACCTGAGTTAAAAAAACATTAAAAAAACATTAAAAAAACACATCTGAAATATCTGACATGGATTGGACATTTGTACCATGAGATGTATATACTATTGTACCATCATACAGCCGGTGCTTATTTGCATTCATGTGAAGCTATCATATTTGTGAACAAGAAAAAGTAAAGTGGGGGGAGTACTGAGCCTTGTGGTACACCTTTGTTGATGGCCAGAAGGTGGGAGGTGAACTTCATCTGCCTTGTAAAAAATCGAGCAGGCAGCAGCTTTCGGCTGGCTTGATGCCCACATTTCTGTTTAAGAAGGTGGATGATATTGAAAACAGAAGTGAAGTCAAAGAACAGGATGCGTGCCTAGGTGTTTAGTGTCTCCGGGTGATGTAATGTAGTGTGTCAAAGATGCCAGGTCAATGGCATTCTCCATCAATATACATGAGTGTGCGACTGTTTTCAAATGCAAACTCAACTTTGAGATTTCAAAGGCGATCCTGAGGGTAAATGTGGTTCTTCTGCCAAGGGGATTTTCAATAGGAGGCGTATGTAATAGTATAAAATATTAACTTTTTAAATAATTCAGTTTAAGCTCTTGAATGCAAAATAATTTGGTTAACGGCCTTTCACATTTCTTTTAGTTGGTTTTCTTGTGTATTAGGGTTGTACTTGTTTTGGATTTCGCCCCTAGTATCTTTATGGTATGATGTATTTGCTATAGCATGTTAAAGGTTTAGTGTTATGGAACTTGTGTGAGATATAGCAGATTGACTCTGTATTTTTCTATCCGTGTTTAAGAAGTTTTCCTCTGCTTTGTTTTGGAAGGTATGAGCTGTTTGAGAAGCAGCTCGCACTCCTTGAGGAGGCCGAAGGTGGCTTTGATCAGTTCACAAGCAGCTATAACAGTTATGGAGTACAGCGGATGCCAGACAACAGCCTCTTCTTTAAGGAGTGGGCCCCGGCCGCCGAGGCTCTGTTCCTCACTGGAGACTTCAGTACGTCTTTCTCATTCTAAAATCACGTGTATATGACTCTCCACATCAATAGTAATTATTATGAATAATCAATAGTGCTTATTTTAATTGCTTACAATATTAAGCTATACTGTACTGGCTTAAATTACAACATGGTTTTGTGTAAATAAGGTAAAATATTAGTGTATGTCTGCATATCAATAACAATTATTTTAAAGGCTTAAATATTAAATATGGTACTATACACTTAAAATGCAATGCGGAGTTTTATATAGTATGTAAATAATAAGGTAAAATATGAATTAAAAAAAAAACTTTAAAAACATTTAACTATGCTTGAAATGCAACACAGATTTATGTAAATAAGGTCAAATATTTAATTTATTTTCAGGTTTTGTGGTTTGCAAATATTCTATCATTGTAAAAGCTTTTGCCAAAAACTTTTCAGCTTTGTCACAATTCATAATTCAGAAAGTTTTGTTATCGTACTGATATTTTGTTCCACAGCAGAAATCATAAATCATACAAAGGTTAGTCTGTCTATTCATCTATACCAATTTGTAGTTGACTGTTTGGTCTGTTTGACAGATAATTTTTTTCATCTTCAACTAGATGAAAGAACATTGTGTTCAGGTTAAGACAAAAAGAAAAAACCCTTCAAGGTTTTCTGAATTGCCTACAAGACCAAATGCAGTCAGTCAGTCAGTCACTAAGGGCCTTTCTTTTGAAATCTGTTGTTGTCAGAAGTCTGGTATAATGATTTCTCACCAAGAAAGTGCATGAATGCAGGATTTTAAAGCATTTGCTTGTCTTTTCTAGTCATTAGGAAGTGCACGTTTTTTCTTAAAGAAGTAATGAGCCAGACTGTACAGACTGCAGGACAAATTATGTAGTCTTTGATCATATGGCAGAACTTGCATTGCTTTTGTGAATAAACAAATGATTGTTAGTTGTTGTTGAGAATATACAATAAATTAGACAACAAATAGACATCACTATTACTATTGTTCATACTAGGATTAGGGTTTGAAAGAGCCCCTAACATGACTTTTTTTTAATGAATTATAACTCAGATCATGTTTTTTTTTTTTGGTGCTATTTCACTGTAAAAAATAACCTGTTAAATTGTTGCCAGAAAATCGCCAGAAGAAAATTACTAGGGGTGTGTTCACACATTTTTAACACCAACTAGACAATTTGTAAAAGAGTCAAGACAGTTACAGGAATTCCTCCGTCACAGACCTTCGTTTGTGTGTGTTGCAAGAAGTGGTTCTGATGCCTGTACCAAACTGTGATGGGCAACATAGCTCCTATGATGAGAAAAAAACAGGGATGCTTCAGCATTCTGTCCTTTTTTAGGGCCGCATCTTGTGACATCATGTCCTGTTTTTGGTTTGTTTACATGTCTTCAGTTCTTGTTGCGTTCATATTTCAGTCAAACCGCGCTAACAGAACAATATTGCACCAGGGTTCGGATGGCAACGTTCACACTTATTCAAATGAACCGCACTACCAGAGCAATCGCATCAGGGTTCGTTTTAATCTAACCAAACCTGCCAAGTGTGAACACACCGTAAAATACATTTACATTCCCCTTTGGGGATTAATAAAGTAGTATCGTATTGTTTCAGGTATTACAGTATGGCATATTGGTACCTGTTGCTACCAACCTATAAAGTGATATAATGTTAATGTACCAAACCAAAATATGCTTGTTACCATAAAATGTGATAATCAGAATAATTATACATGGTGTAAAATAGAAAGCCACATGATGAATCAGTTCATCGTAGCTGGCCTGTCCATAAATCATAATTCTCATACAGTATATTGATGATGCACAGGGTCATGCACACTAAGAAAAAACTCTATCAGGGTAACATGCATGACACTAAAATAATTCAATAAACATTAATTAAATATCTGAAAATGTAACGAAAAAGGAAATGTATAATAATGATCATAAACTTTATTTTATATAGCGCCTTTAAAAAGCATCTCAAACCGCTTCACAAGAATAGAAACATGATAAAACATATAATTAAACAAGCAATGCATTTCTGACAAAAAACCTGATAAAATACAACAAATAAAAACATTATGAAATGTTCGATTAATAATAAGGCAATTATAAACAATTATGTGAAAGCTACCCTAAACAAATACGTTTTAAGGGATGATTTAAAAACACTAAGGGATTCGGCTTGCCTAATCTCAGCCGCCAGTGAATTCCAAAGTTTTGGAGCATTTGACGAAAAGGCCCTATCACCCATGGATTTTAGTCGAGTATGCGGAACAATTAAAAGGCCAGCTTCCGAAGAGCGGAAATCACCTGCTGGTGTGTAAGGGGTTAAAAGTTCAGCAAGATAATGAGGTGTCAGTCCATGCAAAGCCTTATAGGTAAGCATTAGGATTTTAAAATCAACACGGAATCTGACACGAAGCCAGTGTAAAGATTCCAGCACAAGATTAATATGATCTCTTGTCCTGTTTCCAGACAGAATTCGAGCAGCAGAATTTTGTACCAACTGTAGTTTGTTAATGGTAGCTTTTGAGACCCCGGCTAACAAAGCATTAGAGTAATCAATGCAAGAAAATACAAAGATGTTAATTAGATTTTCAGCCAGAGGAAGTGACAACATGGGACGCAATTTGGCTATATTTTTTAGATGACAAAATGATGTCTTGACAGTGCTCTGAACATGAGGAACAAATGTTAAGTTGGTATCAAATATCACCCACAAATTTTTAAATTTTGTTTGAAATTGAAGTGTAGATCCTTCTACACTTAAAGTTGGGGACCCAGCCTTCCATAGCTGGTGAGGTGAACCAATGAGCAAAGAAAGATAGGACGCAGCCACATTAACATCAGTTGTTGAATGTATATAAACCTGGGTGTCATCTGCATAAAAGTGAAAACTGAGAGCAAGTGATCTTAAAAGTGGACCAAGAGGATAAACGTATATGTTAAAAAGTATAGGGCCCAAGATAGAACCTTGAGGAACACCAGATTGCACTACACCAATAGCAGACCTGCAACCACCCATAGCGACAAACTGCTTTCTACCAGAAAAATAGGACTTAAACCAGCTTAGTGCAGTATCAGAAACACCAAAGACAGTTTCTAACCGAGCAAGTAAAATATTATGATCAACAGTGTCGAAAGCGGCACTAAGATCAAGAAGAATTAAAATAGAGAGACAGCCAGAATCAGAAGCGATTAACAAGTCATTAGTGACTTTAACTAATGCAGTTTCAGTGCTGTGAAGTTTACGGAATCCCGATTGAAGGGGCTCATAAAGGTTATTTGCAGATGGAGTGCAATTTTAGCGAGAAACAGAAGATTGGAAATGGGACGAAAATTATTTAGATTGCAGCAGTTTTAAATGTTGCTGGCACCACACCAGTGCACAGAGAATCATTTATAATATTCAGTACAATAAGACTTAAAATATAAAAACATGATTGGAACAGACAAGTTGGTACAGGATCAAGTATGGAAGTGGCAACTTTCATTTTTGAAACCTCATTACAAAGAGAATGAAAATCCAATGTTGAAAAATTTGAGAGAAGGGTACCGGAAAATTCTGGAGTGTACATTAATGATAAGTAAAGAAAAGGAACAAAGCATATATAAAATATGATCATGTGATCTTTTTTTCATTGATAATTAATGGTAATTTGTCATTTTTACTTGCCATACATTTTACAGTGTTTTACAGTAAAATTAAAAATAATACAATGTTAAACCATTTACATTTATTCACCTTATACTTTAGCTATTAGACATGTTTGCAACAACAACAACAACAATAATGTCATCTCAGTTTGCACCATGAAAACCAATTCGACCCTCTCTTAGTTGCCACCATTTCGTGAATGGTGTCAAAGTAGGCTAGTCACTGAAGTTAGAATTAACTGGAATCAATCTGGCCCAACTTTACAGAATCACATGTCGTGAGGTGTTTCGATGGTTATTTTTAAGTTAGAGGCGCAAGAAGTCAATGAGAATGACAAACCAATTTATTATAAGTCAAACTTTTCTGGTCTTTTTTCCTTTCCCTAGCAATGATTCACATTAGCAATATCCGAGCGACACACCAAACATCACTTGTAACATCTTACCAAACGCATCACACTGTTTTTGCAAGTTTTGCACAAATTAGAACTAATCACCTTTTCATCATAAAATGTCAAAATCTAGTTTAGATAATATTATATATCAAACAGGGGATGTTTTTAACTGTAACTCTTTCGTTTTAATAGATGACTGGAATAATTTTTCGCATCCCTACACTAAAAAGGAGTTTGGGAAATGGGAGCTGCACATGCCCCCAAAAGAGGACAAAACACCTGCTGTCACTCATAACTCCAAGCTGAAGGTGAGCCGACACATTATCTGGTTTGTTTACTTCATTAGCCTGAACGAGGCGCTGAGGTATTATGAAGCCTTTATGCACTGTCAAGATGGATTTAATATTCACCCTTTTTATGGATGGCGTGTCAATGTTAAAGCCACAGGAACAGCTGTGACTTCCAAGCCATTTGAAGCTCTTCAACAGCATATGTTTTTAATAACGCCTTTCCAATTTGGTGTTTCACACCCATGAGGTTTAAACACAGAGCTTTAATTTTAAACAAATTGAAGCCGATCCGGCGGGAACGGTACTCTTCACTCAGTTATAGGTTGTACATTCAATTAAAGTCGACAAGTTGAATTTACTTTAACACACATTCCTGATATTATTGAGAACGATTCATCTGTGGATGTTGTTCTAATATATATATATATATTTCTTTGCAATATTGCATTAAAATGTAATAACTTGCTCTGACCCAATGGCCTAGGTGATGGAAACTAGCAATGACATATAACACTGTCTAAAAATTGGTGACACTTTAAAATAAGGTTCTATTATTAACTAACAGTAAGCAATACATTTAATAATCTTTGTTATTACACGGCTCTGTGGAAAACTTGATTCTGATTGGTCAACCGTAGCAACCAGTTAAAACCAATAACACCGGTTTTCCGCTTAACGCTCACTAGTAACGTTTTCTTCTTCGTGGAAGTTTAGTGTTTGGTGAGCTAATAAAATATTAAAACTCAGATCAATGTTTTGTGTACAATTATTAAATGATGTCATCTGTTAGCGCGGAGTCGCTCTTTAGTGACTTTTAGTGACTTCAGCTGCTGCCATTTTGCACACTGTAATGGATTATAAGATAACAAACGGGTAAGATTTTACAACAGTTTAATCTCAAATCAATATATCTCTTATCCCCATATTTATTTATGTGGTGAAATGCTGTGTAATTAGTGGTATGACTTTACCGTATCCCTTAAATGTCCATCTAGTTTGAACTTGCCACTTGCTAGCAACTGCTTTCTCTGTGGAAGCTTGCCGTTTAAAGACCTAATAAAATATTTCAACTCAAATCAATATTTTTTGTATTTTGTGGCAAGTAGTAGCTGTGTAATAAGCAAGATAATGTTCATCCAGCTTGTTGTTATGGCAGAATAAACCCCTTTCGCGTGATGCTAGTTCCTGTTTTGACCACCTTGCCGTGGTTTATTTCCGACTGGATGTACATTATCCCTTACTAACAAATGGAACCTTATGGTAAAGTGTTATTTAAATTCTTTTAAAAATCCGGATTAAAACGCATGAGCTCTTAGAAATGTACTCTTTACATTCATGTTGGTTTTGTATGATTTTGAAAAACTGATGTTTAATAAGATACTTATTGACCTGACACAAAGATGAACATCATGTCATAGAGTGCTGCAGTGATGTATTTTTGTAGGACAACCCGGAAGTTCGCATCACCCTGGTTCGCTCGAGAAAAACCCAGTATGATTTTTCCATTAGCTTTTGGATTATTGGAAAAAGTAAGGTCTGTGACCAACAAAAGCTTTATAAGTCTTATACGTTTTGTCCATAGAGATAATCTTCTCACAAGAACTTGTAGGATTTTGTTTTTCATTTGACAGAAGTAAAAAGCTGAACGTAGGTTACAAACGCACTACACCACGGTCGCATGATTTCAACGTCTCTTCAACTCTTTCAGTCTTTGTTTAAAAACATTTTCCTTGAAAGTTTGAGCTAGAAGAGTTTGCAAGAGCAGGATTATAAACACAATAAGACTGTGAAAGCAGACTAGTGCGTAGATTAGTTTACCTATTCTGTGTGAGGATTTTTAATGTTCCCGACAACCTCTGGAGTCGCATTTAGCCACTTGTTAGCAACCGCTGTTTTAAAGACAAATAAAGTCACACTGATGTATTTCATTTCGTAGAAAATGTGAAAATATATTGAGCTTGTGTTCATCACAGACGAATTTCAGGCATTTAACCAATAACCAAAAAATACATTGACTTTGAGACTATGTTACCGGAGGTGCCGGACGTTTTTGGCCAACGAAAATACGTCATCCCTGCAGGACTTTATAGATCCAGTTGCTGGACATCAAGCTGAGATTAATTTCTAATCCATCGGAGTAGAAAGCCGTTACAGCCTCTTCAGCTTCTGCTGTGCTTTATGTTGTGTGACACTCTGGCAGAGGCTTGATTGATGGCAGGTAGGTGCCACTCACTGGGCAAACGCTGCTTTTCTGGTTGCTTTGTTCCTGTTGTCTCCTTGGGTCAGGCTCCGGACGATAAGAACCAGATGCAGAGCCTGGCCCTGGCCCAGTTCAGGCCCCCAGACTGGACTCGGATGAGTTGAGTGTCAACTGAATTATGTTTCTGGTGAAAAGTGGTCCAGTCAGACTTTAATTATGCAGGAAATGGCCTGTCCTATTCTTTCTGATTCAAACCTCAGGTTTAGGAGAGAACTTGTGTTGTTATGGGTCTTTTAGGATCTTTATGCACCTGTTGACTAAATTCAAGACATTAAGACCTGGTTTCACAGGCAGGGCTTAAGGCTGATTTATACTTCTGCGTCGGACCTACGCCGGAGCCTCTACGCCGTAGCCTACGCTTTGGTTTTAATTTATACTTCTGCGTCGTTGTCCGCGTTGACACACGCAGAGGGAGCATGTGAAACCCGAGGAAGCGGTTTGAGCAGACCAATCACAGCGCTTGCGTCCACGTAGAATTGACGCGTTGTTACATTTTTGGAGAGGTGCACGTCAGGGTACACCGAAGGGTATGCGCGCTACGCACAGCCTACGGCGTAGCTACGGCGTAAGTTCGACGCAGAAGTATAAATAAGGCTTTAGATTAAGCCAGGAAAAAAAGCATTTCTAATGTGCATCTTGAGACAAAGCAATGGCTCTGACATATTTTAAGATGTTTAAGTACAAAGCCCTTTTAACAAGTAGGCCTATCAATAATTATTTTTTATATTATCTGCAATAATTACGAAAACCTGTGCAGCAGGACTATAAATTCATTTGAAAAATTCAGTTTAATTTTATATTGATTATAGATAGGACTATATACTTTATTTATTAAAATTAAACTGAATGTTTCTATTGATTGTGAAGTTAGACATTGAAAATTGCAGATCCAGCAAATGGGGCTGCATGTTTTTTCTTGTTATGAATTGTATCTCATTTTCCGTTATTACAGTCAACTACGCAAAGTGATATAGAAATGGAAGTACTTTAGCCGTGCGTTTCTCTGAAAATAATTGCACACCTTAGAACGTTCGTCAACCAATCAGATTCAAGCATTCAACGTCCCTGTAGTATAATGCAAGTATCATTCAGTTAAAACAGCTCAGACATGCATTTTAGTCTGGGACTAGGCTTAAGCCTTGTCTGTAGAACTACTACTTCTACTACTTACTACTACTAATACTACTACTACTACTGTCTACTACACAACTTTCACCAAATTAAAAAACAAAATATCAGAAGTTTAACTAGATCTCCACACAAATATGGTATATTTCTTGCATGAAGCCACCAAAAATTAAAATATTAGTATAAAAATGATTAGTGAAAAATGTATTACAATTTAAAAGAGCTGTTTTTAATATATTTTAAAATATAATTTAGTCCTGTAATGCAAAGCTGAATTTTCAGCATCATTATTCCAGTCTTCATTTTATACACGATTCTTCAGAAATCATTCTAATATTCTGATTTGCTGCTCAAAAACATTATTTATTATTATTAAAGATGGAAACAGTTGTGCTGTTTCATATTTTTTTTAAATAATTGTTCAGGATTATTTAATGAATAGAAAGTTTAAAATGGAAATCCTTTGTAACCATCTTTTGAACGATTTAATGCATCCTTGCTGAATAAAACAATATGGTCGCATTTGTTGTTAACATGAACTAACAATGAACAATATTATAGCATTTATTAACCTTTGTTAATTAGTTCATAATAGAAATTATAAAATGTTTATTCACAGTCCAATAACTAATGTTAACAGACAATTTTTGATCTTAAAAATATATTCATAAATGTTGAGATTTAACATTAAGATTAATAAACGCTGTGGAAATGTTGTTTATTGTTAGTTCATGTTAACTTATGTAATAACATAAATATCGTACTGACCCAAAATGTTTGAATAGTAGTTTACATGAAAGGTTTCGTTATGAAAGGAACAGAAATATATTTCTTTAATCAAAATAATGCAAAACACAATTTCATGCCCAGTAAATGTTCTCAGTAAACCCGCGACTG
The DNA here is from genome assembly GCF_051911475.1 of Siphateles boraxobius. NCBI lineage: Eukaryota > Metazoa > Chordata > Actinopteri > Cypriniformes > Leuciscidae > Siphateles > Siphateles boraxobius. The sequence continues at coordinate 33,032,672 of NW_027509186.1, read as the reverse complement.
GACCCTAATTTGACAGTACAGCAAAGTGACAGACATTAAATGAACTCAGTAAGAGTTTTGTCATCATCCATTTATCCTCCACCTCACCCTGCTTTCATTGACACCGTGTGTCTGCTATTTTCTGCTATTTTATCTCCATCAGTCTGTCTGGCTCAGCATCTGTCCATTCTCGCACTCTTTTCTCAGTAATTATATAAACTGGCAAACCCGTGGTGTGGTGGTTTGGCTCTCCTGCATGTCCTCGGATGAAGAGCCGCTAATGATTGAGCCCCACTGGGACGCTCCTCTGTAGGTCACCGGCAGGTGCCAATGGCTCTGTCGTTGCCTCTTGCTGGCAGCTTATGGAGGGGACCATCAAATGATCCATTTGCTTTTTGGCCCGAGAAAGAGAGAGATAGGAAGACTCAGGATGGAGAGCTCCCCTGGGTGCATTCACACGGTGAGAGATGCTCTGTTATCGATCCGCGCTCCCGTACTGACAGTCGTGTGACTGTGCGCGGCTGCGGGGAGGGAAGAGAAGAGTGACTTTAAGTTAGACCGTAGACTAGTACTCCCCGCTGTTTTCAGGCTCTTGTTTAGAAAGCGGGCTGGAAACTGAGTGCCTTGGGCAGGTTTTTCACTCTTTCTCTTTCTTTTTCTTGTGTTGCCTTTTAGGTTCAAGCTAATTTTTGAATGTGTGAGTCTTTATGCTCACCAAGGCTGCGTTTATTTAAATCCAATTAAATTACATAACCCGGCCACACACAAAAAAATGCTGTTTGGATTTAAATTTGCAAATGATTATTGTATTTCTAGCATGTTATATGTTAAGCAACAGTTTTTAGCTTTTCATTTCTTAAGCAACCACTTTACAGAGTGCTGGATTCTTGCATCGTTTACACAAGATCTTGACCAAAAATGTATGCACATCTTGATGGAAACAAATGTTGAGATGTTACTTCCATCAAGAGGTGCTTCAATTTTTGGTCAAGATCCTGTATTGACAATGCAAGAGTCCAGCACTCTGTAAAGTGTCCTCAAGCACATCCCAAAGACTTTCCATGAATTTAAGGTCTGGACTCAGAGCTGCCAATTCATGAGTGAAAATGATTCTTCATGCTCCCTCCAAACCATTCTTTCACATTTTGAGTCTGATGAATCTTGACATTGTCATGCTGGAATATGGTCATGATGTGTTGTCCTACATGGTTGTTTAAGAAATGAAAAGCTACACACTCCATCCATTAGGGTTAAAATAACTGTTGCCAATGATATAACATGCTAGAAACATAATAATCACAGCAATAATGATCCAATCATAGACTCTTAGGCATTTGCCTATTTAAATCCAAACAGCCACTAACAGCTGGGTATTGTATTGTTGTATAGTATTATATTATCTTAAATTATATATTGTTTTTTACAAACCGTTTTCAATTCTGAATGGCACATGTTCCTGGCTTCTATAAATCCTGTGCCGCCACATCTGATGCACATTTACAACTGTACAGATCAATGGAAAAACACACTCTGACATTAAATTCACACGCTGCCTTCCAATGCCCTTTCGAAAGGATTGCTTCTGTGGTCTAATCTGGGACACGTGATGAGTTTTTAATATCTGCGAGTGAATAGTTTTGCTTCAGCCTATAAATAACACTGCCAATAGTACACAGAGGATTAAATGACCCTTTCCGTTTCTGATCAATGGTTTTGCGCTGGCTAATAGCTTTATTTCAGACAGCCCTAGAAATCATCTTCTCTGTGAGGAAAACACTGTGTAGTATAATAAACATTTTTGGACATGGTTACACATAACTTCAGTGACATCGAAAGGTCAAAAATAAACATTCAAAAAAATTCTCACTCTCATGACATTCCAAACCCATATAAGAGTGTTTTATTCTGTGAAATAGAAATATTTATTTAGCAGAATGCCTGGTCGCTGATTTCCATACAGTGAAACATAAATTGGCCACAGTTTAGAAAAAGCATAATAAAAATCGGAAATTTTTATGGTGCTTTTTTTCATTTTTGGGTCTTGTCAGCCCAAGTCCCCATTCACTTTCATTATATGCAACAGAACAGCATGTACATTCTGCTAAATCTAATTTTGGGTTCATACCAAAGTCATTGAGGTTTGTAAAAAAAAACATAACAGTGAATAAATGGTGACATACTTTTTATTTATGAGTGAGCTGTTGCTTTAAACTCAAACATCAGTTCTCCCGTAATCGTTCCTGCTCTCTCTGTCTATAGTTGTAATCTAGGGCATATTGGTTAAAACGGAAAGCGTTTGATCTATTATTCATTTTACTCTTTCAAGTTTGTATGTATATGCCTGTAAAGCAAGTGCTAAGTTAAAAATATAAGCAAACACAAATGTGTTTACCAGAACGCTGCATGTTTATTGCCACATTTTGACTTTTCTATGGTTATTAAATTGGTTATCAAATCAATAACCACGCGGTTTTCCCTTTTAAAAATGATCATAAACCTTTCAGAAACTGCTTGTTGCCACAAGGTTTTCTCGATGCAATCAATTCAAAAGTCATATTTTTTTCTGCACAAAACCTCTTTCACCTCCAGCGGTCAGACTCCACTCAAACGTCCTCTTTGCTTGGACCATGTGACCTTTCTCCATGAGATTGGCCCTTTATCCCTGCTCTCTGGCAGCTGTAAACACATTTTCTCTTACCGCCATTACCCTGCACCCTTTGCTTGTGCCCATGTCCTCACCCTCTCTGTGTGCCCTTGCCGTTACATCCTTCATTTGTCTCTCTTCCCAGGTGGTTGTTCACACCAGAGCCGGTGAGCGGATCTACCGAATCTCTCCTTGGGCAAAGTATGTGACCCAGCATGAGAAGTCCGTCATCTATGATTGGGTACATTGGGACCCTCCTCAACCTTACATTGTAAGTGATTATTTCCCCCCAGCATTGGTGTGCCACAACCTTTTGTTTTGTAATTAACTTATCATGAGGTCTGAGTTTCGACCCTTCTGTTTAAAGGGGCTATATGTAGAATTCAATTCTGGAAATACCTTTACAGCGATATACTGTTAACAAACATCCCCTTGACTTCCATGCTGCTGAGAGCGACGTTTAGATGTAAATATGTGCTAAAAGTTTTCCTCTGAATAACAATGATAGCGGTGAAAAACAGCAGCTAAGAAAACATCTGATCATAGCGATGTGAATATTTTTTAACCAGTTCTGAGATCATGCTGACAGATGATGTAATTAAAATGACACTGTTTTGATAGTGTATATTTGAGATTAGTCTCAAATAGCCAGATCTATATAGTTTAAATTTTTTAACCTTTATTTGCATGACACATTGACATTACAGCATTGAATAGCTCTTAGGCATTTTCCTGAACATTGTATAAGCATTAATTTCATGAGTCTCAGAACGGATGAGAGGCTCTCAGGAGCGTGCGTAAACATCACATCCTTTTCATTTTACCGGCAAAAACATCCTGAGTCCTTCACATAAATATCAGTATAGTGGGTTTTATAGACACCATAGAAAGTCGGGGAAGGTCTCATTTTTAAGTTTTGTTACAAGCTCATCACATTGGCATCAAAAAAGTAATTAATACATGAACATTCTTACATAAAACCCTTTAAGAATAACTATGTACATGTAATGCAGTTTTAATTTGGATGACCCTGTAAAAAATAGTTAGAAACCTTCTTTTCGCCACAAAATAAAAATAAATACAAAGATAAGTGCAACTTTTTATCGTAGGTTGTGATAAATGGTGCTATATAAATAAAATTGACATTGACATTGACATCTCTCAATTTTTAAAGTTTACTTCTCACATTTCTGACTTTTTTTCTCCCGCTGAAATCTGATGAAGTTTTCATCTCCCAATTCTGCCCCCCCAACACACACACACACACACACACACACACACACACACACACACACACACACACACACACACACACACACACACACACACACACACACACACACACACACTTTTTAGAGACTTGAGTGCAATTGTGAGATGTAAACTCACAATTTATTGTGTGATTTTTAACTCTCCCTTGTGAGATATAAACTCGCAATTCTGTAAAGAAGTAAAAAAACTGAATTGTGAGAAGTCAGAATTATCTTTTTTTATTAGTTTATTCCATGGCGAAAATAAGGTTCCTACTTTAATAAGGTGTGTGTATTTGTGTAATTCCTATTAATTAAAGTTTCCAAGCAAAGCAAACATGCTGAAATCAGGGGGGTGAAGAAAATGGCTTTATAAATGCATCATGAGCCATTACATTGGTTTATACTTACTGCAATTTTGCCTTAATGTCAAGTCAAGACATGAACATCATCCTCTCAGACTACAAATTATATATGCTTGTTAATGTCCTCTAGTTAGAAGTCATGATATGATGAGATTCTCCAAATTAGCTTCTGTCAGCTCTGTTCTGCGGCTCCATCTTTTCTTCAGTTGTATTGGCATAGACTTGTTTCATACTGTGATGTTAAATTTGGATGAAGAATTGTCCCAGAGATATTTCCCTGCTGTTTCTGTGCCAGCACAAGCATCCACGTCCACAGAAGCCCAGGAGCTTACGGATATACGAGTCCCACGTTGGCATCGCTTCTCCTGAGGGCAAAGTGGCATCCTACAGCAACTTTACACACAACGTGCTGCCCAGGATCAAAGATCTTGGTAAGAGACTGCTTCGTTGACACAAAACTGTTGAGATAATGAGAATTTGTACTAAATTGACTTTCAAAGTTGCTTAGTTTTTTATAGGTTTTGTTGCTTGTATATATTTTTTTAATTAGTATAATTGTCCGTAACATTTCATTCAAATGCATTATTTTATTTATAAATAAATGTGTTTTTTTAACACATCCTTTATTTTCTTTCCTAGTTTATTTCATTCTTTTCTTTATTTTTTGTTAGTTTAGTCACATTTCATTTAGTCACGTTTCATTTTGTTGCCTTACATTAATTAGCGTATTTGACAGTAACATTTCTTGTTCAAATAAAACATTTTTAAACAAATAATTGTATCCGTACATGTCACTTGACCGTTTTATTCATTCAACATTTATAATTTTTCTCTGTGGTCATTTGAAACAAAATGTTAAACAATTGTCCTTTTTCAACTTTCAATTTAGAATTTGGCACACGCTTTAATACTCTTCTTCCCTCAAATAATTGTTTTAGCTAAACGTTTAAAATGAAAAGAAGAAATTTGACAATTCAGATGGGGAAGATAATTCATTACCACAATGTTATGCTCTTAAAAAGAGTTTCACACTTTAATTTTTCTCGGCTAGCAAAAAGCACAGTGGACTTCATCAGTAGCAGGTCTATACAGCACTTAATATATTTGATGCACTACAAGGAAGTACTGAAGTACCATAATACAGTATTGCCATGTTTTTTTTTTTTTTTGTGGAAATATAACAACATCATGGTATTCTTTTAAAATATTCCAGCATACTATTAAGGTATATTGCAAAAAAAAAAAAAATATTGTGATAATTTTGTGCAATAGTATATATAGTATATACCTTGGAATTACTCATCCAGTACTTCACTGCACCACAGTACCATTAAAGTACTGTTTTGTAAGGATACAAACATTATTTTTTTAGCCCAGAGAGAGGTTATATTCTACCTGCCAACATCCCTCCTTCATCACAAACTATCGGAGCTGCAGTGGTGCTTAAACTGACAGACATCGCCGCATTGATGAAGAGCGACTGGCCCTGGTACCAATGTTCTTGGGAGGCTGTTCTCTCAACCAAGCCCCTTTCTGGAGGTCAACACCCTGTTTACAGGCTTTAGTCGCCGTGTGGAGTGTTCATTAGTGCTGTCGGGGATGAGGGTTGGAGAGAGGTGTTATGAGTGTGGCGATGTGTTTTGGAGATGCTGGGTGTATTTTCAAGAAGATGAGGTTTAGAAGCCTGTGGTTTAGCGATTGGGGTCATATAACAGATACAAAGATAGTTTCTCCAATATTCAAAGTTCTGTGGAGAATGTTCTGGTCACACTTTTTTATATAAGGAAAGGGATTGGTGACTCTCAGTGTCAAAGTCGCATGAAACAGAAGCTGCGATTAGTCTTTTCTTCCACATTGTGACATACAGGTCCTTCTCAAAAAATTAGCATATTGTGATAAAGTTCATTATTTTCCATAATGTAATGATAAAAATAAAACTTTCATATATTTTAGATTCATTGCACACCGACTGAAATATTTCAGGTCTTTTATTGTTTTAATACTGATGATTTTGGCATACAGCTCATGAAAACCCAAAATTCCTGTCTCAAAAAATTAGCATATCATGAAAAGGGTCTCTAAATGAGCTATTAACCTAATCATCTGAATCAACTAATTAACTCTAAACACCTGCAAAAGATTCCTGAGGCTTTTAAAAACTCCCAGCCTGTTTCATTACTCAAAACCGCAATCATGGGTAAGACTGCCGACCTGACTGCTGTCCAGAAGGCCCTCATTGACACCCTCAAGCAAGAGGGTAAGGCACAGAAAGAAATTTCTGAACAAATAGGCTGTTCCCAGAGTGCTGTATCAAGGCACCTCAGTTGGAAGTCTGTGGGAAGGAAAAAGTGTGGCAAAAAACGCTGCACAACGAGAAGAGGTGACCGGACCCTGAGGAAGATTGTGGAGAAGGACCGATTCCAGACCTTGGGGGACCTGCGGAAGCAGTGGACTGAGTCTGGAGTAGAAACATCCAGAGCCACCATGCACAGGCGTGTGCAGGAAATGGGCTACAGGTGCCGCATTCCCCAGGTCAAGCCACTTTTGAACCAGAAACAGCGGCAGAAGCGCCTGACCTGGGCTACAGATAAGCAGCACTGGACTGTTGCTCAGTGGTCCAAATACCCAGTGGGCAAAACACCTGTTTTTTTAGGAAATCAGACATGGGCTGCTGTAAAAGGTTGTATATAAAAATGAAATCTATGATGTCTGAGGATCACAACCTGGGTGGACAACCCGGTCAACAAGCTGCTGGAAACTTGTAATTAGGGTTAAAACAATGCTACCTCAAATTCTGCTCCCCGGAATCACCCAATAGTCCAGTCATTTTATGAAAAAAGGTTGAACAAATTGCAACTGAAGCAAACTCAACTGATTTTGAATCCTCAATATGTCAGGAGTAAGGGAAAAAAAGCCCTGAAGAATCCCATTAGGGGAAAGTTTCGAAAAAGACCCAAATATAGTCTATTCATACGCCTATTCATTTTTTTCTCCCGTGAATAGGATAAAAAATGTAACCTTTAAATATCACCATGAAAATTACTGAGTTGATTACTTACATCAAGACAAACAAAAAATGTATTACACGTTTTTTGAAATTGTTTGTTAACACGGACAAACGGTGCATAATCTATTTACATATGTGCTAATTTGCATAAATACCACAACAAATCTAAACATTGGGTATAGCAGGTGAAAATGTCTTGTTGAATCTTGTTGACATATAACAGTAAAAGCCTTAATGTTAAGGTCTGAATGGAACACATTTAGGCTACCCATGAACATGAATACATAGAGCAGGACGAAGTACTTTAGAAACCAGCCTTTATTAATTATTATTGCAGAGATGGGGTTTGGGCATTGAGTGCATTGTGTACGTAACTAGATTTTTTGATCCAGACACTTTTTATTTTACCTATCTTTTGTCTTCTGCATTCTCCGAGTCCTTATCCATGTCTCCTGTTCTTCCCTCAGATTTATCCCCCAGAAACAGTCCCACTGACCCAGCCCCAAACCCCATCTAATAATAATTAATAAAGGCTGGTTTCTAAAGTAATTCTTCCTGGCTCTATGTATTAATGTTCATGGGTAGCCTAAATGTATTCCATTCAGACCTTAACATTAAGTCTTTTACTGTTATACCTGTATGTCAACAAGATTCAACAAGACATTTTCACCTGCTATACCCAATGTTTAGATTTGTTGTGGTATTTATGCAAATTGGCACATATGTAATTAGATTATGCACAGTTTGTCCATGTTAACAAACAATTTCAAAAAACTTGTAATACATTTTTTGTTTGTCTTGATGTAAGTAATAAACTCAGTAATTTTCATGGTGATATTTAAAGGTTAAAAATGTTGCCCTATTCACGTGAGAAAAATAATGAATAGGCGAATGAATAGACTATATTTGGGTCTTTTTCGAAACTTTCCCCTAATGGGATTTTACGGGGCTTTGTTTTTCCTTACTCAGTCAAGTCATCCTCATTTATATAGCGCTTTTAACAATGTAGATTGTTTCAAAGCAGCTTTACAGAGATAAACATATAATTTAAGGTAACAGAGATTGGTTTAGTTTTATAGTGGTTCTTGAAAAATGTTTTTTTTCCAGCTAAAGTTAGTTTTGATTGATTCACTTCCGTATAAATGATCATTTGTTATTAAATTAGGGGCCGCTAAGACGACACCGTTCTCTCTAAACAGACTTTAAACGTGAACCTGTGATAGACGCTGATGACGGTCACATGCGCATTAAGAATTGATTCTATAGTTATGTGCGTTTGAATATATGTGCGCAGGTTTGTAATTCTTACAAACCATGCCTAAACAAACTACTTGTCTTGTCCATTAATTTTGATGCAGAATTTTATTTTATCTTATCACTTCGGGTAGGTATGCGAACCAAAAAATTTCACAACGCTTTATCTGTAGAGTGGTATAGGGATCCTCCATAGGGAGAGGCTAGTTGGCACTTCAGCACTGCATTGTCATCGGGTCCAGGCGAAAGTCCTTCCGTCAGATCTGGAAACGGCCTGGATCCGGCAGGTTGCGGGAAAACCTCGGGATAAAAAAGACGCTAAAATTAGCGTAGATGCCATTCTTCTTATGATGTAACGAGTACATCAGGATTTAAGGGAAGTGTTCCCAGTTCCGGCTGACCTAATCTAAGCAGCCTAATATTGAATTATAGAAGTCTATAGAGTGTTATGTGAATGCTAGGTCAAAGAGATGTGTTTTTAGTCTAGCTTTGAACTGACAGACTGTGTCTGCTTCCCGGACAATATTAGGAAGATTGTTCCAAAGTTTTGGTGCTAAATAGAGAAGGATCTACCGCCAGCAGTCGATTTAGATATTCTAGGTATTATCAACTGGCCAGAACTTTGAGATCGCAATAGACGTGAAGGACTATAATGCGTTAAGAGCTCGCTCAAGTACTGGGGAGCTAAACCATTTAGTGCTTTGTAAGTAATCAGCAATATTTTAAAATTTATACGATGTTTAATAGGGAGCCAATGCAGTGTTGACAGAACCGGGCTAATATGGTCGTACTTCCTGGTTCTGGTAAGAACTCTAGCGGCTGCGTTTTCAACTAGCTGTAGTTTGTTTATTAAGCTAACAGGGCAACCACCCAGTAGAGCATTACAATAATCTAGCCTTGATGTCATGAACGCATGAACTAGTTGTTCCGCATTTGTCAATGAGAGAATATGACGTAATTTAGATATATTTTTAAGATGGAAAAATGCGGTTTTACAGACACTAGACACGTGACTTTCAAATGAAAGATTGGTATCAAAGAGCACACCCAGGTTCCTAACTGACGACGAAGACTTAACAGAGCAGCCATCAAGTGTTAGACTGTATTCTAGGTTATTACGTGTGGAAGTTTTTTGTCCAATAATTAGAATCTCTGTTTTTTCTAAATTTAGTAGTAGGAAATTACTAGTCATCCAATTTTTTATATCAACTATGCATTCCGATAATTTTGTGAATTGGTGAGTTTCGTTAGGTTTGGAAGAAATATAGAGCTGAGTATCATCAGAATAACGGTGAAAACTAATTCCATGGTTCCTAATGATATCTCCTAAAGGTAGCATGTACAGAGTGAAAAGCAGTGGTCCGATAACTGAGCCTTGTGGTACGCCATACTGAACTTGTGATCGATAAGACATCTCTTCATTTACTGCTACAAACTAATAGCAGTCAGATACATATGATTTAAACCATGCTAGTGCAATTCCACTAATGCCAACATAGTTTTCTAGTCTATTTAAGAGAATGTTGTGGTCAAGGACTCAGGACTCAGGACATATTGTGGATACAAAATCAGTTGAGTTTACTTCAGTTGCAATTTGTTCAACCTTTTTTCATAAAATGACTGGACTATTGGGTGATTCCGGGGAGCAGAATTTGAGGTAGCATTGTTTTAACCCTAATTACAAGTTTCCAGCAGCTTGTTGACCGGGTTGTCCACCCAGGTTGTGATCCTCAGACATCATAGATTTCATTTTTATATGACAACCTTTTACAGCAGCCCATGTCTGATTTCCTAAAAAAACAGGTGTTTTGCCCACTGGGTATTTGGACCACTGAGCAACAGTCCAGTGCTGCTTCTCTGTAGCCCAGGTCAGGCGCTTCTGCCTCTGTTTCTGGTTCAAAATTGGCTTGACCTGGGGAATGCGGCACCTGTAGCCCATTTCCTGCACACGCCTGTGCACGGTTGCTCTGGATGTTTCTACTCCAGACTCAGTCCACTGCTTCCGCAGGTCCCCCAAGGTCTGGAATCGGTCCTTCTCCACAATCTTCCTCAGGGTCCGGTCACCTCTTCTCGTTGTGCAGCGTTTTTTGCCACACTTTTTCCTTCCCACAGACTTCCCACTGAGGTGCCTTGATACAGCACTCTGGGAACAGCCTATATGTTCAGAAATTTCTTTCTGTGTCTTACCCTCTTGCTTGAGTGCGTCAATGATGGCCTTCAGGACAGCAGTCAGGTCGGCAGTCTTACCCATGATTGCGGTTTTGAGTAATGAAACAGGCTGGGAGTTTTTAAAAGCCTCAGGAATCTTTTGCAGTTGTTTAGAGTTAATTAGTTGATTCAGATGATTAGGTTAATAGCTCGTTTAGAGACCGTTTTCATGATATGCAAATTTTGAGATCCGTATTAAAACAATAAAAGACCTGAAATATTTCAGTTGGTGTGCAATGAATCTAAAATATGTGAAAGTTTAATTTTTATCATTACATTATGAAAAATAATTAACTTTATCACAATATGCTAAGTTTTTGAGAAGGACCTGTATATATGAGTGAAAAGTTTTTTTTTAACTAAAAAAATGTTGGGTGGACTTAGATTTTGTCCATGGGGAATTGATTGGATGGTTGTGGTTTGCTATTGGTCGATCTCATGTGAGTGACCGGTTGCCCCGCCCACATGATGATGATGATGATGTGTGAGTAAACACTTCATCATTGAAGAGATGAAATGTCACTGCAAGGAGGAGAAGGACTCTCCTAAGGAAAAATATATATGATGTGCATGGTTGACTCAATCATTTATAATAAACACAGCAGTATTCCATAAAAAGACAAAACAAGAATTGTCCATTTTGATTTTATAGTGAAATGGTGGTCCATGCGTTACATACACTATATTTTAAGAATTCTGAAGCTATTCAAAAGCTTTATACGATGAACTGGTGTAAATCTCTTATTTAAAATTTCTTTTAAATGATCACGTTTTATTTTAATCTTTTGTAATTGATTTTTGGTTTGAATTTAATCGCATGGAAATGAGTTGCTTGGTGTTGGCGATGGCCTTGTTAAATCAAAATTTAAACTTTAGAATATCACTTTTAGGACTAGAAAATCATAGAAAAATGGGATGGACCATTTTGGACAATGCAGACAGATCTGGTATGGAGGGCCACAGAGGCCCCTGAGGGCCTCATCTATATGTAGGCACAATACTTTTCTAGAAATATGTTGGTGGTGGGTTCTTTTGGCATCTCGGAGACAAAGAAATCATTGAAAACTTTCAGGCCAACTCCAGCATGGTGCCTCATGTTTTCCTCTGAAAATATATATTAAAAAAAATGTATGTTCTGCTCGTAGGCAAAACAGAAGTATGTGTGCTTGAAAGTTTACATGGAAATTGACCGTCTTCCCACGTAAAGTCTTACGATGCCATTCGCAAAAACAAATATTATGATAGAATAATTCATGCATATGTCCATGCATTAAAACATACCGTGTCTGTGGCTCCCAGGAGTTCTCATTGTTTTGTGGTAACTGGTTTGCATTTCCCTTGACAACTGTGGCTCTGGCATCTAAAAAGCTTGGAAAAGTGCTCTGTGTGTGTGCGTGTCGGTGCATCATTGCTGAGATGAGCCTCTGGTGCTGTCACACCTCATCAAAAATCCAAACTTACTCTGAAGCAGGGCGAGGAAGATAGCTAGCTAGGTAGATAAATAAATAAACCAATCTGCTCAGAAAAAAAACAAACTATGTGAGACAAGCCTGGATTTCCCTCTTGAGTCCTTCCTGTACAGTTTCAAAGCTGTGTCAGCGCAGCTACAGCTTGCGTGGGGGAACGAAATGCTGGTTTTGTGGCTGATCCGGGCTGATAAGACTTGTGTGTGACCAGATGAGTCATTCAGAGGGTGTGTCCCGGTGGCCCTTTGTGTTCGCATAAAAGACCTGACTTCTGTAGTGGACACTTACTGGACAGGGGAAAAAGTCATTTCATTTTTGTGTTGTTGTTGTAGTGTTATAGTGTTGTCCTGTCAAGGTTTTGGGTGTTGAGTGTTGTATAATATCCTCTCGTTAATGAAAGCAGATGTTTATGAATTATGTGAACCCATCGTTCTCTGCGTGGGCATTTCGAACACACTGCCATGAGGCCTACACAAATTCAGTAACAGCTGAATTTGTACTTTTTTGGCTTCCACATGTTTATTTTGCATGAAAACTTAGCTAAAAATCACAACAAAAAGTTTGCTGTAGTCAAAAATCTGTTTTTAACTAAATGCATGTAGCATCTTAAAAGATTTGAAGCTTATTTTAAAGAATAGTTCATCCAAAAATGATAATGCTCTTATTAAAATATCGAATATTTTATTCAACAGAAGAAAAAAGTGTGGATATTTACAAGTAAATAAGTTTTAAAAATGAAAGTCATTTAGAATTATATATTTTTTCACACCTTTACAGTAAAAGATTACAATAATATTTGGTTAATTTTTATAATGTCTTTATTTCAAATTTTAATTTTAAAATTAAAGTAATTTGTTTATATTATTTTCTGTTTTTATATTAGTTTTACAATTGTTGTTGTCATATTGATATATAATCACAAAACATTTGCAGCCCTATTTTTTAAAATTTTTATTCATTTATTTTTACATGTTTTTATTGAGGTAATTTATTTTATTATTTTTATACTATTTCTTAATGTTGTTGTTGTTGTCATAGATATATAATCACAAAACATTTGCAGTCCTGATTTTTTATATATATTGTTTAATATTTTTATTCAGTAATTTATTTTATGATTTTTATATTATTATTATTATTATTATTATTGTTGTCATATTGATATATAATCATAAAACATTAGCAGCCCTAATTTTTTTTTTTGCAAACTAAACGAGCAGAGCAAAGAGCTGAGCAAACCTCAAGCTAAAAAAATGGTATTTTAAATTGCAATCGCATTGTTTATCAGTCTTTTATCAATTTTTTGCCACATAATCGTGCAGCCCGAGGGGATTTTTATGATATTTCTTTAGTGAGTTAAGCTCCAAAAAAGATCATAAAAGTTTTCGAGATCACCCATACATTATATTACATATCTTCTGAAGCCATATGAAAGCTTTGTGTGATGAAAAGACGGAAATGTATCTGTTCCTGGAGTCACTGGAGTTGTTCATTCAAAAGAACATGATTTGTTCAGACAGATTCGATCCGAGTTCAGCTCACTGACTTGAACAGTCTTCAGAATATCTAATTTTCCACTAAAGAAAGTAACTCATATGAGTTTGGAACAGCATGGGAATGAGCAAACAATGACAAAAATATGCTTATAATCACTGCTCTCTTTATTGCCATACACACAGGTTATAACTGTATTCAGTTGATGGCGATCATGGAACATGCCTACTACGCTAGCTTCGGTTACCAGGTCACGAGTTTCTTCGCAGCATCAAGGTAAATATATCTGAAACTGGAAAATGTTTCCAAATCCATTTTTTCTGACTAACAGTGATAAGCTCTGTTCAAAACCTAGTGAGCTGCTTTGTTGTCTACTGTCATAGGGGCTGTTCGCTCCACTGTTTCTTTGCTTTTCCATTGTTTTGCTATGTAAGCATGCACTAGATGGACGTGTTTGACCGTTGCACTCATGTCTTGTGTATTTTGCAGCATCTCCTTTATTCTAAAAACTCTAATTCCATCTCTCTGCCTCTCACATTTTATGTTCTGTGTGAATCACCCTTTACACTGTAAAAAAAAAAGCGTCTGCCTTATATTTTTAAGTACAATCGACTTGGATGTTTAAGGCATTTCAACTTAAATTGCATTAAACTGACTTTAAAAAATGAGTTGAATCTTATATTACCTATAAAAAAGTCGAAAATAGCTTAACTTATTTTGATGAGTTAAAGCAACATGTCATGTCTTTTGCAACACCTCAAGCATGACTCAGCGTTCTACAACGTTCAAGTTAAAAGCAGTTCAGCTTTTAAAAAAACGTGTCTCAATAACTTGTGCTTTTTTCTATGTAAACATGCTCTCGACCAGTGGTTCCCAACTTTTTTTCCAGGAGACCCCTAGGTATTTCATAAATGCAAGCTAAGCTTTCGAAGCCACATGCTGGTGACCCCTGGTGGCCAGAACAGTGTAAATGCAGCGAACTCAGCTCAAAAAATGCATAAAAACAATGTTTTATTGAAGGTGTAATCTGTTAAAGGACAAGTTCGGTATTTTACACTTAAAGCCCTGTTTTAAGATCGTTTCTGATTAAATAGAATGGTCACGATTGAAATTTGGACAAATGCTGCCGTCCCGAGAATTTTATTTTAAAGTAAATCCACGGTGACAAATAAGACGATAATCGGCTACCAAATAACATAAAAGCCCTAGCCATTGGGTTTTGTGCCTACAATGGGAATATAATCTGTGCAGTGCTGCAATGTGAATATATATATATATATATATATATATATATATATATATATACATATGTATATGTTGTTATTATTATTATTATTTTATTTTTACTAAAACAGATGTTATGATGTCGATCTATAGCAAATATTATAATGTATGTGCTCAAGAGAATATTTAAGCAATAGGCCTACATGTTCATATCACTTCCCTGCTGGGTTATTTTATTTATTTTATTATTTATAATTGCACAGATGTACAGCAGTGGGGTTTTTTATGGTTATACAGCTAGCCTATATGTGAGTGTTAATATTTGAAACCATTTTTATCCCATAGCCTACATATACGATGATTAAAACATGAACATGCAATGCGATGGTGGATGAATAAACAATTGGATTTTTAATATAGGCTACCTGATGTCACAGTCACATATAGTCGTACAAAACCGGTTACACTTATTAGAAAACATGAATCTTTAAAAACTATAACATAGGGCTTTACAGAACCAATAGGCCCTCATATTGTATGAACAGGTAAACAACCAGGAAACATGTTTGCCATTAAACATTTTATTTGCAGTTTGTACCAAATAATGCAAGCATTGGACAACAAATCTAGGTTAAGAAAAATGACAACAAAAAACGGTTGTGATTTAGAATTTAAAATCAGCTGCTTGCATTCTTACAGTGAATTATCATAATTTGCGTAAAATCCCGAGTTTGTGCTGATCCACCGATCCTGATAGAAATATGAAGAAGCCAAATGAATGACGCACTAATGTAAAACATCTCCCTGAAGTACAGGTGTCGTCACCAAGTGTTCGTTTTTAAACAATAACTTAATCTATTCTGTGTCTTAAGTATAATAAAGTAATAGCCAATAGATATTAACAAAAATGACCATGGTAAACCGATAATAAGATACGATTAAAGTTAGCATAATATTTCTTTATTACCGCCAAAACATTCAGAAAATCGTACATTAAAGAATGCGCATGCTCAGACCTGAATCGTCTACAACAATAAGATTGCGGTATTATAAACCAATTAAATTGGGGGTGGGCGGAGCGTCACGTGTCGCCCCGCCCAAAAGTGTCGCCTCGCCCCATTGTCCAGACTGCACTCTGGGGTACTACGCACCCCCCACCTCCACAATGGTTTCATTGGGGCACTGGAACAATATCATTCATAAAATGGATTAAACTTTAGTTTACAAAGACGTTTAACTCACCGAGTGGTCTGGGGTGTTCACTGATATGCTCACACAAAAATGGATGTTCTGTGATGTACGCAGAGTTAATTTTGGCAGCAATTTTTGATTTAGTCTTAGTTTTCATCTTCAGACGAAAATGCTTATTGGTCTTAGTCACATTTTAGTCATTTTGTCTTTCATAGTTTTAGTCTAGTTTTAGTTGACGAAAAGTCATTGCATTTTTTGTCAACTTTGTCATTACTTTTAGTCAAATTGCAGTTACCGAATTTTGGCATATGTAGCCTAGTCTTTAGACAAAAAATGTCATAAAAATTTTTCTCTCTAGGCCAGTTCATTAAGCTTATGAGAAATTTGAATCAAGGTAACCGGCTTCAAGGTAACCCCTCTTCCACTTAGATTCCTGTCACACCTTTTCCATTAAGGGACGATATTTGCCCTCTTTAATCGATTTTTCCAGTTTATTTTTTACCTTTATAAATACCTTTATAAAATAAATAATGATTTAAATAAAACAATGTTCAATAAATATGCAATGATGGTAAAAACGAAGTTATACTTTTAAATATTAAATTAAAATGGCCACTAGGTGGCGGTAAGTCTGTCTATAGTTTATGAGTGTGTCATCGAGCCATTCATTCATTCAGTAACGAAGCAAGTTGCTGTACTTATGAACATAGACATCATATAGGTAGACGCCCTATCGACCGCTACTGCCTATTGGCACGGACGAGAATTGGAGCCGCCATCTTAAACCGGTCATCCACTCCACTTAGTGTAATCTGAATGGCAGGTGAAATGAGCTGTCACCGCATTAAATTAATCATATCTCACACAATACTGAACTGATTTTCACGCGTTTTTTTTTTTGCTGCAAAGGTCATTCATGTAGCTATGATACAGGACACATGGTTCGGCGTATTTTAATATCCATAGTAGGCTTAACAGTAATATAATATTCTGATATATGATATAAAGTGACCAGACACATTATGTGTGATCAAGGATATAATTTATTTTATAAATCACACACTATAAATATAATAAAGAAGCAGAAACAAATAGTTGCAGTAAAGTAAGATATTTTAATAAGTTGAAGAAACAATTTATGATTTGTGACACACACATACACACGAACAGACACACAAACAAACACGAACAGACACACACACTCTCTCTCACTCTCTCACTCTCTCTCTCTCTCTCTCTCTCTCTCTCTCTCTCTCTCTCTCTCTCTCTGTCTCTCTCTCACACACACACACACACACTTTCACACACAGAACGCAGCCACCGAATCCACCGAACGCAGCCACCTGTAATAAAAATTGAGAAGAAGCTTTTCAACGTGTTTGCATCAGTAATTTTTAAAAATTAAATTCGGACAACATTAAGCCTATACCTTTTTTATTGTATGTGGATGTGGGAGGGGAAAATGTCGAGACTAAAGCCCTATTCGAATTAACTTTACAAGGGTAGATGGAGTAAGTTAATAATGTAATTTTACCACAGGACTTCTGTAATATCAATAGCCATATCGCGTGTGATAAGATATAGGTTATCAATAACACTGGAAGTTGGAGGGGTAACTCAATTTGCGCATCGCTGTCATGCGTGTATTACATTGCTTCCTGATATCATGTGCGCAAACACAAATAACCTATACAACAGGGCAGTTGAATGCTTATCTGATAACCTAGAAGCTCTTGTAATTATTACTTTAACAGTTAACGTTACCCCACCTCTCCATGCCGGGTGAACACCGGCTGATGCAGTAAGTTAAACAGCATTTCACAACGATTTCAGTACAGTAATAGCAAATATCCTTGCTCCTTCTCGATTATCTGGTTATTATTCTATTCACAAAATACAACCAATAGTACAGTAATGTTAAGACT
This sequence comes from Siphateles boraxobius, assembly GCF_051911475.1. Lineage (NCBI taxonomy): Eukaryota > Metazoa > Chordata > Actinopteri > Cypriniformes > Leuciscidae > Siphateles > Siphateles boraxobius. The sequence continues at coordinate 33,014,665 of NW_027509186.1, read as the reverse complement.
TACTTGTGAAAAGCCCTATTTTCGATGGTCCGGCGATTAGAACAGGAAAATGCTCCACAATGCTCTGGCATCTTATCTGCTGCCACGCAACGAAACTAGGAGTATGACCGGTTCAAGATGGCGGCCATATTTCTCGGTGCTCAGCGGCCAATAGGGCATCTAGTCTCTATATGATATCTATGCTTATGAACGGATCATTGAATCTCACGATTCGTTTAAAGCCACAGAGCCGTTCACGAATCACTGCTGTGTGCTGCAGTTCTGCTGTGGCGTTTGTTGCAAAATAGAGCAATAGCCTACTGACAATACAGTTTTAAATGTAGTAGGCCTACATCACTTAATGTTACCCTTGTGTTTGTTGAACTGTTGTATAAAATCAATGTCACATTTGAAATCGTGTGGATATTCGGGAAACATTGCATTCTTGCTCGTATAGGGCTAATATGATCAACATTAAAAACGCCTGGATATCAGCCTGAATTTTGACCGCAGATTTAGTCTCACAAACAGCGCAAGCGGCTAGTGACAGAAAAAAGACAGACTGAATGACACTTTAATTTAAGTAGAAAATCTCAAATGAAGATCCCTGAACTCTGTTTTTTTCAGATCATCCGCGCTTCTTCAGCATGTAGAGAGAGCGCGCGCGCATGGTTGCCAGATACCATTGAAAAGACCGGTTAGAAAACGTGTTATTTAAACAGAAAATTTTAACTGGGGATTAAATTATTGAAATATGGCAACCGTAAGCATGAACGCTCGCAAACACAGTCTGTAACGTTAATGTGTTGTCTTCTCCTTTATTCGACAAAACAAGTGGTTTTGGTAAAGTCTTGTTTTTGTTTTAACCGATCAGTCTCGTCTTTTTTCGTCAACGATATTGCATGTGTTGATAGTCACAGTTATCGTTCAATGACGTGGGTGTCGTCTCTCATCGTCTTGTCTTAGTCAGGGGAAAAAAGGTCGTCGACGAACATTTTTCGTCATAGTTTTCGTTAACGAAATTAACACTGGATGTACGTTATAACTCCACCGACGGAATTATTATCATTATCCTATCATAAGTGGACACACCCCCTACTGCTGATTGGCTCACTCTCTCTCCTCACTATCATAAGTGGACACACCCCTTACTGCTGATTGGCTCACTCTCTCTCCTCACTATCATAAGTGGACACGCCCCCTACTGCTGATTGGCTCACTCACTCTCCTCCCCCATAATGAGTGGACACACCCCCTATTGCTGATTGGCTCACTCTCTCTCCTCCCTATCATAAGTGGACATACCCCCTACTGCTGATTGGCTCACTCTCTCTCCTCACTATCATAAGTGGACACGCCCCCTACTGCTGATTGGCTCACTCACTCTCCTCCCCCATAATGAGTGGACACACCCCCTATTGCTGATTGGCTCACTCTCTCTCCTCACTATCATAAGTGAACACGCCCCTATTGCTGATTGGCTCACTCTCCTCCCTATCGTAAGTGGACACACCCCCTACTGCTGATTGTTGTACTAAACACTTGTTGACACTCACTGGACTCCCAATGGTACTGGCCACTCATTTTAAATTTCAGAATGTTTAAAATGAGGTTAGTGTAACACTATGTTAGTGTAAAAACTATAGGCGCACACACTTCTTGAAGACTATGTGGCCCCAAATCACAGAGAGGCGCCTCTGACAGGGCCGATAATCTCCCTGTAAACACATTTGCAGTTAATCCTGTGGAGAGGTAGAGACCTCAGATAAAGGAAGACTGGCAGGAATTCTTTATTTATGTGCTTTTATTCCGTCGGTCGCCCTTACCAGCTAGCGCTGGCGACAGCCTATAGCGCGAGTATAATGTATACAGAGTAATTTCACCCATGATTGATCTCCCTGAGCCGTTTAAAAAGTGCAAGGTCTGGATGCTGGGAAGGGGTGAAGGCCGAGGGGAGGGGTATTGTTGTGTCACGTTTGCCGGGGGAAAGCGATATGATGATAGCTGGAGGACAGTTGAAGCTTCATGGAGCAATTACACGAAGGAGATACGTGAGGAAGCGCTGATGGAAACTCGCCACTCTTGCCCTTTGTTCCGCAAGGAGCAATATGTCACCCCGAATGGAGGCTTTGACCTCTGCTCAGCGTCCATGACGGTGTAAACGATCTGAGATTGATTTTTATTTACTGCCATATTTGTTTGTTTTTACACGGCAATTGGGCCGCACGGGTGATGTATTCACACTGCTGCTATTGCTAAACACAGCTGTTGTGTAGGGGGACGTCTTTCTGAGATAAACACACACACACACATATGTAGTGTGGCAGAACTGGGATGGTATCCAGGAGGTTGTAAGTTCGAATCCCAAAAGGGGCGATCTGTTACGTATCACCACTGTGCCACTTAAAGGGGACTTTATTTGCCGTTTGTTTTGAGCAGCTGAATATGTCAACTGGCTTAGCCGATGGATCCATCATGATCTTCTTGATATGAGCCTGAAAAAAATAGCTTATAAAGGAAAGCAAATCACATTTAGTTTTTATTTCCATTTTTTAGTTCATCATTTCAGTTTAGTTTAGTTTTTTTTAGTTTTTTTTTTTAGATGACAAAATAATTACATTTCTCTGGGGCATGTTATTGCAATTTTCATGTTGAAATTACAAATCTGAAATGTATTATTACAAACAGTGTTGGGTAATGCATTGGTTGTAATTAATTACTGTAATTTAGTTACTTTTCCATTGCGAAAAAGTAAAGTAAGGGATTACTCATAATTTTTCTGTAATTGAATTAGTTACTTCTAAAGTAGTTGCGTTCAATACCGTATAGACTATAGAACAATTATGTATAAAACAATAGTGAATTTAACATCAAAATTAAACGCCTAATGTTTCAATGTATGCTTTTAATGTAACCTCCCTTTAAATGCTTTGGTCAGTCAAGAATAGTTTATGCAATTTTATTTTATTTATTTGAAAGAATTAAAAGAGAAATTTATTCTTGTCAATTATTGCACTGTTCAACTGGTTAAGGTTGATATGGGATTTTGAAAGTAATTAGAAAGTAGAAAGTAATTAGAAAGTAATTTACTTTCTAATTAGTACTTTACTAAAAGTACTTTACTAATTAGAAAGTAATTAGTAATAAGTAATTTTAAGTAAGTTCTTTTTAGAGAGAGTAATTGGTACAGTAATCTAATTACACTGTTTAAGATAATTGGTAGCTAGTAATTAATTACATTTTTAAAGTTACTTGCCTAACACTGATTCCAAATATATTTGAAAAACTAAAATAGATTTTTTTTTTTTTTTTGAATAGTTAAAATATATTTTAGTTTAGTTTAACTTCCAGTATGTTCCATTTATAGGGGCTATGTGTTAGCCTAGAAATCTAGACGCTCCCTAGCGGCAGCAAAAATTATTTTGCAGTAAAGTGTGGTCTAGCAACTCTCCGTCGGCATTCGAGCTGGAAAAACCAAACTCTGGTCAGGCCAATCACATCGTGTATAGAGTTGGTGGGCGGGCTTAACATTATGACGGCAGAGTTGTGGCGGTTCCCCCGCGTGATTTCCATAGGTGATTTGAAACAAAGAAGATGCTGCTGGCGAACAGCGGTCTTTCGAATCGGCTTTGGCCGCGACTCTGGATGATTTGGAGTTAAGAGAACGCCACTTAAGTCATTCTTAAAAAAGGAAGATGTGTTCGGAGTTTTGACGACCTGATACGTCAAAAGTTTAATATATCAACTAGCTCCGCTGGTGGAAAAACGCATGGGACTCACTCAGCCACAGACGTTCATTGCTCTGGTTGGTTGTAGCGCTGTCCTATTGCGTGCAGAGGGAATTTGAAAGACAACCGTGTATCGGTTTGTCGATACCCCTCGGATTGAGGTATGCCAATTGGGAGTTCCCGGACCTAACATCTTGATGTACGTCTGGCTTGCCAGGCTAGCTATGAGTAGGTTTTTACTTAAAAAAATCTTTAAGATAGAGTTTTCATTTGTACATTCATGAGCCAACCATAATGTAATAGAAATAATGACACCTTGACTGTCCACCACTGTTGCCTCTATCAGCCTGTAGGCTCAATTGTGTTCGGAGGAGTTGGGTCCGAATTGGCGCGAAAAATTCACAAAATGTGACGTCATGCGCGTTCTCGTCTACTTTGGCTTACATCCATACGTCAGCCATTAGTAAGCAGCGGCAATCGCTAACTGTAGTTTTTCAAATGGACTCTGCGGATGGAAAGAAGCGACCAGCCTCCAGCACAATCCAGACACCCAGGGAAACTCCTCGTAAGTAAAAAAAAAAAAAAAGCCTTATCTCATGCGGCAACGAGCGTACGAGCGTGCGCACCGAGAACGAGTATGAGACTGGCTGCAGTTTCTCTAATGGCCACTGGTGTCAGTAACGGTTAGAAATTTCAGAACTTCCTCAATGCTCCTTTAATTGAATTTCATTATTTTTTATTAAATTATTTTTTTATAAAAGTTGATACATTTAAATAAAAATAAATATATGAAATAATAGTAAATACAACAGCATTATTTTTCATGTCTTTTAAATTATAATGTATGCCTTTTTGAAGTGTTTAAAGCCTTAAAATAAATAATATAGGCCTTGAGATGAGAATTAGGCTACATGTAAGTTACAAAACAGACAAATTGTTTATTGCATTATGACAATTAATTGGCAGCCATCAACTCAAACTCCAAAAATGTTTCACACTCACATTTTCTTGAGCATGTCTTGAAGAAAGCAGATGTTCTGTATTCTGCAAGCCTACGTGTGCATCTTGTGTATTGCAATACATCCCGAAAGATATCTCTATACTTTCCAAAAGAATTGGGCTTAACACCCAAACTACTCCTAGATTCAAGCTCATCCCAAGAATAAGATGATACATCTTGACAGACAACCTCTGCCCAGACTGCTCTGATATCTGTCTTCATCAGCTCTTCTCTCCCTCCAGTCGTTTTGGCACCCCAGAGGAACTCAAGGAGCTGATTGACGTGGCTCACTCTCTGGGTATCATCGTCCTGCTTGATGTGGTGCACAGCCACGCATCCAAGAACACCGAGGACGGGCTGAACCGCTTTGACGGCTCTGACTCCTGTTTCTTCCACAGTGGGCCCCGTGGAGTACACAGCCTCTGGGACAGCAGACTCTTCAACTACTCTAGGTGAGACTGAAGTTTGTTTTTCACATTTCAAACACCCCACGCTTCACATAAGTTACTCTGCTCTCTCCTCATACAACACCTTTTACACGGCGTTGTGCAACAACACAAGCTCTGTTCTAAAATCTAGGCTCCGTTCCAATACCTAGTGTGCTGCTTACAGAAGGCTTTCGACTTGAAGGCTTTTCCAATAATTATTTTGCTTTCTAAGATGCCTTGCTTTTGCCAGGTTATTCTCCAGGGCAAGACGCTCATTAGAAACTACTGTACAGTTGAAATTTAGCATTTAACTAATGCTGCATGCACGCCATGTTTCAATTATTGTAATAACGAAATTATGTTTTACTCTGACCTTTTTGTGCGACAATGTCAAAATGAATTTGCAGTGGTCAGGTGGTCCAAGTCGGAGCTTTCAGAAAATTCCGAGTTTACAAGTTCTACGAGGAAGTAAACACTTACAAGTCAGAATCTTGTAATTACGGTACTTATGACATGTCGTGAATGAACCTTAATACTTTTTGAGTAATGTAAATGCATTTATTGTGACAAGCTAATCTAATTTGTAGAAGCTTATTAAATAATTAAATGAATATATTTTTATTTCTGTGCAATCCCAAAATGCATAGTGACACGTTTAGTGAAAAATAGATTAAATCTGGTAGACCGTGCGGGAGATATTCATTATAAATATTTGAACAATCGATTAAAAAATGAATAGTATTGATAAACAGTTATTATTTGTTGTGTATTTTCATGTTTATTAGAATAGCGCACAATTAGCTTGGCAACATGCCAACACTAGCTATAGAATTTGGCAGTTTAGTTATTCTAAAGGCAGTAAATATATTTATAAAAAAATTCTTACATTAAATTAATAATATAAATATTTTATGAGAAAAGCCCATAATAAATGTGATGAGATTTCTCGTCGAGGTGAAAAGCTGTGGTGATAAGACTGAGAAAAACTGTTATTTATTTTTGATTTTGTTTTTGTTATACTGTATTCTGTGTTGAATTTGTGGAAATGAGTTCAATTTGGAGTTCTGGAAGCTCATAATTCATGTACAGTAAGGTCTGAAGAGACTGAAATCATACAGGAGGGAAGCCAGTCAGCTTAGTTTGTGGCTAAACCTTCTACAGTGCTTGTATATTGTTTTCTTTCAAAGCATATGATAATTCATACTCAGAATGTAGAACTGAAATGACATTCATTACAAAATGATTAGTTGAAAATTGTCAAAAGGCACCTGCAATTATTATTTTGTCATTGAGGATTTTTTTAGAAATACGTGCAAAAATGTCATCTCGTCTCGTTCTCATGAACCCAATCTCGTGTCTCGTCACACCGTAGTTCAGTTTTAAAAAATAGTTTCTTAAGATAGTTCTGTTTTTTAATGCACTATTTTTTGTGTGATAAAACATAGAAGTACAAAATTAAGACATTAAACAAACAGTTTTATATTTTGCATATTCTTAAAGGAATAGTTCACCCAAAAATAAAAAAATTCTCATAATTTACTCATTATTTATATTATTATATAAATATTATATTAAATAATATCCTGGCTCTTCCCTTCTTTGTAATGGTTTTTGAAGTTCCAAAAATGTCATCCATCCATCAAAAAAGTAATCCATATGAATCCAGTGGGTTAATAAAGGCCTTCTGAAGCCAAGCAATGGGTTTTTTGTAAGAAAAATATCCGTATTTAAAACTTTATAAACTATAATCACTGGCTTCCAGCACTGGCCATACGCTTGTTCATGAGAGAGTCGAGTTCTGGCGGAAGGGTGATCTCTGACCCCCCGTATGACAGGACGTAGCTCCTCTTCTCTTTATCCAAATCCTCTGACTTTTTTCTTTAAAACTTCTCATTTTAGACTTCCGGTGTTTTGTTTTGCTCTATACTATCTGGATCCACGTTCGTCAATTCTCACCTAAGATTACGCTGCGTCATACGTCATAACCCACTGGAGTCGTATGGATTATTTTTATGATGGATGGATGCGCTTTTTTGAGCTTCAAAAACTCGGGCTCTATTCAACACCGTTACGAAGCTGGGAAGAGCCAGGATAAATTATGAGATCATTTTAATTTTTGGGTGAACTATTCCTTTAATACATTTTTCTTTGCTCTAATTTTGCTTGTTCTGGAAGTGTGTGTGTGTGTGTGTGTGTGTGTGTGTGTGTGTGTGTGTGTGTGTGTGTGTGTGTGTGTGTGTGTGTGTGTGTGTGTGTGTGTGTGTGTGTGTGTGTGTGTGTGTGTGTGTGTGTGTGTGTGTGTGTGTGTGTGTGTGTGTGTGTGTGTTCAGCTGTGCTCACAGGTCATATCTCTGTAATTAATAATGTGGCTTGGAATTATGCTTCCATAATTAGTTCACCTCATCAGCACTTTTGTTTGCCCATAATCAAGCATTAACATGTCCTTATCTCACGCGACGGAATATTCATGTAAAATTCTTAAAGCGTTTTAAAGATGCTTTCTGTTTATGAATAATCATTGCTGTATTTGCCTATTTAGACTCATTCATCTCTGAAAACAAAGAGACAATGCTAAAGAGCTAAGAGGCTTATAAATGTGGAGCCCACAGTAGACCAAGTTAAAGGAATTGCTCTGTCATTATTGTATTTCCCTCATGTCATTCTAAACTGGCTTGACTTTCTTCCATCGAACATAAAAGGAGAGCTTTACACTGCTTAACACAGTTTGGAACGACATGATGACTTTTCATTTTTGGGTGATCTGTTCCTTTAAATACCAAGATCAAATCAAACTGTTGCAGTTTCTGTAGATTCTATTCTGGAACTTATATTTGGCCGGTCAGATTGTTCATCATTATAGCTAAAAATGCATTGTATTTCTAGCCATTAGTTTTTCATCACACAACCATATGCCAGCTAATATGTTAATTTCCTCTTCTTTTCTTTTTTTCCCCAAACCCATACTGAGCGAGTCTTTAAATTGGAACACCTACTGTACTCTATTTGCCTCTGGCGGTATTCCCACTGCACTGTCTTGGGCTGACAGCAATTACTTCAATGTTGTATATGAAACCTCTCTCGCAGTGTGAATTCTGCATCAGTATGTTCTTCCTCATCGTTCACTGCCTTTGTCTCTGATGTTAAATATGCTATCTAAAATTCAACTAATCACTTTCAATATGCAATAATTGCCACACTGTTCTGTTTCAAATAAATGTTGCCCATTTAAAAATTGATCGGATATTTTTCTAACAGGATTGTTGTTCATGAAATAATGTAAATGAGTGTAGCATTTTGAGGAAGAGCACGTGCCTGGGTGGGTTTTTGCTTATAAACCAAAAGCATAGATATGTGATGTTTAGTCAATTATATCATTTATTAATAATCACAATAAATGTTTCTTCTGCCCTCTAATATAGTCTAAAAACCTAACTGAAGCCTCAGGATAAAGCCTTCATAGAAACTTTTTGCGTCAATTTACAATTAAACCCATATCTGCTGTTTTAAAATCCCCCTGCAGTCAATAATTGTATCCCTTAAAACTCATCTTTGGTAATAAAAATTACAATTTATTTATATATATATATATATATATATATATATATATATATATATATATATATATACTCACCTGAAGGATTACTAGGAACACCTGTTCAATTTCTCATTAATGCAATTATCTAATCCACCAATCACATGGCAGTTGCTTCAATGCATTTAGGGGTGTGGTCCTGGTCAAGACAATCTCCTGAACTCCAAACTGAATGTCAGAATGGGAAAGAAAGGTGATTTAAGCAATTTTGAGCGTGGCATGGTTGTTGGTGCCAGACAGGCCGGTCTGAGTATTTCACAATCTGCTCAGTTTCTGGGATTTTCACGCACAACCATTTCTAGGGTTTACAAAGAATGGTGTGAAAAGGGAAAAACATCCAGTATGCGGCAGTCCTGTGGGCGAAAATGCCTTGTTGATGCTAGAGGTCAGAGGAGAATGGGTCGACTGATTCAAGCTGATAGAAGAGCAACTTTGACTGAAATAACCACTCGTTACAACCGAGGTATGCAGCAAAGCATTTCTGAAGCCACAACACGCACAACCTTGAGGCGGATGGGCTACAACAGCAGAAGACCCCACCGGGTACCACTCATCTCCACTACAAATAGGAAAAAGAGGCTACAATTTGCAAGAGCTCACCAAAATTGGACAGTTGAAGACTGTAATGGTGTGGGGATGTTTTCTTGGCACACTTTAGGCCCCTTTGTGCCAACTGGGCATCGTTTAAATGCCACGGCCTACCTGAGCATTGTTTCTGACCATGTCAATCCCTTTATGGCCACCATGTACCCATCCTCTGATGGCTACTTCCAGCAGGATAATGCACCCTGTCACAAAGCTCGAATCATTTCAATTGGTTTCTTGAACATGACAATGAGTTCACTGTACTAAAATGGCCCCCACAGTTACCAGATCTCAACCCAATAGAGCATCTTTGGGATGTGGTGGAACGGGAGCTTCGTGCCCTGGATGTGCATCCCACAAATCTCCATCAACTGCAAGATGCTATCCTATCAATATGGGCCAACATTTCTAAAGAATGCTTTCAGCACTTTGTTGAATCAATGCCACGTAGAATTAAGGCAGTTCTGAAGGCGAAAGGGGGTCAAACACAGTATTAGTATGGTGTTCCTTATAATCCTTTAGGTGAGTGTGTGTATATACACACATACACACATGTATCCATGAATATGCAAATTAACCCCTGCCTCCACTCAATCACAGTAGTAAACGGTACACAATGGGAAGTGGAAGCATTTGTTTAATGCAGCCATATATGTTTGAACAAGAAACTGATTCAGAAGAAGTGGAAGAGTCAATTATACAGACTCATCTATAAGTCGATGTATTAGAATGTAAATGTGTTTTATGTATCGCTCTCTACAACGTCAGACACATAACGGCAATTAATATGATTAGCCTTTGGCTTGAATCTTTTTTCAAACAGCTAAAAATTTGTTGCTAATGTTATACAAAACATGTTCCCGTTCGCAATCTCAGAGTCAGACAGTTTCCTTCTAAAACTAGCATAGAAATTTAGACTCATTGGCAACATTAAAAGATAATCCCTTAATCAAGTGTTGCTTTTATTTGTACAGGACAGTATATAGTGTAGACCGTTTGTTTTATGAAAATAATCAATTTTACTATTTTTAATTTTTAGAATTTATGCTAATAGAATTCTAGTTAGTAGGCATAACTTACTAGTTACTAGTAATAATAGGTGATGATGTGCAATCAGCCCATTTTGGATTTTTATGGCTTTTTATCAACTTAAAATGTGATTTAAAAATCTGCTTTTTATAAAAATTATAAATAAAATAATGTATTATTTTTAATTAATGTAACTAATACCATTCATAAGCATTACTTTAGATATGTGTAAATCACCATGGACTTTAATTTAACAGCCACAGGTGTGTGTAAATCAGCTATTGTAAAATGGCTTTGAACATGATTAGTCCAATCAGATTGTAGAGCTGAAAATATGTACTGGGAATTTTTTCACCTTACTCCGAACTCTGCAGGTCTTTGTATGTTGAACATGCATTAGATTTTTAAGTTATGAGTGACTTTCTTTTTGATTCAAAAATATCACATTCTTTTTGTTTTTGTGCACTCATAGATGTATTTCCACACCTATACAGAATCGACATTCAGAACACTTAAGCATGAAATTCTCACTTATTTGTCGGAGCAAAAGATCTTAGGTAGGTGAAATAGATCTCGAGAGATGCACTTGACACCTGGCTGAGTAGAAAGTTCATTTTGAGTTTGCTTCTGACAGGTTTCATTTAGAGCATCTGTTTTATTTCTGATGGAAAAGAACTTCAGTGGTTTTTGTTCTCGAAAACAAACTTTACAAATTAGAGCAACAGTGTTTCCAAAAACAGTTTCCAAACAAGAGAGTTGACACTTAACTAGGCTTTTTTAAAACACATCTGATATACCAAATCACAATTTTGACATCAAGCATGTGTGTATATTTTATAATGTGTGTGAATACTGTTTACAGTTGACAGTGTATAATTGGAAGACAAAGCCCATTCCTGGAGCTGAGAAAAAAAAAAATGTGTCTTTTATTACTGATGGTTGAAACATGTTTGCTCATTAATAACTAAAAATATGTTTGTGTGAAATTACAAAATTGAAACAATTTCAGAAACTTCGTTTTTTATTTATTTTGGGAACCCGTGATGGAGGCTTATTGTAGGACAGGTTAGTTTAAAACGTATTGGAAAGAAAAAAGGGGTTCAGCAACAATAAAATGGTCAGTTTTAATTCAAAGCCTTGTTTATTTTGGCCTTTGTCATATACTGTAACTAAATCTGAATTTCTCATTGCACTGCCTGACTTTTATTATAGAGATATTTTTTGCCAGTAAAATTACATTGAAAAAGCAGCAAATGTACATCCACAATTGAAAATTAAATTAATAAGAAGCATCATGCATATAGAAAAGTAATCCCTACTGAATAGTATTAAAGACTTTTTTGCCTCTTTAAAGCTTAAACAAACATTATAAGCAGACCAAACTATAATAAAGTATAAACATGAATATATATATGTAGCCTATAAGTCTGAATTTTAATGCCCATAGCATTTGCATTGACTTTTTATTGCAGTCTGCTCAGAGTATCAATCAGTAACAACTGTTTTTTTTTTGTTTGTTTTTTGGCATCAACACCGAAATTCTATGAAGGGCTGTTAAGCATTTAATATAATTTTCCCTAGAAAGTAATGACATTTATCCTTTTATTTTACAGCTCGGAAATGTGCAGATCCCTGATCAAGTGCACATACATTTGAAATAAAACGACCAAAGCCCATGTTTGACAGTCTACATCCAACAGTGTGTGTTCTTATGTTAGCTTAACACGTATCACACATGGCCTTTGAGATTTTCAGTAATGAAAGACTTGGCATATCAAAATGAGGATCTCTAACCGCAAAACAACATGTAAATTAACTGAAGAACAGCAATTGACATAAATGGGTCTTAAATTTGTAGTAGCTCGGAGTGCCCTTGTGTGTCCCAGTATCAGAGACGTGTTTACAATCCTTTGGTCTGAACAGTTCTGGCTTCCAGTCAAACACACAATGTATGCGGCTGCACGGATGCCGCCCAACGCTCTGTTCTCCAAATCATTACTGTCATCACAGTGGTAAGCTCTACAAAAGAGTATGCCACTTTAGCGCTAGCTGGCTCTGACCCTAATGGCCCTCACGGTAAACCCGAACCTTTTGATTGGTGCTCTCGCGGCGCGTGATAATTAAGTTTCTCTTCTTCTCCTTCCACGTCTGTAAGCTCATCTCGTCACACATTAAGAGACAGACCAGCCGCCTCCGTGGAGTCTATCAATGCCTTTTTGAACCCACATTTAATAAGCGCATGCCAAAAGCTGCTGCCGCCAATACATTATCCAGTGTTAGTGTCAGACGGCGCAGAGATTCTGTAATAAGAGCCAAGCTGCAGTTTCATTACTTATTGAGCTTGTGCCGTTTTCAGAGGGACTCATTAAACGGGCAGCAGACATATGCCACAACCAGCAGCCTTCTAAAGAGTCATTTGTAAAAGCCCGAAGGAACGCCCTGCTGTCATTGCCGGTTCATTTGTCTGTTTTTCTTGTTGCCGTTTGTTTGGATGCATCTCAGTGTCACTCTCTCTATTAATTCCTGCTTATGAAACGCAGAAGCGACGTTCCTGCCGACTGTGATGGCACAGCATTGTTTAATCACGCAACTTTTATACAGACGATCAGAAAGCATTGGTGAATGTCGGTGGAAGTTACCAATGTTTTAATTTTTTTAAAGAAGTTTCTAGAAGTTACTAACAAGTTTCTAAGAAGTTACTAAGAAGTTTCAAGACCAGATTGTTGGCTGGAAGAAAACAAGTGAAATGGTCTTGAGAGTGTACTTGACCTTGAAGAGGGGTGGTGGGTCAGGTGGGGAAAAATCCTTCACATTTAACCACATGCTTTGCTGGTTACATCAGATACACATATACTAGCAAGCAAGCATCTGCTGTCAGAGCCATAGCCTTGCGGACAAACATGGCAACTCGAGTTCAAGTCCCGGCTCGATGTCCATTCCTGATCCCTCTTCTCTCTCTCCTCTCATTGCTTCATGCCTCCTCTTAATGATATCGATTATTGGCAAAAATGCCCAAAAAATCAAACTTAAAAAGAGCAAGCCCCTGCTGTAGAACCTTGTTGGTTGTTCGGGCAAAATCCTATCATTGAGATTTATATTTCTTGGTCTATCAGAACCATCAATTAAAATTCATGACAAATGATGTATTAAAATCTATTCAGTTTCCCTGTTTGCCTCATCTTCGACATGTAAAACCCATCGTTTTGACATGCAAACGTCATGAACAGAAGGTGATTTTATGGAAACATCTGGTGCATAATTCGTTTAAGCTCTGTTAAGCTCCATGTCTCTATAGCATCTACAGGGAAATGCGAACAGCCAGTGTTTGAGGTCTTGTGGTAGAGATCTAACTAGCCCAGAGACATCCGCTGGGCCGCACTTCATGGCTTCCTGTGGCTCCTCTAATAGGCTGTTTAAAAGAGCTGCAAGGACACCTTGTGAAGGCGAGTAAATTAATCCTCTGTGCCGCCACGACGCTCCTCTCCACCCGTCTCCTGAAGGGCAGGCACACTTCCTCTTGGCCATCGCCACTGTCTGCCCTCTCTCTGGCTCTCGAGAGGTCTCTGATGTGTGACTTCAGAAGGCTCTTTCCATGCTTATCCATCCCTTCCTCCAGTCTCCTGCTGTATTGGCTCATTTGCATCCATTCTTCATCAGTCATCACCAGAATCCCTCTGCACATCAAACGGAGACAGACCCGAGGCTAGCTGCTTTTGTGGCCTCAACTTTCGATCGTGCGTTACATTCACCAATGCTTATTGCTCTTTTTTTAAATCCAAACTAAGAGGAATGCGCAGGTTTAATGACTTTATGGGACACGCTTGGTATGCTGTGCAATAAGTGTGAATTATACTTGGCCTTTGTGAAAGATTTCCAGTGACCACAGTGGATAAAGTTCATGAGGTTCCCCAGCCACGTTTCCACAGAATATTCATTCCTCATCAGAACACGTTGCATGTTCACCCAACACCTCTCCATGAGACTTAATAAACTTTCTATTGAGACAAATGCCTGGAATTCACCAGAGGCACAGCTGGATGTCGATGGAGAATGCTAATTCTGACAGTTTTGGATGAATTCCAGAGCCCTCTATGCAACAAAAAAATGTAAAAATTATACGACGATGGCACTTGTCACATCATTTTATCCAGGTGTTATCCATCTCATCCCCAATAAACATTAATCTGCGCTGCTTGTCTCTTATTGAATGAGTGAAGAAGCCGTTTTGCCGATAGGACAGGCACAGCGTGTGAGATGCGTGAAATGAGGTGCCTCAACCGTCGTTTCCCACAAGGCCCGGCTGTTTGCCATCTCTCAGACTGTCAGATGCCGTCGTTTCACCGCTGCGCCTTGTGTGAAATGACCTGTCAAGGTTGTAAATTTATTTGTCCTCATGCAGGTTGACTGTAATGTTGAGGATACAGGGATTTATACCTTTCCTCTTCCTGCGATCTTCCTTACACCTGAGACTGGATAACAATATCAGGTAGAGCAAATGTAAATAAGGTCAGTGTATCCCCGTTGAGAGATTATCCTCGGTTTTAGAGTATTCTTGTTGTGTTAATTCGTGACTGTCTGTGAACCAGTGCTTATGACATATTTGGCATACTGTGAAGCAAGGTCATTTTATGTTTATCATCACACTTGTCTTTTTCCTGTCATTCTTTCCCCAAGGATACATGTGGTGTTGAGGCGGATTATCAGCTATTTGTCTTTCTGGAAATGTTGCATGGCTTTTTTTTCTTTCTTGCACTGAAAGGCTTGACTACCAATGCAAGGCATTTCATTGATATTCATCGTATATGTTGTCATTGCTCATGGTAAATTGTAGCGATGTTGGGGAATCACGAAGCGAGGCTCGTAATCAAATGAAACAGCATTTTACTGTCCTTCCAGACACCCTTGAAATTGTATGTAATCTGGTTAAGGCGAAAACTGGCCCATTTGTCAATTTCTGGCCATAGTGTTGTCGGTAACTGGTTCCTTCACCTCAGCGTTACTCAGTATAATTTACAGTACTGTGTCCATTCTGTTAACCTTATAGAGTTGATATATTAGCATGTTTGATATATGGCTTTGTAAGACCTTTCCCACAAAACGTATGTTCTACTACATGGCTTCTGCCTTCTTCATTATTTGTCATTTTATTATGATATATTTGGAGTAGGACCTGTTATTTATCTATGCAATATATTTTATATACACATATTTTCTAATTAATTGTATTTATATTTTCATGTTGTATGTATTCCTATAATATTCCTATATATCCTATATATTCTATATATTTAAATATATTTTACTTTTGTCTAAATGTTCAATAGACAATCACATTTTTTTTTAAACTTCAGTTTTAGGTTAATATTTATGTTCGCTTGTTCGTTGTTATTTCCTGTTCGCTTATGAAACGTTGATTTATGTTAAATTATACAACTTAAAATCTTTAAATGTATCATATGTAGAAATTACCAACCAAGATTATTAACAATTATTACCAGTTACTCATACAGTGATTTTGATCACATCACATACCAACCATGGTCTGCTTATCTCATTATTATAAAATAACTAGTTAAATTAAGTGCGGCCCTTGAGGCTAAAGGGACTCTTCTGTGCGGCCCCTGAGCTTAACAAAGTTGAGTATCCCTGCTTTACCTTCACAGACCATCTCACCTGAAGGCTTTTTACCCAGTGCGTACTCTCCCTGTCAGATAACCCTCCCGACAGGACTTGCCCATAAGGAATTACAGCTATTCTTATGGCTTTGATGCGCAGGTGCAGCTTCGTCATGGCCCTGCTCAGGGAGGCATTACCTCAGTCCCACGATAACGCATTGTGTATTTGGCCTTTGCTATGTGTGTTGATCACAGTATAATCTATTTATCACTCAGAGCTCTGCGTGACCGCCCATGCCGCACGCTTATCAGATTACCACATCCCCCTAGTATTGGGATAGCAAACCCTGAGTTGCAAACTCGCCATTTGCAACTTTATGAAACGACAGTGGGGAGATCTGCATCAGCATTTTCCCCCGTGGCTTGGAAAACTACAATCTACCCCGGCGCCTGATTCACTCCTCATCCAGAACCAATTGGAAACTGCTCAGTCCTAGAAGTAGCTTTGGGGGATTTGCGCCTGTCCGACGGGGACTTGTATCCATATATTTGATTTAGCATACATGAATGTTGCTGCCTAGATCAGCACAGCACTGAATACATCAGGCAAAGCATGGAATTACTCCAAATGAAGGCTGTTGCTCCTTATAGTAAGCTAATGTTATCAGACATCTTCACAGTTCTGCAGACTTGCATGTGCGACGAGGTTCATAAGTTATTCTGAATAGCTTCAAGTTCCAGTGTGAGTGTCAAAAGATGGTTCATTTCCATATTTTTCTCATTTTCTGCTACCTGGGCCTTTTGGCATTGTTGTAGAAGTTTAGAAGAGAAGAATAGAGGTTGAAGAGCGTTCGTGCATTTGAATACAGTTTAAGATGTAGGATTAATGCTAGCTATCGTTCCGGCCAGAACCGGCAACATCGTAAGTGTCACATTGTCCTTCTTCTGACAATAACATTAAGGATGCTGTACCACGAATCAGAGCACCTGGCATTTATAAAACTCTCAGGCATGATGATGGTGTTCTTTTGCGCTCTTTAATTTGGCTTCACACGGTTGAGGTGCTTTACCTTGTTCTGTGTGCGCTTTGCACGGTGCCAGGGGACCCCTGCGCTCGCATTTTAACAAAGTTTCTATGGCAACGTGGCCATTACTCCAAGTTGTTGAGGATGCTCAGCTGGAGGGGGCTGGTCACAAGTGCCTACACATATCATCCAAACACCAGGATACAGACATACTTTAGAGATGAGTTGATTCCAATTTCTCATCCTGACGGATAATTTATGCTCATAGCCGCATGCCACAGGAAGCTGATTGGGTTACCCGATGAGGATTCACTATAGCTTGAGCGTATTTGTATTCATAGAGGTTTCGAACATAGATTGAGTTCCAACATGTATGTGCAGCTTTTCAAAAATTCACCAAGGGGGTTTCAAAACATTTGCGTACATTAAGGTGTATATTACTGCAGGGGTCACAACCACATTTTTCAGGTTCTTAAAGGGATAGTTCACCCGAAAATGAAAAAAATGAACACACAAGAAGATATTTTGAAGATTGTTGGTAATGAAGCAGTTGATGGTAGCCTTTGACTTCCAAAGTAGGGAAAAAAAGAATATATAAGTCAATGGCTACCGTCAACTATCTGGTTACCAACATTCTTCAAAATATCATCTATTGTGTTCAAAGATTTCACCAAAATTCTGTGGACCAAATTTGTCAGTTGTCAGTTAGTGTAGCAATGAACGAAGCACAGCTCACACAAAAGGCACTTTCAAACCAAGCAGCTTTCTGTTGGTCAACTTGAACCTGTTTTGAAAAATGTGTAGGGAAATATTTTACCCTCATGCCAAATTGCCAATCGCATGTATTCAATATTTTGTATTTCCATAAATTTTGACTGTGAAAAATTTGCCGAACAGTACTCTTAAAAATAAAGCTTCTTTATTGCCATCTATGGTTCCGTGAACCTTTAACATCAATGGAACCTTTCCATTTCACAAAAGGTTCTTTTAGTGGAAAAAAGCTTATTAGATTTTGTAAATGTTCTTCACACTAAAAAAGAGAGGTTCTTTTAAGAACTGTTTAAAGGCTCTTTAGGAAACCAAAAATGGTTCTTCTATGGCATCTCTGCGAAAACCCCCTTTTGGCACCTTTATTTTTAAGAGTGAGTGGTAACTGTGACCACACCTTAACTAACCACACTATTCTAATATTTAGTCGCGTATCATCTCTGCTGTTATGTTCAACTTGGTATTTGGTCTTGATTTGCAATATCTGATTTGTGAACGAAAGGCTTTTGTTCATGAATCAGAGTGAATCAGTAGATTTTTCGAGTGGACAATTTTACAAGTTTAAACCAAGAACCGTCTCTTTTAAACAGGCTCAATTTGTAATGATTCAAGTGAACAACTCACTAACTCATTGAACTCAGAGCTCTCTTTAGGCTCACCTTGATTTTGGCAAGTTAGACATGTTTCTGGATCAACATATTTGGTTGATCCTGGAACAAAATTCCTGTCAGAAAAATTTGTCCTAACCCTACGAGTAACTTATCCCTAAAATCAGAGGGAAATGATAGGAGAATAACACTGATGTAGAAGCACCTAACCCTGGTTGTAAGCCTAAACTTGACATAAACTGTAAACTTGTCCCTCAAATCTGATTGGTTGATTGGAATGTTGTTCCAGGATCATCAAAGGTGTTGATCCAGAAACATGTTGTACTTGGTGAAATAAACACACAGTTCCAGCAGTTATAGTCACTCACTCAATGATACCAATTTTTGTGGATCATCACATTGATTTCACCTTTCACGTAATGTTTTAATAATCTGTAGAAGTTGAGTTGAGCTTTATTTTTATTTTTATTTTTTTTACATCCTAGAGCCAAATAGTCTGTGTGCTGCTGTATCATGGGTGTAGTTGTGATCGATGCTCGCTGCACTATCAGGAGGTTTGTTTCACTCTGTATCATGTGAAATCCTAACTCTGTCAACGCAATAATACGGCACTTCCAGGCAGTGCAGAGTTCTCGCCATCTGGGAAGCAACACATCCCAGAAAGTGATGATGTCAGCTGGATTAATTATATTGCCTGGTGCCTGAAAACCTGGAGCCACAACTCAGGTCTTCCAGAAAGTTATGTATATTTCACTGTATAATAGAAACTGCTCCATTCATTATGATAAACTGAATGCTGGCCTTATTAAAAAAGTTTGTGATATTTCAGGAGTAACTATTTTAAACAGAGAGACAGGACAGGGACCCTCTGTTACATATTGTATACATTTGAGTAATGTGTTTTAAGCCTGTATGATAACACGCATTTATTAGCATATTCATGTATTTACAAATAGTACTTTATGATGTTACATTAAACATCAATAAGGATTATTTTGGATACACTTCATTTTAGGGTGTTATTGTAACAGAGTAATATTAAGTGACTACATGTGTTTTCTATAGGGTAATGATTAGGGTTTGGTTTAAGGTTAGTTGTATGTAATTATGCATCATTTATAGTTATTACTATTGTAACTGCATGTAACATGTAACAATGACACTAAAATAAAGTGTTACCATTATGTTAATGGCTTTTCAGTCATAAACTACATTTACCTGAACTTTAAGCTTTTGTTGAGGTTAATTTAACATTGTACTTTGGTTAAACGCATAAATATTACATCAAGCAATAGTTGGTGGACCCATGATGCAGTAATGTTTAAGAACCCTGCTTTAAAATAATGTTTATTCAGAAGTCATGAGCAAATATGCTCAATATATCAATAGTTCATTAGTGCATTAACTATTTCCCATCCAGCGCTTTTGTTGTTGTTATTGTTGTTGTTATTGCTGTTGTTGTTGTTGTTAAAGTTGCCAGCCACCTCCATCATTTTTGATCAATTTCACAAAACTTTTGTAGCCTCCAGAATATTTTTTATATTAATATCTGAACATATAATATATCAAAAGAAAGGACAGAGCCTCTGCTTAAAAAAACAAAACATTAATTCTAGCTTCATGCATTCTTTTTTTTTTTCAAAAGACTGAATGTCAGTAAGTTTAATTTAAAATAAAGCAACATTTTTAACAAAAAACTGAGAAAATCACGTTTTTTTTTTTGTTTGTTTTTTGGATAAGTAGATTGAGTCATTCAACACACCCAAACGTGCACAGTCCTGTACCTCTTCATGGGTTCGGCATTTTATTCTGTTACGTTAAGCAGTTTTGATTTATATGCTGTTTAATGTTTGATGATCACGTTAGCTTACAGGTGCTTAAGCAATAGGTATGTTTACGGCATGTCGTAATTACGAGATTTCAACTTGTACAAAGCGTTCACGTCCTCATAGAGCTCGTAATTACAGCTTGTAAGCTAGGAAATTTCGAAGAGCTCCTACTTTGTACCACGTGACCGCTGCGGATTCATTTAGCCATTCGAAATGCAGTTTGAGGACGAGAACTGCCTCAAATAGAGCGAGTAACAAACCAGCATATTATAATGATTTCTGAAGGATCATGTGACTGAAGACATGAGTAATGATGCTGAAAATTCTGCTTTGCCATCACAGGAATAAATAACATCTAGGTGTATTATGAAAATTAAGCTGAATGTGTGTGTGTGCACAGTTTGTGTTCATGTCAGAATTGCATAATAACAGTTTGTGTTTGTGTAGCTGGGAGGTCTTGCGCTTCCTCCTGTCAAACCTGCGCTGGTGGATGGAGGAGTACAGATTTGATGGATTCCGGTTCGATGGAGTCACATCTATGCTCTACCATCATCATGGGATCGGTATGTCCATGAAAAATTAAGCACTTGATGTACTTTACTTATGATTACTATACACAACAACCTTCTCTCTCTGTAAATGTCACAGGCTCTTATTGTAGAACAGGTAGAAAAGCCTTTTCTTGGAAGAGCGATCGTTCCAAGGGCATTTCCAATACACAGCAAGCGTGTTACGTAAACTATCATAAATGAACGGAATTAAGAAGGAAAAGCATGTGATACAAGTTCTTTCAAGCAAGAAATTAATTACACAAATTGAGTGGCAATTTACCCTGACATTATTCTCTTTTCTTTTAAATGTTGTACCAGTGCTAATAAATATGGGTAGGTTTTCAAAAATCGCTTTGACTAAAGTCTACTTGCTTTGAATAAAATATGACATTAGACTCTTGAAAGTTGGTTTCTTCATAGCTCTTTTTAAAATGAGATTTGTGTATTTGCTAGGTAATTATTATTAAAAATGTAACTGTCAATTATGGTGTCTTATTTCAACTTCATGTTCCCTGATGCTCAGGATCAGGATTTTCTGGGGATTATGCTGAATACTTTGGACTCCAAGTAGATGAGGACTCTATTGTGTACCTCATGTTGGCCAACCATATTTTGCACACCCTCAATCAAGACTGCATCACTATTGCAGAGGTAAGCCTTATGTTTTGATCTGAAATACACTGAACAGAGAAGCAGAGCAGTTTTTTAACTGAATTGAGCCTGTTCTTATTCTGATGCTTTGAGATGACAGTAATACTACAGTAAGTTCCCAAAAGCAACAATGGCTTATATTTAAAGCTGCAAAAATATGGCTATTTTCGAACAGGTTTCCCAGACAATACCCATACAACTTGTGAGCTCAATTTCAAATTCTTAAGTCTGTGATAGCTTTGCCTGAGAAAGCAAGATGAGCATAACAAAAAAATGAATTATGGGTAATATAATGTAATATTTCTAATATACACTGCCATTCAAAAGATTAGGGGTTTTGTCTCCTATGTCTCCTATGCTCAGCAAGGGTTATATTATTCGTATTATTATTATAAAAAATTCTAATAAATATTTTTACAATTTAAAATAACTATTTATTTATGAAATAATTATTTTTGATGGATTGAACAATTTAAAAGAACAGCATTTATTTGAAATGGAAATAGTTTGTATTATTATTAATGTCTTTTTGATCAATTGAATCCTTGCTGAATAAAAGTATTAATTTCTTCTTAAAAATTGTTTTTTTTATTGGTATTGACCCCAAACTTTTGAATGGTAGTCTGTGTATATAAACTATTTATTTGTATTTTTAAAGTTTTATTAAAAACATAAAGTAGAGGTACTACAACATATTGTCGCTATCGGTTGGAAATGTCATATCTTCAAAAACGCCACTTAACTGTAAATGGAAAAAAGCCACCGTATTTTAAATAATCAAATGCAGTGTTGTCAAATGTAATATTGTGGCTTTATATATGGGCAGTTGCATATATCATTATATTATTAAATCTTTACCAAAATCAAGCTCAAATGGAGTTTCGACCATGAATTTTGAGAATTTCAGACATGCGTGTTTGTAAGTGCATTACGTTACATTGTATCATCTTACAGGTTACACTGCAGATACGTGGTGCTCAGTTTTTTTTTTTTTCTTCTGTCATTTGACCAACATCTCATGTTATATTACATAAAGTGCTATGCACAGACTATTTAAGACAATATTGGCTATGACTGGGCTACAAATGCTAGACTAAGACACTCTTCTCCGCTCCTCAAATACTTAAAACATTCGCCTTTATATATAGGTTTTCTTGAGTACAGAAAACTCTGTACTTCAAAGAAACGGTTCTTTATTTACCCTCGCCTTTCAAACAAGCAGAGATAATCCAAATTGTGTGCGACACTTCATTCACAATAGAGGTGAGAGAAGTTATGAGGTTTGACTGACAGTTTGAGGATCCAATCCATCAAAATACTGTCAACAACTCTTTCACAGTGTGCTAGTTTAAATATGTAAAAGCACCAATGAGATCTGAAAATGATCAGTGAATAATGATTTAAATTAGTAGAAAGGTGTCTCTCTTGCTGTACTGGTTACTCTGTTGTAAATATGCAGCGGAATCATCCGAAATGACCACACTACCTTTAGTCATGGCTCGATAACCTTAATCTTGTCAACAGCGACACTGTATCCCAACTCCACAAAGACAGTATTAACCTTCAGAGCCAACGGGACACAGTGCATTAAATTAGCACTCAGTGGCTCTGTCTAAAGCCATGATTAATGAGACCACTTACTTTTTACTTACTTTGTTCTGTGTTTTGTAATTAGTGGACAGTGCCCACCAGAGATATCATCTAATTCTCTTTTATGAGCTCCATTGATAGAGCTGGACTGTGAATACTAAAGTTTGCTTACATTGCAGGAAACAATTAAATAGCATAAAAACAGACTACAAATATAACTAAAACTAGGACCATAGTGCTGAAAGCTACTTTTTGTATTCAGCGTTTAATTCCATTTTGCACAGCACTGCATATTATGTGATACCCTGCAGAAAAGACTAGCATGGCTGGAGACCACTGCTAATCTAGTCAACGAAATTACTAGCTAAAATGGATGAGTTTTTTGATTTTGTCAGCAATAACACATTTGGCTGGTCATGTGATCCCAATATGTCCGCCCACTTGTGGCGACCCACTCCATGTAATATAAATAAATTAAGTTTTATTATGCCAGATATGACTGGAGTCATCATTATATTTTACATTTCAAAACATATTTTTCAAACACATTAATCATTTTTAATGTATAAAATTATTTAAAGATGTTTTTATTAAAAGTTGCATATAAATATTTACTTTTATTAGGCCAGATATGACTGGAGTCATCATTATATTAAAATTGTATTGTATTAGACATATTTTTTTTCCAAACGCATTATTCATTTTTAATGCATACAAAGTTTTAAGGATGTTTTTAAGTTCCATTCCATGTATATAAATAAATTAACTTTTAGTCATCATTATAATTTAATTTTCATTATATTAAACATATATATTTTTAAATACTTACTTTGAATACATTCATATTTTGTTATTACAGAGAAAAAAAATTGCCATGTGCATATTTTAAATGTCATATGGCCTCTAAAGACGAGCGCAAAAGTAATATGAATCACTTTTAAAATACTTTATTGCTACTTTTGCCTTTTTTTTTGCCACATACCCAGTCCACACTTTTATTTTTGCCTGAGTTATTGCCTGAGTTATTCCTTTAACAATATTTCTGACCTTTCCAAAATTGTTTTTAAGAAATGCATTGTTTTTTAAGGATGTGTCCGGTATGCCCACCATTTGCCGTCCAGTCAAAGAAGGAGGTCTCGGTTTTGACTATCGCCTGTCCATGGCCATTCCAGACAAATGGATTCAAGTGAGTGTAACATAAAGTGATGAATAACATAAAAGAGAATGTGCAAAACTACTGTACAGTCCTTCTGTAAGTGTAACCAAAGACTTTATACAAAGATGGTGCACTTATATTACTATGAATCAGTGGTGTAGTCTAGTTTTTTGTAGTGAGTATACTGTGATATACCAGCCCAAGCCCCCCGTACCCCCTCAACCCCCCTCCATCCCCCTCGCCCCCCCTCCATCCCCCCTCGCCCCCCCTCCATCCCCCTCGCCCCCCCCTCCATCCCCCTCGCCTACAAACTTTTATTTTGGTGGGTTGTAAATTAAAGACATTTGAGCTTCTGTATGTTTTAATAAACTATTATTATTATTATCATTATTACGCCTACTTGAAGTATACTCTACTGTGCAGTAGTAATATATTTCTGTTATATTTTCTTCAAGTTATACAAAACTTTGATTTTGACAGGTTGTCATGAAGACTTTAAAGTTTGTGAGTGTGTATATGATACGAATGAATGACGATAGTTTTATCAAATTAAATGGTAAAATTCTTGTGAAGTGACTCTCATAAAAGCTCTGCAATGAAGTTCAAATGTGTGCATGTCCTCCTCATAGACGCTGAAAACACCACGAGTGTCACACGCGCGTCATTGTGTAGTAGAGCACACATTGACCGCTCAGTCACAGAAACACGCAGCACATTCAGAGTTTATTTCAATAGCAGTCTTTTTGAGCTTTAATATTCATAGACACTTAGTACATATCGAGATTTGATTCATTGTATCATTACTTTTGATTTATTCATTCAAAAATGGCCAAATTGCGTGACGTTCCGCTTTACAGTAGGCTAGGTTACATTTGTTGCTGGATTCCGCGATTCGATCCGTGTCGCTGCGCAAACACAGAAGTCACGGCGGGGTGAATTTATGAATGAAAGTTCTTTCACAAAACGATGTTATTACGTTTACGAATCCTCACGCTTTTACGGAGATCTTTGACATTTCCTAGTGGGCATACGGAAATCCTTGACATTTTCTAGTGGGTATACGGCGTATACCTGCGTATCACGTAGACTACACCACTGCTATGAATGGGAGAAAATGCATTGTGCAATATGGCGGAGTAAGTCCCGCTTTCTAAATAAAAGAGCCAATCACCAATTGGTAAAGTCATTGCGTCACTGCAGGTGCCGTTAGAAGCTCCGGTTACTATACTGCAAATGTGCATTGAATATTTTTGGCTGGCTGTGCAGTTTTTTGTCATGATTTGAGCGTCAAGAAAGTAAATTTATGAGACCGTTGTCGTCAGATTTAATTGATGAGTTCAAATATGAAATTTAATCATAAGCTTGGTGAACAGCTTTGAAGAATTTGATGTTTCCCCATTCAAAGAGATATGAGCTGTACTTGCATGACTGAAAAAGCTGCCCAAGGGTTGTTTCAAAGATGGCGGCCGAGTGAAATGATTTGCTTTAAAGAAACTTTGATGTAACTGACAACTTACCTCATTTTACTCACATTTCAATATATTCCCTCCGGATAGTTCCAGTTTGTTTGTGCCATATCGTGCTAAATATCTCATTCATCATTCATCACGCACTTGCCCTGCTTGTAATTTGGAAGCAAGACTTGTTTCTATCTTTATCTCTGGGGAATTAGATTTAAAGATACTGCATCTAGAACCAGCTCCAAATCTAGACTGACAAGCGGTGGATCAGATAAATAGGGCATATTCAAATTTTTCTAGGCAGATATTTATAAATTGTCATACACTTGGAAACTGGGATGCGTTTTATACTTGCGGTCATGTTTTTTGTCTTTTTTGTAAGTGTGCATAATTAAAAGTATAATTATGGGCAATTCTTCAATCATTTTTCTTAATTAGGGTTTCTTCTGTGAGTTAATCTAAGCATCCCTTTGTTCTGTGCTGTTTCTGTGGATATGCATATTAATGAAGGTCTGCTCATTATGGATAAATATATATATAGAGAGAGAGATTTTGGTATTCTTTTCTTTTCTTGGCAATAGCACATGGCAAAGCACATCTATCAGACTGATCAGAGAGCCACAGTTTATCAGACTATCAGTTTGAACCTTTTGTTTCAGCCGTTTGTTGTTTCTGTTCACTACTCTGAGTCTGACCCATTGGTGGGTTTAGCTAGATATAATAATTGGAAGTTTTTATGAAAATAATTTTTAAGTTCCATATCATCGGAAGTAACTAGAAACCAGTTTGGTTCATTCCATTTGTCTCTGTGTTGTTAAACAGAATATTTGCGAGTCTTGAAAATCATCATGACCACTTGAGGTTCTCAATGTCATATTTATGGTGTTTTGCTTAAAAACCAATTCGCTGTGGCTCATAATGGTGTGAAAAGTAATGTTACACAAACATAATACCTTGATCCTTAAAGGATTAGTTCACCTCAAAATGAAAATTTCCTAATAATTTACTCACCCCAATGCCATCCAAGATATCCATGTCTTTCTTTCCTCAGTTTAAGAGAAATTAAGTTTTTTGAGGAAAACATTTCTGGATTTTTCTTCGAGTAATGGACTTCAATGACAACCAGCATTTTGAAGTCCAAATCAATGCAGTTTCAAAGGTCTTTGAAGTGTTTCAACGGACTGTGCACACTCGCAGCTGAGGAGGGGGGTCTTATCTCGCGAAACGATAGGTCATTTTCAAAAAAAATAAAATAAATAAATATACTTTTTAAATACAATTGTTCGGATTGAGCTGATCTGCAATGCGCCGGGAACTACGTCATCCCGTTGAAAGGTCACTGTCGATGTGGAAGCGCCGCCCCACTCGACCATGCAAAGGAGGATAGTTCAAATTGTATTGGTCGCTTTGTAAATATTGGGGTGGTACTTCCGCTGGTGCCGGCGACATCGAGCTTGACCTTTCAACGTGATGACGTAGTTCCCGGCACGTTGCAGATAAGCTCAATCCGAACAATTGTATTTAAAAAAATTAAAATAATTATATATATATATATATATTTTTTTTTTTTTTAATGACCTATCGTTTCGCAAGATAAGACCCCCCTCCTCAGCTGCGAGTGTGCACAGTCTGTTGAAGCACTTCAAAGACATTTGAAACTGCATTGATTTGGACTTCAAAACGCTGGTTGTCATTGAAGTCCATTATTCGAAGAAAAATCCAAAAATGTTTTCCTCAAACTTAATTTCTCTTCCACTGAGGAAAGAAAGACATGGATATCTTGGATGGCATTGGGGTGAGTAAATTATTAGGAAATTTTCATTTTTTTAGGTGAACTAATCCTTTAAATGATTCAACTATCTGTTTACACTGCAAAATCGTAATATCCTTTGTAAAACTGAAACCTTAAAGGGTTAGGTCACCCAAAAATGAAAATTCTGTACACAAATGCAGATATTTTTGATATTGAGAATTGAATTTGAGAGTTTTCTGTCCCTCCATTGACAGCTATGCAACTACCACTTTTATGCTTCAAAAGTTCATAAAGAGATTGTAAAACTAATCCATATGAATTGAGCTGTTTAGTCCAAATTTTCTGAAGAAACACAAATTTAGACTTTTATTCACATATCTTCAACTCATCAACACATCAGTTGTGGTAAACGGAAGCTCAAGCATGTTGAGACAGAAAGCTCTCAAATTTCCTCAATCTTCATTTGTGTTCAGAAGATTGTGTTCGAAAGACTTACAGTTCTAGAATGAGTAATTAATGACAGAATTAAAAAATTTAGTGTGAACTAACCCTTCAATAATTACATGAATTACATGTACATGAATCAGGAAATTTGTACAAACGGGTCGGTTAAAATATTTAAGATAGTGAGTTATGAATACAATATACTCTTGAGGGGAAAAAAGTTATATTATAATATTATATTCTTTGTGCTTATAGTTAAGAAAAAAATGTTTTCATTGAAAACATACAAGGGTTCTTACATGGGTCTTTTTCTCTTATATTTTGTCACTTTCCTGTTCGGCTTGACAGTCTTATACAGTGAAAGCAAAAAAGAAAAGGTGTATATGCCCTGTGTACTGCAGGGGTGACTGTTTGTGCTGAGCGCACAGCCTCCATGGAGAACCGGCATGCATTGCTAAACAAGGCTACCCAGAATACAAGGCTTTTTACCAGACCAGCAGCATCGGGCTGTCGGGACGCTTTTGCCCCAGATGACCCTCTGCGGCTCCGCTCTAGCAGGCTGATTCAGTGATGCACAAAGGTGTCCACTTCACTGACTCAGGATCAGTGTTTAGAATGGCATAAAGACTGCTGCTCTTTAACTTTTGCTTTTTTCATACGACATTGCCCAGCATGCAGTATTTATCTGGGGCTTTTCATCCAACACTGCTATCGATTTAATTCTGCGTTGGGGTACAGATGTGACTGCACTTTTTTTAGGGCACTCGGGTGACTTGGAGTTTGTGTGAAGGAAGAAGAAGAGCACATGGGGACTTGGAGAGGGTGTGTGACTCATATTTATGCATATGAGCCAAATATATTTTTGACAAGGAAGTTGTAGATGGTCCCCTGCTCTGTGCTCTCTCAAAAACAACAGCAACACTTTTGGGAGCACTGAATCTCACAAAAACAACATGGGTCATACTTTACCCCAAAATCTCTAGATAGATAGATAGATAGATAGATCGATAGATCGATAGATCGATAGATAGATAGATAGATAGATAGATAGATAGATAGATAGATAGATAGATAGATAGATAGATCGATCGATAGATAGATAGATAGATAGATAGATAAATAGATCAGTTTCTGAATACTGGATTATTTATTACTGTAGTGGTAATGCATATTTAATACATACACAAACATATATATATATATATATATATATATATATATATATATATATGTAACATGTTAATATTAATATAAAACATGATATATTTAAATGTTTTTGTAAAAAATAATCTATAAGGGAAAAGTATACTACTTCAACTTTGATTTCATGTTGACTTTATATCAGTGTTATAGCAATTATAAATCAGTGTTTATTTTTCACCGAGAATTAGGTTCTTAATTGTCATAAAAAATAGTGCACCATTGCAAATCATAATTGTGGTAGAAATATGCTTCTTTTTCTTCAAGCATAGTATGCTTGCTATATATATTTTTATTTTTATTTATTTTTTTTATATCTTTTTTTTTTTAGTTTGGGGTGAAATATTTATGACAATGACCAGTGTTGTGCAAGTTACTTCCAAACTGTAATACATAATATATTACTTGTTACTGTTATTTAAAAGTAATTCATTACCTTACAATATTACTGTCTCAGAATTGTAATGCGTTACATTACTCCTGTATTACTTTTGAGTTACTTTCACCAAAATAACTATACAGAAGTAGAACTTAACATTCTAAAATGACTAGGGCTGTAACGATATGCGATATGAAACCGAAATCGCGACACTCAGATCCACGAACCTGCAGAATGGCGTCACACCCCTTCCAACTCCCAGCGTTATCCAAACCGTCCAGATCCAATCATACCACATCTTTAAATTACTATTAGTATTATTTGAAGTTAACTTAACATTATAAAATATGTAGACCTACACCACAAAACTAGTTGAGGATAAATTATTTAAAATTTGGGAATTCCAGCGTTATGGACATGACATTTGCAGACTTGCAGTCAAAACTTATATAATTATATAAATTCGCAGAAAATGCATTAATACCAAAATATTGAAACGTCGTTTTATCCATAGGCTCCTCCCAGAAAGGAGTCCAGACATTAGAAAAATATCAGTCTACACATGCGTTTTATATTTAATATTAGGGAAATCGACAGTCATGTGTGACAAAAAAAAATCTTTAACTTTTAGGAGGCAACAATTTTTTTTTGTTGTAATTCTGTGAATTACACTGCGCTAATCTAATGAAGAAGGGTTGGCTCTCCACAGAACATAAAATATTCATTTTATTTTATTTTTCGTGTTCGCATTTATGAGGAAAAAACAATGTTAGAGACGTGACAGTTCTCCGTTACGGACGCGACCGCTCTGAAGCGGCACTAAAAGACTGCTTTAAAACTTTCACAGACACCTTACACAGAAGACACGAAGCCTTTCTTTAAAGTGAATTTCGTTTTGTATTAATTGTACGGACCTGAAAAATATATCTATATTGAAATGTCTACTTGTAAACAGAACAATTCAAAACGAAAGAAAACAGACGGCTCTCTGCTTATGAAATGAAATGTGCATTTCTCTCTGGTGCATTAACTAGCCTACTGCGAAGATCGCGAGTCAGCATCGTCAACTTCATCTTGACTTTATTAATAAACAATCAACATGTCTCCTTGCTATATTTGACATATTCATAATCATTGCTTTTGCCGGTTCTTTATGACAGCTTTTAGGTGCTTTATCGGCAGCTCCGCCGCCCTTACATGAACGCGTCACCACGGCATCAAAAACATGATTGCGTGATGAAAACATGAAAAATACCACATAAACATAGCCTAACTGTTTAGAAAGAAAACACAGAACGAATAGCCTAATGCGCATACGTCCATCTCGCGAATGTAGTCTTCTTCATGCCATCTTCACCATTAGCCGCTTTTCCTCTGGCCAGCATGAGCACAGAGGCCGAAATCATACCTCACGGCACTCCTGTAAAAAATAAATCGCTATACAAATATATCAGACGCTGCCATTTAGTCTTTATTTACAGACTTGGACACCACACGCGGCTATTGACTGACCACGAACAGGTAATTTAGCCTACTTGCATCTTTCATTCGTTAATGTCTGGCGGTCTTGCTGTTTTTGTTTTTTTTGTTTGTTTGTTTTACAATTAAAACTAAAAGTCTGTTGTAACGCAAGCCTTACCGAACATGTACAGTAAAATATTACTGAAAATTTATTAGTAATGCCTTACACTACTGCGTTACAGCAAAACGTAATATGTTACTGTAATGCATTACTTTTGTAACGCGTTACTCCCAACACTGACAATGACAAGGTTTTGTGAGATCACCTTAAAAGAGTAAACTGACAGTTGGTGTTCCAGTGGGGCAGCATTGCCTGCTTAAAACACTCTCATAGACACACACATCCAGCCCTGCTTTTAATGTCGCCCCAACCTGTCTGATTAATCCGACCTCTGAGCCCGCAATGGCAACCCGACTACATCCTAGAGCCTCTGAGAAATGAAGATGTCCTAACAAGAAAAGCAGATAAGGCTTGCAGCACAAGTTTGCCTGATTTGATCTGATTACCACTCCAAAACGCTGTCGCTTCCAATGCATAGCATAACAAAAGCCCTCTAATTTAGCCAGTGCCCTTCTGTCCGAGTCCAACAAATTGAAATGTAATGGAAACAATTAGAGCAAGTGAAGAATACTGGGAACAGCAGGAGAACGAAGCTCGGCTCTGTTTCCCAGCTAAACATACAAATTAACTTAGGATTGGTCTGAAGTCACCTCTTTCTGTGGTGCTCTCCATTTCAAGCTGTTTGAAAGTCCATTAAAGAGAGAGTTACAATTATTCATTATTTGTCAATATTTACTCTCCTTAATGTCATTCCAAATTCCGTGAACAATAGGAGGAATTCTTACAGGACTATTACAGGTTCAGTACAATTTAAGCTCAATCAAAATGCTGATTTAAAGTGCACTTATTATGCTTTTTCGGAAATTACCTTTAATGTAGCGTGTAATATAGCTGTTTGCGAATGTAAAAGGTCTGCAAAGTTTCAAAGATCAAAGTGCATGATGAAAGGAGTTATTGTCTCCCAAAAGGAAGAACCGAATGTGAACTGCCTGAAGCGAGTTGTCAGTAATTCCAGTCTTGCTTCTTGCACGAAACTACGTAGGTTTGTTACAAATTTGCATAATGCCCACTTATGGTCCTCCATTGACCCTCAAACACTGTAATTGTAGCGGAGGCCTGGAAGAGTTTGATTCGTGTTGTCGACATGTCGAGAAGACACTGTTTTCTGCGCTGCAAAAGCGAATCCACTTTGCATGCACTTCTAAAGGAAGAGGACTAAGGCTGGAATTGATACGGCAAAACCAATGCCATTGTTACTGTTCGAATCACTGTGTATCAAGTGCTGAGAAAGATCCAGAGCTTCAGATTCAGATATGGTAATGGGTGTTTCGTTTCTGACACGCGTTGTGAGAGATAGAACAATCACAAAAGACTGGGACATCTGACCAATCGGAGTAGAGCAGGCTCTCGGAAAGGACGGGTTTAGAGAGGACGAATCATTCATCGAACCGATTCAGAAACTGATAGAAAAGAGATGATGCTGCAATGTATATTATGAGAATATTAAAACGATTTTTGACCTTGGATGCATGTAAATCGTAAGAGATTTCCCTATATCTTAAGAGACTTCCAAAAACAAATTCAAGGTTATGTGAGGAACTTAAAATGAAAGTGAATGGGACCCATTTTTTGAGGATTTCCAAGCAAAAATGTAAATCTTCTAAATTTGTAATAGGACTCACATTAACTCTGCTGTCAAAACCTGTGCATTATTTGAACTGTAAAGCTGTTTAATCCAAATCTTTTTTTTTACAGATTATTTCTTTTCTTTTTTTCCCCCTAAGGTCTTTAGAATTACATTTGTGTAAATGTGTAACATTTTGGCCTAATTGTGCAGCCCTATGAACAAGGACTCTGGGAGTTTGCCTAATTCTGCATGTTGAATCGTCATCTGCGAGATAGATCGCTTTGATTGGGTGTTCAGTTTACTGAACGAGTCAGTGCATGAGAAGTGATGAAAGCAAGCAAAGAAGTCAAGACAGCACAGACAGAAGGCTGTTCAAACTTTACTTAATCTTACCTGAGCACCAATATTTTCTTAACTTGGGCCGCCTGGAATGAAGAGATCAAAATCGCCACTTTAAAAAAAAAAAATTATATAACAGTTTCTGCAGCCCTAGATTTGAGTTCACTGTTTGAATGATGTATAGACTATTGATACCTGCTGATATAGGTCGCTATTTTCTTACATGCAGGCACAGAACGCATGTGCTAATTGGCAGTCAACTGTAGTCCCTTTGGTGTGTTCAAGCGCAGCTTGTTGCCTGTGAACATGGACAAGTATCTTCTGTGGAAGTCTCAGAAGCAAAAATGTTCGTTCAATCATTGCATACAGTCTGAATGCAATGATAGGATGTCCTACTTGCCTGTCAACATACAGTATGTATTTCCATACCTCCGCGACCATACCTACCTAGACGAACAGACACCGAGCGCCAGAAACCAAGAACCAAATTCTTCCTGAACCAAAATGATCTTATGCGCACCATGTCGTAATTAAAAGATGTCAACCCGGAGCTGTTCACACCCTTAAACTTAATTTATGCGTTTCTCTGGCAACACTTTCAGCGTTGAAATAAATCTGCAGCAGTCAGGCAGTACAAATCCAAGCTCTGTAAGTCGTTTACGTTTACTATCATTGCAATGTTATGTGCTTTGAGTCCGAGACATGAAGCAATTTAATGTCGTCTCTTGTGGCACTTTGCAGACTCCGCTCTGGCCGGGTTTTGGAGGAAGTATAACTTTTGAGAAGTTCTAAATGGAGGGCGGGATCTTATGCTTTTATAGCTAGCTCGCTATTGCTAGCCTCTCTGAAATTGCCCACCCTAGCTTTAATAGCATTCTTTGTGGTTGTGAAAAACCATCACAGAAGTCATTCAGATGCCTTTATGCAGATGTAACCCAGATTTGCATCCCTCACAATGCTGTGACTTATATGTTCATGCCTGTGAGTGGGTTTTTATGTTGCTATGTAATTGTGCATTACATCAAATCATTTCTTTTCCTCTCTGTGTCAATAAGATGGGGTCATAAGAGAGTTCTCACCCAAAAGAGAGACTGATAGAATCTAAAATCAGACCGAAATTAAACTGTCAGATGATAATTGTGGGGAAGCTGTGTGGTATGTAATGCCAGGAGATAAACAGAGAAGAACCGTTTCCCATTTGGCCCTCTGAACCTTAAAATCATTAGGGGTTGCATTGCTCAGTGTGCTCCATTTTGGGACTCGTCCTTTCTCATTTGGTTAATGGCATTCCATTGACTTAAGCGTCTAAAGCAGACCATATTTTTTAGGGCAGACTATTAAATGCTTTAAAATTGAAGCTCTCTGAAGTTTCATAATAAGGTCTTTTTCTTCCATCTGATACATTCTAGCTTAAAATACCACCTTTGTATTTTTTTCTCTCTCTCTACATTACATATGATAAATGACATACTGTATGTAATGCTGTATATTCATCATCGAAGGGACAATATGTATCAATGTTAGTATCAATCTTTAAAAAAAACAAGCCGCTTAAATGTCAAATCTTAATGAAATGTCAGTGGTGGTCATGACCTTCACCTCACCAAAACACGCTTAAAACAAGACATGAACAATTAGAGGACATGATAACACGGTTAAAATTTCACATGCAAGGGTGCATCCTAAAAGTTTTTATTTGTATCTAATACTGGTTTTACAAAGTCAATATTGGGGTTTGTGGGTGTAATTGTAGAGAAATAAGATTGACCACACTCGCATTGCATATGTGTGATGCGAGTAAGGAATAATTGACGACGGGCTGCTGAATTATTGGAAAAATAATGCACACCCGAGGTGGTAATGTTACACCATGTTATACCTCGGTTGTGCATTATTTTTCAATAATTCAACAGTTATTACACTTATTCTACGGTTACCACACCTTAAAACATTGTTCAGAAGATGTATTTCAAGACTTTTGTCAGGTTTTTGTCCTTGAAATGCTCGTGTGTATAGGAATAATTTCTTACGTATCCAATCCCAAGCCTCCAATACCAATTCCAAAACATAATTCTAGAGCTAGTGACAGAGGCTTCAGCCATTGATAGCAAACAGCAAACTATCAATGCAGTAATTAATGCCATTATTAGAGAGAGAGAGAGAGAGAGAGAGAGAGAGAGAGAGAGAGAGAGAGAGATTAAAAGTGTGTGTGTGTCTTTCGACTGTGTTCGGCAGCAGGGTCTCTACTAATAGTGAAACTGTTAACTGAAGCCTGTTACCTTCAGTGAGCAACCAGTCAGTCTTGGGCTACAGGGTGATATGGCTGCTGACTATATATATATATATATATATATATATATACATACATATATGGCTGTAACCTCTTTTCCTGTAACCTGCAATCGACATAAAAATAGTTATAACAACAACCTGCAATTTCCTTGTTTAAATATAAGTTGTTTTGAAGGTGTCACATGCTGTGATTCAAAGGTTTCCCTAACAGATATTTTCCTCTCAGAACAAACCCTGAGCGATAAATAAAGGGATGGCTGAAGATGAAGAGCGATGGCTTTCAGTTCTCGTTTCAGCAGACTCTTCATTGCAGCGGTAGTGACAGTTACAACACCCCTGCCTTTTTTTTGTCTCTCCATTGATTGTTTGGCTGTGGGCTAATATAAAGGTTTTCCTGCGAGTCAGTCAGCTGTCAGGCTCAATCTCACCCAGCACATGACTGCCTGTCACTCTCATGGGCTTCCCTCGCCGCTGTCAGTCAGACAGTGTGTGTGTGTGTGTGAGGTAAACACACACAACATGAGCAGATCACCATGAGCGATGTGAGGAATACAAAAAAATATATCCTTCCTCCTCATTTGCTGCTGGAAAGTTGCTGATGTGTAGAACTTGAGATGTTGTTGTCAGGCAAACGACAGACTGTTTTTACTGTAACGGATTTTTCTCTGTCGGATGGTGTTATTGTTTGGGATCATTACCCTGATCGAAAAAGAAGTACACTTCAACATTTGTTAAGAGCACTTTATTAAAAGAATACACTTAAGTGTGAACTGAATGTAATGTTGTCCGATAAATACTGTAATTGCATGTTGATTGCAATTGAATGAAAATGTATTCTAGTTTCTTTTTATATAATCTGAACTTAATTAAATCTTAATATGTCATTTTAATATCTTCTGTTGTCTTTGACATATGGTTATGTGTTCTGCTGAATGTACAGACAAGCATTTATGGCAAACTAAAATATACTTTAATGTCTATTGACACTTGTTTGAAATGTATTGGTAATTACACATTCGTGATGATGCTCCAATTCAGAACATTTAAAATATATTAACTAAACGTAATATCAAATCACACAGAACATCTAAAATTATAATCAAGAATTTAACCTGTAAGTTATCAAAATAAGTGCATTTCTTTAAAGCATTACACAATATTATTAATACACGTACAACTTTTAATTTGGCATTATTACAAAGTGCATTGTTTAACACAGTGACTCTTTAAGTGCACTTAAGTGTATACTTACTATGATTTATTTCAATAGTATTATTGTACTATTATTTATTTTTCAATAGTATTATTGAATCTGCAAGCTTTTAAAAAAATAATTTTAAGATTTGAAGTACACTATAGTGCACATTCCATACAATTAAGCACACTTTTTTCATAAGGGTAGACTGTTTTTGCGCTCTTAAAGGTGGGCGTTTGAACCGCATCCCTTTTTAACAAATAAACAGTTGCATTCATGACAGGTTTTCAAATTGGTGTTGGAATACTGGTCATTGAGTTTTTGCGTCTTCCCACAAACTAAACATCTTTGTTCTGTTACAGTGAAATCGTCTCACTGTAAGAGGATGAGATGTACGGACTGTCAAAGGGCTAAGGGTGAAAAGTAGAGTTGGAATACATTTGAGTGAGAGTTGGCTAATGAATTGTGGTGAGAAAAGTCTCAGGTTTAGGAGCAGAGGTCCAACATCCTGCTCCAGGTTTAGCAGCAGAGGATGTTGAATCTTTCCATTCATGGGGTGACAGAGATGTGATTTGACAGATGACACTATAATGATTTCCTCAGCATTTTTTTTTTGCATTAGCATACAGCTTTCCCTTTATCTCACCATGTGGAGGTTTACACTATAGATGTGTTTGTGCAGCAGCAGCTGATTGAATGTTAGCATTACATGGATGACTTTTTTGGGGGATGGGCCCTTAATTATTACTTAATTATTATCATAATTAAGATAATATCAATTATTTAATTCGCCCTCATGATGTTCCATACAGCTCTGGGTGGGGTTGCACCAGCATCATGTAAGGTACCACTACATACTTTATAAGTACTAGTTAGTTTTGTTACCAACTGTATACCTAATTTGGGTCTGGGTGTATCTTTTTTTTTAAAGCAAAACTTAACTAGCTGGTTGTAAGCTTTCCTTGAAGAAATGCATATACATAATATGACATTTACACGAGGCCTGCAAAAGGCATTTATATACAGAAGTAGTGTTTGATCAATCATCACCAACAATTTAACCATCTCAGTTTATCATGTTATCGTTCAAACGTATTTTGCCTCTACTGAAAACGGTAATAAATAAAAATTTCATTTTAATATGGTACATAAATTGAAAATAATTATTATTATTTAATGTTTATAATTATATAATGTAGGACTTATACATTTATATACATATTAACATTTTCACAATTTTTTTTGTTTATTATTCATTATTAAATACTTTATTAAGAATAACTATATATTTATAGATAATTATTTTGCGAATTTATCAGTTGTATCATTTATTTCAATTATGTAATGCTTTATTACAAATATTATATTGAAATATGTAAATAATATTCAGGAAATGCATTTAGAAAAATGTATAATATTTATGTTACATGCAAATTTATAATTTTGTATTAAATATTTCAATTATGTAATAATTTGTTAAAAAATGAGAATGTTTAGTATGTAAATACTATTCAGGGGATACTGCCAGGGTTTGGGTGTGATGAAAGTAGCGAGGACTCAAGTGCAGGACAATGGGTGTTTAATGATAATAAAATAAAACAAAACAAACAAAAACTACCACGATGTGGAAAAAATACAGACTTGACTTGACTTGTCAACGCACACAGGAGGAACATAGTTGGGTAGAATTAGGATGACAAACCAGTACAGGACTGCAAACACAAGGAGAATAAATAGGGAAGCAAACAAAAGAGGGTAACTAGGGAGGACAGGTGGGGCAAATGAACCAATAATCAGGTAACAAGATGGGCAGCAGGGTCAGACAATGACAGGAGACCACATGACAAAAAGAAACATACATGACAAGCCATGTGACTAAAACACAAGCACATGGCCAGTATTGCAAATCACAAGCCATGTGCTAACACAAAACGAGACATGAACGCGCAGCCAATGAGAACACTCATGAGGCACATGCTCGCACAAAACATGACTACATTAAAGCTCGCAGCCAGTGATAAACACAAGCTGCATGCAACAGCACAAGACACAACATGACTACATGAAAGCACATGAAACACACAGACAAGACAAAACAGGAGTGTCAGGGCTCTCTCACTAAACCTAGAAATAGACTAGACAGAAGTGACAGAACCCTGACAGATACAAACATTTATATTATTAATATTTAAAATGGATACAAATTATAAAACATTTGCACAAAAAAAAAAAAAAAAATTATTAAGAATTCGTACATAGAACTATTTAAATAATATTCATGGGATAAATTAAGGAAAATGTATAATATTTATTACCATAAATATTTGTATTATTTAATTATTTATTAAGCCAGCAAATCTGCAAATAATATTCAGGGACTGTATTTAAATTAAGGTGAGGTGTTTAGATCGGGATTATTCTGTAGAGCTGCTACGAACCCTCTTACTCACATAGTTTGGATGTAAATTGAATATTGAAATTGCACAAATGAGTGCTATGGCTGAGGGAAAGATTTACAGTGACTTCAATTTCAGGTTTAGCCTTTTAGTCCTAGCATTGTTTTGTTTATTCTACATGCCTACGCATTGGAAAAAGTAGTTACTGGAAAAGCTACTGTGCTCTGAAAACAACTGAGCTGCTGTCCAGCAACTGAAGACTGAAGTTAAATTAGCCGTGCTGCTACTTTTAGTTGGTTAGGGACATTTTCTCTGAAATGGCATGGGAGGCAGTGAATCCTCAGAAAATTGAGATGAGAAAAAAAATCAATATTGCTCAAAATAAACCAAACAAGAACTTTACAGTGAGATTATGAAAGCGATTAGGGCGATAGAGTGCATTACCGTGGAATGACGGATTCATATACTGTTGAAATGGCGCCCAGGCTGCCAGATAAAAATGCAATCCGGCTTTTGCTAGACCAGCAAGACCGACGGACGGGGATGTTTTGGTCGAAGTAGGACTACTGAACAATTGAAGTCAACTTTCTACAATGCGAGTAAATTTCACTCTGGGTGACTAAATAATGTCTATAATATTGGCTAATAAATTCCTAGGTTTTACTCGCCAGTGTGTGTGTGTTAGATGCGAAGTATAAGTTTAGCATATATATATTTTCACTCGCTGAACACTGACTGAGCGCTTGAGAATTTCGCTCTTCGTTAAGCGATATGTACTAGCATATGGGGTTAGAATCGGTCACAATTCTGAGCGCGCAAGATCACATTTTGATGTGGGCAGACTTTCTCTTTTGCTTGTGCAAAGTTTCACTTTCTTGTTCCTTTCGTACCAGCCGTACGCGCTCTCTAAGCACAGTCTGCTCGCTTGCTCAACACAACCCAGCATTACAATATGCCATAATTCCAGCCAATCAGAGATGAGGCTGCTAAATTCTGATTGGCTGGCTTGAAAACCAATCACAGGACTCCCTGCATCACCGACTGTGGAAAAGGAAAATACATGGTATTAGATGTTTATGTTTAATTTGTTTAATGGATTGAAAACTTCAATTTAAGTTCAAGTAAACAAAAACATTCACAGCAGAGAAGTTCTGTAAAAACATCTAGCATACTGAAAAAAATATACTGTATTTTCTTATATACTATTTTAGGATGGATAGTGTTCACATTGGGATGCAGGCTTATTCCTCTCACTGCAAAAAAAAAGAAAGAAAGACATGTGGGTAACAATGCAAACATATGCAAATATAACTGTAAGTGAAAATCTTGGGTGTGTTACTCATAAGACTTCTATATAATTACTCTCATAATTAGATTTTTATTTTTTTGCAGTTAGGGGAACAAGCCTGCATCCCAATGTGCACACTATCTATTCTAAAATAGTATATAAGAAAATACAGTATATTTTTTTTAGTATGATAGTTGTTTTACAGAACCCCCTGCTGTGAATGTTTTTGTTTAAATAATTCCAAGGATATCAAGTTGATTATTATTTTAACGTTATTACATTGCATTTCTACATTTATTTGATGGCTTTTTTATTCTAATGTCAGTGATGTACCGTTTTTACACACTTATTTCATTAAAAGTGGAAAAGTCTGTCCATCTTCATTTCTGAAAATGTGTAAAATTTGAGACCCCAGCTTGGTCACATTCATATTTCACTAATGTTAATTACATAACTTGCAGTTCAGAAAGAAGTTAGAACTACCACTTGAGGGGTAGCAAACACTGGGACATGCCATTATGTACAGTAATAGTACGATTTGATTTTGATTAAAAATAAGCAACAAAAAAATAGCTTAAAAATAAACTGTGGTCGTCGAGTGGTAGACATTTGAACTTAAATCAAGCCATTAAACTAATTAAACATAAATATCTTCCACCATGTATTTTCCTCTTCCACAGTCAGTGATGCAGGGAGTCTTGTGATTTGTTGACAAGCTAGCCAATCAGAATTTAGCAGCTGGGTTGTGTTGAGCAAGCCAGCTGTCTGCGCTTAGAGGCTGGTATGAAAGGAGCAGGAAAGTGAAACTTTGCACATGCCAAAGAGAACGTCTGCGCACATACAAATACTTATTCTAAAAGCAAAATTGATTTTCGTTCGCTCAAAAAAATTTCTTATCTGCGAGATGAACATTTCTCCGCAAAACTCAGTTCACGCGCGTGCGAAATGCCCCTTTGCAGAATTGTGACCGAAATCTAATCCCATACTAGTATTTCAAATTCAGCTCAGCGTGGTTGTATATCTATGGTTGTATATTGTCATCATTATGACTAAAAGAATTAGTAGTAGGATAATCTTTTAATAATAATTACTATTATCAATTACTAATATCCTTTTTTTTTTATATATACTGAAACACTGAATGACCAACAATATCTTCAATACCAGTTAAAATGACAAATATGCTTTCATGCATGATTAAGCTTTAGTTCTACTTACTAAAGTTCTATCATTAAATAGGCTAATGCTTGATTATCATAATATAATGCTTGATTGACTGATTTTAAGAGTGTACATTTAGATATTTTAAAAGCTGTGCCATTTTACAATGATAAGCTAATTTGGTGGAATTTTATATCAGTCTGGCGAGTAACCCAAAAAATTTACTTGCCAATGGCGATTCTATTGCCAAGGTGTGCGTAGGTGGTTGATTGAAGTACTTCTTGAAGTACTGTGAGATCATTTTTTCTCCGATTACTTGTTTTCCATTTATTTATTTTTTTCTTTCTCTTACTTTCTCAGATCCTTAAGGAATTCAAAGACGAAGATTGGAACATGGGAAACATTGTGTTCACGATGACCAACAGGCGATACGGCGAGAAATGCATCGCTTACGCCGAGAGCCACGACCAGGTACTTCCGCCCGGATACCTTCATTTCTCCAGCGTGGACTAAAGGAAATGTAATCAATGTGTCATTGGGAATGGAAATTGGTGTCAAAACAGGTTGTAGTCCTCTAGGGACTAGGGTGAAATGAGAAATTAACACATCCGTCCTGTTTGTACGCATTCTAACGCCACGACTAGATGCGATTGTTGTTGTTTTTCTCATGCCTTCTTTTGTTCTCTTTGTTTTTCCTCTGTGTTCTGTTTCCAAGGTCTGGGAATAACGATTTGTGCTACTCAATATGAGACACTTGAGTGAGTCTGAGTTGAAACGTGCTAAAACTAGAAAAACTTTACTTTGACACTTCTTCAATAGACTGACTGATTAGCATTGCAATAAAGTTTTCATTGAATGGGCAGATGTGCGAAAGGATGTCTTAAAATATTGACGGATATTGGGACTTTGGCCTACCGGTTGTAACTTATTGAGCTGTGGTGCTTATCTATGTGATGGTGGTTTAAATACAAAACATTTCTTGATCTAGTTTGTCCCTCTTAACGGATTCATTTCGTCCCGTTTCTTACTCCAATCTAAAAAAAAAAGTGACAAAAAGTTTTTAAAAGAAATGATTTTAGCATGACAAGCTTAGTGGTGTTTAAGGCAAACAT
This sequence comes from Siphateles boraxobius, assembly GCF_051911475.1. Lineage (NCBI taxonomy): Eukaryota > Metazoa > Chordata > Actinopteri > Cypriniformes > Leuciscidae > Siphateles > Siphateles boraxobius. Next base: position 32,972,303 of record NW_027509186.1, on the reverse strand, counting down.
CACTATTGCGATTGCTCATACTTTGGTTAGTTCCCCCAAAAAGGAAAATTCTGTTATTAATTACTCACCCTCATGTTGTTCCAAACCCATAAGACTTTTGTTCATCTTCGAAACACAAATGAAGATATCTTTGATGAAATCCGAGAACTTTCTGTCCCTCCATTGACAGCTACGCAACTACCATTTTGACGTTTTTATAAAGTTCATAAAGAGATCGTAAAACTAATCCATATGATTTGTGCGGTTTAGTCCAAATCTTCTGAAGAGACAAGATCACTTTATGATGAACAGATTGAATTTAGTCGTTTATTCACATATAAACATTGTCAGTGAACATAAACAGAAGCTCAATCGAACCTGCTTGATGTTCGAAAATAAACCTCATTGGTTCTTTCTGAAGCTCAAACGGGTTGCGTAACACGAGAATGAACCTCATTGGTTCTTTCTGAAGCTCAAACGTGCTGCTTAACACGAGAATGAACCTCATTGGTTCTTTCTGAAGCTCAAACGTGCTGCGTAACACAAGAATGAACCTCATTGGTTCTCACACATCAAGCAAACATGCTTGAGGTTCCGTTTACCACAACTGATGTGTGAATTGATGAATGTTTACATGCGAATAAAAGCCTACATTCAGTCTGTTCATCATATAAAGCAATAAAAGCATAAAGAGTCTCTTCAGAATATTTAGACTAAACCCGCTCCAGTCATATGGATAAGTTTTATGATCTTTTTATGAACTTTTTAAAGGTTGTCAAAATGTTGTTCAGATTTCATCAACATCAGATTTCATCACTTGTCAAAGTGTTGGTCAGATTTCATCAAAAAGATCTTTATTTGTGTTTCGACGATGAATGAAAGTCTTACGGGTTTGGCACAACATGAGGGTGAGTAATTTTAGTTTTTTGGTGAACTTAACCCTTTAAGCTACAGTTTTCCATCATTACAATCAGACCAGTATTCAGTCTTGCTTTTTTAGTTTTTATGGTCCCACATGCTGTTTCTTAGTACAAGACAAATAGTTGCTCTTCCCCATTTCCCCCCCATAACAAGAGCAACCAATCAAAAGCTATTCATCAACCTGAAAACAATTCACCTAATGTGGTGTTTGTGCTCATATTGTTGTTCTGCCTGTTCTGTCAGGCCCTGGTGGGAGACAAAACGCTGGCCTTCTGGCTGATGGACAAGGATATGTACACCAACATGAGTGCTTTGATTCCAATGAACTCCGTTATTGATCGGGGGATCCAGCTCCACAAGATGATCCGACTGCTTACCCACAGCCTGGGAGGGGAGGGCTACCTGAACTTCATGGGTGAGTCCTTGCAGATGCATTCATTTTTGAAAAAAACTAGTCCGTATTTGGATTTCGCGTGCAATATGTTGGTGCATTATCTTTGCAACAATGTAATAACAAAAAACAAGTGATAAAAAAACACACCAAAAAATATCCTTTGATAATATCAGTTAAGGTTTCTTGCACCAAAAACAGAAATACTGTTATTTAGTTTTTCAGATCTACTTTCCCACTCTCTCTTTGATTTACTAGAATTAAATGGCTGTTTTGTTTTTGTGTTTTCATTTTTTTTGTTTTCATTTCTTTTATATTCTTTGTTTTTGTAACATTTATTAGATATGTTTGATAAACTATTGTCTAACATAAAATGAACCTATGAAAAGTAGCTGTTTTTGAACAAACTGCGGTTTTAGGCTGTCCCACTAAGAGATCTTGACCTTCTTGATTGTATTCAACAATTAAAATAATACAGCATACTTTCACATGATCTATTATAATATAAGTTTATCAATAGCTACAAACTATTATTTGAACCCAACCTTGCTAGTCCCTAATTTTGGCAAAATATGCAAACCTGCTTATGCCTTTTTTTTTCTTTTTTTTCTTTTCCCCCCCTTTTTTTACACATGCCTTCAATTCTAAAACCTGCATGATGTTTACATAGTACAATTGTATGTGTTTTCGTGGATGTTAACCATTAGCTTGACGTGACATCGGTGGATAATTAGAGCTGTTTATAATATTTATTATTGCTGTAAGTGGTTGACGGTCAATAGTCAGCACAAACAGTGTACTAGCCCCACCTGCTGACCAGGTGTTGACGCTGTACTGACCATATTAATGTATGAATCTCCAATAAACCGGTTCAGATTAAAAGAGACAGACTTTTTCCCCAGCCAAAGCTATATTCAGATAACACACACACACACACAACCCAAACCCCACAGATTACCTGGTGTTTGTGAGCATATGGGCAGATTCATCCATGATGCACCCTGGAGGTCTGTTATTGTTTACTGCTGTTCTTGTTCTGCCAATACCACTAACAGTAATGACAGCTACAGATGTGGACTGCCTGATGTGGACACTTTTTCCACTCTCTACTTGTAGTATATCTGTTTAAAGCTTTTGTCTACTGAGTGAAAATCCTCTCCTAATGGTGTTGTGCCCCAGCTGAATATATATTTTTTATCAGGTATGTTTGCATCAGGTATATTATTTAATATATATATATATATATATATATATATATATATATATATATATATATATATATATATATATATATATATATATATATATATATATATAATTTTTTTTAAATTTAAATTTAAATTTTATTTTATTTAATTTTATTTATTTTCGTAGTTAAGTCAAGGATGTGAAACGGTGAGATGTAAAAGTGAATGCCCTCTAAAGAGGACAGAATTTGCAGGGTCTCAGGATCATTAAAGTCTATCTAGACTTGAATTATTCCTCCCAATTAAACTTTTAGTACAACAGGGATTAAGTACTACGCATTATCCAAGTTTAGACATGCTTATTCCTGAAATAAATGACAGAAAATGTCCCACAAAATAATTAAAAGCTTCAAATTAATCATCAAATGGGAATTTTAGGTTTTTGCCTCATTAATTGCTTAGTTAATTAAAAAAAATCCCTTTAAGTTGACTTTTCATTGTCTTTATAAAATGAAGGTAACCAATAAGCCAAAGCGAGCGAGAAGACAAAAAATGGTAAATACAGGATGATGTGTCATGTCAATGGATCAATGGCTGTGAAGTCATTTAGCCAGTGCGAAGCAAGAACAAATTGTTTGAGCAAGCAAATCAATTTGAGCTACCCTCAACTCTGCGAAGCCCATCTATTTACTCTTTAGTGGCAGAAGATGCTTGCAAAGTAAAAGGCCACAAAGAAATGACGGCCATGTTTGCAATGCAGAAAGAAGATGAGTGCTGTGAGGCAGAGACTCGACATTATAACACACTCGCGAGACGGCAATGAAACGGCTCGGTGGTTTCATCATTAAATCAGCAGGTGGAGAGTGAGATGAATGTACGTCTGACTTTCAGAGACGGAGGAAAAACTTCTGGATCACCTTCAGAAGCACAGATTGATGTCTGACTGTTCAAACTGTGCTTTTGATCAGTCAAAACTGCTGAAGAATTCAGTGAAATTAACATTAAGATAAAACGGCATGCCAAAAATTACTAATTAACTCTTTCCCCGCCAGTGTGTTTTTATTTTTTTATTTTTTTAAAGTTGCCTGCCACTACCAGCATTTTTGATAGTTTCACAAAAATTTCGTGGCCCCCAGAATATTTTGTTGTATGAATATCTGTATAACATTGTGCGGTTGAAGCAGAAGATGAGGCTGGATCCAAGTGCAGCACACTTTTTATTTAACAAACTACAAACTAAACAGACTGGATACAGGACTCAGGAACAGGATTGAAGAACAGGAACAAACCAACATGAGCGTTAACAGTCAAACATTAAACAAGAACTCACAAAGATGGGGCTAAAACACATGGCTTAAATAATCAGGGACAAACGAGCTAGACAAGATATCAAGGTGGCGTGGTTAATGGGAAACACCTGGGATAACTAATAGACAAGGAACCACTGAACATGACAAGACACAAAACCCACACCGTGACATAGCCGCCCCCAAGGCCAGGGCGTAGCAGGATGAGGCGAAGGCCAGGTCGGAGAAGCCTCCTCGGGTGGCCATGGCGGAGAAGCCTCCTCGGGTGGCCATGGCGGAGAAGCCTCCTCGGGTGGCCATGGCGGAGAAGCCTCCTCGGGTGGCCATGGTGGAGAAGCCCTTTCAGGAGACCATGGCGGCGCGGCCTTCATCGTCTTGTCGTGGAGCCCACTACTGCCCCCCCCCCCCCCCATCCCCCCCCCCCCCCCCCCCCCCCCCCCAAAAAAATACTTAGGGGAACCTACAGGGACATAGACTGGACCAGGCTCTGGGACTAACATTGGCTCTGGGACTGACAGTGGCTCTGGGTCGTTGAGGCTGTCGTGAAGTGCGTGCTCGTCAGGGCCAGACGGGGAGCGCGGGCTCGGCTGGGCAGACGGGGAGCGCGGGCTCACAAAGCTTCTTCTCCTCCACGCCCACAGTCAACAAAGAGCCACTCCACAACAGGGCCAGGTCGATATACCACTCTAAAGACCCGTGAAGATCAGGTTCGGGCATCAGAGACCGGAGTGGTTCCGATAATCCCCCGCAGAGGAAGATCTTCAAGCACTGAGTGCTCATTTGCGCCAGATGCGCAAGTTCAATGAAGTCCGCGACGTACTCCTCTATGGTGCGATTCTCTTGACGGAGACAGAGAATCTGGACATCTGGACTCCAGAAAGGCATGGCTGCTGGATCACGATGCGGTGAGTTCTTCTGTAACGTTGTGCGGTGGAAGCAGAGATGAGGCTGGATCCAAGTGCAGCACACGCTTTATTTAACAAACTACAAACTAAACAGACTGGATACAGGACTCAGGAACAGGATTCAAGAACAGGAACAAACATTAAACAAGAACTCACAAAGATGAGGCTAAAACACATGGCTTAAATAATCTGGGACAAACGAGCTAGACAAGATATCAAGGGGGCGTGGTTAATGGGAAACACCTGGGATAACTAATAGACAAGGAACCACTGAACATGACAAGACACAAAACCCACACCGTGACATAGCCGCCCCCAAGGCCAGGGCGGAGCAGGATGAGGCGAAGGCCAGGGCGGAGAAGCCTCCTCGGGTGGCCATGGCGGAGAAGCCTCCTTGGGTGGCCATGGTGGAGAAGCCCTTTCAGGAGACCATGGCGGCGCGGCCTTCATAGTCTTGTCGTGGAGCCCACTACTGCCCCCCCCCCCCCCCCCCCCCCCTAAAAAAAATACTTGGGGGAACCTACAGGGACATAGACTGGACCAGGCTCTGGGACTAAGAGTGGCTCTGGGTCGTTGAGGCTGTCGTGAAGTGCGTGCTCGTCAGGGCCGACGTGAAGTGCAGACTCGGCAGGGCTCACGTAAAGCACGGGCTCGTTGGGGCTGACGTGACACTCTGGCTCGTCGAGGCTGTCGTGAAGTGCGTGCTTGTCAGGGCCGACGCGAAGTGCAGACTCGGCAGGGCTCACGTGAAGCGCAGACTCGGCAGGGCTCACGTAAAGCGCAGACTCGGCAGGGCTCACGTGAAGCACGGGCTCGCCTGGGCAGACGGGGAGCGCGGGCTCGGCTGGGCAGACGGGGAGCGCGGGCTCACAAAGCTTCTTCTCCTCCACGCCCACAGTCAACGAAGAGCCACTCCACGACAGGGCCAGGTCGATATACCACTCTAAAGACCCGTGCGGATCAGGTTGGGGCATCAGAGACCGGAGTGGTTCCGATAATCCCCCGCGGAAGAAGATCTTCAAGCACTGAGTGCTCATTTGCGCGAGATGCGCCAGTTCAATGAAGTCCGCGACGTACTCCTCTATGGTGCGATTCTCTTGACGGAGACAGAGAATCTGGACATCTGGACTCCAGAAAGGCATGGCTGCTGGATCACAATGCGGTGAGTTCTTCTGTAACGTTGTGCGGTTGAAGCAGAGATGAGGCTGGATCCAAGTGCAGCACACGCTTTATTTAACAAACTACAAACTAAACAGACTGGATACAGGACTCAGGAACAGGATTCAAGAACAGGAACAAACCAACACGAGCGTTAACAGTCAAATATTTAAACTAGAACTCCCAAAGATGAGGCTAAAACACATGGCTTAAATAATCAGGGACAAACGAGCTAGACAAGATAACAAGGGGGCGTGGTTAATGGGAAACACCTGGGCTAACTAATAGACAGGGAACCACTGAACATGACAAGACACAAAACCCTCACCGTGACAATCTGAACATGCAATATGTCAAAAAAAAGAACAGAGCCTCGCTTTTAAACAAAAAACCTGTTTTATTCTAGTTTAAATGCATTCTCTTTTTTTTTAGGAAAAAGCTGAGAAATTGCGCTTTTGTCAAAGACTACATCTGATCAAAACATGGAGTAGATCGAGTCCATCAACACCCCTAATGCTTGCACAGTCCTATAGCTCGTTCTGCGTCGACATTTCATTCGGTAACATTAGGGAGTTTTGATTTATATGCTGTTTAATGTTGATGATCGTGTTATTTTACATATGCATTGCATATATTGCTTTTTTTTGTTTCTTCTTCATGTCTTTTGATCAGGAGATTCAGCACTCTTTCAGAAGATGCCTAATAGCGCCCCCCTACCGTATAACAGTGAAAAAACAGTAAATTTCCTTCAATGGCGTAATGCTGTCAGAAAATGTTGTCAATGGCGGGGAGAGAGTTGATAAAAAACATTGTGTGAAAATATTAAGATCATATAAATTTAAAGTGTTAGTTCACCCAAAAATGAAAATTATGTCATTATTTACTCACCCTCTTGTCATTCCAAACCCATAAGCGATTCGTTCATGTTCGGAACACATATCTCAAAATCTTTTTAATGGAATCTGAGCGCTTTCTGTCCCTCCATTGACGGTCTACGCAACTACCACTTTCAAGCCCCAGAAAGATAGTAAAGACATCATTAAAGTAATCCATGTGACTCCAGTGGTTTACCTTTGATTTTATGAAGCAACGCCAGTGCTTTGTTTGCGGAAAAAAACATTTTATTTGCAAAATATGAATCTCTCTTTTTTTGCTGCTTTCTGGGGCTTGAAAGTGGTAGTTGCTTGGATTTTAATCTCTTTAATTAATTAGTCTCTCAGATTTCATTAAAAAGATTTTGAGATTATTAAATAAGGGTAATGGGCACATTTACCATTGTTCAGCGAATTTTCACAGACGAAATCAAGTCATTTCAATATTGATTCACCAGATCTGTAATTTTGTGTGAGATTTTCCTATGCAGATTCGGCAACGTGTCCAATTCAAGTTGGTCTCACGGTTTCATTGTGTTGACCAACTGAAAGTTGCTTGGTTGGAAAGTGGCTTCTATCTGAGCTGTGCTTCGTACATCACTTTACTATTGAAAATAAACAATTCATGCAAAGTATCACAAAAAAGTTCTCTAATTTGTGTTACCCAGTACAATGGTAATATATAGCCTAGATCTAAGTTTTTGCCAGATAATTAATACATTTCCCTGTTTCCCCAAGACAGATTTGGAACAGAGGAGAAAACATAAAAGCGACAGACAATGTGTTTAAACCTGAAATACTGAGCGAGAGAGATAAAGGAATGAGCGTAATTGACTGTGAGCTTACGATAGTCATGAAGTCCAAAGTCATTTGCTAAACAAATAACTGTTGGCCTGTTTTGATATTTGTCATGATAAAGGCCCCAGTAACTGTATTTCCATTATAGATTTATTTAACGTTAAGAGTCGACTTGCTTTCAGCTCTAAATGTGTGTTATGTTTGTGTAAGATGGAAGGGGAGGATAAACTACTAAACTAATTGGTCTCTGAAAGAAGGGTTGCATGTGATTCAGCTATAGGTCATCAGGATTAATCCTGAATCACATTTTAAAAGGATCATCTCATTGAGCTCAGTGTTTGCGTATGCTAATGCCTGCGTGGTTTTCCAGACAACCTTGTTTCAAGGGCAGCTCTCGAATAGTGCTTTAAATTGAAAGACCAGCAGGCCTGAAGGACTGTCGTCTGTTTTGAATTTAAAAGGAAGTTGTCTACTTTTCATAATAAGCTGTCAGGTTCACTACAAAATTTTTCTGTACTTGAATCCTACCACATCTAAACCTGAATATAAAGACCTTTGTGATCAGTCATGCACTGAAATCTGAAATATTTGGCAGAAAATGCATTTTTTGTAGGGCCCGAAATCATTGACGAGAACGGTGGCGTTTTATTTTAAAGGCACGTTTGTTTGTCAACATGGCTATAGCTTGACATTTGGGCCAAACCGAGCCAGTAAATTTGGTCCGTTACACTTTTAAAAACATTTGAGCTTTTATAGTTATTTAATGTGTCGTGACAAATCGCTGTAGCGGCTCAGTTGAACTCGCCGTTTCCATCTAATGTTTTTTTAATGCGATATCCAAACATTTGCGTAAAAATAGGTGGATGGAAACATAGCTAATGTCTATTTTATGCACCGAATGTGGATAAGCTAAAGCTACACCAGGTAAACGACTGCTGTGTGAATGTGAGGGCTGGGTCAACAACATGGATTTCTCGATTTTAATTCATCTTTATTTTGATGAATCGCAATCTTTTGGTTTATGGTGTTTAACAAAACTTGTTTTTGATAGCGTGTCTACTATCCAGTAGATTGCCATAAGCTTTAGTACTTGTTTCTTCTGATATGAATCATGTCTCATATAATCACTCAATCTGTCCCAGCAAGCAATAGCTGTCATTTCACAGTTTAGGTTAACAGTAGACCTGATACATTCCGGCTGTAAGTAACTTCTAGACAAAATAACCTTGAATTTGGTTACATGTCGTTTTTGCCAAAATAACTTGAAAGAGGTATGATATTCCATCATGTAAGCAAAGCCAACAGAGATTACAAGGTGTTTGGTTTAATTTCTTTGGCGTGTTCTATGCGTTGATGACTAGTCTATTGGTAACCATTGGGCTATGGTTAAATTTATTCAATTTTATTTATTTGTATTAAATTTAACTGACAGCCCAAATTTTGCCTTGTTTTAGCCTAGACGTCTGGGCTGTGTTTGGACTGCTATAAGACGTTTTTTAAACGCAAAATTGCTTGCTGGGGTGTTTCTATGGGGGTAGAATTGTTGCATTATTCCAAATAAATAGATCATGATCCACAAATAATTATAAAGAGATTCACAAAAATATATCAAATTCACAAATAAATAGATTAAGATCCACAAATAAATGTAAAGAGTTTCACAAAAAAATATAAAATTCACAAATAAAAAAAATTAGCTTAGCAAATAAAAATATACATTTACAAATGTGTTTTATGCCACAAACACAACTCGGCCTGGTATTTATTTGTGAACCGCTTTCTGTGCATTTGTAAATCCCCTCACGCGTTTGTGAATCGGTTCCTGTGCATTTGTAAATCCCCTCACACATTTGTGGATTTTGAAACGCTTCTAGCGTCGACGTGCAGACAAATCAACAAATAAGTGGACTCCAGCCACCCTTTACCTAAGCCAATCAATAACGACCACATTGAGCTGACCAATCGTAGCACGTTCTCGCTACAACCAATCACGTTAGGCTTTACACTCGGGGCGAGAACTGGATCTGATTAATTTTGCAGATATTTGCACCCCTGGAAGCATCTGTAATGGGAGCTTCATTCAAATTAGCTGTTTGTGTGGTTAAAACACCCCGTTTCCAAAATATTGTTGGGATTTAAGGCTTCTTTATATTTATTATTCTTTATTATTAACTCAGGATTACACACAAATGATCATCACAGATCCCGAGCATCATAACCCCCTCTCTACCGGAGTCAAGCGGCGCGTCAAAAGCAAATAGCTGATTATCTTCCCTGCCGTAGCAGTTTCAAATCATGTAAAACTAACATGTTTGCAATGTTAACACATTTTGCCCATGACGTCTGTTTTCTTACCTGAAGATATATGACGAATGATCTTCTTTATTGACTATGCTGGCTACATGAAAATTCATAATTCGTGATAGTATCTACTGGACGCGGTGCAGCGCGACACGATGATTCACTGATAGTAAACGGATGCCCGTTCTTCTTCTGAAGTAGCGGCTACTACACACAACTACGGAGGACACATCATTTGCACATTTGCTCCTTTGTCCAATGTAGAAAGCCTCGCACGGGGTAGACACGATGTAATAAATTACAAAACGGATGATTTTATCTTTTAAAGCACAATTGTTGTGACAATTAGCTAGCTATAGGACATACATATTATGTAGAATACAAAATATCAGCCCAAATGACCATCGTTGAAGATGTAACAGCGTGTAGGCTAATGGGGTTTTGAGTGGATAATGCAATGCTGAAAAAATACATATTTGCATTTATATTGGATGCTGTAAGTAACTTTTACAATACAATATTATTAAGTCTGATTCATATGAAATATTATTTGTGTGCAAGCGTTTTAACGGATAAATTCAAATCGCTTGTCTGCTGGGCATTTCACTTTTAAATGCATGTTATATATTTAATCATTAGATCCACGGACCTGCTATTTAAAACTTGAATGAAGAAGTGGGAAAAGCTGTTGTGACAGTAATTTCCCCAATATTACACAAACTCGCGTATTTATAGCAAGGTTGAATCCAGTTATTCATTAGTCAGCAACGCATTGATGCTTTTCTGTTTTACAATGAATAACGTGACGGTTCCATAACGCGTTGTTCCCATAACGTAAGCGCTGTTTCTCTGGCATTTTCAAAGGCTCATAAAAATGTGTCTTGACTTGATACACAGTGTAATGGTCTAACTCTAACGAAATCCAAATTTTAAACATATTTTACTGAAGCAGTATTATGGCCTGAGCCAATACTGATGAACGAGCATAGTTATTTCAGGGCAAGACCACTCTGATTGTAAATCCTAACGTGATTGGTTGTAGCGAGAACGTGCTACGATTGATCAGCTCAATGTGGCCGTTATCTGATTGGCTTAGGTAAAGGGTGGGTGGAGACATTTATTTGTGGATCATAATCTATTTATTTGGAATAATGCAACAATTCTACCCCCAAATGTTTCAACCGCGGAAAGACAGCAATAAATCAGCTTTCTAAACAATGTCACGTATCATGTTACTTTTACCTCAGGAAAGATATTCAATGACCATAATAAATATATTATAAATATATGCACTATATAACATATACATGTATACATATACATATACACTAACACACACACTACCGTTCAAAAGTTTGGGGTCAATACGATTTTTTTTTTTAAGAAATTAATACTTTTCTTAAGAAAGGACGCATTAAATTGATCAAAAGTGACAGTAAAGACATTTATAATAATACAAAAAAAATATTTTTTTAATTAAATACTTTTCTCTTGAACTTTCAAAGAATCCTGAAAAAAATGAATCACGGCTTGCACAAAAATATGAAGCAGCACAACTGTTTTCAACTGTGATAATAATCATAAATGTTTCTTGAGCATCAAATAATCATATTAGAATGATTTCTGAAGGATCATGTGACACTGAAGACTGGAGTAATGATGCTGAAAATTCAGCTTTGATCACAGGAATAAATTACACTTTACAATATATTCACATAGAAAACCGCTGTTTTACGTTGAAATAATATTTCACAATATTACTGGGTTTGTTTTGTATTTTTAGTCAAATAAATGCAGCCTTGGTCAGCAGAAGAGACTTCTTTTAAAAACATAAAACATCTTACCGACCCCAAACTTTTGAACGGTAGTATATATATATATATATATATATATATATATATATATATATATATATATATATATATATATATATATATATAATTACCTAACCTATTAGCAATGTCTTCCTTAATCAATGTGTGTTTGGATAATTTTGTTATAAAAAACAACTTAGTATTACAAAATTATATCATTAAAAAGTTCATATAAAAACAACTTTGTGCAATTTAAACGTTAGCATACAAATTTGTAGTACATACATTTGATTTATGATTAATGAATTAATTGATTATTACATAAAAATTGTCTGTTACGGTTTTTGGCTAAAAGAAAACTATGATTTTGGTTTCCATGCAGTTAAAAAAAAGTCATTTTGCTGCATCACTAACTTTTTTATATAGTGTTTTTAAATCCGACCTCAACTAAACCTGAATATGAAGAGCTTAGTATAGTTTAATATAGTGTATAGATGAATTGGGACTGGGAAATGTTGCAAGCTAAATTTGAAGCACACACAGGGTGTTTTTCTATCTTTTTTTTTTTTTTTTTTTTTTTTAGCTTTATATCCAACTTTTAATCAAACGCTGACTTTGAAGCACTTCACCATGACGAAGCAAACACTAAGCTTTGACTACACCTCCTGCTTCATTTCTAACTGTATTACACACTCTTTTCCCTGGCATTGAATTTCTCTGTGTGTGTCAATTGGGAATCTCAGCTGCCAGCGTGAGGCCTGAGCCACAACACTGCACTCCGGCTCTGATGGGTTTGAGGCTTCAAGGTATCAGATGCTTTGAAGGGCCGCCGTTCACGTCTGACACCCTTTAAATGAACTAATGTCAGTTTCAAATTTCACTGTCGTGTCTGTGGCTCAAGATTCGTTTTTCTTACTGCAAATCCGCAAAATACTCTGTCATGCAGGTTTGATTTCAGGAAATTCTGGAACGGGTAGCTACAAGAAAATATCCTAGTCATGAGTCTCGGATGAGTGATAAATGGGTGAATTTCAAAGAAATGCTCAAGTCATATTTTTTCCTCAGAGTAAAAAATTAACACTATCATTCAAAAGTTTGGGGTCAGTTATTGTATTTTTATTTTATTATTTTTATAGTAATAAGAATTTATTAAAGTTTCCACAAAAATAGGAAGCAGCATTGTTTTCCAACATTGATAAAATAAGAAATGTTAAATCATCATATTAGAATGATTTCTTAAGGATCATGCGAACTAAAGACTGGAGTAATGATTTTGAAAATTCAGCTTTACATCACAGAAACAATTTAAATTTTAAAATATGTTCAAATAGAAAACAGTTATTTTCAATTATAATAATATTTCACAAAAATACTGTTTTTGCTGTATTTTTGATCAAATAAATGCAGTCTTGGTGAGCATAAGATACTTTTTTTTTAAATTATATATATATATATATATATATATATATATATATAAACTGTTATTTTCTTTTATTACAGTAATAATAATGTTTTCTTTTTGCATTATGGCTACTGAGAGTTGGGGAAAGGGGTGTAATTGTGCTTAATTGTCATATGTGACAGCTCATAAAAGCTTAATGGCACTTAAATTGATTAATTATTTTAAATTGTTGTTGAAATATGATCTGGACATGTTTTTGACAGATTTTGTGAGATTTAACCATCGTTAAGAGAAGAAACATCTGGCTACAATAATGAAGGATGTGGAATTACACATTTGCTCCTGTTGTGAAATGCGTTTCTAAACTCCAGATTAGATATTTCTTGATGGACAAAACAAATCCAAAACCTCAAATAAAGCCATGCAGAAAACAGACTATATTCTTCAGAGAAAGCTGACTTTCTGCTTCGTGAAGTTAGTGGAAGTTTGCAGATTGCCGTCATCATGCGTTCCTTTCTTTAGGGAGACTGGGAGAATATTTCACCTGCTGTGATTGTTATTGTTCTAATTCCCTGCTTATTTTCCCATCTCCATTTTTTTTTTTTTTTTAGATTGAGAATCATGACTGTCAGGGATCTGCCTGCATTTGCGATCATTAATACGGCTCTTATTACTCAAGACTCAACAATGAGTTTGTCTTTTTCTTCGTCTTCTTTATTTTGTTGGTCAGTGTTCTTATTGTTACCTAAAACTGTTTCGGTAAAATAAATTAAATTAGATGACAAACTGGCAACTAAATGAAATAAGTTTAAGTACTATTATTACTAAAACTGAAATAAAAATGAATTAAGATGAAAACTGCAAATATAGAAATAAAAGCTAATTTTAAATATTAATAAATTCTATAATAGTATATATGTAGCACTAAATTAACAATTCTTTGGAAATTTAAAAGGGACATGGTGGGGGGGAGGGGTAAATGAGAAGGGAGGAAAAATGATGTCAATGTTTTTGCGTTACCCGAGAAACTTTGCGTTTGCTCGCAAAGAGCACAAACATTTTGTGAGCTAATGCAAAGTTTCTCTGGGTAACGAGAAACTTCTGGTAAATATTACGACATAATATATATATATTATGTTGTAATATTTAATGTAAAATATGATTTTGCAACGTATTCTGCCATATTGCACTTTGCAGTTTCTCCCATTCACAAGTAATACATTCGGAGTGAACCGTCTTTCTATATCTATTGTCTTTGGTTATTATCAATGTTGGAAACAGTTGTGCTGCTTAAAGGAACACGCCGACTTTTTTGGACTTTAGCTTATTCACCGTATCCCCCAGAGTTAGATAAGTCCACACATCTTTTCCATCTCTGTGCATCCTCACCGCTAGCCTAGCTTAGCACAAAGACTGGATGTAAATGGCTCCAGCTAGCATACTAATCCCAATAAGTGACAAAATAACGCAAACGTTTTCCTATTTACATGTTGTGATTTTTATAGTCACAGAGTGTACAAATAACAAGGTCATATGAGACACAGACATCTTTTAACCGTATACCAGAACTATTTTCTCAGAAGGCGAAGAACTCAGAAGGCGAAGCACTGCTACTTGGGCGCAGTGATAACTGCAGCACCTGAGAGACGCACCGTTGTTTCTTCCGTCAACAAAACTAACGTGACTAAGTTTACCTCTAGCTCCGCTCATTGTTACTGGAGCGATAGAGTGCGTTCGTGACAAAACAATACTAACATTACAGGGGATACATGGAGCCCGGGAACAACTGCAATAGAAGTTACCACCCTATTCATATAATAGTGTCACTAACGTTACATTTTATCTAGCTAATGGCACTGTTACAGTAGGCTAGTCATCTAAAAACATAGCGGAACACTTACCGCAGCCACAGGTGATCCACTTTGTCCCGTCTGTGCTATCGATGGGATGGCCCATGGCCGTATCCTTCAGCACACGTTTCATTGTCTGTGTGGCAAATTCCATTTTCTCAAAATAGTCTTCCTCTGTGAAATGTACTGAGCAAACACGATGGTCCTTGATGATCTCTTTAGGTGTGTTTGGAACAATATCCAGAGCAAGTAGTTAGCCATTGATTCATCAGATCAGCGTTTTTTATTGGAATTCTATGAAACATCATGGTTATACCTGGTCTCCCTTGTTTATTGTCGCAGCTCTTTACAGCGAACACCCATGATTGTAAACTATGCTTTTACTATCTAGTAATTGCTGACTCTATTACTCCCTAGTAATTGCTGACTCTATTACTCCAACTCTGAACGAACTCTCTGCTCCTCACTACGGCGCGTCTCAGGTGCTGCGGTTATCACTCCGCCCAAGTAGCAGTGCTTCGCCTTCTGAGAATATAGTTCCCAATATTTATACGGTTAAAAGATGCCTCTGTCTCATATGACCTTGTTATTTGTACACTCTTTGACTATACAAATCACAACATGTAAATAGGAAAATGTTGGCGTTATTTTGTCATAACTCTGAGGGATATGGTGAATAAGCTTAAGTCCCAAAAGGTCGACGTGTTCCTTTAAAGGTGCAGTATGTAAGAATGACAACTAGTGGTCGAAATAGGTACTGCAGTCGAATTCAAAATATCAGAGATCGTCGTTTCTCCCGCCTCCTCAGACCCGGGGCTCACACGGGTTGCTAGTCTGAGGACAGGCAACAGGAACAAGCGCAATGGACAATGAAAATTGGCAAATTGGCAGCATGCAGTATCACAGACCAAAACAATAACAAATATTCCAGCCTGGAAAAGCACATTTCAAAGTAAAATAACTGGCTGGTGAAGTGTTTTTCAGAGAAACAAGTATGTGAACTTACCATGTTTCCTCAATATATGCAAACATATTATGGTATTTTTATGCTTTAGTAGAGTGAAAAAGTTACATACAGCACCTGTAATATTTTTTGGAACCTCTGATACTTTTTTCAGGATTTACTGATGAATCAAATTTTTTAAAGAACAGCATTTATTCAAAATAAAAAAAAATTCTTACATTAGAAATCTTTACTATCACTATTTATCAATTTAACAAATCCTTGCTCAATATAAGAGTTAATTTCTTTCAACAAAAAAAGGAAGAAAAAAACTACTGACCCCAAACTTTTGAACGGTAGTGTATATTGTCAGAAAAGATTTCTATTTTAAATACATGCTGTTCTTTTTATTCATGAAAGAATCCTGAAAAAAAAGTATCACAGGTTATTAAAAAAAATATTAAGCAGTTGTTATTAAGCAGCAACTGTTTCCAACACTGATAATAAATCAGCATATTAGAATGATTTCTGACCATGTGACACTGAAGACTGGACTAATCATGCTGAAAATTCAGCTTTGCATCACATAAATAAATTACATTTTAAATTATATTCAAATACAAACCCATTATTTTAATTTGTAATAATATTTCACAATAGTTTAGTTGTTTCTGTATTTTTGGTCAAATAAATGCAGGCTTGATAAGCAAAAAGAGACTACTTTCAGAAACATTAAAAATAGTAATGTTTTAGTATGTTTAGTATAGTTTTAAATGGTATTATGATGCATGGAAGTTGTATGTATCCACCAAAATGGTTTAGAGCTTGCAAGATTGTGCTTTAAATGTTGGGAACATATACATAATTGGATCAGTAAGCAGACTGTGGGCGATCCGTCCGAAGCCCTTCACAGTACGTGCACTTCCTCCCTGTTTGCTTATGCTTTGACACTTCTCTTACAGCTACGTCATTTATTTCATTAGAAAGCACTGTCACTCCTTGTCCGTTCCACCTCATCCAGGCATCCATTTTTATTTCCATCTTCTTCCTCTGAATAAACAACTTACCTCATCACCATTGTTGTGCCTCTGTTCTCTTGCTTGTCAAAGCGCCTCCTCGGAATTCAATTACCCAACTTTTGTTTTATGATGTTGTCTTGTCAGCTGATGACGGATTCATTATCTCATCACTCCGCTTGACAAGACTGTCACAACGCTCTCTTTGCCTTTTTATTCCTCTGCTCACGCTCCGCTTGTCAATATATTGTTTGGCTCTCTTCTCTCCAGTCCTGTCTGTGTTCTCCACTGCCATCCTCATCTCTGAGATCATCGTGCCCTCAGAGTCCAGGAATTCACACAAAACCCTGCTGTTGTGATCCTGACAAAAACTCTGTTGTTTTAGTTGAAGGCCAGTTAACATCTCTGATATGACTAAATATTTATGCCCACTGCGGCAGAATACAGTTGTCAGTTGTGTTTGTGTTGCTAAATACAGCTCTGATCACACACAGTTTTGTTTTAGGTTATTTTTTTGCTGTCAGTCGGTAATGTTAGGACTGTCAAGTTCTCCCAGGTTATGAAAAATGGCAGGGGAAAAAGAGTGAGACAAAACCCAATATGTGTCAATCATAAACAACAGTGACTCAAATTTTGCTTCAAATATTTATAAACAAATATCACGCCACAAAATATTTATACATGTAAATTCATGACAGCTGAATGAATTATTCAGCATCTAAACCAGTGTTATTTATATAGTATTATAATTTTTATACTTATTTTGAATTAGCTTTCATTTTTATATATTTTGTGTCGTCATTTAAATTTTAGTTTAATTTTTACTAATTTTGTAATGTGCCCTGGGTCATTTTATTTTTTGTCTTTTTTTTTGTATTACACTTTAGGTTTAATTTATATTGATTTTAGTTTTAGTTTTTTGTTTTTGTTTTTCCTTTTAATATCTAAATAGTAATTTTAGTGCTTCAGTTTAAACTTATTTCGGTAATTCCTAATTTTTGTTTAGTTTGAGTTTTAGTTTGAGTTTGAGTTTTGAGATCTAATTTCAACTTTATTTAAATTTAAAAAAATGTTTTAATAGTTTGTTTTAGTTAAATGATACAAAAATGTACATGTAAGCTTCCAAATATATAAAATAAATGAAATAATCCTTCAATTAACCCACTAAAATGAAAATAAAATGTTTACATTTTTTATTATTTTTTTTATAAAAATTTAATAAAAATATAATATAATATATTGTTATATAATATATTTTAAATGTATTATATACGCATATGGGGTTTTTTTTCCTGTCGTTTGCAGTTGACTAAAAGTTCATTTTGGACCCTAGAGATAGTTATATAAGATAATATAGGCCTATACTTACATGTAAATCTGGTGGGAAAAACTTGGCAATTTCTCATATTTTACGGTGCATTGAGAGACATAAAAAGTGGTACATCAAAAGGCAGTCTTTTCTATTCCTGTTACTTAACCCTCAGACAAGGTCATTTTGTGTTTCATAATGCATTATTCAGTCCTATCTTTTCGTCTCCTGGTTCATTATGCTTGTGTGTTTGTGGTGTTTCTCTCTGTTCTTTCAGCAATGTTATGAGAAAAGGGTCTGCGAATTCATTTAGCATTCATTCGGTTGTTAGAAAATAAACTAAAAAAAACCCTGCTCTGGGAATAGATCTTGAAGCTTCGCACTTCCCTTGTCTTGGTTTGATAATGGCAGCGGGATTGAAGTGAACATTCACTGCAGGAGGTGCTTTGAGAGGGGAAAGATACTTTTGGGGTGAAGCCAGCTTACTTGCTTTGGCCTTGATTGGTGGTTCAAGTGGCTTTTTTTTAGTTTGCTTTTCTTTCTATTGTTGTAATGTCTGTAGTATATGTAAATGAAGAATGTTTAATCTCTCTCCGTGTTACCTGGACAGGGTAAGTCACGTTTATTTGTCAGCAAAAGTCCGCCGGATGACACGAAACACACCGTCCAGTGGACTTTTAACAGCTCCAGGGCTTTCCTGAAAACTACAGATAATACTTGCGGGATTGTTTTTTTATCCCATCCCACGGACCGTCGGATTGACAGAGGGTTATTAACAGAACGCTTATGGCAACAGCTTTCTTACCTGTACTCGACTGTGTTTTTCTTCTGCAGAACTGACAGAGGCAGTTTCTTTCATCTTTTCTGGTTTAAAATGTTGACTACAAACAGAGTTTTTTCAGATTTTCTGTTGCGCCGTTCTCTCTGTATTTACAATTCTTTGCAGCTTTTAGCTTCCGCCTACAACGCACTGAATCTTTCACTGGAAACCGAAAGCAACTCAATCCTGCTAAACGTTTACTCTTTCCATTCTTACCCCTGGGAAGATGACAACATTACGGCTAAAAGTTTGCTAAGAAGTATTTCCTACTAAAGCAAGACGGTATTTTACTCTGGTCAAGTGTATCAATAGCAGACTGGTGGGAGTGGCCTTGAACAGCAACATGCCCAGTGCATTATGGGTGTTGAAGTTTTCCTATACCTATTTGACAAAAGGGAAGGCAACAGCCTTTTTTCTCTGTTTTCTCTAGTCTGGAAGCACTGATTTCAGAATTTTATTTTGTATCTGACATGACTTGTATCTGATATCTGTGGTTGATCGCTTTTAGCAACACTGTTGACCCTCTGGTTTAGAATGTCTGTGCTGTATAAAGTTGAAAAAAAAATATTTATATAATTCATGTCAATCCGCACAAGATCTGATTCACTCGCACTTAATAGACTCACTGAGATGGACTATTTTCTTAAAAATCTTTTTAAGTGTGTATCCAAAGAAAGTAGGTTGTTTACTTTGGGGGTGGCATGAGGCAGATGCGAAAAAACAACAAGATATTGTGCAGGTTATTGTGTTTATACTTTATACGTTTATACTGTTTATTGTGTTAGATGTGGTTAAAAAGTACGATTTTTTTGGTGTGTGTGATTTATGATATTGAAAGTACAAAATTAAAAAATTTGGGTTATAGTTTTGTTCACATCACTAAATGAATCTATTAGCAGTAGTCAAGTCAAGTGCATTTATTGTCAGTACTAACAGTGACATTTACTACTAAGTCAAAATATTGTATTTGTATTAGACACTCAAACCAACTGCTTTTGAAGCATTCTTCTTCAGTTGAACCTGTATTTGTGTAAAACGATCTTCTCTATTGTGTTTATTCGCAGGCAATGAGTTCGGCCATCCAGAATGGCTGGATTTTCCACGAGTCGGCAACAATGAGAGTTATCATTACGCCCGCCGGCAGTTCAACCTTCTGGACACGGATCACCTGCGTTACCTTCAGCTGTACTCTTTCGACCGAGACATGAACCGCACAGAGGAGAAGTACGGCTGGCTGGCTGCTCCCCCGGTGAGAGAAGATTCACCCCATACAGTTTCACTCTCTTACCCTGTCTTTCCTCCCAGTGCCAATAAATACTGCTTACTGTTCTTCCTTTGTCAGTCAAGCTCTGCGTGTAAAACCACAGTTTGGGTTTCTTTTCGTCATCTTCCATGTTCTCAATCCGCCCTCTTTCTCTCGTTGTAAATCCCTTCATATGCAGCATAAAAGCATCTTTCTGTCACCAGAACATCTGCCGTTTCCCTAAAACAACTATCAGTCCCTAACCAGCCCTGCAATCTCATTACTCAGTTGCTTTTTAAACAAATCCCGACCCTACCATATGGAAAATCCGTATATGAGTCATTACCTGAGGAAAACAACTCCTGCAGCAGCATGAAGGAATGAATAGACTGATTTACTGCTGTCGGCCGTAAAGGAGTGAAAGATGGAAGGTAGTGACAGCTTGTCTTAATACAACGTTCTGGGTAAAAACTCTATCGTCAGCATCCGAGCCATGAAGGATAGAAAATAATTTAGACTTGTCGCTCAGTTCATAAAAATCATATCCCCTTTAATAGTTTTAGCTTTAGTTAAGGATAACTACACTGGCTACGTATAACTATGTATAACTGAACTGCATGTGGTTGTGTCAGTCTGACCGACATTGAGATGATCATGCAAATGAAGGGAATTGGCAGGGATTATATGCCAGACTGTGTAAATGATTCACTGAAGATGATTCACTTCCTCCTGTGATCCGTAGCTCATTTTATACCTGCCTCACCTCGTCTGTGTCTTACTTTGACCTTGTCACGTTGTTTTATAGATGAGGACTGTGAGCATGTTTGAAAGAATATGCAAGAATTTTTTTTTTTCAAAGCTCAAGTCAGATTTGACTTTCTGTGGTGCAAAAATACATAAAGCATTTAAATCATAGAAAATTGCTCAATAAATAAATAAAAAGCAATGCTGCTTTGCAGGAGCAGTTAATAGAAAATGATATAATTAATTTATCACCCTCATGAAAACCGTATCATTTTGGATGCGGGATGACAAGGATGCTTAAAACTGTCAAGTCACATGAAAGCCTGGCCAAAAAATGATCTCCGCACAATTTGGCATGTTTTATTGTGTTATCACAAATAAAACAATTGACTCCAAGCACAATGCTTTGCAGTGTCTCAGTCTCACAGGATTATTTTTTACTATATATATGTTTGTAAATGAATTGTTACTTCAGATGTCATCCGTAATGTTTACGGTCTTTGCAGAGAGGAAGTGTCTCGTCCGCCCGCCGAGCTGAAATTTACTACTGTAATGAATATGAACATAACTTTAAATAAACGGGGGAAATTCCTGACTTGAAACAAATAACAATTTGCATGTAAAACAATTTGCATTTTCCCAGTAAATTCACACAATTTCCTATTAATTCAGTAGAACGCGTGAGCTTACTAGGGAGTACCAATATGGCGGCGCGGTGGCTTAACTTTTTATGACGTCATGAGCAATCCAGTTCTCTATATACGTAGATCAGTGACGTAAACATTTGAGAAAGAAAACATGTGTAACAGTATAATGGATCCGTGTGTCATATCTTAAAGGGACAGCAGAGATTATGAGATAATATTAAAAATATCTAAATGACAGTTTTTCCCCATGGCATCGATGTCAAATTTGCGGCCAGTGAAATTGCTGAGTGGCTAGGCCTGTCACGATAACAAATTTTGCTGGACGATAAATTGTCCAAGAAATTATTGCGATAAACGATAATATTGATAATAAACGATAATATTGTCGTTCTGAGACCATTTTCATCTAATATAATGATAATGGCATAATAATGCAGGTACACCTTTTCAAAGACCACTAAACTTTTATTTCTAAAGACTATTTAAATGAACAAAACAACCAAAAACAATAAAAGCAATGGACTCTGTCTCTGTTAACAAAAAATGCACTTACCAATGTGTGACTTCCGTTCACACTGAGAATCGGCATCATGTAGGCCTACCTACTGTGTGAGCATGCGTCTCATATGAGTATGTGCACTAGTTTGTGTGTGTGTGCTCGCGTCTCAAATGAGTATGTGCGCGGAGAGTTTGTGTGTGCTCCGTCTCATTGAGTTTGTGCGCGAGTTTGTGTGTGTGTGTGTGCGCGCACGCTCGCGTCTCATATGAGTGTGCGCGAGTTTGTGTGTGTGCGCGCATAGACATCATATGATGTCTATGTGTGCGCACGTCTCATATGTGCGTGGAGAGTTTTTGTGCGCACGCGTGTCTCATATGATGTGCGTGGAGAGTGTGTGTGTGCGCGCATCTCGTTCTCGTGTGTGTAGAGTTTGCGTGTATGTGCGTGAGCGACTTTAGGTGTGTCGTTGTGTATTTCATATGTATTTGTTTGAGCATTCAGCTGTGTACATGTATGTTTGACTACTTAATATATGTGTATGCAAGACAAGTGTTTCATATATGTGTGCGTGAATGAAGTTTGATTTAAGCCATAGACGGCTCATATGAGGGTGAAAGAGCGCGCGCGGGAGAGAGAGATGTACGCGCTACGGCGTTCTGCAATCAAATACGATTGTAAATAGGCTCAGTAAAAAAAAACCATTCGAAAATCAATGTGTGGCGGTCAGCGTTGATATTGTCATCCAGTCTATTTGGGAGAGAGAGAGAGAGAGAGAGTGAGAGAGAGAGAGAGAGAGAGAGAGAGAGAGAGAGAGAGAGAGAGAGAGAGAGAGAGAGATAGAGAGAGACGAGGAAAACAAAACAAGCATGCAAATGGAAATTATCGCGGCCGGAAAAATTATCGAGCTCATTTTTTTTATCGTGCGATTAATTGATTTATTGATTATCGCGACAGGCCTATGAGTGGCTAGTAACTTTGGAAATCCACTTGCCACATTAACATTAAAAAAGTTGGTTCAATACATACCTCGGTTTTTTAACCACGGTTTTCGGTTCGGTTCTGATGGCTTTTTTTTATTTTTTTTATTCTATGCTTGGGCAATAGGAACGGTAAGAAGTTAAGGAGAAAAAATAAATAAAAACGATTTATTGCAATACTCCTTTATTTTACTTAAAAGCTAAGAAAAGTCCACTATTCCTAGTGTATTGTATAATATAAAATTAGCACTGCCATTTCACAGCTGCTGGTAGCCCATGTACAAACTGGGGAACACATAAATTCCTAAATTTTGCAAATAAACATAGCCTACAAGTGAAGTTGGTTAACATAAATTGACCGTTTCAAAAAAACAGACTTGCACTTCAGTAAACTTAATTAAACTTAACAGTGAGTTACTCCAGTAGGCTACAGTATCCTTCATTCAGAATGTAAAGTGCAATTTCACCTTTGTCAGCTATCTATTCCTGTATTTTGAGGTTCTTCTGTAAAAAGATAAGCCTGTCAATATTCTCTGCATCAAGGCGAGAATCTCCGTTTGTCGTTTGAAGAATAGTACAACGGCGATCGCGTCAAGTATAAACGCCTCGTCCGTTTGGGGAGGTGCACGCGCAGTCAGCGAAGACTCGCGCTCGTGCGGACGTGTCGAGTATAAACAAGGCTTAAGCCCCGCTTAAACTAACTTTAGAGCATAGTGATTGAATATAGTTTCCTCATCTCAGCTCGCAGACTTACAGGCACACACAGTCAATTCGGAGAGAAATAAAACGCACATAAATTATTTAAACGTAAAACCGAAAAAAACCCAATTCACAAGTGCGTATTGAACCGTGGATGTCGTACCGAACGGTTCAATATTATATTGAGAATTGTGGAATCCCTAATATACAGGTCCTTCTCAAAAAATTTGCATATTGTGATAAAGTTCATTATTTTCCATAATGTAATGATAAAAATTAAACTTTCATATATTTTAGATTCATTGCACACCAACTGAAATATTTCAGGTCTTTTATTGTTTTAATACTGATGATTTTGGCATACAGCTCATGAAAACCCAAAATTCCTATCTCAAAAAATTAGCATATTTCATCCGACCAATAAAAGAAGTGTTTTTAATACAAAAAAAAATGTCAACCTTCAAATAATTATATTCAGTTATGCACTCAATACTTGGTCGGGAATCCTTTTGCAGAAATGACTGCTTGAATGCGGCGTGGCATGGAGGCAATCAGCCTGTGGCACTGCTGAGGTGCTATGGAGGCCCAGGATGCTTCGATAGCGGCCTTAAGCTCATCCAGAGTGTTGGGTCTTGCGTCTCTCAACTTTCTCTTCACAATATCCCACAGATTCTCTATGGGGTTCAGGTCAGGAGAGTTGGCAGGCCAATTGAGCACAGTAATACCATGGTAAGTAAACCATTTACCAGTGGTTTTGGCACTGTGAGCAGGTGCCAGGTCATGCTTAAAAATGAAATCTTCATCTCCATAAAGCTTTTCAGCAGATGGAAGCATGAAGTGCTCCAAAATCTCCTGATAGCTAGTTGCATTGACCCTGCCCTTGATAAAACACAGTGGACCAACACCAGCAGCTGACATGGCACCCCAGACCATCACTGACTGTGGGTACTTGACACTGGACTTCAGGCATTTTGGCATTTCCTTCTCCCCAGTCTTCCTCCAGACTCTGGCACCTTGATTTCCGAATGACATGCAAAATTTGCTTTCATCCGAAAAAAGTACTTTGGACCACTGAGCAACAGTCCAGTGCTGCTTCTCTGTAGCCCAGGTCAGGCGCTTCTGCCGCTGTTTCTGGTTCAAAAGTGGCTTGACCTGGGGAATGCGGCCCCTGTAGCCCATTTCCTGCACACGCCTGTGCACGGTGGCTCTGGATGTTTCTACTCCAGACTCAGTCCACTGCTTCCGCAGGTCCCCCAAGGTCTGGAATCGGTCCTTCTCCACAATCTTCCTCAGGGTCCGGTCACCTCTTCTCGTTGTGCAGCGTTTTTTGCCACACTTTTTCCTTCCCACAGACTTCCCACTGAGGTGCCTTGATACAGCACTCTGGGAACAGCCAATTTGTTCAGAAATTTCTTTCTGTGTCTTACCCTCTTGCTTGAGGGTGTCAATGATGGCCTTATGGACAGCAGGTCGGCAGTCTTACCCATGATTGCGGTTTTGAGTAATGAAACAGGCTGGGAGTTTTTAAAAGCCTCAGGAATCTTTTGCATGTGTTTAGAGTTAATTAGTTGATTCAGATGATTAGGTTAATAGCTCGTTTAGAGACCCTTTTCATGATATGCTAATTTTATGAGATAGGAATTTTGGGTTTTCATGAGCTGTATGCCAAAATCATCAGTATTAAAACAATAAAAGACCTGAAATATTTCAGTTGGTGTGCAATGAATCTAAAATATATGAAAGTTTAATTTTTATCATTACGTTATGGAAAATAATGAACTTTATCACAATATGCTAATTTTTTGAGAAGGACCTGTATATTGTCACGGGGTGAAGAATCACAAGACAAGGGGAG